>NC_080427.1:76781704-77415632 GCF_029873635.1 Malania oleifera
GGGTAGTGATCAGGAAATCCTATGGGTGTTAGACCAGGATATTTTGGGGGTTTTCTCAGTAGTCAGGTAAGGGAATAAACTAAAGCAGTTATTTTCCATGCAAATTATTATTATTTATGAGTAAATTTATTTTTAGAAAAGCATACGTTATATCTATATATTACGAAGGAATTGCACATTTGGGAAAATACTGCTAATATGTTGAAATGATTATGTATGTATGAGATGTCAAAAACTATGATTTTAGAATACAATGTATGGTTTTATACAGTAAATGTGTGGCATGAATATTATTTTACGTGGAAAATATCATGATATGAATGAAGTATGTTTTGAGAAATTATGAAAGAATACAGTACATTATGATGTTGAAAATACATGATAAATTGATTATTTTCAGAATGATATACATGTATGAAATGATTTCGGCACGAGGCCATATTTATGTATGATTTCGGCACGAGACCGTATTTATGAAACGATCGGCACGAGGCCGTATTTATGAAATGTTTGGTGTGAGGCCGTATTTATAAAATTATGAAAGATACTATATTATATGTTATTAGAACCCGGATGTTAGTTTAGTTCAGTTCAGGAGCACGGTACCGTAGCCTATAGATCATACATTTATGGTCAGATTGGTGCTAACCACCCCATGAGGGGGTGGGAGATGGATAGTCGATTTTGCTTTCAGTAGAGTGTGGACGTCCACCTGACAGTCCGGACCAAGGTGTGGCGAGCCTATCGTACTTACAGACATTTTTGACTAGGTAGTGGTTGGGCAGCCATTGTCGCGTCCCACCTTCGGGCTGCACAACCCGTCATGGGGGGTAATACATGACATTTGCTAGCTATTCATCCTGGGTATGTTTTCAGTATTATCAGTTATAACAGATGTTTTATGTATGATATGATTTAATAGCAAATATGAAAATATATGATTATTCAGTACGATGTGATGATTGTTTACAAAGATATGAAATGTACTGTATATGTATAATTGCCCTAAATGTTCATGTTGCCACACAGTTGTACTTAGTTTATTTTCCCTTATTGAGAAGTGTCTCACCCCCGAATATAATTAATTTTTCAAGAGACCCTAAGAGACCGGCAAGTCATGGCCGCCGTTGATCTGATGGAGTTAGCCCACTAAGAGAGTAAGATTTTTGATCTAGAATCAGGAGATTTTTGTTGTATGATCCTAGGGTTATTTTGATGTTTTGGAGGTTGTATATAAATACAGTATTTCAATGATGTAGTAAACTCTGGTATTATGTTTTATGGTTGGAGGGTTGTGATTTTATACTTACTGCTGCTTAGGTTTCCGATGTGTTTGACAGGTGTCTCCCATACCCACAGGTTCTGGTTGACCATTTTATTTATTATGTTTCATTTTATATTAAGGAATTTGAGGTCGTTATAGTTTGGTATCAGAGCCTAGGATACTAGGTTCTGTAGACTCTAGAGTGTAGCAGTAATAATACTAGAGTATAGGATAAGGGGATTTGAGGTCTGGTTTTGTAGTCTAGATGCAAGAATTCCATGGTGGTTTGTGTGATTTTCTTGGGGTGACGATTTCAGGAAATTCATTGTAGACTATCATCGGGTTGGGTATCTAGGTTGCAGGATTGAACCTTTAATTAAGATAAGGAGAGATGAATTAATTAGGAGAATATATTATATGAGTTGAGTGATATGTATAGTGAAGGGGTTCCGAGTTAAGTTATTTGTTTTTTAGGATGGATCCTAGTGGAAATAGTGCCCATGCTAGTGGGAGTGAGGGTACTGGACCCTCAGCCGCTGCAGGTAGTGATTCAGATGCCGTTTTACACAGCGTGGCTCAGCAGGTTATGGTAGAAATTTCCAAGAGTTCGAAGGAAAAGGGTGGTCCATCGGCAGGCCATGATAGCTTGATCGAGAAGTTTATTAAGATGAGTCCTCTGACTATTTTAGGAGGGATAGATCCTACAGTCGCTGAAAACTGGGCGCAGGAGATAGAGAAAATATTTGCAGTCCTGCAGTGTTCAGAGGAGCAAAGGGTGCTGTTTGCCACCTATAGATTAACCGGGGAGGCTGAGAGATGGTGGTCGACGGTGAGATTATTAGAGTAGCAGAAGACTGTACCTATGGAGATGACGTGGGATCGGTTTAAAGAAATATTCTACGATATGTATTTTCCAGCCTCATCCAGGGAGGCTATGATTGAGGAGTTCCTAAATCTGAAGCAGGGATAGCTGTCAGTACAGCAGTACGTGGCGAAGTTCATCAAGCGATCTCGCTTCGCCCCATACATCATTCTAGATGAGGTGAAGAAGGTACAACAGTTTGAAAGAGGCCTGAGGAGAGAAATATACAAGCAGGTATCGATACTGAAGTTGCAGGACTTTGCCGAGCTGGTTGACCGAGCCACTATAACAGAAATTGGTGATTGGTTGGAGGCTGAGGAGTAGAGGCAGAAGAAGAGATCCACACCTTCTGGTTCCCAGCCGGGAGTCGGCCGTGCTTCATGGAAGATAGGTGGCTATTATAGCGACCGGAGATAGGAGACCAGGTTTCGCGGTTTCCAGGGTGTGCAGCCATCTCCAATTTGCCCATCTTACGAGAAAAGACACCTGAGAGAGTGTCGTGCCGGGCGAGGTGTCTGCTATAGGTGCGAGGAGCCAGGACATATGATGAGGGAGTGTTCAAGACAAATTGGTGCTGCTTCTACTCCTAGACTTGCTCGAGGAGGCTACCAGGGGCCACGTGGATGCCAGCAGAGGAATATGGCCCCAACCAGGGTTTTTGCTTTGACGCCGAGTGATGCTAAGATAGCCAGTGACATGGTGACAGGTATGATTAATATGTTTTCATTTAAAGTTACTAACTTTTTGATTCTGGTGCCACACACTCGTTAGTGTCCTTGAGGTGTGTTAAATTATGTAGGGCAGAAATGCAATCATTAGATGTTGAACTGTTAGTGGCTACACCGATCGGGTCAGCAGTGAGATGTAGTAGGATGCTCTGTGGTTGTCTAGTTGATGTTCAAGGGAGAATTTTTTCTGCTGATTTGGTGGTGCTGAATATGTATGGGTTTGACATCATCTTTGGCATGGATTGGCTAGCAGCTAATTCTGCTATTATAGACTGTCGTGTAAGGGAAGTGATATTCAGACCTCGAGGGAAACCAGAATTTAGATTTACAGGGTCACCGGTGCAATCTTAACCTCAGATGGTCTCAGTTGTTCAGGCAAGGAGGCTGCTCCAGAATGGCTGTGTGGGATTCGTGACTTTTGTGAAGGAAATGTTGAAAAATGAATTGAAGCTTATCAATACACTTGTGGTAAAAGAATTTATGGATGTATTCCTAGATGAATTACCAGGTTTGCTGCCTGATCGTGAAGTAGATTTTCCCATTGATCTACTTCTTGGTACAACGCTGATCTTTAAAGTACTATACCGAATGGCGCCAGCAGAGTTGGCAAAATTGAAAAATCAGTTGCAGGATTTGCTTGATAAGGGCTTCATACAACCTAGTGCATCTCTGTGGGGAGCTCTAGTGCTGTTTTTGAAAAAGAAGGATAGGTCTATGAGTATGTGCATAAACTATAGAGAAATTAATAAAGTGAGAATCAAGAACAAGTATCCTCTACCCCATATCGATGATTTGTTCGATCAGCTCCAGGGTACATGGGTATATTCTAAGATTAATCTCAGGTTAGGCTACCATTAGGTAAAGGTGAAAGCAGAAGATGTATCAAAGATGACCTTCAGGATTAGATATGAGCATTACGAATTCCTGGTTATGCCATTTGGTCTGATGAATGCTCCTGCGATATTTATGGATTTGATGAATAGGATTTTTCATCCATATTTAGATCATCTTGTGGTTATTTTTATTGATGCTGTACAGGTCTATTCGAGGAGCTATGAGGAGCACAAGATACATCTGTGGCAGGTTTTGTAGATGCTCAAGGAAAAGAAGTTGTATGTAAAATTTAGTAAATATGAATTATGGCTCGAGAAAGTTGTGTTTTTGGGGCATGTTATCTCAGGAGATGGAATTTCTGTAGATCCTAGTAAGATTGAGGCGGTAGTGAATTGGGCTAGACCGAGGAACGTCTAGGAGATCAAGAGTTTCTTGGGGTTAGCTGGTTATTATCGTCATTTCGTTGATGGGTTCTCAGATTTATCAAGACCTCTGACATGATTGACTAGAAAGAATGCTAGATTTGAGTGGGACAACAGCTGTGAGTAGAGTTTCTAGGAACTAAAACAGAGGTTAATCACAGTGCCTGTATTGATCATTCCGTCTGGGGCTGAAGGTTATACTATTTATAGTGATGCGTCCTTGAAGGGACGTGGCTGTGTACTGATGCAGCATGGCAGGGTAGTGGCATATGCATCCAGATAGTTGAAAGAATATGAAAAGAACTACCCTACCCATGACCTTGAAATGGCTGTAGTGGTACACGCATTGAAAATTTGGAGGCATTACCTATAAATGCAAGCAGTTCGAGATTTTCTTCAACCACAAGAGCTTAAAGTATTTCTTTACTCAGAAGGAAGTGAATATGAGGCAGAGAAGGTGGTTAGATTTGATTAAGGATTTTGACTGTACTATCAGTTACCACCTAGGGGAAGCAAATGTGGTAGCTGATGCACCGAGCAGGAAATCTGGGGAATTAGTGTTGGCAGCTATGGAGATTCAGCACCTGATCATGATGGATCTAGAGAGACTCGACATTGAATTGATAGAGAGTAATATTTTAGTATGTATTTCCAGCCTAGTGGTACAGCCTACTCTGCAGGAAAGAATTAAAGCCACCCAGGAAGAAGATCCATAATTGGTAGAGGTAATGGACAGAGTGCAGAGTGGTCAGGGAGAGGAATTCTGCATTTCAGATGACGGAGCTTTGCGGTTCTGATCCAAACTGTGTGTTCCTGCTGATGCTGACATTAGGACTATTTTAGAGAAGGCTCACAGATCTTTGTATGCTGTTCATCCCGGCAGTACGAAAATGTACAGGGATCTGTGAGAGTTTTACTAGTGGAGTGGTATGAAGAAGGAGATTGCCAAATATGTAGCCTAGTTCTTAATGTGCCAGCTGGTAAAAGCTGAGCACTAGAGGCCAACGGGTTAGTTTCAGCGACTATTTATCCTAGAGTAGAAGTGGGATCATATATCTATAGATTTTGCCTCAGGGCTGCCGTCGACATCCTATGGCCAGAATGCGATTTGGGTGATAGTAGACTGGTTGACTAAGTCTGCCCATTTTCTCCCTATCAAGATCAGCTATCCCCTCAGCTGTTTAGCAGAGATTTACGTCTAGGAGATAGTTCGTTCTCATTGGGTGCCAGTATCTATAGTGTCAGATCGAGACCCGCCTTTCACATCAAGGTTCTGGACAAGCTTACAAGAAGCTTTAGGGTCTCAACTATCTTTCAGCATGACATTCCATCCTCATTCAGACGGGCAGACTGAGAGGACGATAGAGATACTAGAAGATATGCTCCGAGCGTGTGTATTAGACTTTGGGGCTAGTTTGACTCAATTCATGCCGCTGGTAGAGTTCGCGTATAATAATAGTTACCAGTCTAGTATTGGCATGGCACCGTTTGAGGCACTGTATGGTAGGAGATGTAGATCTCCTTTATATTGGGACGAGATGGGTGAGCGGTGAGTTGTGGGGCTAGAGCTGGTACAGCAGGCGTACAATAAAATTTGACTCATCAGGGAAAGAATCAGTGCAGCTCAGAGTCGATAGAAGAGTTATGCCAAAAATCGCCGCAGGAGTTTGGAGTTCGATGTGGATAATCACGTATTTTTGAAGATAGATTCGTTAAAAGGAGTTATAAGGTTTGGTATGAAGGGTAAACTTAGCCCTAGGCTTATCGGTCCATTTAAGATTTTTGAGAAGGTGGGGCCGGTGGCCTATAGGCTAGCTTTGCCACCTATACTATCTAGGATGCACGACGTATTTCATGTATCTATGTTGAGGAAAAAATTTCCTAGATCCTTCTCATATTATCAGCTATAGTGAATTGGAGCTCAGTGATTCGCTAGTCTATGAGGAGGTGCTCGTGCAGATTCTGGACAGAAGAGAACAAGAACTATGTAATAAGAAGATTCCTCTGATAAAAGTTCTATGGAGGAATCATGCAATTGAAGAGACTTCTTGGGAGCTCGAGGAGCAGATTAGATAGAAATATCTGCAACTATTCCAAGAAATTTAAGTGTAATTAGAAAATGTGAGTAAAAATGTAATATTTCTTTTACAGGTACATGTAATTCTTTAATTAGTAAGTGGTATTTTAGTTTTGGGGGAAATTTTCTCTTGGTATATGTACTCTCTCAGGACTTGAAATGTGACCACGGTATTCCTCCGCCATAAGTGAGGGTAAGTAATAAAATAAGTAGACCATTTTGCCTAATAAGGGATGATGAATTATATAAATAGTAAATTTTGAGGACAAAATTTTATAAGGAAAGGAGAATGTGACAACCCGGATAAGAATGGTATTTAAAATAATAAAGAGGAAGGGAAATTATCAGAGGCCTCGTTGACAAACACAGGGAATTCGTCGATGAGGGCATAAGAGGGCCTCATCGACGAAGCCAAATTTCGTCGACGAGGAAATACTGAGAGAGGTTTTTGAGCAGTTTAAATTTTGTCGACGAGGAGTGGGTTTCGTTGACGAAATTATTAAAGGACTTGTCGATGAGATGATGTGGCTCGTCGACGAATCCAATCCTAAAAATATCAAAAACCCAAATTTTTACTTCAAAATTAAGAAACCTCTCACCCTCTCTCTCTCCCTTCGAATTCTCTCTCCTCTCTCTTCGATTCTGGCTTCGTCGCTCTCCGTATCGATGATCTGAGGCTACCACGACACTCCTGGAGAAGTTCTCTGCATATCAACCGGAGCTGATCGTTGATGGAACTCCATTAAAAATTATCCCTGAGTTGAGGTAAGGCTTTCTAAGCCAAATTTGGTCTGTGGTAGTTATAGGAAATGATATACACGTGAAAATGCTTAATTTTAATACTGGGAGTTTTCATTTTCAGGGTAGTGATTAGGAAATCCTACGGGTGTTAGACTAGGATATTTTGGGGGCTTTCTCAGTAGCCAGGTAAGGGAATAAATTAAAGCAGTTATTTTCCATACAAATTATTATTATTTATGAGTAAATTTGTTTTTAGAAAAGCATACATTATATCTGTATATTACGAAGGAATTGCACATTTGGGAAAATACTGCTAATATGTTGAAATGAATATGTTTGTATAAGATGTCAAAAACAATGATTGTAGAATACAATGTACGATTTTATACAGCAAATGTGTGGCATGAATATTATTTTACGTGGAAAATATCATGATATGACAATGATATGAACGAAGTATGTTTTGAGAAATTATGAAAGAATACAGTACATTATGATGTTGAAAATACATGATAAATTGATTATTTTCAGAATGATATACATATGTGAAATGATTTTGGCGCGAGGCCGTATTTATTTATGATTTCGGTGCAAGGCCGTATTTATGTATGATTTCAGCGCGAGACCGTATTTATGTACGATTTCGGCGCAAGACCGTATTTATGTATGATTTCAGCACGAGGCCGTATTTATGAAATTTCGTTGCGAGGCCGTCTTTATGAAATTATGAAAGATACTATATTATATGTTATCAGAACCCAGATGTTAGTTTAGTTCAGTTCAGGAGTACGGTACCGTAACCTATAGATAAGATATCTATGATCAGATTGGTGCTAACCACCCCATGAAGGGGTGGGAGATGGATAGTCGATGTGGCTTTCAATAGAGTGTGGACGTCCACCTGGCAGTCCAGACCAGGGTGTGGCGGGCCCATCATACTTACACACATTTTTGATTCGGCAGTGGTCGGCTAGCCATTGTCGGGTCCCGCCTTCAGGCAGCACAACCCGTTATGGGGGGTAATACATGACATTAGCTAGCTATTCATCTTGGGTATGTTTCCAGTATTATCAGTTATAACAAATGTTTTATGTACGATATGATTTCTTACCAAATATGAAAATATATGATTATTCAGTACGATATGATGAATGTTTACAGAGATATGAAATGTACTATATATGTATAACTACCTTAAATGTGCATGTTGCCACACAACTATATTTAGTTTATTTTCCCTTACTGAGAAGTGTCTCACTCCCGAATATAATTAATTTTTCAGGAGACCCTGAGAGACCAGCGGGTCATGGGCGCCATTGATCTTATTGAGTTACCCCATTAGGAGGGTAAGATTTTGATCTAGGATCAAGAGATTTTTGTTGTATGATCCTAGGGTTATTTTGATGTTTTGGAGGTTGTATATAAATACAGTATTTCAATGATGTAGTAAATTCTGGTATTATGTTTTATGGTTGGAGGGTTGTGATTTTATGCTTATTGTTGCTTAGGTTTACGCTGTGTTTGACAGGTGTCTCCGATACCTACGAGTTTGGGTTGACCATTTTATATATTATGTTTCATTATATATTGAGGAATTTGAGGTCGTTACAGAGATACTGGATTTTTTGAAATATTTATGGCACTTGTGTTGTCACATTTTATTGGAATAGTTTGATATTGAATCTTGAAATCTTTTAGTTGTTGTTTCATATACAATGTTTGGGCACAGCAACTCCCTGCGCTATGTATTCTTCTTCTACTGTGGATAATGCAACAAAGTTTTGTTTCTTTGAAGACTAGGAGACTAAAGAGTGTCCTAGAAAATGACACATTCCACTTGTGCTTTTTCTATCTATCTTGCATCCAGTAAAGTCTGCATTGGAATAACTTATCATTTCAAATTCAGTTCCCTTTGGATACCATAAACCTAGTTCAAGTGTGCCTAGTAGATATCTAAGGATTCTTTTAACCGCTTATTGGTGTGATTCCTTAGGAGTCGATTGGAACCCAGCACACATACATATGATAAACATAATATCTTGTCTACTTGCTGTTAAGTAAAGTAAGCTTCATGTCATGCCCTGGTAATGCTTGGTATCTACTTGTTTCCTTTTTTCATCCTTGTCAAGACTAGTTGAAGTGCTCATGGGAGTTCCTATAGGCTTACTTTCTTCCATATCAAACTTCTTTAACATGTCTTTAATATATTTAGTTTGATTTATGAAAGTTTTATTTTTTGCTTGTTTGATTTGTAATCCTAGAAAGTAATTTAACTCTCCCATCATGCTCATCTCAAACTCTTTTTGCATAGACTTAACAAATTCATTACACAAATCCTCGTGAGTTGCTCCAAAAATAATATCATCAACATAAATTTGTACTATAAGCGTGTCTTTATTTTTGGTTTTTATAAATAAAGTACTATCTAACTTTCATGTTGGAAAATTGTTTTGAATTAGGAACTTGCTTAGCCTTTCATACCAAGCTCTAGAAGCTTACTTTAGTCCATATAAAGCTTTTGTTAACTTAAATACATGATCTGGACTTTTTGAATTTTCAAAACATGGAGGTTGTTTTACATATAATTCTTCATTTATATATCCATTTACTAAAGCACTTTTTACATCCATTTGGTATAATTTGAAGTCCTTATAGGCTGCATAAGCTAGGAGCATCCTAGTTGCTTCTATTCTTGCTATGGGGGCAAAGGTTTCATTGTAATCAATACCTTCTTTTGATTGTTGGCCTAATAAGGCTTACAATTCTTATTTTGATGATAACAAATCAATGATATATTTAATATGTTTCAAGTAAAATTTTTTCAGGAAAGTAACAAAACTCAAGTGCATAAAGAATTTTATGGATTACAAAGAATCCTTGACGAACACAAAGTAAAGCTTATGGATTATAAAGAGCATGAAGAACAAAGTTATATTGTGAAAAGCACAAAAAAAAGATTGAAACCACAAAGATGATGGAAGAACAAGATTGAAGACTAAAGAATTATATTTTTTTTCAAGGATGTAAGTACTTCAAAGTTAATCTCAAGTATAAAGTGGTTTGAAGCTCATAGAAATTCAAAAATATATTTTTATAGATATACTCTAAAGAATATCTTTATAATCAATAAAAAGAAAGGGTTTGAGAAAAGGAAATTTTTTGAAATAATGAAGAGCCAAGCGACTGCCATAAAGAGGCAGGCGACTGCCAAATTAAATAGAAGGTTTTTTCAAAAAGTTAATAGCTAGACAGGCGACTACCTAAACCTGTCAGGCGCCTGCGTGAACAAGCCAGGCGACTGCCTTGGTTTTGGCAGGCGACTGCCAGCATTGTGTGTTGAGAGGTTGTTCTGTGACAAGCGACTGCCAAGTCATGGCAGGCGACTGCCACTCGAACGTTAGCATTAAATCTCTCAAAGGGAAGATTTTTTGAACCACGTTTTTGAACATATTTATTTTAAAATACTTGGAAATGATTTTTAGGAATCTTTGGAAATAATGGATGGCTTCTAAAACATCTATAAATAGTCAAAATCTTCAAAGGTTTGAAATTGTGATTATTATTGAAGCAATATTCAAAGGTTTTTGAAACCAAGCAGTCTTCAAAGGTTTTCAGATCCAGCAACCTTCAAAGTTTTAGATCAAACAACTTTCAAAGGTTTTTAGATCAAGCGATTTTCAAGTATTCAAAATTCTCAAAGGATCTAAAACACTCTTGTGTTCAAAATATTGCTATTGATTTATACTTTGAAGCAAAGTTTTCAAAATTCATAATCATTCATTTTCTTTGAAAATTATTTGGTAATTCATACTAAGTATTGAGCTTCAAATTTTTTATATTTGAATTACCTTGAAGTATCATTGTGCTGATTATTGTACAAATCTACTCTGTCGTGAGAGTTTTTCTTTTGTACACAAAAATTCTTTATCTTGATTTTTAGATGATTTAAAGTTGTTGAATTATTGGACCAAACGAGGGATTATTGTTTGGAGAGGCAGGCTCTAACCTAGTAGAACGAGTGGTTGTAAAAAGGTGTTGTTCCACCTGGTAACGGAACTGAAATAGTGAAACCCATTGGTATTTTGCCAAGGGCGAGGACATAGGCTGTGTTGAAGCCGAACCTCATAAAAATTCTTGTCTCTTTCTGTCTACTTTACTTTATATTCTTTACTTATTATTGTGGTATGTTTTAAAAGTGCAGGTTGCAGATTTTAAGTGAGAAAGAAACAAAGATACTTGACATTTTAGAAAGTACATTTTGATTAACCGTTTGCAGAAATCCAAAAAGGGAGTACGTTGGTTAATCTGCGGAAATCTTGATCAAGAGAGGTGTATTCTAAAGTCTTATAGGGAAATCAACTAAAGATCTAGTATTCTTGGTTGAGTGATTGAATTACTTTGATTTCATTAATTGACTTGAGAATTTAAATTTAAGTATTTTTAAGTGTGGTTATCATTTATATCTTTTGTTTTTCTATGTATTAAAATCAAAAGCTTAAAATTCGTTAAAATTCAAAAGAATCCAATTCACCGCCCCTCTTAGGAAGCTATTCCATATTTCATTGATTATAACCTTGTGCTACTAGCCTAACTTTATTTCTTATAACTATCCCATGTTCATCCTTTTTATTTCTAAACACCCATTTAGTTCCTATGATTGATTTGTCTTTGGGTTTAGGTATAAGTTCCCACACTTGGCTTCTTTCAAATTGATTTAGTTCCTCTTGCATAGCTATAATCCAAGAGTCATCTTTTAAGGCTTCTTCAATATTCTTGGGTTCATCTCAAGATAAAAAGGCATAATGGTTGCAAATATTTTTCAATGAGGCTCGAGTGGTTATACCTTTTGAAGTTTCTCCAAGTATTTGTTCTTTTGGATGAATTTTAGCATATCTCTATTCTCTAGGTAGTTCTTGATTTTCTACAATGTTCTCATTTGAAGTCTCATTATTATTTTCTTCCTTTATTTCAAGATCTTCTTCTTTTTGTGGAATATCTTCTTTTTCATCATTCTTAATTTTATTTTCATAATTGTTTGATTCATCAGATGTTATGTGTATTGATTCAAAGATAGTAAGAATTCTTCTATTATAAACCCGATAGGCTTTGTTATTTGTAAAGTAGCTTAAAAAGATACCTTCATTAGATTTTGCATCAAACTTTCCTAAATCATCTTTAGTGTTAAGGATAAAACATTTGCATCCAAATACATGAAAGTAAGAGATATTAGGTTTTCTTCCTTTCCATAGTTCATACGGTGTTTTGTCCATACTTGATCTTATAGATACCCTATTTACAATATAACATGCTGTATTTATAGCTTCAGCCCAAAAATATTTAGGTAGGTTATTTTCGTTTATCATTGTTCTTGCCATTTCTTGTAGGGTTCTATTTTTTCTTTCTACAACTCCATTTTTTTGTGGAGTTCTAGGTGCTGAGAAATTATGATTTATTCCATATTCATTACAAAATTTATCAACCTCTTTGCTTCTAAACTCCCTACCTTGATCACTTTTAAAACTTGTTATATTATAGCCATCTTCATTTTGTAATTTCTTACATAAGGTGATTAGCACATCACAAGCTTCATCTTTATTTGTTAGGAATAATACCCAAGTGAATCTTGAATAATCATCCACTATTACAAAAGCATATTATTTTCCTTCTAGGCTTAAGGTTCTAGTTGGACCGAATAGGTCTAGGTGTAATAGTTCTAGGGGTCTTTTAGTAGATATATACTTTTTTCTTTTTAAACCTTGTTTTAACTTGCTTTCCCTTTTGGCATGCGTCACACATCTTGTCTTTTATGAATTTGGTATTTGGTAATCCTTTTACAAGATTTTTCTTTGATAATTTGGATAATAAGTCCATGCTAGCATGTCCTAACTTCCTATGCCATAGCCAACTTATTTCATTCATGGTTGCCAAACAAGTTACGTTTTGATTCATTAGATTCTCAAAGTTTATACAATAAACAATATTTATCCTAAAAGCTATAAACAAGATTTTATTTTCTTTGGGATTCTGAGTAACACATTTTTCTTTCTTAAAGGTTATTTCAAACCCTTTGTCACTCAATTGGCCAATGCTTAAAAGATTGTGTTTTAAGCCTTCTACTAATAATACATTATCAATAGTAATAGAAGGTTCTTTACCTATTCTCCCGATGCCAATGATCTTACCTTTGGCATTATCGCCGAAGGTGACATATCCTCCATCTTTTTGTTTTAGAGAGGAAAACTTGGTCTTATCGCCGGTCATGTGTCTTGAACACCGGTGGTCCAAGTACCACTTGTACGTTGATGATGTTGTCCTAAAACATACCTACAATGGAGGATTCATTGTGTTAGTATTTGGAACCCAAATCCTTTTAACTTTCTTTGTTTTGTTGTTAGTTCCATTATTAACTTTCCATTCTCCTTGTACTTTAACATACTTCCTTTTTAGTGGGCAATCAAACATTAGGTGACCTTTAGTCTTGCACATATAGCAAGTAGTGTGTTCATGTTTGTTGTTTGAGGAAGTGCTAGCATAGTGCTTGACTTCCTTGACGAAGTATCCCATGTATAATTTCTTATTCTTTTTATTTGTTTAACCATTGTAACCTATTCCTTCTTTATTCCCATGTAGCCTTTGCTGCCCAATCATTTTTTCAAATTTATCTTTACCTTTTGTAAAATTATATATAATTTTTTCTTTATCCTCTACTGATTTTTTTAGTTCATTTATTTCTAGGTCCTTTCTATTCAAGTTTTCTTTATGAGTTTTGCCTAATTCCTGAGTTACTTTACTTACTTCCTCCTCTAACTTCTCAATACAAGAATCTTTTTCTTTTTCAATGGTTTTGAATGATTCAAGTTGCTTCAATAGTTCTTTATTTTGATCCTTCAAGATTATATTTCTTTTGGAAATTTTTTTGAATCCTTTATGTAAGGAAAATAATTCAGCTTGTAATTCTTTGTATCAGGGCATACTATCACATGACTCGTCACAAGATTCATTGCAAGATTCTGTTGAAGAGTAGTAGGAATTTACCTCTTTATCATTCACCATGAAGCATACGTTTGCCATCTCTTGTCCACTTGATTCGTTTTCCGTTTTGTTGGAGCTTGAGTCATCCCAAGTAGCCTTCATAGCTTCCTTCTTTTTCTTCTTGTCTTTCTTGAGCAATGAGCGATCTAGTTTGATATGTCCTGGTTTCTTACAGTGATAGCATGTAGGGGGTTCACTTTTACTTTTATTTTCTTTTCTACTTGATTCTCCTTTTTCAGTTTTTCTTTTGTTGAACTTTATAGGAAATCTTTTATTCCTTCTATAAAACTTTCCTAGTTTCTTAGTGATGAATGCTAATTCATATTGATCTAAGTCACTTGTTTCACTTTCTTCTTCACTTGAGCTGTGGCTTGATGCTTTTAGTGCAAAAGATTTCTTATGCTTTGGTTCAGGATTTCTTTCTTTTAGAGCCATTTCATAGGTAAGGAGTGAACCTATGAGTTCATCTAAGGAGGTGGTCTTAAGGTTTCTTCCTTCGGTAATTTCTGTAGCCTTAGGTTCCCATATGGAGGGAAGGCCTCTCAAAATTTTCCTAATCATTTCGTAGGTGGTATAAGTTTTTCCTAAGGCACTTAAGGAATTGATTATGTGGGTGAATCTTGTGTACATACTTGATATGGTTTCATCTTGATTCATCTTGAATGCTTCATATTCACTTGTTAATATGTCTATCCTATTGTCCCTAATATCAATAGTGTTGACCTTATTGGTCACGCTCGGTTTTGATAACGACAAATACTCATGTATTTAATGAATATCTAGTTCATGTGCAGGTCTATATTAGCAGATATATTAATGGCACGTGAAAGCTTAAAGCTGGAAGACCCAATTCATATTGTACTTTATTTCATGTTGTATTTAATTCATATGCAATTGTTTTGTAATAGTAAAATAGGTCTTTGGTTTGTAATAAGCTCACACACATCACATGCATGATAATACGTAAGCTCAAACAAACCATAAATGAAATATGACCTTAGAAAGACCTTAGGGTTTTCCCTTCGGTCGACCAACACCGGACTTTTTCGATGTATTCAAAATTGGACCCCAAGTGACCTTAGGACACTCACTTTTGCACTTACATGTATTAGGCACTTGAATTGTATTTATATGCTTCGAAACGAGACCGAAATGCACACTTGGTGCACTTTCGGTCGATCGGCCAAGGCAGTTCATTTTGCCCTGGTCGATCGAAACAGGCTTGGGTCAACTGTTGACCAAGGTATTGGTCGACCGAACCATTTTAGTTTAAAACTCCTGGTCGACGGAAACCCTTTCTAGTCAAAGTTTGACTACTTGGTCGACCGAGCCAGTGTAGTTCAAAACTTTTGGTCGACCGAAACCCTCTCTGGTCAACAATTGATCACCTGGTCGACCGAGAAATTTTTTACTACAACTACCTGGTCGACCGAGGGTCCTTGGGAGAAATCTCAATGGTCTGGTCGACCGAACCAGCTAGTTCAAAGTGGCCTGGTGGACTGAACCTCGAAAAATTGGGAAATCGTCTTCTCCTGGTCGACTGACCACTAAGTTCAAAATTCCCCTGGTTGACCGAACCATTTGAGACTTGGTCGACCAAAACATTTCTGGTGGACCAAAACATTTCTGGTCGACCGAACCTCTCGGGTTGCCCTAATTTTTACCGCAGTTAAATATTTTTTAAACAGGGTTAAAATATTTAAAAGGTCATTAAACTTTCCTAATTATTCCCAGTAGGTCCTTAATGGTTATATTTCAAGGGGTGTCTATAAATACCCTCTCATTTGGGATAATTAGAAATGGGATTAAAAATATTGATTAAGAGAAATTCTCTAAAAATCCCAAATCGTATAATACTCATATCCAATCCCCATTCACTCATGCTTACCTTCTTCGATTTTTAAATCCTCTGTAAGTTGATTGAGTGTTTATATTTAATAGGTTTGCTCTCCCATTCATATTTGATTGATTTATTTTCATTGAGAGCTAAACCTAAGTATTCTTAGGAGACTTTGTTAATAAGTCTATCCTAAGAAGACTTTGATAGATCTTCTAAGATTTGCACCTTCATTGCAATATCTTAAGAAGATTGTGTTCATTTTTGGTTGCAAAATATTTTCAAAATACTTTCAAATATCTAGTGTGCTTTGTCTTGACAAATCTTTAAAGAAATATTTGTTTGTGTGAGAAAAATCTTTGTTGCAATATTCATTGATTTATATCTCTAGTTGAATACAAAGATTAAACTCTTTTTGCAAACCAAACTTATACATTGCTAGTATCTTTGTGTGACATCTTGCCTGAATATCTAGTGATACAAAGATTGCTTGTTTGTCACTCTCACGTACGCATTACACAGATAGAAAATACCTTTGAGAGTTGAACCATTTAGACCACATTGAGCTTACATATTGAATCATATTGTGGTGTATGTTATTGCGCGCATTTGGGTACATATCTACTTTACGCGAAAACACAATCACTGTACCATCTGATTATATACACATTCATTTTATATCCAGGCATGGGCCTGAAGAGGGAGACTAGCCCTAGAATAGTCCCAGATTTGCTTAGAACCAGTTAGGAAAGCTAGGTGCGTCGTCCTGTTAAGGCGTGTAGGTTGAGGTCAGCCCCGCTAATTGACCTGGTTAAGGTTGATGTCAGCCCTATGCCAATTGACCTGGTTGTAAACGATGCCGCTCCACCCTTAAGTGAGCAATTTTCCTCTAGCTTGCGAGCTAGAGGCGGGGACGCAGGCACAGTTGGCCGAACCCCGATAACATATTGTGTGTTTATTTACATTTCTGCATTTTATATTTACCTATGTTATTATGTGAATGATGCGCTTAATTTAAATTTCCACATATCTTATATATCTACGCATTTGGAATTATAAAGACCGACCCTAGGTTGTTTTATATAGGTATTTTTTTTAACCTAGGTGATAAATTTAAAAATTCCAATTCACCCCCCCCCCCTCTTGGGAATACACCAATTCTAACAAATAGTTCCTTCATATATAACTTCTAATTTGTCCTATATTTATTTAGTCGTTTTACAAGCCATGACCCTATTGAATTCGTTAGCATCTAAAGCACAATACAAAGCATTTATAGCACTTGAGTTTATTTGAAGCATTTAATAATCTGAATCGATCATATCCTTTTTCTCTTTTGAAATTTGTTTTCCATTTGCTATCTTGGTGGGAAGAATGTCTCCATCCATAGCTACTTCCCATGCTTTCCAATCCATGTGTTGGAGGTATATTTGCATTCTCTTTTTCCAAAAGGTGTAGTTGTGTCCACAAAAAATTGGTGGAGGAGTTGAGGATTGGCCTTCTCCAAAAGGAGCTACTCCTATGTTTGTCATTTAGATCTTTTTATAGTTTCTTGTTAGGAATTTGCTATAACTAAGAATTAGGATAGCTTCCCAAGAGGGGGGGGGGGTGAATTGGATATTTAAAATTATTTCAATTTTAATTCTTTGTTTTATATCAACAATCATAACAAGTAAATACAAAGACAATTCAACCACAACCAATCAACAAGATAATCAAAATCTTGTTATTTGTATCAATAGCCCTCTAATAAATTGTAAAGCATGTTGAATTAATGTAAGCCTTGTATTTATTCCAACCTCACAATTCTGCTTCGTGTTTAGTTTTTAAACAAACGTTCAGATTAATAAGTTTAGGATGATCAACCAACGTAGTCCCTTTCGATTTTTACAATCAATGCTGATCAAGCCAAAACAAATTATCCTCTGGTCTATTTAACAACCATACACTTAGAATTAACAATTTAAAGCATACACGCAGGTTGTAAGTACTGCTGAAAAATAAAGAGTAAGGAAGAAAAGAGAGACACAAGGTTTTACGAGGTTCGTCTTATACCCAGCCTACGTCATCGCCTTTGGCAAACCACCAAAGGATTCACTAGTTTAGTTCCGTTGACGGGTGGAACAATACCGATTACAATCATTCCTTCCTTTAGGCTAGAGCCTGCCTCTCCAAATGATATTCCCTCGTTTGGTCCAACGATTCTACAACCTTGAATCGTCTATAGACAAGGACCAAGATAGAGAAAATTTTGTGTACAAGAAAACACTCTCACCGCATAGTAGGTTAGTACAACATTCAGCACAAATATACTTCAAAGTAATTCAAATATAAAAGAATTTGAAGCTCAATACCGAATTTAGATCACCAAATATCTTCCAAGTATTGAAATATTTAGAATTTGAAAGCTTTATTTTAGAGTTTGAATCAGTAGTGACTGAGTATTTGGAGTTGGATGAACACAAGAGAGTTTGAGAGCTTTGTAGAGAACTTTGATTGCTGGAAATTTCTTGGTGTTTTAAAATCTTTGAAGTTTGGGGCTATTTATAGATGTTATAAAAGTAATTCCTTACCCCCAAAGTTTCCTTGAAGTAATCCCCAAAAAATTCATTTAAAAAATCTTTTCGTGGGAAATTTTTAAACCAACGTTCGAGTGGCAGTCGCCTGCCACGACCTGGCAGTCGCCTATCATAGAAGAAACTTAAAACACTGAACATTGACAGTCGCCTGCCAAAACCCAGGCAGTCGCCTGACATGACCACCTAGGTGCATGGCTATGTTTAGGCAGTCACCTAGTACCTTACTGCCTCTTTGAAAATTATTCATTTAAATTGGGTAGTCACCTTCCACATGAAGATGGTCACCTGGCCCTTCTGTTTTTTAAAAAAAAACTTTTCTTTTTAAAACCTTCTTTTCTTTGATCTGAAAAAATACTTTAGGGTTTAAAAAAATATATATATTTCTAAGTTTCTTTTGATTTTATGAGAGTTTCAATTCAGTTTATACTTGAAATTAACTTGAAGTACTTACATACAAACATCCTTAAAACTTTATTCCTTTGATCTTCAAGTAAGTCCTTGTTCTTCTATCATCTTTGAGTTTTTGATCTTTTCTTTGAGCTTTCATCAAGTTATCTTTTAATCCTTATGCTCTTCAAGATCTTTTTTTGATCCATAAACTTTATCATCCTTTTGAGCTTTGTCACTACCTTTAAGCTTTGCATTTTTCCTGAAAAACTTTCACTTAAATCATATTAAACACATCATGATTTGTTATTATCAAAATAAGAATTGTAAGCCTTGTTAGGCCAACAATATGTATGAATGTATGTATACCAGATATTATACAGAATATGAATTTTTATAGTATGTGTGGCCTGAGTTTATATTACTTGATGAAGAGTTTTATACATTTCTTTTAGTATATCAAGTTATACAACATATACAGATATAATCTAATATTACATAGACAAATACACGTTTATTTACATTTTTATTCAAATAATTATATATATAGATGTATGTATATATGTATACAGATGTTTATTCAGATTAGTATGAATAGTATTTATAGAATGCCATGTTTTTCCTAAATGCCATAATACACAGTTTATACAGACAGTTTATAAAGAAAGATTATACAATTACTTAGATATTACAGTATTTACAGTACAAAATTATAGCGTTATGATTATTTTGGAAACATGATGAAAACAGCAAAGATATATATATATATATATATATATATACATAAATGTACTTATATAGTATCAGATCCCTATGGAAATATACAGATACAGTTTACAGAGCACGGTACCATTGCTATATACAGATAAAGTGCAACCATATATCTCAGATAGTGTGTGGGTGCCGTCTAACCGTTCTTGGAGAGGATGCAGCTCCCTAGTATGCTGGGTTGAAGGGGCCAGTTAGATGAGGTAGCAGCCAGTCCCAAACTTAGGAGTAAATGCAATTTGGCCGGGCTGAGGTTGTGTAAAGTATGATGACTTACTTGGAGGGCCGACCAGGTTATGTCCCGCCTACGGGCTCCACAACCCTATCATGAGGGGTCAAATCATGACATATAGAATCTCAGGGAAAGAGCACAGTTATGTATATGTATACAGTTTTACGACTTTTGTCGTATATAGTACGATATAGCAATATGAATGATAGAAAGTTTAGATGATACAAATGTTTTAAGTTACTATGCATGTGTTTTACAGATTTACTAGATTATGTAGTTTTATATATTAACGTTATAGTTTTACGACTTGGTCGCCATACACTAGTAATAACATATTTCCACTTACTGAGCATTGTCTCACCCTATTACTTTACCATTTTTTAGGTGAGCTAGCTAGGCGAGCAGAGAACGCTCGCATATAGAGTGACTACTTTGTTGCCCTAGTTGTAGGGTAAGTTTTGCACATTGATGTATTTTTGAGATAGATGATATCGAAGGGAAATGTTTTATGGTTATAGTCTGTATGTACAAAATTTTAGTATTGTATAATATATGTGGTTGTATGAATTATATTTCTGCTGTTTAGGTATGGTTATATAGATACAAAAAGAAAAAAATTAAGTAATTTTGAGGATGTTACAAGTCCACTAGACAAGTTTCTTTCCGGGAGGAACAAAACCATTGCACACTCCTTCAATAGGCTAGAGCAACACCTCTCCAAGCGATACCCCATGCTTGGGCAATGATCCAACAATCTGGAATCATCAAGAAACAAGAAACAAAAGCTGCATACAATAACGCTTTCACACAAAGCAGATTAGTACAAATTCAAACACTATGCACTTCAAAATTTAAATATCAAAGTGAAATAAGATAACACTCAAGATTATATTTCACTAGAGGTTCTTTAGGAAATGAGAAAACTCAGTTGCAAAATAGAACTGTGGGCTTTTGATCAACAACAATTCAGTAGAATTCTCCTAGCAAGAATTTGAGCAAAAGTAAGCTTTGTGAGAGATTGAAAGTAGAATGCTTGATTGCTTGATTTGTATACTTGGTTATTTGATTCCTTGGGTTAAAGAAGTATTTATAGACTTTTTAGGATGAGTTTCCTTTTTTCCCACATTACTTGGAGTGTCCACCAAGTTTTTATAACGTTAAGATTTGAACATCTAATTTTTAAAATTTTCCCGTTAAAGTTCAAAATTTAAATTCCCATAGGGTCAGTCGACTGGGTTACTCGACTGGGTCAATTTTGTATAGGTTAGTCAGTTGGACAAGCAACTGGCATCATTTTGTTTAAAAAGACCCTTTGTCAGTTGGCTAGACAAACCCTTTGTCAGTTGGCCGACTGAACACACTTCAATCTGGTCAGTCGACTGAACAGATTAATTAATCATTGTGATTTCTCAATCGGTTGAGCAAATAAAGCTTGTTTAGGTCAGTCGACTGAGTAGTTCATCTTTTCAAAAACTTTCATTTTTTAAGATTTTAAACCCTTGTTATTTGAAAAACTCAATTTTGACTTTTCAAAATCATTTTCCAGAGTTTTCAAAAACTTGTCTCTAAGTCTTAATTGCATCCTAAAGAGTTTCAAAGAATTTCGTAAGATATTTAAACATGAAGTACTTATATAAAGACTTCACAGTACTTTGACATTCTAAACACTTAAGTCTTCATGCTTGCTTTGGCTCCATCTTGTCTTCAAGATTTAATATACTTTGAGCTTTCTCTTTAATATCCATGCTCTTATATTCTTCAAGCTTTAATAAATTGTCTTGGAATCCATGCCTTAAGCTTTATTTGATCATCATTCTTTGAAGTATAAGCTTTCAATGGATCCTTGTGAACACTTGACCTTGCTTTATCATAGTTGAGTCCTGAAATGTCATCACTTAACCAAATATGTTAAGTTCCTCTTACTCTTTATCATCAAAACAAGATTTTAAGTCTTGTAAAGCCAACAATCTCCCCCCTATTTGATGATGACAAACAAGGAGCGAAAATTTGAGTGAGCCTTAAAAGGACTCCCCCTTACAATAAGCATCATCTTAACAATATTTGTAATATCAAGGTCAGTTTCAATATTAATTTCAGTAGTATGCTTATATATCAAAATTACATCATTCAAGATCAACATCAACATTCAAGTTCAAATACTTCTCCCCCAAATTAACAACATCAAGATCAATTTTTGCTCAAAACTTCTCCCTCTTTTGACATCAATGAAAAATAGTTAGATATAAAAAATGATTAAGTTCAAATAAAATCACATTTTGAGCATGCATATGAACATGTGAACAAGTATATCATATGAACACACAATTCCCAATATATTGCAATGTAGTGTGCTTCAATAGTCAAATAGTCATGCATATTTCATATTTGTAATTCATATAGCATATGTGTTATATCATCTTTAAGTTCACAATCAAGCATATGTTGCACAACATTCATATTAGCTAAAATTCATCATGCATATTTCATATTTGTCATATATAGTTCATCTTTGCTTTCAGCATCCTTTCCCTATTTGACATTAATTCATGATACCAATTTATTTATTTTACGATACCAATTGAAAATTAGGGAAAATCATAATACAAGCAATAAGTTATAAGACTCCCCTTGAATTTAATACATTCATATTTGATACCAATTATTCTTTTAAGTTTATCATCTCAAGCTTCAAATATTGATTTATATCATGTATATGCTCATGGATACTAATATCAAGAGTAATACCAATATCATGTCAATATCATCAATATCATAACATGCTCATGGATATAATTATGTTGTCATGCTCAAATTTTTAATATATAGTGAGTCATAAATCATCAATATAAGTCAAATCATTTTCATGTCTTTGGCATTATCAAGATATCAGTATGTAAGAATGTAATATATCGACATAGCAGATAAGCAGGGAGCATATCATTATCATTTGCATTGTACTACAATTTTGCTCAAGTGTTTCTTATTCTCAAATATCTTTTGTTAATTAAAAACTCATGCAATAAGCTCAGATATTCTTACTTTTGAGCTCATATAAATTCCTAAAATTCATTTTAATACTTTCTAAGTTAAGCCTTGTATGATTCATTCATTGATTGAGACCAACAATATTATTTTCATTTGTCAAAAACTCATCTTTGAGATTTTTCCTCATTTCATCTTGGTACCCATATTTTCTCGGGCCCAGACGGTTTAACAAGAGAAATTTCTTTTACTCTCCAAACTTGTTTAGTTTTCACGCCCTTTCTTTTTAATGAATATTCAAGCTTTATATGTCCCTTCTTCTTACATAGGAAGCATGTGGTGTGAGTATAGGCATTAGGAAGTGCTAACATAATCTTTAGAGGCTTTTGCAAAGTACCCAATATAAAGGTTCTTTCTCCTTGTATTCTCTACTCCATTAAACCCTATGCCTTCTTTATTTAAAGACATTCTTTGAGATCCAATCATTTTGTCGAAATTTTATTTTCCTCTAGTAAAATTATAAATGATTTTGGCTTGATCCTCATTTTTCTTCTAAAGATAATTTATTTTAGAATTTTCTACATTTTTACCCTTTTCTTGGTTTTGAGATATCTTAGTAATTTTATTTTCTAATTCAAAAATATATATGTCTTTTTCTTTATTCATAGAAGTTTGGACTTTAGATTCTCTAGATCCTTTATTATCTTCTCATTCTTGCTTTCTAGTCTTTGGATTTTTAAATCTTTTTCACTTTTAGCAGGTTTTAAAGATTCCAGTTCTTTCATAACTCCTTCATTCTTATTTTTCAATGATGTGTATTGTTTAGTCACATTAACTAACATCTTATGCACCTTGAATAAATCATTTTGAAGTTCTTCATAAGAAGGCATACACTCATCATTGGATTCTTTTGCTGAATGATCACAAGAACTATTAAAGGATTTAGATGAGGAACTTTCCTCATCGTCCCAAGCCATATAGCAAGTATAAGCAACCTCTTGGTCACTTGATTCATTTTCTGAACTACTAGTACTTAGATTGTCCCATATAGTGGCCTTCATAGCCTTTTTCTTTTTCTTTTTAGAATCTTTCTTAAGTTTTGGACAATCCAATTTTAGGTGTTCAACTTTCTTGCAATTATAGTTCTTTCTTCTTAGTTTCTTCCTCATCTAAACTTGAGTTTTGGATTTTTCTTTAGAATTTATTTTTCTTTCTTAGTATTTGTCGCAAGTAGGCTTGTTAGTTTTGTGTTGGTTTCGGGCCTCTGTTAAAGACCAGTTGGGCCAGTCATGCTTTAAGCAGACCTAGAAGCCTTGGCCTAATTCAGCCCATGCATATTCCATATTTCATCTAGTAGTTATGTAGAAAGAATCTTTCTGTTTGCAGTAGTTAGAGGAGAGAGAAAGTTAGTTCCCTTTATCAAGGGAATTGAACCAACTCATTAGACATTCAAAATTGGCTGAGCTAAATCTGGGTCTAGAGGACGCTCCCTTGAAAGAGCTTGGTTCTTTTCTCCTGTGATTATTTTCTTTCTCAGTTCCTGTAGTTTCAATATCTTGGCATTAATTCATCACAATCATTCCACAATTCTATCATTCCTCTCATTTCTTTTCTACTTCATTCCATCACCTATCATAAATCCCTATTATTACAGACCATAAGCACAGGAACAAGCTCAGAATTGTTACAACTGGTATCAGAGCCGGCGATTCTTCGGCTAGTTCCACCATTCCCGGAAATCCATTTCATCATCAACCTTCACTCAGCCACTTATCTTGGCAATAATCTTCATCAACAACTCAACCCACCAGCAATTCATCTCGACAACAGATTGTATTTTACCCACTCATGGCAGATAATACACGCCTCAAGGATCTTAGCACTACTATGGCCAACCTGCAAAAGCAATAAGAAGCACTAAGTTAGCAAGAACATCGACAACAGGAGGAAACAAGGAAGTCAATAGCAGATTTGACAGCTGAAACAAGGCAGTCTATAGCAGAAATGGCTGCACATTTCAGCTCATTTGCAGCTGAGATGAGGGCCCTTCATTGTGAACCACTTATGCTAGACCCACCCAAAAGCAATTATAGACCACCACCAGCTTATGATGACACTAAGGATGGCAATGATTTGGTGCAAATCCGACTAGCTAGGCTTGAATTTCCTAAGTTTGAAGGTATGGAACCTACTGGCTGGCTTTTCAAGGTTAATCACTACTTTAAATTTCAGCAAACCCCTCTGAATCATAAGCTCTTCTTAGCCTTTTTCACATGGAGGGAAAAGCCTTGGTATGGTACCAAGATATGGAGGATTCGGGATTACTTACAAGTTGGGAGGTTTTTGTTAAGGCTTTGTTGGCTAGGTTTGGTCCTCAATCTTATGATGACCCGATAGAGGCTTTGACCAGACTTAAGCAAACCTCTAGTGTTGAAGCATATAAGGAGCAATTTGAATTCCTCTCTAATAGGTTGAGAAGATTACCCGAGGACTATAGGTTGAGCTATTTCATTGGTGGATTGAAGGATGAAATTCGATTTTATGTCAAAACCCTCAACCCCCTTACTATTCCACAAGCCTATGACATTGCTAAGTTACAAGAGGAGCATCAATGGGATCTCAAAAAGTCACTATTCCCCAAAACTCACCATCAACCAGCAACCACAACTCACTCTTAGCCTTAGAACCCTCCTAATTACCCAAAACAATAGCATAAACCCATGACCACCAACCAAATTACCAAAATGACTCCAAATCAGCTGAAGGAAAAGAGAGATAAGGGCTGATGTTTCAATTGTGATGCCAAATGGCACTCGGGTCATAAATGTTGGGGCCCCAAATTATTTTTGCTGGAAGGCAATGAGCTCAATGTCATGAATGATCAGGTGCATACGTTGGAGGAAATTTTGAATGAGGGAGACGAAGGAGTAATGAAAAACCATGATGAATTACTGGCTGATCCAAATGAAGGAAACACAGTTGAAATTACTTTTCATGCTATGGTTGGGTCTATTAGTCCCAAAACCATGAGACTTGTGGGGAAAATTAAGGAGGAGCAAGTGGTAATTCTCATTGATAGTGGGAGCACTCATAATTTTTTGGATTCAACTGTCATTGAGAAGTTGAATTGGCCATTTAAAGCACAAAGGCAGATTCAGGTGAGGGTTGCTAATGGGCAAGAAGTGACTAGTGAAGGAAGGTGTTTGAATCTTCCCATAACCTTTTAAGGGTAAGTGGGGAAAGTGGATGTGTATATACTGGTTTTGGCTGGTTGTGATATGGTGCTAGGAGTACAATGGCTTAGCACTTTGGGTCTTATTCTATGGGATTTCACTAAAATGACTATGCGGTTTACTTGGAATGATACACCATTGGTGCTACAGGGATTAACATAAAAAAACTTGTTGGAGGAGCAATTGTTCTACAAAAAGCATCCCTTGGAGAGAAGGGGAGTGACGTTATAGCTGCTAGACCAAGCTAAAGAGGAAAAGAAAGGAGCTGGAGATGATGTTATTTCTGCAGTTTTGACCAAATTCCAGGGCGTCTTCGAAGAACCTAAAGGGTTACCACCTAGAAGAGCTCAAGATCATGCCATACCTTTGATTGAGGGAGCACAACCAATTTGTGTTCGACCTTACTGTTACCCATTTTTTCAAAAAGAAGAGATAAAGAAGATTGTCTGGGAGTTGTTGGGATTAGGCACTATTCGGCCAAGCCAAAGCCCATTTTCTTCCCTCGTTTTGCTGGTAAGGAAAGCAGATGGTACTTGGAGTATGTGTGTGGATTACAGGGCCTTGAACCTAGTCATGGTTAAGGAAAATATTTTGATACCCATGATCGATGAATTGTTAGATGAATTGAATGGGGCGGAGATTTTCTCTAAGCTAGATTTTAGGTCCTATTATCAACAAATTCGGGTTAAGGATGAAGATATTCACAAGACGACATTTAGGACACACGAGGGTCATTATGAGTTCCTAGTGATGCCGTTTGGGTTTACCAACACACCATCCACTTTCCAATCGCTGATGAATGAGATATTTGGGCCCTTCCTAAGAAGGTTTATCTTGGTTTTTTTTTCGATGACATTCTAATTTATAGTAGGAGCATGGAGGATCATGTTAGGCACTTGGAAGTGACTTTGAAGCTGCTGGAATAGCACCAACTGTATGCAAAATGATCCAAATGCAGATTTGGATGCAAGCAAGTTGAATATTTAGGTCATTTGGTGTCTAAGGAGGGAGTGCAAACCGACCCCTCAAAGTTGAGAGCAATGGTGGAGTGGCCTTTCCCCACCACACTTAAGTCCTTGAGGGGCCTTTTGGGCCTTACCGAGTATTATAGAAAGTTTATTAAGGGATATGGCACCATAGCTGCCCCCCTAATGGCACTATTGAAGAAGAATTTTTTTAAATGGAATGAGGAGGCTAAAGAGGCATTTAAGAGGTTAAAGGAGACTATTACTTGCCACCCCCCCCCCCCCCCCCGTGTTGGTACTACCAGATTTTAACAAGAGGTTTGAGATTGAATGTGATGCATCGGGGGTGGGAATTGGAGCTGTGTTAATGCAGGAGAAAAGGCCAATTGCTTTTTACAGTCAGGCCATAAAGAGGAAGGCTTTGGGGTTGTCTACATATGAAAAGGAGCTACTGGCCCTAGTATCGGCAATTCGCAAATGGAGACCTTATTTACTTGGAAAGCCCTTTATTGTCAAAACTGACCAGTAGAGCCTAAAATACCTCCTAGAGTAGAAAATTGGTACCCCAATGCAACATAAATGGGTCACCAAACTCCTGGGGTATGACTTTATTGTTCAATATAAGAAGGGGTAGGAAAATAAGGTGGTAGATGCACTAAGAAGAAGGGATTCAAATCTGATTAAAGCTTCCCTAATGGTTCTACCCTATTCAGTAGTGGGATGGCTTGAGGATTTGAAGGACTCTTATGCACACGACTTATTCATCCAAGAGATACTCCAAAAATTACAACAACAGGATGCAAAGGCTACCAAATACAGCTTTAGAGATGGCATATTATACTATAAGGATAGATTATACATCAGCTCAAACCCTACCCTAAAATTGCAAGTTCTACAGTGGGTACATGATGAACCACAATCTGGTCATGCAGGGTATGACAAGTCAGTGCAGAAGGCTTGTGCTAATTTCTACTGGCCAGGTATGAAGTCTGACCTAAGGAAGTATATTAGAGAATGTCAAGTCTGTCAGCAAACTAAAAATGAGCATACACTACCTTTGGGCTTGCTGCAACCCTATTCCCCTGAGGGTTTGGACATATATTTCAATGGACTTTGTGGAGGGTCTTCCTAATTCTTATGGCTATGAGGTAATTTTTGTAGTGGTGGACAGATTGTCCAAATATGCTCACTTCATGCCCTTAGCACACCCTTATATAGCTGTGAAGGTTGCTAGGGTATTCATTCAACACGTGTTAAAAATGCATAGAATGCCCCTCTCCATTGTGTCGGATAGGGACCCTACATTTAGTAGCAAATTTTGGCAGGAATTGTTCAAGTTCTAGGCTACTGAACTAAAGCTAAGTACAGCATATCACCCACAAACTGATGGGCAGACCGGGGCTGTTAACAAGTGCCTAGAAAATTTTCTAAGGTGCTATGTGTGTGACAAACCGAAGTAGTGGGTGAAGTGGCTTGCAATAGCAGAATATTTTTACAATGCATCATTCCACACATTCGTTAAGATTACTCCCTTTGAAGCTATTTATGGCAATCCTCCTCCAAGAATTGTGTCATACTCGGCTGGCCTCTCTCAAGTAGCTGCAGTAGACGAAGCACTACTGAATTGTGACATACTCCTCCACTCTCTCAAGCAACACATGCAGGAAGCATAGAATAGAATGAAATGATATGCTGATTTAAAGAGGAAAGAAAGAGAATTTTTGGTGGGAGACATGGTCTACCTTAGGCTCCAATCGTATCGGCAGCTATCTGTGCAGATGAAGCAGAACTTGAAACTATCCCCACGTTTCTATAGGCCATTTAAAGTCATTCAATGCATCGAGGCTGTCACTTACAAGTTGGCACTTCTAGTTGGGTCTCTACTTCACCTAGTTTTTCATGTGTCTCAACTGAAACCACACATAGGAACTTTAGTGCAGCCACTCAATCATTTACCACCGGTGGACTCGCAGGGTCAGCTGAAACCTGAACTAGCCAAAGTTCTAAATCGAAGGTTAGGAAACAAGGGCATGTGGCCATAATAGACGTGCTCATATAGTGGGTTGGACAGGAAGAAGAAGACGCTACATGGGTACCCTATCATCAAATTGCAGCAGAATACCCTCACCTTGTGGGCAACGTGTTTTGAAGGGGAGGGTAATGTCATAAGTAGGCTTGTTAGTTTTGTGTCAGTTTTAGGCCTCTATTAAAGACCAGTTGGGTCGGTCATGCTTTAAGCAAACCTATAACCCTTGGCCTAATTTAGCCCATGCATATTCCATATTTCATCTAGTAGTTACGTAGAAAGAATCTTTCTGTTTGCAGCAGTTAGAGGAGAGAGAAAGTTAGTTCCCTTTATCAAGGGAATTGAACCAACTCGCTGTACATTTAGAATTGGCTGAGCTAAATCTGGGTCTGGAGGATGCTCCCTCGAAAGAGCTTGGTTCCTTTCTCCTGTGATTATTTTCTTTCTCAGTTCCTATAGTTTCAATCTTTTGGCATTAATTCATCACAATCATTCCACAATTCTATCATTCCTCTCATTTCTTTTCCACTTCATTCCATCACCTGTCATAAATCCCTATTATTACAGACCATAAGCACAGGAACAAGCTTAGAATTGTTATAGTATTCTTGCAAGTTTCTTTGATATGAATGCTAGTTCATCTTCATTCATTTCATCTTTATCTTCATCACAAGCATTTTTGTTTGAAGTTTTAAAAGCAACAGATTCATGGGCTTTGATTTTTCCACTCCTTTCATTTATGGTCATCTCATAGGTGAGAAGGGATCCTATGAGTTCATCTAAGAAGGTGTGAAAAGTAAGGTGTAGTCCCAAGAGAGGGAGGTGGGGACGGTGAATTGGATTTTAAAATTTTCTTTTAATTCCTTTTTAGGAATTCTTAACTTATTATTGTGTTTTTTTTAAAACTTTCAGCAAAAGATTATTTCTCAATTCAATTCACAATAACATAATCATTCAACCATCCAAGTAAACAATCACACAAGAACTTAGTTCTTTTAATCCACAACACTATTTCTTAACCAAACAAGTAATCAACTAATCAATTAAACCAACCAATCAAGCACAATGTTCAAACCAAACAACCAATTGATTTTCCAAGTATAAGTTAATTGTAGCACTATTAGATTGATGAAAATTTTGCAAGATTTAGCACTCTTTGAAATATAACCACATTCCAATCAATATCAAACTTTAAACCATTCAACCATAACACTTTAGATTCAACTTTCAGCTTTTGTTGTCAGCCCTTTATATTAATTTGAATCAAGCCCTGTAGTAATGAATTTACTTCTTTAATATGATGTGTAATATAAAATCCAACACTCTTTCCAAAATCTAGAATTCAAATAAACTCTTAGTTAATTTTATCTTTGGGATGTTAACCAAGTAACATACTCCCGTATGGTTTCTGTAAAATATGGTTTCACCAACTTACTCCCTTTCAGTTTCCGCAACCCAAATCAAAATTGACCTTAAGTTTATTTAACTTCCAAATTACGTAGTTTGTATGATTTTGATATTTAAAACATCCATGCAATTGTATATGTACTGAAAATAAAGAGAGTAAGGAAAGAGAGAGTGAGACCGATATTTTTACGAGGTTTGGCTTATACCTAGCCTACGTCCTTACCTTTAGAAAACCACCAAAGGAATCACTAAACCTGTTCCTTCAACGGGGGGAACAAACCTTTACAACACTGCTTGGTTAAGGCTAGAGCCCGCCTTCTCCAAACGATGTCCCCTCGTTCGATTACTCCTTAACTAGGCTAGAGCCTGCCTCTCTAAGCAATATCCCCTTGCTGAGCCAATGTTTCAAAAAACCCTTGGAATCATCAATCTACAAGATACAAATCAAATATTTGTGTACCAAGAGTTTGCTCCTAAAAGAGCCGATTAGTACAACAATTCAAAACTATAATATACTTCAAAGTAAATAACAATATGGAAATTAACTTGAAGCTCAAGGAAGTATATTACAAGTTAATTCTTTCAATGATTGAAAGATTTAGAATTTGTAGCACAAAATTGGTGAGTAAAATTAGCAAGAACTCAGTAAGCTTTGTGCAAGTTGAGAGCAAAAGAGAACCTTGAGAATTTGAGAGCAACTGAGAGAGATTTTGAATTTTTGAAGAATTTGAATTCTTGGTGCATTGATTCAATGATCTTTGAGGCTTATTTATAGAATTGAAAAGGTATGTAATTTGATCCCCAAGTGACTTGGAGTATTCCCCAAGTTTTCACAAAGTTTGAGCCCGAAGCAACGTCATTTAAACAATTTATCCGTTATGAAAATTTTAAATCTGCCGCATGACAGCTGAATGTCCATTTTTGGCAGTTGTCTATCCAGTTAAACCAAAGGGACAGCAAGGTGGTAGTTGGCTATCCAAACACGGATAGACGCCTCAAAGTGCACTGGCAGTCGACTGTCTAGTTCTTGACAGTCGTCTGTCAGGCCATTAGCTTCGAGCACTCTTTAGTCTTTTAATCATAACTTTTTATGTGTAACTAAAAATTTGACGAGATTGATGTCAAAAGAAAGCTAAGAAAAATTCCTAAAACTTTCATGTTTAACACATTTTAAACTAATGAGTTTTTGATAGAAAAAAATGCATCTCACTACGAATGTAGAAAAATTGATAGCATTTGGAAAATCCTCTATTTGGTGCTTTTCATTATAAAAATGATTCTAACCTTTTTGAAACAATTTTTGACCTTATAAAAATATTTTTCAAGTATGGTCAAAGGTATCTAGGTCCAATAAATTTACCTAAGAGTTTCATGCATTCATATTGAAATTCTTTGAAGTATTTACATGAAATTTCCTAGAGTTTTTCGAATTTTCAATTCTTGAATTCCTTGAGGCCTTAATACTTGTTTCAACTTCTCTTTAATCCTCATGCACTCATGATCTTCAAGCTTTATCTTTGACTCCATTTTTGAATTCATGCTTTAAGCTTCATATTGATCATCCTTCTTTGAAATATAAGTTTTCATGGATTCTTTAACCTTGCATTCATCATTGGGTCCTGAAAATACATCACTTAAACAAAGCATGTTAAGTTCTACTTGTTTGTTAGCATAAAAAAAGTATATTAAGGGATATTAAGCCTTGTAAAGTCAACAAGATGTTTTTCAAATTTCTTCCTTCTGTTATTGCAGTGGCCTTATATTCCCAAATTGGTGGAAGTTCTCTAAGAATTTTTTAGATCATTTCATAAGTTGAGTATGTTTTTCCTAAGGCATTAAGGGAGTTTATTATATGGGTGAACCTTGTATACATATTTGTAATTGATTCATCCAGTTCATCTTGAAGGCTTCATACTCGCTTGTGAGCATGTCTATTCTACTATCTCTAACATCAATGGTTCCTTCATAAGTAACTTCTAATTTATCCCATATTTCTTTGGCTGATTTGCAAGTCATGACTCTATTAAATTCATTTATGTCAAGAGCACAATATAATGCATTCGTAGCACTTAAGTTTACTTGTAGCATCATATGGTCATTTTCGGCCATCTCTTTTTCTTCTTTGGGTATTTATTTTTCATCTACACGTTTGGTAGGAACTAAGTCACCATGTGTGACAACCTTCCATGCTTTCCAATCCAAAGTTTGAAGGTAGATTCTCATCCTTTGTTTCCAAAATGTATAATTTAAACACAAAATGTAGTGACCCGAAGAATAATATTATTTTAATAATAAAGAGGGAGGAAAATGGAAACAGGAACAGAAAGAGGCAGTAGACTTCGTTGACGACATCGCATTTTGGAGATAATAATAATAATAAAATTTCAAGGAATTGTCAAGAAATTCGTCGACGAATATAGGGTTTTGCCGACGAGAAAATATCGAGCGCAGGTTTTGGGCTACTCTGAATTTTGTTGATGAATACAAGGTTTCATTGACGAATTTAATGAAGGACTCATCGATGAGGTGACGTGTCTCATCGACGAATTTGGCCCTATAAATAGTTAAAAATTGAATTTTTATCACATTTCAACGCCTCTCTCTCTCTCTCTCTCTCTCCTCTCTCCTCTCTCTCTCTCTCTACATCCCTCTCTCACTTCTCTCTTCGTTTCCGAGCCTATTCCTTGCCGGATTGAAGATCTGAAGCTACCATGATGTTCCTAGTGGAGTTCTCTTCAAGTTTCCTAGGACAGATCCTCGGTGGGATAAAGTTGGAATTCATCCCAAATTCAGGGTAAGGCCTTTTAGTCCATTTTTGGCTTTATGATAGTTATAGGAAATGATGTAGGTGAAGAAATACTGATATTCTGTTCTGGAAAATATTGTTTTCAGGGTGTTGAGTAGGAGGCCCTGCAGGTGTTAGGCTAGTATTCCATAAGGACTTTCCAGTAGTCAAGTAAGGGAAATATGTTATACTAGGTCATTTTAAAATATTATACAGTTTACTAAATTATGAAAATTATGTATTAAAGTATGGTGTGACTTGAGAATATGAATCTAGTACGGAGATATGATTTACGTATTTTAGTACCATGATTTTACGTATTTTAGTACCATGACTATATGAATTCTAGTACCATGATTATACGAACTTCAGTATTACGATTATGCAGTCTTCAGTATTATGATTATGCAGTTCTCAGTATTATGATATATGAATTATAGTACAGTTTATGCAATATCATGGTTATTACGATTATTTCAGAATTATGGTAAATCAGATAGTTGTATATAGAAATATATTATATAGTATCAGACCATGTTGGACTATGCAGTTACAGAGCACGGTACCGTTGCTACAGATATTACGTTATGTTATGAGTGCAACCACCTATTTAGATAATATATGGTAGTAGGTCGATCACCTAGGCCCTTGACGTGGACAAGCTCTCCATCAGATATGGGTTGAGGTGGGCATATCAGACCGATGGAGTATAGTGATTTATTCCTGGTTGGCTAGCTAGGGTAAATCCCGCCTACGGGCCGCACAACCCTGTCATGAGGGGTTAAATCATGACACACAATTATCCACAGGGAAAGTTTTTAGTTACTATTACATATGTACAGATTTACAGAAATAGGGAACATACTTACTCATACTAGAAGTATTTTGAATAGTAATCTTCAATACTATTATGTTAAGCAACATGGAAAGGGGTGGTGGATTTTATTACTTAAACTGTATTTATATATTCAGTTATACATGATCATATGGAAATAGATTTTTATAATATTAAAGCTCATTTGCCACACACTAGTAATAGCATATTTCGCCTTACTAAGTGTTGGCTCATCCTAGTGTTGAATCATTTTTCAGGTGATCCAAGTAGGCGAGCAGACCAGGCTCGCAGATAGAGGGGCTTCAGTAGTGCCCTGTCAATGAAGTGAGTATTGTGGAGGATTTTTGTATATCCCAAAATAGTTGAGGGTATTTTGGGGAAACATATACATGTGCATATTTTGGGAAACTTGTTAGTACTCTGGTATTGTATGGTATTGTAGATATTTACCTATGCTTATGAATGTTATGTGATTTTTGCTTCTTGTTGCTTAGGTTAATGATTGGGTTTACCCTAGTATGGTATCAAAGCATGTGGATCATCATAGTAATAAAAAAAAAAAACATGGAAATTAAGCAGGTCGTTACAAGAAACATGGGAGGCCTAGTTGAGAATTGACCCTCTCCAAAGGGAGCTACTCCTATGTGTGCCATCTATATCTTTATGTAGCTACTAGTTAGGATTTGCTACAACCCCGATTTGATACTAATTGAAAGTTGAGATGTAATCCCAAGAGGGGGGGGGGGGTGGATTGGATTATTAAAATTTTTTTTAATTCTTTTTATGAATTCTTAAGCTCTTGATGATTTATGAACAACACAGCACAAGCTTAATTCTTAATTCAGTCCACAACCACAAAAAATTAAATGAACAAGCAATCCTCAAAACCAATCAACCAAACCAATTAATTTACCAAGCACAAGTGATCAAAAACTTAAACATCCACATAACCAATCAACATCTAAGTAATCAAAAAAAAAAAAATACTCAAGCAAATATAATTTTCAGCACTTTGGTAATTTCATCTTTTGTTAATAGCCTTATGTGTATGATTGTTTTAAGCCCTATAGTGAATGTAATTTGATTCAACACAAACCAAAAATCAAATCTCAAATAACTCAAAATTTAAATAAACTCTCAATTAATTTGTGTTTGGGTATTAACCAATCAACGTACTCCCTTTGAGGTTCCCGCAAAGTATTAATCAAGCAACATACTCCCTTTCGGTTTCCACAATTCCAAAACCAAATTAGACTTCAGTTTATTTAATTTCCAAATTATGTAGTATATATGATTAAGAAATTAAATCATCAACACAGTTTATATGTTTACTAGAATTTAAAGAGAGTAAGGGAAAGAAAAGGACACCATGAATTTTACAAGGTTTTTCTTATCCCCAGCCTACGTCCTCGCCTTTGGCCATTACCACCAAAGGATTCCACTATACCAGCTCCTTTTCGGGTGGAACAAAACTGTTACACACTCCTTCAGTAGGCTAGAGCAAAGCCTCTCCAAGCGATACCCTACACTTGGGCAATGATCCAACAACCTGGAATCGTCAAGAAACAAGAAACAAAAGTTGTGTACAATAATGCTTTCGCACAAAGAAGATTAGTACAAATTCAAACACTATGCACTTCAACATTTAAATATCAAAGTGAAATAAGATGAAGCTCAAGATTAGATTTCACTAGAGGTTCCTTAGGAATTGAGAAAATTAAGTTGCAAATTAGAATTGTGGGCTTTTGATCAACAACAATTCAGTATAATTCTCCCAGCAAGAATTTGAGCAAGAGTAAGCTTTGTGAGAGATTGAAAGTAGAATGCTCGATTGCTTTATTTGTATGTTTGGTTACTTGATTCCTTGGGTTAAAGGAGTATTTACAGACCTTTTAGGGTGAGTTTTCTTGTTTCACAAGTTTCTTATAGTGTCCACCAATTTTTTTATAATGTTTAGATTTGAACAACTAATTTTTAGAATTTTCTTGTTAAAGTTCAAAATTTAAATTCCCACAGGTTCAGTCGGTTGGGTCACTCTACTGGGTCAATTTTTGTATAGGTTAGTCAACTGGATAGGTGGCTGACACCATTCTATCTATCTGACAAATTTAGAAAATAATTTTCAGTCAGCTAACTGAACTCAGTTCAATATTGTCTGTCAGCTAGACGAACCCTTTGTCAGTTGGCTAACTGAACACATTTCAATCTAGTTAGTCGGCTGAACAGATTAATTGATCGTTGTGATTTTTCAATCGGCCGAGCAAATAAAGCTTGTTTAGGTCAGTCGACTGAGTAGTTCATCTTTTCAAAAACTTTCATTTTTTAAGATTTTAAACCCTTGTTATTTGAAAAACTCAATTTTGACTTTTCAAAATCATTTTCCAGAGTTTTCAAAAACTGGTCTCTAAGTCTTAGTTGCATCCTAAAGAGCTTCAAAGTATTTCATAAGATATTTAAACATGAAGTACTTACTTAAAGACTTCATAAGACTTTGACATTCAAAACACTTAAGTCTTCCTGCTTGCTTTGGCCCCATCTTGTCTTCAAGCTTTAATATACTTTGAGCTTTCTCTTTGATATCCATGCTCTCATATTCTTCAAGCTTTAATAGATCCACTTAGAATCCATGCCTGAAGTTTCATTTGATCATCATTCTTTGAAGTATAAGCTTTCAATGGATCTTTGTAAACACTTGACCTTACTTTCTCATAGTTGAGTCCTGAAATGTCATCACTTAACCAAATATGTTAAGTTCTTCTTGTTTTTTTATCATCAAAACAAGATTTTAAGCCTTGTAAGGCCAACATAAATTGTTCGCTTGAATCTATCAGGTTTTTGGTGCATATATTTGTGAAATATTGCTCTATTTATTGATGGCATGCTACCAAAATTTAATTTGTTAAAATGTTCCCAAAACAAAATCGTGTGCCAAAACAACTATGATTTGATGCATGAGAAAATATATTTAAAAGGATGAGTGAATCAAAAGAATAGATAACTGAATTTCAACATTATTTTGAAAGTGCATACGTGAGAAAATATATAGGGGAGATCAGCTCCATTCCTAAAGAAAGAGCATAAAAGTTTCACATGCATCACTTTTGCTTTTTGAATATTGAGGCTCTTCTAAAAACCCTGAATATCACATCCAACTCTTTAAAGCTTCATGATTAGATATGGAGTGTTCTTGGGTTTATGAGAATTATAGTAATGTCTTAATATATATTCTCTGATGCATTTGTGGCCTATAGGGACGACTATACTGATTAGGTCGTAAATATAGTTGATCAATATTCAGTATAGTTGGTTTAAGAAATTTGAAATGATTGCTTATACTACTGTGCCTACTTAGTGAAACCATCTTTGGTTTGTATAAGTAGCACATTGCATCTAAGTTAGGATTCAAATTGAAAGGGGGAGCAATCTAAAATTAAATTTCCACCTTGTTATGCTCACCGACATTATTTAGCTTAGATCTATTTTGAATTCTTTGTGGCTTGTGCTTAAATGTGATGATTTTGTTAAAAATCTTAATTTGAAATATAGTGTTTAGCCACAATCACTTGTGTAGTCATATGATCTTGATTTAAACTGTCATATCTTTAGGATCTACATGGTTGTATTTTTATGGTCATATTTTGTTCTATACTTAAGTGTCTACCAGAAAAATAATGCTTGCCTGAGTGTTTTATTAGAGTTTCTTTTCCAGCAAGCATAGTTCCCCAGTACATTTTTATAATATCATAGTGGGAAATATATTTTACAAAAATCATTTTTTTTGGTAAAAAATATTTTCAAAACTAAAACCCTTTATATCTTGCCTTATTAATTATACGTATATTTTTATTTGCATAACAAGTTCATTGAGCGTGCATAGATATACATGTGAACTAGTTAGACCACTCTTATGCTCAAACCTCTCTTGCTAGCATATGCCGCATGCGTTGAATTCCAATCTTTTGCGGGTCATATGTATTATTTAAATTGCAATGGTTTGAGGATATCTCTGGTCTGACCTTGTTTATCATGTCTTTTTTTATCTTAAATGACCAATTATACTATTTTGTATGCTTAATTGCTATTTTTTTTTTTCAAATAGTTTGTTTTAAGCTGAGTTTGTTTTAAATGATCAAATTGTGTTATACTTAGTTTAGTCATTTTTGCTGATGCCAAAAGGGGTAGATTTTTTTGAGCAAAATGATAAAAATGATAGGGGGGGAAATTTTTAAATAGTGTAAATATTTTCTATAGGGTAAATATTTGAAGTTTAATGTGCTTCATTGCAAAATCTAAATGCATGATGAATGTAAAATGTCTTCTGTCTTTTGATATACCCGAGTTATACTATTTATCTTCAGTTATGCATATTGTTAAGGGGAGCCTTTTCAGGGTTAACCGAATTTTCAACCGACTTTTCTCCCATGTGTTTGTCATCATCAATAAAAGGGATATTGTTGACTTTTTGAGTCCGATCCCTGTTTTGATACTGAAAAAAGACTTGAAACTAATGTGTGTGCCTAGTACTTGAACACACTAATAATTCAGAACACATAAATGGAAGAGGATTGATGGAAGCCATGAACACTTAAAGACCATCTCATCTTGGTGTATTCAACAAAGAGTAAAGGAAAAAAAGACATTTAACAATTTAAATTGTAATGCATTTTAGTTTTTGGTCTGTAATAATGCATATCATGTATGATGTGGATGAAAGCTCAAACCGACCATAGACAGACCTTAGGGACCCAACCTTTCATAGAAAACTTTTTCATAAAATGATAAAATCTCACAAAGGTTTTAAAGTATTTTTCAAAGCAAAAGAGGGCAAAAATGTGATTTTAACATAGCCCAGTCAACTGACCCTTTCAAGGCCTTAATATCTCAGTCGACCGACCTCTGTTTTTGGGCAATTCATAAAGGCCTAGCCGACCGACCTTTTTTAACACGTAATAAGCCTATCCGACCGGCCTTTGTAAATGGCCTGATTTTCAAAGCCTAGCCAACCGACCACTATAGCTCAAAAACCCTCAAACGACTGGCTTTTAAAGTTTAGCCGACCAATCCTTGGGCCAGTAGACCGAACCTACGAAGGTTTGGGAAATCGCCTCGGCCAGCTGACCGACACGTCCCTCAGCCAACCGAGCCTTCAAATAAAATTCAAATTTTAACCAAAGACAGTCGACTAGTGCATTTCCCAGCCAACTCAAACTCTCAGGTTGGCTAATTTTTTAGCACTTAAATGTCATTAATTTGTGATTAAGCAAATTATAAAATGCCCTTCGTGTCCTTAAGAGTCATAATTTGAAAGATGTCTATAAATATCCCTTCATAACTCATTTTTTAACTAATGCATATATTGAAAATCCTCTCTAAATATTTGTGCTTTATTATACTCTATTACTCCCATTTCTTTGAAAAATCCTTTTACAAGAGAGCATTTTATTTTGAGCATTCATATTCATCAAAAACATTTACTCTTTTCCACTCTTCCATTTTTGAAAATTTTTTCTTGAGTAAATCTTGGTTTTCTCCCATATATTTTCTGGATAAATATTTTTGGGGAAAACTTTTGCAACTTGTGAATCTTTTTGCATTTCCAGTGCAAGATTCATAAAGCTCATCTTGTTTTTATTGTAACAATCCATTTTTTATCTAAACTCTAAAATCTCCTATACTCTATTTTGGAAAATAATTTTTTGGAGATATCATTTAAGAATTTCTAGATCTTTGAAGTATTTATTGCATACTCTAAATTTAAATCAAAGATTATATATATATATATATATGTATATTTATTTATTTGACCAGAAATTAGTTGAGGGCAAAAGCCCTAGGTTCTTTTACACTTTTATTGAAAAATATTTTTGGAGAAATATTTATTAGGGTCTAAATCTTTGAGCACTCTTCATATATATTTTATTCAAAGATTACATTAGGAAAATATCCATACTCACTTAAGCTTTAATTCATATCTTGTGTAAGTGCATTTTTGAGTTTCATTGTGTACAAGCCTTGCTTTTAAGAAGCATCTTATTTTGTACCAAAATATTATCCATTGTATTTCAGGCATGGCCTGAAGAGGGAGACTCGCCCTGTAAGCAGTCCCGAATTGGCTTAGACCCGATAAGGAAAGTTAGGATTTGCACCACCCTATAAAGTGTGCACAGTTTGACTCAGCTTAGTGAATTAAGCTGAGGTTTCTTCGCCTTGTAAGGAGAACTGGTTTTGGCTCAACCTCATAATTTGAGTTGGGGAGTCTCCGCCCCATAAGGAGAGTGTAAGTGGCATCGCTCCACCCAGTTAAAGTGAGCATTTAGTGAATCCTTGAGCTTATGGCTTAAGGTGGGGACGTAAGCAGGATTGGTCGAACCTTAATAACAGATATTGTGTCTATTCTTTATTTTTTGCATTTTAATTTTTGTATATGTATGTTTAATTATTTATTGTCTTGATTACTTTACATGCATGCTTTGAATATCCAGCTAATTGGTAACTACTTAGAAAGACTCTAGGTTGTGAAATACTGTATGTAATTTGAATTTAACTTAGGAATATTTTTAAATATCCAATTCACCCTCCTCTTGGGAATACACTATTCCTCGTACTAAGATTTGACATTTTAGACGTAGGCCACTTCCTAAGCCTCTAGTCATTACTACCCCCTTTGACTAATCCTAAAAACCAAGGAAGAATTAAGTGATTAATAAATTCCTATTGGAACTCGTTCTTCCTTTGGTCCCAAAGGGTTTGCTTTCTTGACAACTCATACCATTTTTCTATCTTTGAGTCTCGATGGGTTAGGACCAGGTCGTTCTTTAACTCTCTAGACCTATTTGGGTTTCACGCCTTTCCTTTCAAATGGACAATCAAATTTTATGTGTCCATTTTTTTTACATAGGACACAGGTGATATGAGCATATGGACTAGAGGAGGTACTAGCATAATGTTTAGATTCTCTTACAAAGTACCCCATGTATAGGTGTTTCCTCTTCATATTTTCAATTCCATTAAAACCTATACCTTCTTTTTCTAAGGTCATCTTTTGCGAACGTAAGAGTAACGTTTTTCTAGTCTCTAGAAAATAACGTGAATGAATTTTAGGGCGATGTCCACAAATACTAACTTCAGTAAACATGAATGTGTTTCCTATGCAACACATTCATACCATTTCACATGCAGGAATATAACTGAATTTCACGCAAGCTCATTCATATTCAATGCACACAACTCCGAACCACATCACTCATGCAAGTTTCATCGTTTATATAGCAATTAAGAACAATATACTCACATGAAGTTAACCTGCGGTACAATTCAGAGTTAATGCGGTCATATAAGTTAGAGTATAAATAGGTAAAATCTTAAGGTGTGTGTGATGTGTGTGATTCATTACATCTAAGATACCACTGGACACCTACAGAATGGTCATTTTGACTTGGCCTAACTGGTATATCCTCAACAACACTCAAAAGGAATGGATTCACTCGTCATATGTGAGGAGGAGAGTCGTGATCAAACATCCCACATATTGAAAGGAACGAACACTAAGTATATAGAGTGGACTAGTCTGAGAAGGATCTAGCCTATCTATGAGGTGTCGGGTTCTTCACTTTAACATGTTCTCACCTACTCGCCATGTTCAACCGAGACCACCCTAGATCAACTTATCCACAAACTTGACGTGAATACATCCGAGGCATTAAACAGTTGAAGAATCTTCATATGTGGAGAACATGTACCGTGTTCTTGACTTTTTTTGTTGTATTTTTGTGGAGTAAGCATTAGCATTTCATTTCATGTGCATTTCTATTTCTTATTCTTTTTTTTGCTCATTCTTCATTTTCTATATTTTCTTGGTCAATTAGTACAATCATTACACTTCTTTTATTGTCTTCATACCATTAAAGGGTAATTAAGCTCGAACAGTTGTCCATGAACTAAGTCTATCTCTAGGGGTGGTTTAGCCTTCACATCTTGAGTAGGTTACAAGACCTAGGTTTCTATCTCCCCACTAGATGTCACCTCTAGGCTAGCAAATCGTGTACAAACAATCGTCTAGAAGAAAAGAGAATCGAGTTTCATGAACTCTGATTTGATGTTAACACTCGAAAGGACGATAAATAGCCCAAGGATATCTCACAAGGTGTCATGGTCACCACGTGTGTTCTCTTAGTGGTCACAAGGAACCCTAAGTGCAATAAATCATGTGAATGTTTCTATTCAGCCTCATGAGATGTCGTGTAAATACAAGAGATTATATAGCCAGATTAACACGAGTGTACTACCAATCAATTCTTCATGGAGTTACAAAGTCATATAAAGAGAAACTACGCATAAATGAGTCAAGTGTGTAATTCTTAGGCTATATGTAAGTATGTGAAGGGTATAAGTCAGTATTAATCATGGCATAATCATTTATCCTCAATGTTCTTTCTTTCTGTCTTTCTGATTTCCTTCCCTTTTTTATTTTCTTTTTTTTAAATTAATCTATAAAACCCAGCAAGTATACGTGCACAGTGTCACGTGCAAATGCTCACCCCTCCCCCCAACTAAAGTGGAACATTGTCCTCAATGAAAAAGAAAAAGAAACTATTAGAACATCACTACCAACTAATGCGACTGAAAATAAAGAAGAAAAGAAAGATGAAAATAAAAATAAAATAAAACGAAAATAAAAAATAAAAAAGAAAAACAGTAAAATAGAAAGGTCAGAGGACTCCCCTAGGGTCTTGCAGAAGCAAAACCTCGTTATTAGGATCGAATGGGATCGTGGGAGGCTTGAGCTGTTGTTCATTGACGTTGTTATCATTTGTTGGATCTACCAGTTCTACTGTACTGTGGGAAGGAGCATGTTCAATGATATATGAGCCACAGTGGGATCTCAGCTTCTAAGGAAAAATATGGTATTTAGAGTTGTAGAGAGGGTCTTACTAATTTGGGAAGGGTTGTTTATCTTTGAGTTTACGCAGCAGCTTCATTTGCTTCTTCACTAAGTGCTCCTTGACATAGACTTTCCTCTTAGATTTTTTGAGTGCATGCACCTTCAACTTTCTCATCCCTATGGAATTATCAAGTAAAAAGTCAATCTATTTTATAATCCAAAATACATAATGCCGAATTTTAACAGGTACATAACAAGCCTTACCATAAATCAACCTGTATGGATTCATCCCTAAAATTTTCTTGATTGCAGTTCAGTAAGCCCAGTGCGCATCAACCAATTTCTGGAACTAGGCTTTTCGGTTAGGGTAGCCCGTCTGCTCAAATATGATCTTAACTTCTGAAAAGAACTATCGCTTATCCTGCATTGAGGTTTGTTAGTGGCAAAGTAGTTCAAAATATCATCAACTTGAGGACCGCATGGCATGTCGGTGATAGGATAGATGATGTCTAACATTGTCATCTCTGGAGGTCTCCATCATACATCACGGATTGGTATTGCGTCGATCTTTGTGGACTGCCCTTCTAATTCAAGTAATGCACTAATTAAGGGAACTTTTTCATCATTCACCTCAGGTTGTTCAAGAGCTTCATTATGCACCATCAGGACCAAATGCTAAAAACAGCTCCAGCGTATCCAAGTCATCTGCCATATCTAATGCATGTACTTCCAAATCATCACACTCAGTCGTTATCTTATTAAACATATTCATTTCCAGTATCATGTTACCGAATGTGAGCTTGAGTACTCTGCTTCGACAGTTAATCAAGGCATTAGAAGTAGCAAGGAATGGTTGGCCAAGAATAATAGGGGCCTAATATATGGTGGAAATAGGCTGTTGCATTTCCAAAACAACGAAATCCGCTAGGTAGTAAAATTTGTCGACTTGAATCAATACATCCTCAACAACACCTTGTGGAGCTTTTAGGGATCTGTTTGCTAATTGTAGCATCATAGTATTCTTCTTTAGCTCACCTAAACACAGCAGTTTATATATAGAAAACGAGAGCAAGTTCACACTACTCCCCAAATCAAGTAGAGCTCTCTTGATACGGGATTCACCAATCATGATCGAAATGGTGGGAGAACCAGGGTCTCTAAGCTTCTACGGAGTCTAATTTAGTATCAATGCACTAACCTACTTAATCAAGAAAACCTTTTTCTTCATGTTCAATTTCCTTTTTATTGTGCATAGGTCTTTCAAAAATTTCGCATATATAGGGATTTGCTATATGGCCTCTAGAAGTGGAATGTTGATCTTCACCTATTTGAATATTTCTTGGATCTCAGTGTGATACTTATTCTTTTGATCAGATGTCAACCGCTAAGGATAGGGTACCACAGGTTCATACTCCTTGACTGGCTTATCCTCCTTATTATCTGACTTTGTTAAACTTGAGATGACTTCATATGATTTTTCTTTTCCCTCATCTGTCTCATCTATCACTTCAGGTGCTAAAGCAACTGTTTGTTGATCAATAGGCATTTCAGGACAGGCAACCTCTTTTTTGCTTCGCGAGGTGATAACTGCCTTAACTAACTTAAAAGCATCCCCTAAAACATTGTGCATCGATTGCTATTGCTGTCTATATACCTAGGGATTAGGCTGAGGCTGTGCAGCGAATTTCCCTTTTTCCATGGTATTCAACTGTGTACTTATCTTATTCATGGCATCTTTCAATTCACAGAAGAATTGATTACTCTGATTGTTGGCCGTGACATGAATTTGCATGAATTGCTGAAACATGTTTGCTATATGCGCTATGCTATCATGAGGAGATTTATTTGTTGGAATAGGAGCTAAATTTGGTTGAAATCCCGAAGGTGCGTAGCTTTGAGAAATCTGTTACGGCTAATACTGCGGTTGAGGAGCTACAACTGGGTGATATGTCGGTTGCGGAGGCGATGCATAAGGTTGAGGAACTTGCTGATACCACGAGGATGATGGATCGGGCTGATTATTCCTCCATGAGAGGTTTAGATAATTCCTCCATTCTGTGTTATAAGTGTTCGAGAATGGTTGATTCTGCATTGTGTTGGCCCAATTCGCCGATGGCACCTCATCAAATCTACTCTCTTACCATACTGGTAGGAATTGACAGTCCTAAGGTTTGTGGTTTGAGGTTTCACAGATAGAGCAATCCTCAGCATTCACTTTTTTCGATTCCATAGCCTCCTTTTTCTTAGACAATGCAGCAACAAGAGCCTGTAAGCTAGTTTCCTCTTTTACCTTGTATTTGGCTCCACCACTGATCGCTCGGAGAGGCTGTGCTACTATCGATTCCCGTTCATGACGTGTGTTCCATTGCTGGGCACTCTGAGCTAAATAATTGAATAATGATAAAGCCTTATCTGGTTACTTGCGGATGAACTCCCTATTACACATAGTCTGGACAAATTTTTTATACGTAGGGATTAGAGCAGTATAAAAATAATTCACTAATCTCCAAGATTTGAATCCATGGTGTGGACACATGTTCATCAGGTCCTTGAATCTCTCCCAGCTAACCTAGAATGTCTCACCCTATTTTTGCATGAAGTGACTGATTTGATCCTCCAAGTACTGAGTTCTCTGAAAAGGAAAAAACTTATGTAAGAACACACGCTGCATTTCAGCCCAGCTAGTAATAGAGTTAGGTCGCATAGAATTAAACCAGATTTTTGCCTTATCTTTCAAAGAAAAGGGGAACAAGCGAAGTTTGATATATTCATTAGTTCTAGCTTTATTAATGAAAGTGGTGCAGACTAACTCAAAAACTGTCAAGTGTTGGTATGGACTCTCAGAATCCATCCTGTGAAATTGGGGTATCACAAATAACATGTCATGCTTAATATTGAAGGTCGGTGCATCTTGTGGCAACATAATGCATGAAGTTGTAGATGTGTGTGTAGGCTATAGAAAATCCTGAAGTGTACATGGTGTAGATGCAGCCATGACTTCCTCAAAAAATTGGTCAAATAGATTGCTCAAATCAATTTCAGAATCACTCTTAAAACTAAAAGGAGAACAATCAAATTTTGTTCTTTGTGTGTCTCTACTAGTGCTAGGTGAAATTTTTGACAGTCTATTCGAATTAACTCGAACCTAGGGAATCAAGCATCAACTCAAGCAGCAAAAATCCACTAGCACAACAGCAAACAAGCATGATGAATATTTTTGTTTTTCAAATTTTTCAATTTTTTATGTGTTTTTTTTTTTTAATTTTTTGATTTTTTGATTTAATGAAAAATCAGAAATATTTGGAAAAACATAAAATTTGAAATTAAAACTGGCACTCCCCGGCAACGGCACTAAAAACTTGACTTGCTCGAAAAATAAGCAGCTCGGAAGCTATCCCAAGTATAGAAGTTCTGTCGTGTAATATTCAGCCCAAATGCTAAGTCGTCTCCTCAGGGAATGCAGTTTAATCTCAAATTTTATGTGTTTCCAATCAAAAATAAAAAGTTACTGAACTTAGTTCAGATTCAGGGTTTTCAAGATTATTTGAGATTTTTTGATAAATTAAACGAACATGCAATTTAAACCCTAATCCTAGCATGCGCTGAATTAAATAACAAGAATGGAAATCCTACGTCTAATCAGGCAGACATTGAAACACACATTAAACTCCAAAATAGAAACTAAAGACGGTAACTTTAACACATAATTAAAAATCGCAATAATGAAACTCACACAAACACAAACGCGAACGATAAGAATCGAACCTTTAACAAAATCAAGAACTTGAACCAAAATCAAAATTTAAAGGAAACCAAGAACTCGAACAAAAATTAGATCTTTAATGACTTAAACAATAACCATATATGATAAAGATACGAACTTTAATAGGATGGACCCTAAACTAAATCGAGCTTCAACAAAGATTAAATTTTAAAAAGCACAACTAATTTAATTTTTCTAAAAACAAAAACAGTTTTTTTTATTTTTGTATTTGTTTTCTTTTTCCCTTTTTTTTTTTCAAGAACTAAATTGGACTTTAATCATGAAAACAAATAACTCAAACAATATTTAAATCTAATGCTAACTTTAATTAAGAGAAAGATAAATAGACTCTAATAATAAGATCACTCAAATAAAAGTTCACAAACTAAACAAAATTAATTATTTAAACTGAACTTAATTTAAAACTCAACACTCACTACCTATTCAAGACAAGAATGAAACGACAAATTTAAGGGAAAAAAGGAAAGGAAAAAAGGAGAGAAAAAAAAAAAGAAAAAAGAAAGAGATAGAGGGAGAATAGGTCGTGGCTGGTAGCTGGGCTTTAGCAGCTGTCTGGAACAGGTGGCTGGCTAGTTTCGGTTGGAGCAGATGTGGCAGGACTTCTGGATGGTGGCTTCTTGGGTCTGTGGGGTAGGAGGCTTCAGCAATAGAGGTGGCTTTCTCCTTCAGTAGCAACAGAGGTGGCTTTCTCCTTCAGCAAGAGCCATGGCTACAAGACAATAGTAGAAGAAGGAGGAGCAGGAAGTAGCAGACAGAGCACCAACTTTAAGTTCAACAGATGGTGGATGGAAGTAAGAAAGGAAGGAGTTGCAGCTGGTATGGAGGTCTTCAGGATGGCTGAGATAACCACAGTAGCTGGGGCTTGAAGATGGACACTCATGTACAGCAACAGGGGGCAGCCGAGAGGAGAGGGAGAGCTGGAGGAATAGGAAGAACAAAGGAAGAGGGGAAGAGAAGAGGGAGAGATAACTAGGAAAGGGAGTTGTAACAGAGAGGGGCTGAGAGAGGAGAGGGAGGAAAAGAGAAGGGAAAAGTTTGAGAAAAAGAGAAAGAAAAAACAGAAGGGTGCGCCGGGGTATGCCAAAACAAGAGAGAAAGAGAAAAATAAATAGGGAGAGGGGGCCTACCCTACCTGCGAGAGTGCCCGACCCGGCTACATGGCAGGGTCACATCAATTATTTTTATTTTTATTTTTTTTCTTTCTTTTTTTTATTCATTTTTATTTCTTAGCTATCGAGCCCCATTTTGACTCTTCTAGAGCCCATTTCTCTCAAAACTTAAAACATAGAAATTATGGATAATCTTCTCATATTTTTCCAAGATTTTGGATGTCTCGATCAGAACTCGGACAGGAAAATTATGTGCGAATTACGAACTGATGTTGGTTTTAGCTCCCAGAAAGTTTCCTGCAATAAAAAAATGCCAAGAATTAATAAATTACTCAATAAAACGCAAATATTATAATTAGGACACCTTGTTAAAATATTGAGAATAATTAGGCATTTAATTAAAAATGTAAGCCCTAATGCACTAATTAAAATGTCTAATTACGCTGTTTAAGCGCATAATCAAAGAGCTTGTCAAAATTTTATTTACCCTTAGTAAATGTATGGATGATCTTAACTTGATCCTTAATTTTTCTTTCAAGGTCTTGAGTTTTTAGATCTTTTAAGCCTTTGCAAACACCTTGTAATTTTATGAATTCTTTGGTCATCATATTTGCTTTATACTCAAGTTCAGATATTTGAAGATCCTTTTCATTTTCGATAGAAACTTAGGATCTTAAATTTTTTAGCTCTTTCTCCAACATTGCATTCTTGTTATCTAATCTTATCATTTTCAAATCTTTTTCTTTTACAGTAAGAATTTTAGATTCTAGATCTTTCAATAAAGCCTTATTCTTATTTTTCAAAGCGGTATATTTTTTATTTATCTTAACAAGAAATTTATGAGTTCTAATATATTCCTTTTTAAGTTCCTCATAAGTCGGCATGCAATCATCATCTAATTCACTACAAGATTCATTATTAGAGGTATCACAAGATTTATTGCAACAATCATTGCGTGAGTCATTTAAGGGAGTAAAAGGATAGGAATTTACATTTTTGTCAGTTGTTGACTTTACTGTAATCCTAAGAGGGCGGGAGGGGTGAATTGGATTTTTAAAGTTTTTCTCACCTAGGTCAAATATCCAACGTCAATATTTCACAAACCTAGGGTCAATCTAGAGCATATATAAAATAAACTAATAAATACAACTAAATTAAATTTGCACAAGTAAGTCAACTAAGCATGCACAGTAGAGAAAAACGAGTAAAGAAAAGATAACATGAGATATGTTTTCGAGGTTCGACAAATGTGCCTACATCCCCGCCTCAACTCGTAAGCCTAAAGATTCCTTTATGGCTCACTTAATAGGTGGAGTGGTACCAGTTACAACCAGGTCAAATTACCAGGGCTGACCTTAACCTTTACATACAATATTTTTGGGCTAGATTATCACCCCTTCAGGCCATGCTTGGAATACAGAAAATAATCAATACAAATTTCATGTACAAAAATACGTGCTTCTCCAATAAGCATATTTGTACCAGTATAACCAATGCACTTCAGAATAATAAGATCTGTAAGCTCAGTGAAGATAATATTACAACTCTCAAGATGTTCTCAGTGTGGCAATCAAAGTGTGAGAGTGTGCTATGATAATATCTTTGAAAAAATATATGTAAATATATCAACCACAAATAGGGTTTCAAAGATTTTAAAAGTATAATCAAATATCTCAAACATATTTCTAGAAACTCAAGCATCAGAGATATTTAGAGCACAAGCTTGTCAAAAAAATATTTTCTTTAAAGAAAGCATAAGACAAGCTCAGGAGTCTTGTAATAAAAATTCAAAGACTCACAAGCTTATAAAAGTTTCCCCACAAAATAAGTTTATGGATTAAATCAATGGGGAAAAACTTTTGGGCTTAACTCGCTTTAAAAATCAACAAACAATTACAAACAAGAGAATATAAGCTTGCAATGGAAGTGTAGGTAATCTCAAAATATTTTCACTCAATATGATTTTTTTTAATGGAATGAGTAAAAGGTGACGTATATAGGCTTGTATAAGAATGTGTAGCTCAAACAATTTCAGGGAGAAAATTTCTTAATCAAGGTGCTAATCAATCCCTAATCTTTGCAAATGAGGGTATATATATAGCCTCTATAAAAAAATTGACTGTCGGGACATAGAGGGAATTATTAAATTTTTTTAATAAGCTTTTAATCCAATTTACCCTTAATTAACCTCAGTTACCGTGGTTAAAAAATATGGTAACCTGAGGGTTTCAGTCGACTGTATTTTAAGTTTGGTCAGCTATATTAATAAGTTCGGTCAATCAAGGCACTTTTGAACTATAGAAATAGTCGAGTGAATTAAGGTGATTTTGAAAACGTTCGATGTTTGGTCGACTATATTTGATATTCAATCTGCTATTTATATGCTTCAGTTGACTTAATCATAAATAAACTGAACGTTCGGTCAGCTAATGTAAACAATTTGATTTTTATTTCCTCGGAGTCACCAAACACCACCAAGTGATATGAGTCTTTTCCATTTCATGCGTAGAGTGATTCTGCACACAAACTTAGGGCATAGGTTAAATACAAAGATATTTTGTGATACCTTATGGAAGAAAGGCTTAAAAAGGTTTTGATGTTACTACCTATATCAACAAGGTGCACCTTTCTTTTCGGGAGCCTTCGTATAAGAACTCCATGGTTAAGCGTGCTTAGCTTAGAGTAATCTTGACATGGGTGATCTTCTGGGAAGTTTTCTCAGGAAGTGTGTGAGTGAGGATGTAAAGACCCAAAGAATTAAGTTAATTAAATAATAAGAGGAGGAGAGAAAAAGAAATTGAATTTGGAATTCAAATAGGGTCTCGTCGACGAACACAGCATGTTCATCAACGAACACGTTTAAGGGGATCGTCGACGGGGACACGTGTCTCATCAATTAGAATTTAACGAGAGGCTATTTTCAGTTATAAATTTCATCGACAAAGAGTAAGCATTCATCGACGAACTCTCTTCGTGGTCTCATCGACGAGGTGACAGGGCTCGTCAACGAGTGCAGGTGTATAAATAGCCTAAACTTGATTTTTCTGCAGAAATTATGCGAAGAATCACTCTATGTCTCTCTTGTTCATGCCCTCCCCTTTCTCTCAAAGATTCTAGGTCCATTCTTTGTCAGATCGGCAATTCGAGGCCGCCACGACACTCTTGGGAAGTTTCTCTTCAAGTCTATTGGAGTGGATCATTGGTGGGGTTAACTTGGACTCCATCCCAAATTTAGGGTAAGGCTTTTTATTTAGTATTTGGCTTTCCTATAGTTGTAGAAAATGTAGTACTCGGAGAAATACCGAAGTTTTGTTTGGGGTAATGTTATTTTCAGAGTGTTAGATAGGGAACCCTGCGAGTGTAAGACTAGTCATTTTAGGGGCTTTCCAGAAGTCAGATAAGGGGATAAACTAAGTTAGGATTTCATGAAAATGTATTTATTATTTTATAGCGTTTCATTTCAAATAAATATTTATATTGCAGAATTATGTTGAAAATAATGTTGTTGATCAGAAATATGGATTTCATGTATAATATCAGAAATAAGATTATTGTTTTGTTTGTGTGGAATTAGTAATATTTACCATGAAATATTATGTTTACAAAATAAGTATGTTATTACTACTTTTAGGAAAATGGTAAAATGACACATGGATTTTTCAAACTAAGGAATTTATATGATATGTCGGCGTAAGGGCCGAGGATTTTATATGATATTTCGACTTAAGGGCCAAGATTTTATATGAAATATTGGCGTAAGGGCCGAAGGTTTTTATGCTATGCAGTACTGGCGTGAGAGTCGTGATTTACAAAATACAAAATGACGGCGTAAGAGCCGTAAATTTTATATGAAATGTTATGCAAAGTTGTATGAAGATATTAACATGACATATATTATTATGAAATAGTCATGTATCATTATTTGGAAATATGTTATATGTTATCATAACCTAGTTGGCTTGGTTTAGACTTTCACGAAGCATGGTACCGTAGCTATATGATCACGATCATGTTTATGTTAGTGCTACCGCTTGCCATAAGGGGTAGTTGGAGATCGGCAGTCGATGTGGTTTATTGTAGCGCAAGCGTCCCTCTGGTGTCCAGACTAGGAGGAGCAGACCCATCGTACTTACATACTTATGTTGATCTAGCGTGGTCAGCTAGCCATTGCTAGCTCCTGCTTTCGGGCCGCACGACCCAATTATGTGGGGGTAAGACATGACACCAACTAGCTAACCATCCAACATGTTTTCCATGTACAGTTATATGAGATGATTTATATGTACAGAATTTCAGTATTTTATACCATGTTATGATAAAATATGTTTTCCTAGATATGTTATAGATAGTTTTATCAAGTATGATTTATGTACTGTTATATGTATAACACGAAAATATTCATGTTGCCACACACTGATATTAGCTTATTTCCCTTACTGAGAGGTGTCTCACCCCAGCTATATAAACATTTCAAGAGCCCCAAATAGGAGAGCGGATAAAGCTTTGCAGCGCTAGAGTTCGATTGTTCTACCCTATTTGAAAGGCAAGTCATTTTGCTAAGGTCAAACGGATTTTTGGGTGGTGACCCTAGGACACTTTTTGGTTATTTTGGGATTTGTGTATTCATATGACGATTGTAGTAAACTCTGGTATTGTGTAGGATGAATAATTTGATATGTATATGATTTTACGTTTTTCGCTATTTAGGTGTCAATATTGTACTTTACGTATACCCTTGGTACCCATGGGTCTAGGTGGGTCATGTTTTATTAGGTTGATTATAATTTGTTAGAATTATTATATTAGATATTATTATGAAAAAAATTTATGGTAAAATAAGCTAGTCATTACAATTTGGTATCAGAACCTAGGTTGCTAGGTTCTGTAGACTTTATAGTGCAGTGAAAACGATACCAGAGTATAGGAAAATGATTTAAGGTTTTGTTCTACATTCTAGAGGTAGGACTTCTGTTGACTTTATTGGTCACGCCCAATTTTGATTATGAGAAATACTCATTGTATCTAATGAGTGTTTGAGGTTTTGTGCAGGAACTAAAGGTGTTAAAATAAAGATGTGCACAAAGTTAAGAAAAGCCCGAAGACCAAAGTTTTATTTCATAATGTAATATATTTAATTGGTCTGTAATAGTAAGTAGGTACTTGGTTTGTAATAAGCTCACACACATCACATGTATGATCTACTACGTAAGCTCAAACAAACCATGAATAAGAAAGGACCTTAGAAAGACCTTAGGGTGTACCCTTCGGTCGACCGACACTGGACTTTTTCGGTGTCTCTATTTTGGACCTAAGTGACCTTAAGACACACACATGTACACATATGTTTGTTAGGCACTTGAACTAGGACTTGTTTGATTAAATACGGGATCGAAGTGCACACTTGGTGCACTTTCGGTCGACCGGCCAACACAGTTAACTTTGGCCTGGTCGACCGAACCGGCCCTGGGTCAATAGTTTGACTAAGGCCCGGTCGACCGAATTTCACAGTTCATTTCTTGCCGATCGACCGAACCACCTGGGAGTCAACATTTTGACCTCCCGGTCGACCGACCACTTTTGTACTCCAACTACCTGGTCGACCGGAGGGTCCTCAGGAGAATTCCCAGTGGTCTAGTCGATCGAACCATGCAGTTGAAAAAGGCCCGATTGACCGAACCTTAGAAATTTGGAAAATCACCTTGCCCCGGTCGACCGACCATTCAGTTCAAAAGTCCCCTGGTTGACCGAGCCATTTGAGTCCTGGTCGACCGAACCATTTTTGGTCGACCGGACCTCTCGGGTTGCCCTGATTTTTTACCGCAGTCAATATTTTTTAAATAAGGTTAAAATGCTTTAAACATCATTAAACTTTTCTAATAATACCCAATAGGTCCCCAACGGTCATATTTTCTCCCTTGCCTATATATATGAGTTCATTTGAGAAAATTAAGTGAAATTAGCCACTTTGATTAGGGAAAATTCTTTGAAAAACCAAAACCCTATAATACTTATTTCCAAGCTTCACATACTCAATCTTACCTTCCCATATTGCCTACATCATTTGTAAGTTGGTTTTAAGTATTTGTCTTGATTGGTTTGCTCTCCTATCTTTGGATTGATTAACTTATTTTTGAGAGCTAAAACCTTAAGTATTCTTAGGGGACTTTGGTAATAAGTTTTTCCTAAGAAGACTTATATAAAACTTCTGAGTATTGCATATTCATTGCAATATCTTAAGAAGTTTGTATTTGTATTTTGGTTGCAAAAGCATTTTCAAATATCTACTATGTTTGTATCTTGAAAATATTTGATGAGATATTTGCTTATGTGATAAAATCTTTGTTGCAATATTCGTTAACTCATATATCCTTTGCTGAATACAAAGATTGAATATCTTTTTGCAAACCAAACATATACACTTCAAGAGCATCATACAATTGAGAAAACCCGCTCTTTGAAATATACACATATATTGCTTAGCTAGTATCTTTGTGTGAACATCTTACCTGAATATCTTATGATACAAAGATCATACTGTTTGCACTCTCACGCACTCATTACAACGATAGTAAATCTATTTGAGAGTTGACATCTTAGACCACATTGAGCTTACATATTGAATCATACTGTGGTGTTTGTAATTGCGCGTATTTGGGTACACATCTGCTTTACTTGAAAGCTTATTCATTGTACCATTTGATTGTATTTCAAATACTGTTGTATTTCTAGGCACGGGTCTGAAGAGGGAGACTAACCCTGGAATAATCCCGGATTGGCTTAGACCCGGTTAGGAAAGCTAGATGCGTCGTCCTGTTAAGGCGTGTAGGTTGAGGTCAGCCCCACTAATTGACCTGGTTAAGGTTGAGGTCAGCCCTGTGTTATTTGACCTGGTTGTAAACGGTGCCGCTCCACCCTTAAGTGACCTATTAGTGAAATCTTCCTGCTTGCAAGCTAGAGGCGGGGACGTAGGCACAGTTGGCCGAACCCCGATAACATATCGTGTGTTCATTTACATTTCCGCACTTTATATTTACCGCACATGTATGTTATGGGTGAATGATGCGTATGACTTAAAGTCCATGTTATATTTATCTACGCATTCAGAAATTGAATAGACTGACCCTAGGTTTTGTATATACTGCTGTTCATTTGGTTTAACTTAGGCGATAAATTTTAAATTCCAATTCACCCCCCCTCTTGGGAATACACCAATTCTAACAACTTCCATGGTGGTTTCTATGTTCTTCCCGGGGTGACGATTTTAGGAAAACCATAGTAAACTATTGCTGGGTTGTGTTCCTATAGTGCAGGACTGGATCTAGAAATAAGATGACGATGTCAAAATAGGGGACTATATTAGGCATGTAAATTATAAGGATAGGGTCTTTAAATCACATTTATTGTTTTTTAGGATGGACTCGGGAGGAGGTAGTGCCCATGCAAGCGGTAGTGATAGAGCAGGGCCCTCGAGCACAGGCGGAGCTGATTCTGATGCAGGATTATGCAATGTGGCTTAGCAGGTTATGACTGATATTGTTAGGAGCTCTAGAGAGCAGGGAGGCTTGTTTGTAGGCCATGGGTGCACAGTAGAGAAATTTACCAAGATGAATCCTTTGGCATTTTTAGGAGGAGTTGATCCTATAGCTGTCGAAAATTAGATGTAGGAGATCGAGAAAGTCTTTGCGGTATTATAGTGTATGGAGGAGCAAAGGGTTCTCTTCACCACCTATAAATTGATAGGGAAAGTTGAGAGGTAGTGGACTACGATGAAACTTCTAGAGCAGTAGAGGATGATGCTGGTAGTTATGACATGGGATTGATTTAAAGAATTATTCTTTGACAGATATTTCCCAGCCACTATTAGGGAAGCTAAAGTGAAAAAGTTCCTGAATCTGAAGTAGAGACAACAGTTGGTCTAGCAGTATGCGGCGTGATTTATAGAACTTTCCTGCTTCGCTCCGTATATTATTCCCGATGAAGTAAAGAAGGCAAGATAATTTGAAAGAGGTTTGAGGCAAGGCATATACAAGTAGGTGGTAGCGCTAAAGATTTAGGATTTTGCTGAGTTAGTCAACAGAGCAGCCTTGGTCGAGGCTAGTGAGTGCATTGATGCAAAAGAGTAGGGATAAAAGAAAAGATATGCGCCTTCAGACTTTCAATAGGGATTTAGGCAGGGACAATGAAGGAGAGGAAACTATGGAAAAGGACAAAGGCAAGAGACTGGAGGTCATGAGGTTCAGGCGGTGTAAAGTTTTCCTGTCTGTCAGACTTGTGGGAAGAGACACTGGGAGAGTGTCAAGTGGGGAGAGCTGTCTACTATCACTGCGGTAGATAGAGACATTTGGTGCGAGACTGCCCTACACTAGATACCGCTCTTGCTCCCACGTCGTATTGGGGAGGGTATTAGGCGCTCCGTGGAGGCCAGTAGAGGAATGTAGCTCCAGCGAGGGTCTATGCTTTGATGCTTGCGGATGCTGAGATAGCTAGCGATGTGGTGATAGGTATGATTAACATGCTTTCATTTAAAGTTATTGTATTCTTTGATTCAGAAGCCACACATTCATTTGTGTCTATGGAGTGTATTAGATTTTTTGGGCTAGGAACACAGTTGTTAGATATCGAATTGTTAGTCACTACATCGTCAGGGTCTATAGTATGGTGTAGCAGAGTGCTTCGAGGTTGTTTAGTTGATATTTAGGGGAAAGTCTTGCCAGTTGATTTTTTAGTATTGGATATGCATGAGTTCGATGTAATTTTTGGTATGGACTGGTTGACAATCAATTACCCCAACATAGACTGTCATTTGAAAGAAGTAATATTTATACCTCTAGGAAGACCATAATTCAGTTTTATAGGATCGCGAGTGCAATCCCCACCTTAAATAGTTTCATCTATTCAGGAAAGGAAACTTCTCATAAATGGTTGTCAGGGATTCATGGCCTTTGTGAAGGAAATGTCAGGGAATGAATTGAAGCTCACTAGTATACCAGTGGTAAAGGATTTTGCAGACGTTTTTACAGATAAGTTACCAGGCTTGCCACCTGATCATGAGGTGTATTTTCATATTGACTTGCTTCCAAGTACAACACCGATCTCTGAAGAACCTTAGTGAATGGCGCTAGGAGAGTTGGCGAAATTAAAGAATCAGTTGCAAGATTTGCTTGATAAGGGTTTTATATGGCCCAGTGTATCTCTGTGGGGAGCTCCAGTGTTATTTGTGAAGAAGAAAGATGGGTCCATGAGGATGTGTATAGATTATAGAGAAATTAATAAGGTGATAATCAAGAACAAGTTTTCTCTACCCCGCATAGATGATTTATTTGACCAGCTCCAGGGTACACGGGTGTATTCCAAGATTGACCTCAGATTAGGCTACCATTAGGTGAAAGTGAAAGCAGAAGACGTCTCGAAGAGAGCTTTCAGGACTAGATATGGACTTTATGAATTCCTCGTTATGCTATTTGGTCTAACGAATGCTCCTGTAATATTCATGGATTTGATGAATAGAATTTTCCACCAATATTTAGACCACTTCATTGTTTTTTTTATTGATGATCTACTGGTCTAGTCGAGGAGCTATGAGGAGGATGAGACGCATTTGATGCAGGTCTTACAGGTGCTCAAAGAAAATAAGTTGCATGCCAAGTTCAGCAAATGTGAGTTTTGGCTCAAGAAGGTTGTGTTTTGGGGGCATGTCATCTCAGGGGATGGAATTTCTGTGGATCCTAGTATTGATGCGGTAGTGAATTGGGCTTGACCAAGGAATGTCTAGGAGATCAGGAGTTTCTTGGGGCTGGCTGGGTATTACCATCGTTTTGTTGGGGATTCTTAGTGTTATTAGGGTCTTTGATGCGACTGACTAGGAAGAACATTAGGTTTGAATGGGATGACAGTTGTGAGCAGAGCTTCCAGAAATTGAAGCAAAGGCTTGTCACGACACCAGTGTTAATTGTCCCGTCAAGGGGCGAGGGTTATGTTATCTACAGTAATGTGTCCTTGAAGGGACTTGGCTGTGTATTGATGTAGCAAGGTAGGGTGGTAGTGTATGATTCTAGGTAGTTGAAAGAGTATAAAAAGAACTACCCTACCTATGATCTTGAATTGGCTGCAGTAGTACATGCATTGAAGATTTAGAGGCATTACCTGTATGGCGAGTGATGCGAAATCTTCTCTGACCATAAGAGTTTAAAGTACTTTTCCACTCAAAAGGAGCTGAACATGAGGCAGAGAAGGTGGTTGGAGCTTATTAAAGATTTTTATTGTACTATCAGTTACCACCTAGGAAAAGCAAACGCGGTAGTTGATGCACTAAGTAGGAAGTATGTGGGACCAGTGCTTGCAGCTATGTAGATCTAGTATCTGATTATGTTGGATCTGAAGAGACTTAACATAGAGTTGGTTGAGAGTGATCCTCAGGTATGTATCACCAGTTTAGTGGTTCAACCTACTCTATAGGAAAGGATTAAAGCTGCTTAAAAGGAGGATCCAGAATTAGTAGAGGTAATGATCAAAGTACAGGGTGGTTAGGGAGAGGAATTTTGTATTACAGATTACGGAGCTTTACTGTTCCATTCTAGATTATGTGTTCTTGCTGATGCTGAAATTAGGAAGACCATCTTAGAGGAGGCTCACAGATCTTTATACACAATTCATCCTGGCAGCACGAAAATGTATAGGGATCTACGAGAGTCTTATTGGTGGAGTGGTATGAAGAAGGAGATTGCTGAGTGTGTAGCACAGTGTTTGATGTGCCAACAGGTAAAAGCAGAGCACCAGAGGTCGGCAGGCCAGTCGCAGCCACTTTTTATCCCAGAGTGGAAATGGGATCATATATTTATGGATTTTGTTTTAGAGCTGCCGTCGGCATTGCATGGCCAAAATGCAATTTGGGTGGTTGTCGATTGTTTGACTAAGACCGCCCATTTCCTTCCCATCAAGATCAACTATACCATTAATAGACTGGAAGAGATTTATATTCAGGAGATAGTGTGTTCTCACGGTGTGCCTGTGTCTATAGTATCATACTGGGACCCGTGTTTCACGTCATGGTTTTGGAGGAGCTTGTAGGAAGCTCTGGGGTCTTAGTTATCTTTTAGCACGACATTCCATCCTCAGTCAGATGGGTAGACTGAGGGCTCGATTCAGATGTTAGAAGATATGCTTCGAGCAAGTGTGTTGGACTTTGGGGATGGTTGGACCCAGTTTATGCCACTGGTGGAGTTTGTGTACAATAATAGTTATTAGTCCAACATTGGCATGACATCATTTGAGGCGCTTTATGGTAGGAGATGTCATTTTTCTTTTATATTGGGATGAGATGGGTGAGCAGAAAGTTGTAAGGCCTAAGCTAGTGCAGTAGGCATATAATAAAGTTCGGCTCATTAGAGATAGAATCAGTGCAGCTCAAAGCCAATAGAAGAGTAATGCTAATACACGCCACAGGAAATTGAAGTTTGATATCGGCGCTCATGTATTTTTGAAAATAGCTCCGTTAAAAGGGGTTATGAGATTTGGGAAGAAAGGTAAACTTAGCCCCAAGTTCATTGGCCCATTCGAGATTCTAGAGAAAGTGGGGCTGGTTGCCTACAGGTTAGCTTTACCACCTATGTTGTCCAGGATACATGATGTATTCCATGTCTCCATGTTAAGGAAGTACGTCCCAAACCCTTCTCACGTAATCAGTTATAGTGAATTAGAGTTCAGTGATTCACTAGTTTATAAGGAGGTACCAGTACAGATTCTAGACAGGAAAGAACAATAATTATGTAATAAGAAGATTTATCTAGTAAAAGTCTTGTGGAGAAATCACACAATAGAAGAAGCTTCTTGGGAGGTCAAGGAACTAGATAAGGCAGAAATATCCGCAATTATTCAATGGAGTTTAGTTATAATCAAGTACAGTGTAAGTAATTATATAGTGATTCTTTTGTAGGTTAGCCAGTGTATGTATTAGTTTAGTTAGTAAGTAGTATTTTGGTTTTGGGAGAATTTTATTTTTTGTATATAATCTCCCAAAACTCTAAATGTAACCACAGTATTCCTCCGGCATAAGTGAGGGTAAGTAATAAAATAAGTAGACCGTTTATTTTTAGGGGATGGTGAATCATATGGATAGTGAATTTTGAGGACGAAATTTTTATAAAGAGGGGAGAATGTAGAGACCCAGTGAATTATGTTAATTAAATAAAAGGAGTAGGAGAGGAAAAGAAACTGAATTTGGAATTTAAATAGGGTCTCATCAATGAACACGCTTGAGGGGATTGTTGACGGGGACACGTGTCTTGTCGACAAGAAGTTATCGAGAGGCTATTTTCAGTTCTGATTTTCGTCGACGAAGAGTAAGCATTCGTCGACGAACTCTCTTCGTGGTCTTGTTGACAAGATGACATGGCTCATCGATGAATGCAGTGCAAGTGTGTAAAGAGCCAAAACTCGATTTTTCTGCAGAAATTACATGAAAAATCGCTCTCTCTCTCTCTCTCTCTCTCTCTCTCTCTCTCTCTCTCTCTCTCTCTCTCTCTCTTGTTCGCCCCCTCCCCCTTCTCTTTAAGATTTCGCGTTCATTCTTCGTCGGATCGACAATCTGAGGCTACCATGACACTCTTGGGAAGTTTCTCTTCAAATCTGCTGGAGTTGATCTTTGGTGGGGTTAACTTAGACTTCATGCCAAATTCAAGGTAAGACTTTTTATTTAGTATTTGGTTTTCCTACTACTATAGAAAATGTAGTACTCGAAGAAATACTAAAGTTTTGCTTCGGGCAATGTTGTTTTTAGGGTGTTAGATGGGGAACCCTGCGGGTGTAGGACTGGTCATTTTAGGGGCTTTCCAGAAGCTAGGTAAGGGATAAACTAAGTTAGGATTTCATGAAAATTTATTTATTATTTTACAACATTTAATTTCAGATAAATATGTATATTGTAGAATTATGTTGAAAATAATGTTGTTGATTAGAAATATGGATTTCATGTATAATATCAGGAATAAGATTATTATTTTGTTTGTGTGGCATGAGTATTATTTACCATGAAATATTGTATTTACAAAATAAGTATGTTATTACCGCTTTTTTGAAAATGGTAAAATGACATGGGGATTTTTCAAACTAAGGAATTTATATGATATATAGGCGTAAAGGCCGAGGGTTTTATACGATATTCCGACGTAAGGGCCGAGGTTTTATATGAAATATCGATGTAAGGGCCGAAGGCTTTTATGATATGCAATACCAGTGTAAGGGTCGTGATTTACAAAATACAAAATGTCGGCGTAAGGGCTGTAAATTTTATATGAAATGTTATGCAAAGTTGTATGAAGATATTAACATGACAGATATTATTATGAAATAGTTATGTATCATTATTAGGAAATATGTTATATGTTATCAGAACTTGGTTAGCTTGGGTTAGGCTTTCACGAAGCACGGTATCGTAGTTATATGATCACGATCATGTTTATGTTAGTACTACTGCTTGCCATAAGGGGTAGTGGGAGATTGGCAGTCGATGTGGTTTATTGTAGCGCAGGCATCCCTTTGGTGTCCAGACCAATAGGGATAGACCCATCGTGCTTACACACTTATGTTGATCTAGCGTGATCGGCCAGCCATTGCTAGGTCCTGCCTTTGGGCCGCACAACCCAGTCATGTGGGGGTAAGACATGACACTAGCTAGCTAACCATCTAGGGTGTTTTCCATGTACAATTATATGAGATGATTTAGATGTATAGAAATTCAGTATGTCATACCATGTTATGATAAAATATGTTTTTCCAAATATGTTGCAGATAGTTTTATGAGGTGTGATTTATGTACTATTATATGTATAACACGAAAATACTTATGTTGCCCCACACACTAATATTAGTTTATTTCCCTTACTGAGAGGTGTCTCACCCCAACTATATAAATATTTCAGAAGCCCCATATAAGAGAGCAGATAAAGCTTCGCAGCGCTAGAGTTCGATTGTTCTACCCTATCTGAAGGGTAAGTCATTTCGCTAGGGCTAGATGGAATTTTTGGTGGTGACCCTAGGACACTTTTTGGTTATTTTCAACTACTTAGGTGTCAATATTGTAGTTTAGGTATACCCTTGGTACTCATGAGTCCAGGTGGGTCATGTTTTATCAGGTTGATTATGATTTGTTAGAACTATTATTTTGGATATTATTATGAAAAAAAAATTTATGGTAAAATAATCAGGTCGATATAGAGGACAAAACACATTGAAAAGGACACGTGTTGGTTTGTAGGGCCAGTCATTAGTCCGATAAGGCCCACCCCCTTGTTGTCTTGTCTAGGTGAAGGAGGAGAGATGCAGTGCTCCCTGGTAGACCTAGTTTGGGGCATTACAAAATGCTATCGGAGCAATTACCCTGCTGGAAGTGTGATGAGATTCACATCACTTAGGTTTAGAAATGTGGATTCGCAACAAAGACGTTGCGTTCTGTAAGTGGGGGAGAATGTGGTACCCTGTGGAAAAAAGGCTTAAAAAGTATTTGATGTTACTACCCATATAATGTGATACCCCGTGGAAGAAAGGCTTAAAAGGATTAGATGTTACTATCTACATCAACAAGGTGCACCTTTCTTTTCGGGAGCCTTCCTATAAGAACTCCATGGTTAAGCATTCTTGGCTTGGAGTAATCTTGGGATGGGTTACCTTCTAGGAAGTTTTCTTAGGAAGTATGTGAATGAGGACAAAATGCACTAAAAAGGACATGTGTTGGTTTATGGGGCCAGTATTAGTTCGATAAGGCCTGCCCCTTGTTGTCTAGTCCAGATGGAGGAGGAGAGACGTAGTGCTCCCTAGAAAACCCAGGTTGGGGCGTTACATATTTTTCATTATCAAAACGGGATATGACTTATAAGGTCAACATTCTCCCCCTTTTTGATGATGAAAAATACTTCATGCAAAAGTGGGTATAGCCATGAAAGGCTCCACCTAAGAATATGCATAAAGGAATTTTAAAACTTAAGCATATAAGGAAAAGAAGACATACAATCAAGATGTTTGCCTAGTTTTGCCTACTTTTCCCTTTTTGGCATCAGAAAAAAGGCTAAGAAATAAAAGATAAAAGCTTATAAGCAAGTAATGGATAATAGTCATCCAAATACAAGATATGGTTTTGGAAAGAGAATTTTTAGAAATTTTGGCAGTGTGCCATTTGAAAGTGGAGCGTTTCCAAAAAAAAATATTTGTATATCAAGGACCTAATTGATTTCAAGTTTACAATACCGCAACAATCAACTCAATTAGTCCAGTATAGATCAAAACAATTAATATACGTATAACTGTAAACATCTAGAAGATAGAATAATCATGTAGTGCAAAATGAATAACACAAATAATCTCGGATGTATAAAGTATAACATGGACAGACTTAAATTTTTAGAGCCATAGTTTTCTAAGTTAAATAGCTCCCCCTCAGTTTATGCACTCTATCATATTTCTATGTGGCATCTCTACTAGATATTAGACCTAACTCATGTCTAATATGTATAAATCTATCCTCCTGAAGAGATTTTGTGAATATGTCAAGCCATTGTTCATTAGTGCACATGAACTCATGTGCCACATCCTCCTTTCGAACATGATCATGAATAAAATGATGTCTAATTTCAGTGTGTTTGGTTTGTGAATGTGAGATGGGATTCTTTGAAATATTGATTACACTAGAGTTATCACATTTGATTGGAACCATGTCATAATGCAACCCAAAGTCTATAAGTTGTTGCTTCATATTAAGCATCTGAGCACAACAACTTCCAGCCACAATATATTCAACTTTGGCTGTGGATAAGGCAACAGAGTTTTGTTTCTTGGAGAACCAAGAAACCAAAGATTGTCTTAAGTAATGACAAGTGTCATTAGTTCTTTTTTGATTTATTTTACTACTGGCAAATCAGCATCCGTATAACTAACAATCTCAAATGAAGTATTCTTAGGGTACCACAAACCTAACTCAATAGTCCCAACAAGGTACCTAAATATCCTTTTAACTTCTAACAAATAAGACTCCTTAGGTGCAGCCTGAAATCTAGCACACATACAAACACTAAACATAGTGTCAGGCCTGCTAGCAGTAAGATACAAAAGACCAGCAATCATGTCATGATAAAGTTTAACATCAACACGGATGTCTTGCTCATCTTTGTCAAGTTTTGTGGAAGGGCTCATAGGAGTTCCTAGAATTTTGCCATCTTCCATATTAAATTTCTTAAGAAAGTCCCAAACATATTTTGATTGGCATATGAAAGTCCCATGTTTGGCTTGTTTAATCTGGAGTCCTAGAAAGAAACTTAGTTCACTCATCATGCTCATTTCAAAATCATTTTGCATGCATTGGGCAAACTCATTACATAGTTCATCATTTGTGGCCCCAAAGATAATATCATCAACATATATTTGTACAAGGAGCATATGATAATTTTTAGATTTAATGAAAAGTGTAGTATCAATTTTGCCTCTGGTAAATCCATTTTCTAGAAGAAAATCACTAAGCCTCTCATACCAAGCTCTAGGAACTTGTTTCAATCCATACAAGGCTTTAGACAATCGATATACATGATTAGGATATTTATGGTTTAGAAAACCTAGTGGTTGTTCTACATAGACTTCCTTATTTATATACTCATTCAAAAAGGTGCTTTTAACATCCATTTGATACATTTTAAAGTTCTTAAAAGTGGCATATGCAAGTAACATGAGAATGACTTTCATCCTAACCACAGGAGCATATGTTTCCTTAAAGTCTATGCCTTCCTCCTGATTATACCCCTGGGCCACTAACCTAACTTTATTTCTAGTAACTACACCATTTTCATCCTTTTTGTTTTTATAAACCCATTTGGTTCCAATAATAGTGTGATCGTTAGGTCTAGGAACTAGGGTCCAAAATTTGCTTCTTTTAAATTGATTTAGTTCTTCCTATCTAGACATCACCCAAGATTCATCCTCTATGGATTCCCTAATATTTTTAGGTTCTTCCTGAGATAAAAATGCAAAATGATCAATCGGTTGCTTAAGGAAGCATGCATGGCAACACCACGTGAGGGTTCACCTATGATTTGATTTAAGGGATGGTTCCTAATAAATTTCTAGTCTCTAGGAAGTTCCTGAACCTCATTTTCAATTTTATTATCTTCAATTGATTTTTCATTAATATTTGAATCTTTATCTACATTATTTTCAATGGAGAGCTTCTCTAATCCTTTTCTAATTTCAATATCATCTTCATCATCTCTTTTTGAAAAGGGATTAGACTTATCAAAGACAATATGGATGGATTCAATAACAGTTAATGTTCTTTTATTAAATACTCTGTAAGCCTTACTGTTAAGTGAATAACCTAGAAAAATTCCTTCCTCAGATTTTGAGTCAAACTTTCCTAGGTGCTTATTATCCCTAAGTACAAAGCATTTATAGTCAAAGACATTAAAATAAGATATGTTTGGTCTATGGTCATTCCATAATTCATAGGGAGTCTTATTAAGAGAGGACCTGATTAATACTCTATTCATTACATAACAAGCAATGCTCACTGCTTCAGCCCAAAAATATTTTGGTAATTTATGTTCATTAAGCATTGTTCTACCCATTTCTTCCAAGGACGTATTATTTATTTCTACAACGCCATTCTGCTGTGGGGTCCTAGGTGCAGAAAAATTATGAGATATAACTATGCCATCATTTTTAAATTCAATTCCCCTATGACTTCTAATGTGCGTAATTTTGCAGCCCTTCTCATTTTGAATTCTTGTACAAAGTCTAGTAAATTGATCACATGATTCATCTTAAGAAATAGTACTCATGTGAACCTAGAAAAATCATCTACAATTACAAATGCATACAATTTTCCTTCTAAACTCTGAACTTGATTATGACTAAACATGTCTAAGTGCAGCATTTCAAGTGATCTAGTGGTGGATATGAATTTCTTTTTCTTAAAACTTGATATCGTTTGCTTACCCATTTGACATGCATCACAAATTTTATTTTTCACAAAAGGTGTTTTTGGTAAGCATTTAACTAAGTCCTTTTTCACAAGTTTTGACAAAAAATCCATGCTTGCATGCCCTAGATATCTATGGCACAACCAACTTGCTACATTTATAGCATGTTACATGTCGAGAAGCTAAGTTATCAAAGCTGGTGGTGTAAACATTTTTGTGATGATCAGAAGTAAAAAAGGATTTTGTTATCAGACTTATTTTCAACAATGCATTTATCATTTTCAAAGGACACCCTATAACCTTTATCACATAATTGACTTATACTTAGAAAATGATGCTTTAAACCATCAATTAATAAAACATTATCAATAACGAGTGAAGGTTCCTTACCAACCTTACCAACTCCGATTATTCTACCCTTTTTGTTGTCCCTGAATGTCACGAACCCTCCTTCTTTGGGAGTAATGGATGCAAATTTGGCCTTATCACTAGTCATATGACGTGAGCATCCGCTATCCATATACCACTTGTCCTTGGATGAGGATGACCTTAAGCATACCTGCAAAAATATTTAAGTAACTGATGCTGGTCCCCAAATTTTGTTGGGTCCAAGGGGGTTAGTGCCTGGTTCACCTTTGACTCTCCACACTTTCTTAATTTTCACATGTTTATTTCTAAAAGGACGGTCAAATTAAATATGACATATCTATTTGCATTTATAACATGTTATTTGCCTGACTGATTCTTTAGGTGGAATGTAGGATTTTGATTTGCGAGTAAAATATCCCATATACAGATCATTTCGCCTAACTTTCCCAATTCCATTAAATCCAAGACCTTCTTTACTAAGCAAATTTATTTGGGTCCCAATAAGTTTTTCAAAATTATTTTGGCTCTCTATAAATTTGTAGATAATTTTGGAGCTGCCCTCCAATTTTCACTCAAGTTTAGCCATTTTCAAATTCTTTTTCTTCTTGCCAAGTAGAGTGAACCAATTTTCCCATTTCAAAAAGGTTTGACCAACTTTCACATTTCTTTTTCAAAATATCATTTTCCTTGGTCATCTTATTTAGCAACTTTGGGACATGAATGTATTCATACTACAATTCTTTATATGTAGGCATGCTATTGGAATCACAATCATCATCATTAGGATAATAAGAGGATAAGGAGCAAGATGATAATACCTCATCATCGTGTGCCATCAAGCACAGGTTAGCAACCTCAGAGTCACTACCATCAGTTTATGAATCACTGCTATTTTGTTTGTCCCACGATGTGTCGAATTTCATTACTTTCTTCTTTTTGCTTGATTCTTTTTTCAGCAAAGGGTAGTCCGATTTAATATGCCCGACTTTGTTATAGTTGTAGCATCTGGGAGTATTTGATTTTTCTTTTATTTTTCTTGGTTCTCCTTTTTTAGATAATGAGTCTCTGAACCTTCGATATGGCCTGCTATTCTTTTTGAAGAAGCTACTAAATTTTTTTGTAAGCATAGTTGTTGACCTCATAGGTCATACCCGATTTTGATAATGACAAATACTCAAGTATTTGATAGCTATCTAGTTTTTGTGTAGGTTTATATTAGCAGATACATTGGTGGCACATGAAGTAAAGCCTGAAGACCTTGAAGATTATTTTATGTTGTAATTTATATCATTATTAAATTCATGTCTATAATAGTAATTATAGGAATAAGGTCTGTAATAATCTCTGCATGTCATGCATATAGGTTTATTATAAGCTCATAGACCTTAGAAAAGAACTTAGGTCCCTACACAAATGCACAAAATAGTGCCCATAATCACTTACAATATCAGGGAAATAAATTAAAGTGTTAATGGACTTAATAGGAAAAAATGTGAGAGGTCGGGAGACAGAACCCTTTTTGTTCAAAACACATCGAGTGCCCGAACCGTGGACTGGTCAACAAGTTGACCTATGTTCAGTAAACCAAACCAAAATGTACACACCATTCACGAGAGACCGAATCGCTGAGGTGACCCCTTTTCACCAACTCATCCAACCGAACTTTACGTTCAAAATAGCCCCGAGAGACTGAACACTTGAGTTCATTCAACCGAATGATAGACCAGGTGACCGAAAAGTGGACAGAATGAAAATACTGAGGTTCAACCAACTGAACCCTGATTTGGGCACTTGAACGTTCAAAAGTTTCTTTTTTAACTGAGTCTATTCGGGTGACCGAACCAAGGTTCTGCCACCTGAAAACTCTCGGGTTATTTATTTTTTACCGAGGTTAAAATTTTTTAAACGTGGTTATTTTTTCTAATTGGCTTTTAAACAATTCTGATAATGCCCTATGAGTCCTTAACGGTCATAATTTAGGCAACTTCTATATATAGGGTCTCATCTGTGCTGATTAGCTAGAAAATAGTGAAATCATTAGCAAAAATCCTCTCAAACCCAAAAAGTTTATTTTGCCCAATCTTCTTCAAATATTCTCATACAATCATTCCTTTGATTAATCCTAGCATTGCGAAAGTTCTTATCATGCTTATTGCTTTGATATAGATTGCTTAACACTCTCATTAGATTGGTTGTTGATTATTTGATTTTTGAGAGTTAAGCAAGAGTGTTTCCCACAAATTTAATTTGATAAATCTTGTGTTTGTGAAAACTCATTAGCTTGTGGTTCTTTGCATTGTTATTACAAGATTCCTATAGCTATATTTTTTTTGTGCAAATATTTTACAAGCTATATTTTTTAAACAAATCTTGTGCTTATTTCATTGAGTAAAATATTTTTAGATTGTTTGAATATTGTTTGCAACATCTTTGAAACCCTAAACTATTATTGAGATTCGTTATACTCTGTTTCAAAGAAATAGCTTGCTAGAACACTCTCGAGCATATTTGTGAATATACCTTGCTGAGTGTTTGCTTGCACAAAATCACATCACTGAGCTTACAATTTCCTATGCTATTGATGTGCGGTTGATTGATTACATTTGGTACATATCTTCTTCATTGAGAAGCATAATCATTGTACCCAATATATTATTGAGAAATATTGTTGTATTCTAGGCGTGGCCTGAGGGGGCAGTAGTCCAGCCCGGTAAGGATTGTTTGTAAATGTTGAGATCAGTCCTGTGCTAATTGACTTGGTTGTTTAGGTGCCACTTCACCCATTAAGTGAACTTATAGTGCGATCCTTATGCTTGTTAGCCAAAGCAGGCACGTAGGCAGTTTGCCAAACCTCAATAACATTTTTGGTATCATCTCCATTTACTGCTTTATTGTAAATGCTTAGTTAATTCAATTGTGCAATTTAATTTTCACTGATTATTTATATTGATTTATTTTATATTCACTAGATTGACCTTAGACTTATGTAATACTGCTATTAGTGGATTGACCTAGGGAACAAATTTTCTAAAATACCAATTCACCCCCCTCTTGGGATTACAGTAAAGCTAACAATAGCCATGTCATCTCCTGATTCTAGTTCACTACAATCACTAGACATGTTAGTAGATGTTTTCAAAGCAATCACCTTCTTTATTCTATTTTTCTCATTTACTCTCTCATTAGTGGCCAACTCGTATGTGATGAGTGACCCTATTAGTTAATCCAACGACATTGCTTTTAAGTCTCTACCCTAAGCTATAGCAGTAGCCTTTGCTTCCCAAACAGGTGGCAAGCCCCTAAGAATTTTCCTAATCATCTCATATAAGGGATAAGTCTTGCCTAATGCATGTAGTGAGTTAATGAAATCAGTGAAACGAGTGTACATGCTTTGAATAGACTCACTAGTATTCATCCTAAATGCTTCATATTCACTAGTCAACAAATCAATTCTACAATCCTTGACATCTCTAGTGCCTTCATAAGTAATCTCTAACTTATCCCCAATTTCCTTAGTAGTAGAACATGCCATAACCTTGTTAAATTCATTTACATCAAGTCCACAGTATAAAATATTCATTGCAGTTGCATTTACACTTACAGCTTTCATATCATCATCAGTGTACTCTTCCTCAGTCCTAGGTACACTAACCTCATCTTCAATCTTCATGGTGTTGACCTTATAGGTCACACCCGGATTTTAAAAATGACAAATACTTGCTTTATTTGATGGTTGTCTAAGGATATGTACAGGTATACAATTGGCAAATCAAAATGATGGCACAAGAAGTAGAAGTTGAAGGCCCTAAAGACTTTATTTGTGATGTATTTAAATTCATTATTTATTATGGGTCTGAAATGGTAAATAGGATTTGCGTTGTAATAATCATATGCATCACTTATATGATATGATAGGTAAGTTCAAACGAAAAAGACCTAAAATTACCCTAGGACACTCATATATGCACAAACATATATGCTTATATGGATAAGGTGATTGCATAAAGAAATAGAACCAAAATGCATTAAAAATGCATGTATGGTCGGCCATACATCACAAGAATAAATCTGTCGGTCGACCGAACCAGTCACCAGGTCAACAGTTTGACAACTACATGGTTGACTGAACCTTGCCCTATTCAAGTCACTTGATCGACCAAACTCCCTCTAGGTCAAACATTTGACCATATATTCGACCGCACCTAAAAGCTTAAGCCAACCACCTGATCGACCGAGTTCCCATGTGTGTTTGGCCAACTACCTGGTCTATCGAACAACTCAGTACAAATCCACACGGTCGACCGAACTGCACAAAAATGGAAAAATCACCTTGGACCCCTATTCTCTGGTCAACCAAACTTCAAGTTCAAATTTTACCCTGTCGATCGAAATTGGACACTTGGTCAACTAAACCTCACCTTTGGTCGACCAATACTCTCAAGCTGCCCTATTATTTTTACCGCGGTTAAAATATTTAAACAGGGTTAATTGGGTTAAAATGGTTTAAAACAAAACTAATAAACCCCTATATGTCCTGGACAGCTATAATCATGGGACAGTCTATATATACCCCCTCATTTGAAAATATTATAAATAGATTAGCAAACTTGATTAATGAAAATTCTTTGAATTCCAAAATCCCTCTTACTCATTTCCAAGCATCCTACACTCATACTTACCTTGTCATATTGCCAAAAATCCGTTTGTAAGTGTAAATTGAGTGTTCTTGCCTTATAGGTTTGCTCTCTCCAATTTGTGATTGATTGAGATTATTTTATTTGAGAGCAAGACCTCAAGTTTTCTTAGGAGAACTTATCAATAAGTCTTTACTAAGAAGACTTCACTTGAGCTTTTGAGTATTGCACTATTATTGCAATATCTTAAGGAATTCTCATACGATTTTGGTTGCTAAAAATATTTTCAAATCATTTTCAAATATCTCGTGTGTTTCATTTTTGAGAAAAGTTCTAGGAGAGATATTTGCTTATGTTCTAAAGATCTTTATTGCAATATTCCTTCATTAGTATTATCTTTTGAACTCAAAGATCAAATCATTTTTTTTTTCAGTAAAAATCTAAATATCTTTTGAGGCATATACTTTGACAAAAATCATCTGTTGAGATATCTGAAGTGTGGCTACTATCTTTGTTTAAGCACTGTAATTGAAAATATTATTTTTACACAAAGATCATATTATTTGCACTCTCACACACTGACTACAATGCTTGCATAAATATTTGAGAGTAGACATCTTACACCATATTGACCTTACTTCATTATATCATTTGGTGGTGTATGTGATTGATTATATTGGGTACATATATGCTTTACATGAAAGCATAATCACTGTACCAATCTCATTATTGTGAACATACTGTTGTATTCTAGGCGTGGCCTGAGGGGGGGGGGGTTAATCCAGCCCAGTAAGGATTATGTGTAAAGGTTGAGGTCAACCCTATGCTAATTGACCTAGTTGTTTAGGTGCTGCTCCACCTATTTAAGTGAGCATTATAATGGTAATCCTTGTGCTTGTTAGCCCAGGTAGGGATGTAGGCAATTTTTCAAACCTCAATAACATTTCTTAGTGTCACTTATTTCTTTACTGTTTTTTGGTGCATGTTTAGTTTAAATTGCACTATTTAATTTTTGATACATATTGCAATTGATTTATTTTACTTGCACTAGATTGACTTTAGGGTTATGAAAATACTACTGTTTGGATTCTAACCTAGGGCATTGATTTTAAAAATACCAATTCACTCCCCTCTTGGGATCACGGTAAAGCTAACAATTGGTATCAAAGCCACATATCATCGACTAATAGTTATTTTTCAAAAGATCTTATATGGCTCATAGCCCTATGACCCCTTTCCCTGAGGGACCATATTCCACACGACCTCTGATTTTCAATGGTGTTATTTACATCTTCTAGAAATAGAGGATGCACATATATCTTCAGAATACAAATTGGAAGGTGTGGAGGATCGTCTCTAAGGGAAATTATGTTCCTATGAAAACAGAGGGTATAACTAAAGTTCCTAAAACTGAGGAAGAATATGATGATAATGATGATATGAAAGCTATTAGTTTGAATGCCACTGCTATGAATATTCTATATTGTCGTCTTGATGTGAATAAGTTTAATAGAGTAATGACATGTGCTACTGCAAAATAAATCTGGGAGAAGTTAGAAGTCACATATAAAGGTACAAGGGATGTGAAAGATAGTAGGGTAGATATGTAGATATGCTAACTAGTGAATATCAGGCCTTTAGGATGAATGTAGGTGAGTCCATTTGGAGCATGTACACTAGAATCACACACATGATAAACTCACTGCATGCATTGGGTAAGACCTATCCTACATATGAGATGATTAGGAAGATCCTTAGGGGCTTGCCTCCTGTTTGGGAAGCTAAGGCTACAACCATTTCTGAGGGTAGAGACCTTAAGGCCATGACTCTAGATGAATTGATAGGCTCCCTGATTACCTATGAATTAGTCATAAATAAGAGACTCAATGAACATAATAGGGCGAAAAAGGTAACTGCATTGAAAACCTTCACTAACACAGCTAGTGAATGCAGCGAACCTAACTTTAAGGATGATATGGCCATGCTTACTAGAAAATTTAGCAGATTCTTCAGGAATAATGGAAAGCCATTCAAAAGATATAGGGAGTCTGCATTTGAGAAGAGAGAGTCCAGTAGAAGAAAAGAAAAATAAAATGCTCCCACGTGTTACAATCGCAACAAAGTCAGGCACATCAAGTCGAACTGCCCACTATTGAAAAAGGAGGCTAAGAAAAAGAAGAAAGTCATTAAGGCAAGTACTTCATTGGATAAATTGGGTAGCAGTGACTCAGACTCAGACTACAGCAACTCAGAGGTTGCGAATCTATGCTTGATGGCACATGGTGATGAGGTATCATCCTCTTATTCTTTATCTTCATATTATTCGTCTAATGATTGTGATTCTAATTGCACGCCTACATTTAGAGAATTATGTTAGCTTTACCGTGATCCCAAGAGGGTGAGTTGGTATTTTTAAAATCTATCGCCTAGGTATTCTTCCTAACAGCAGTATGTTCACAATCCTACAATCAATCTAGTGTAGGTAATATCAGAAGTTAAATAAAGCAGATTAATCAATTTACACAAACACCAGAAAGCGGTAAAGAGAAGGGTGACACACAGATATGTTATCGAGGTTCGGCCAACTGCCTACGTCCCTGCCTTGGCTAACCAGCACAAGGATTATCACAATGACTTGCTCACTTAAATGAGTAGAGCGTTACCTATACAAACCAGGTCAAATTATCACAGGGCTGACCTCAACCTTAACCAATCCTTACCGGGATGAATTACTGCCCCCTCAGGCCACACCTGGAATCTCTCAGATATACAATCAAAAGGTACAAAGTAAGAGTGTTTTCATGTAAAGCAAATTTGTACCACAAATGCGCACAATCACAAACACCACAGATGATTTAAAATGTAAGCTAAGTGTGGTCTAAGTAGTTCAACTCTCAAATAGATTTTCTATCAGTGTAGTACGCATGTGAGAGTGTCAATAATAATATGTGTATTTCACAGTATTCAATCAAACGTGTTCACACAGAACATCAAACAAGCCTCCAGAATGTCAATCAGTAGAGTATCTCAATCACACAATTATGTATATGCTTGGACTTGCAAAATATATATGATCTTTGTTTTCAGCAAAAATATATGAGTGAATAAATATTACAACAAAGATGTTTCACCTCAAACACAAATATCTCCTTAAATGGTTTTCAAAATAAAGGGCAATAGATATTTTAAATGATTTTGAAAATATTTTGCAACCAAAAGCAAATATGAGCTTCTCAAGATATTGCAATGAATATGCAATCTCAGAAGACCTGGTAAAGTCTTCTTAGGAAGAACTTGTTGGCTAAGTCCCCTAAGAATCCTTTTGGTTCAGCTCTTAATAAAATATAGATTAATCTCACAATCAAAAGAGAGCAAACCTTCCTATCTAAACACTCAAGAAAACTTACAGATGATTTAATGAGTTTTGAATGTAAGCTAGAGTGTATTTGGAAGAGTATGAGCAAATGGGAATCAAGCAAGAATATTTTTTCTTGAGAGAAATTTTCTTAATCCTTTTGCTAATCATGTTCCTAATTTTCCCAAATGAAGGGATATATATAGACATACTAGAATATTTGACCGTTGGGGACCTATTAGGGATTATTAGAAAAGTTTAATGATGTTTAAAACATTTTATCCCTATTTAAAAGTTTTATCTATGGTAAAAAAATAGTTGCAACCCGAGAGGTCTGATCGACCAGAACAAGTTCGGTCGACGAGGACTCATATGGTTCGGTCAACCAGGGGAATTTTGAACTAAGTGGTTGGTCGACCGAAAGGCCTTTTCCAAAGGCGATTTTTCATTTTTTCGAGATTCAGTCGACCAACCCTTTTTGAACTGGCTGGTTCGGTCGACCAGACTACTAGAATTTCTTTCGAGGACCCTCCGGTCGCCCTCCGGTCGACCAGGTAGTTGGAGAACAAAAGTGCTCGGTCAACCAGATGGTCAAAATGTTGACTAGAGAGGGTTTCGGTTGACCGGGGCTTTTTGAACTGAGTTGGTTCGGTCGACTGGGAACTTGGTCAATAGTTGACCCAGGTCTGGTTCGATCAACCAGGCCATAATGAACTGAGTTGGCCGGTCGATCGAAAGTGCACCAAGTGTACATTTTGGTCCCGTCTTGACACAATGAAACCCTATTCGAGTGCCTAACAAACATATACATAAATTTGTGTGTCCTAGGGTCATTTATGTCCAAAATTAAGACACTGGAAAAGTTTGATGTTGGTCAACCGAAGGGAAAACCCTAAGGTCACTCTAAGGTCATTTTGCATAATAATTGGTTTGAGCTCACAAAATTAACCATACATGTGATATGTGTGCTTATTACAAACCGAATACCCTAATTACTATTACAGAAAAATTTCACTACAAAAATATTACAATTAAGAGCATGAATTTGTCTTCAAGCTTTGAGCTTTCAGTGCCATTGATGATATGCTAATATGAACCTGCACATGAACTAGATATTTATTAAATACATGAGTATTTGTCATTATCAAAACCGGCCGTGACCTATAAGGACAACAAATTACAATTTGAATATATTCGTGTATCTAAACTGTTAAATAAAATGACCAAAGAAAATGATGATTTGAAAAAGAAATGTTAAAATTGGTGAAAATTATTTAGAATTTCAAAAACCTCTCATGCTTCGATTTTGAAAGAAAAATATGTGACTTTTGCTGAGCTTGAGAGGAAATTGGAGGATAACTCCAAGATTGTCTTTAAATTCACCAAGGGCAAACACAATTTTGAAAAACTACTTGGTGCCCAAAGAAATTCTCTAAGTAAAAAGGGTCTAGGTTTTAATGGCGTTGAAAATGTTAGATGACCTAATCTTTACTTGGTACATTTCACACAAGAATCAAAATCTCAAGTCCCACCTAAAGATCCTAAGTGTATAATGAAATGTTTTAAATGCAAACAAATTGGCTATATTCAATTTTATTGTCAACGTAGGAATAAGCATGTGAAAATTAGAAAAGTGTGGGTTATTAAGGGTGGTCTAGTTACTAACCCCCATGGACCCAACAAAATTTGGGGACCAGCATCAGTTACTTAGTCTATTTTGCAGGTGTGTTTGAGATCGTACTCCCCCAAGGACAGGTGGTACCTAGATAGCGGGTGCTCACGGCACATGACCAGCGACAAGGCTAAATTTGCATCAATCATTCCCAAAGATAGAGAGTATGTGACGTTCGGTGACGATGCAAAAGGACACATCATCGGCGTAGGTAAGGTTGGTAAGGATCCTTCCCTAATTATTGATAATGTTTTATTAGTTGATGGGCTGAAGCATAACTTATTAAGCATAAGTCAATTATGTGATAAAGGATATAAGGTATCATTTGAAAATGATAAATTTATAGTTGAAAGTAAATCAGATAGTAAAGTGCTTTTTACTGCATAATGCCATGAAAATGTATACACTACAACTTTTGATAACTTAGCTTCACAACAAGTAACTTGCTTTTCAGCAATAAATGAAGCTAGTTGGTTGTGGCATAGGCGCTTAGGACATGCTAGCATGGACTTATTGTTAAAACTAGTAAGAAAAGATTTAGTAAAAGGCTTGCCTAAAACATCATTTGTAAAAGATAAAACTTGTGATGCATGTCAAATGGGTAAGCAAACAAAATCAAGTTTTAAGAAAAAGGAATTTATATCTACCACTAGACCACTTGAAATGCATCACTTGGATTTGTTTAGTCCTAATTTTGTGCAAAGTCTTGGTGGTAAATCATATGTTTTTGTCATTGTTGATGACTTTTCTAGGTTCACATGGGTGTTATTTCATTCATATAAAAATGAATCATGCGAATAGTTTACCAAACTTTGTAGGAGAATTCAAAATGAAAAAGGCTATAAGATAACCCATATAAGAAGTGATAGAGGCACGGAATTTAAAAATGAAGGCATAGAAAATTATTGTGACCTATAGGGCATATCACATAACTTTTCTGCACCTAGGACCCCTTAACAAAATGGTGTGGTAGAAAGAAAGAATAGGTCATTACAATAAATGGGTAGAACTATACTGAATGAACATAACTTGCCTAAATATTTTTGGGCCGAGGCCATAAATATTGCTTGTTATGTCATGAACATGGTGTTGATTAGAACATCACTGAATAAAACCCCCTATGAATTATGGAAAAACCATATACCTAATATTTCCTATTTTCATGTTTTTGGTTGTAAATGCTTTGTGCTTAGGGATAATGAACATCTAGGGAAATTTGATTTTAAATCTGATGAAGGCCTTTTCCTAGGCTATGCTCTTAATAGTAAAGCATATAGGGTTTTTAATAAAAGAACATTGACTGCCATTGAATCTATCCATGTAGTGTTTGATGAATCTAATCCATTTTCTAAGAAAAATGATGAAGATAATATTGACATTAGAAAATGCTTAGACAAGCTATCTATTGAAAACAATTCAAGTGAAAATTCATAAGTAAATGATAAATCATTTGAAGATAATTCCAATGAAAATGAAGTTTAGGAGCTGCCTAGAGATTGGAAATTTATTAGAAACCATCCTATAGATCAAATCATAGGTGAACCATCCCGTGGTGTAGCCACGAGATCTTCCTTGAAGAACCTAATGAGTCATTCTACTTTCTTGTCACAAGAAGAACCTAAAAGTATTAAAGAAGCTATAGAAAATGAGTCTTGGGTGATGTCTATACAAGAAGAACTTAATCAATTTGAAAGAAGCAGAGTGTGGACCCTAGTTCCTAGGCCTAATGATCATACCATTATTGGAACTAAATGGGTATATAGAAATAAGAAAGATGAGAATGGGGTAGTAACTAGGAATAAGGCTAGACTAGTTGCCCAAGGCTATAATTAGGAGGAGGGGATAGATTTTGATGAGACATATACTCCTGTTGCTAGGTTGGAAGCCATTCTTATGCTACTTGCTTATGCCGCTTTTCAAAATTTTAAATTGTTTCAAATGGATGTTAAAAGCGCTTTTCTAAATGGCTATATTAGTGAAGAAGTATATGCAAAACATTCACTTAGTTTTGAAAATCATAAATATCCAGATAATGTTTACCGATTGTCTATGGCCTTGTATGGATTAAAACAAGCTTCTAGAGCTTGGTATGAGAGGTTTAGTGGTTTTCTGCTAGAGAATAAGTTTACTCGTGGCAAGATTGACACTACACTCTTCATCAAATCCAAAAATGATGAAATGCTCCTTGTTCAAATTTACGTTGACAATATCATTTTTGGAGCAACTAATGATGAGTTGTGTAATGAGTTTGCCAAATGCATGTAAAGTGAATTTGAAATGAGCATGATGGGTGAGCTTAGTTTCTTTTTAGGGTTGCAAATTAAACAAGCTAAATATGGAACTTTCATATGCCAATCTAAATATGTCAGGGACTTGCTAAAGAAAATTAATATGGAAGATTGTAAAATTCTTGGTACCTTTATGAGTTCTTCCATTAAACTTGTTAAAGATGAGCAAAGGATCCTTGTTGATATGAAATTGTATCGTGGCATGATTGGGAGTCTTCTATATCTCACTACCAGTAGGTCTGATATTATATTTTGTGTGTGCATATGTGCTAGGTTTCAGGCCGCTCCTAAGGAGTCTCATCTAATAGCAGTTAAACGAATCGTTAGGTATCTAGTTGGAACTATAGAGTTAGGCTTATGGTATCCTAAGCATACTACCTTTGAGATTGTGGGTTATACTGATGCTAACTTTGCCGGTAGTAAGGTTGATAGTAAGAGTACTAGCGGCACTTGTCACTATTTGGGACAATCTCTCGTTTCTTGGTTTTCCAAGAAATAAAAATCAGTTGCCTTATCCATAACCAAAGCAGAATATATTGTAGTTGGAAGTTGTTGTTCTTAAACTCTTTACATAAAACAACAACTTATGGATTTTGGGTTGCACTGCGATACAGTACCAATTAAATGTGATAATAATAGTGCAATCAACATCTCTAAAAATCCTATCTCACATTCACAAACAAAATTAGACATCACTTTCTTCATGATCATGTGCAGAAAGGGGATGTGGCTTTTGAGTTTTTATGCTCTAATGAGTAGTGGGCAGACATTTTAACTAAACCACTTCCAGAAGATAGATTCATACAAATTACACGTTAATTAGGGATCATGCATGGTAAAGAAGTTTCCTAGATATTTCATAGTCTGCATAAATTTAGGGGGAGCTTTAAGATAATTTTAAACTCTAACACCAAATATAACAGGTGATATCCTTTATTGGCTTGGACTTTATGAAATTGACTATGTTTTGCAATGCACAATTCTCATATCTATTGCATGATGATGATTGTATTTATGTTTTATATCTTCATCATACTGGAACTGTTTGAGTTGAGTAGTTGTGGAAACTGTTAGGTCTTAAAAACTCAAAACATGTCATTTTTATACAAGATTTTTTTGGGAAATGTCTTACTTTCAAACGGCATGCTGCCGAATTTTTTTTTAAATTTCCCAATCTTATTGTATATTTAAATGATTCATACCCAATGCCTTTGGATATTTATGTTTTTAGCCCTTCTTGCTATTGCCAAAAGGGGGAGATGAAGAGGCAAAAATTGGGTTGCACTTAAGAAAAATAATTTGTACTTAAGAAAAATAATCTACTTTGACAAACTTGTACATAATGCACAACGTTAGGGGGAGCCTTCTAAGGCTATACCCATTTTTTGAATGATGTATTTGTCATCATCAAGAAGGGCGAGAATGTTAACCTTATAGGTCACACCCGATTTTGATAATGACAAATACTTGTTGTATTTGATGGTTGTCTAAGGATATGTGCAGGTATATAATTGGCGAATCAAAATGATGGCACAAGAAGTAGAAGTTGAAGGCCCTGAAGATTTTATTTGTGATGTATTTAAATTCATTATTTATTTTGGGTCTGTAATAGTAAATAGGATCTGGGTTGTAATAATCATACGCATCACTTGTATGATATGATAGGTAAGCTCAAATAAAAAAGACCTAGAATGACCCTAGGACACTCATACATGCACAAACATATATGCTTATATGGATAGGGTGATTGCATAAGGAAATAGAATTGAAATGCATAAAAATGCATGTTCAATTGACCGTATTTCACAAATATAAATCTGTTGGTCGACCGAACAAGTCACCGGCTCAACAGTTTGACCACTGCACGGTCGACTGAACCCTGCCCAGTTCAAGTCACCTGGTCGACCAAACTCCCTCCAGGTCAAGCATTTGACCATATGGTCGACCGCACCTAAAAGCTTAAGCCAACCACCTAGTCGACCGAGTTCCCTTGTGTGTTTGGCCAACTACCTAGTCGACCGAACGACTCAGTACAAATCCACATGGTCGACCGAACTGTGCGGAAATGGAAAAATCATCTTGGACCCATGTTGTCTGGTCGACCGAACTTCCAATTCAAATTTTACCCTGTCGACCGAAATTGGTCAACTGAACCTCACGTTTGGTCGACCGGTGCTCTCGGGTTGCCCTATTATTTTTACTGCGGTTAAAACATTTAAACAGGGTTATATGGGTTAAAATGGTTTAAAACAAAACTAATAAACCCCTATATGTCCTGAACGACTATAATCATGGGGTAGTCTATATATACCCCCTCATTTGAAAAGATTAGGAATAGATTAGCAAACTTGACTAGTGAAAATTCTTTGAATTTCAAAATCTCTTTTACTCACTTCCAAGCATCTTACACTCAACTTACCTTGCCATATTGCTAAAAATCTGTTTGTAAGTGTGAATTGAGTGTTCTTGCCTTATAGGTTTGCTCTCTCCAATTTTTGATTGATTGAGATTATTTTATTTGAGCGCAAGACCTCAAGTTTTCTTAAGAGACTTTATCAATAAGTCTTTACTAAAAGACTTCACTTGAGTTTCTGAGTATTGCACTATTATTGCAATATCTTAAGGAGTTCTCGTACGATTTTGGTTGCTAAAAATATTTTCACATCATTTTCAAGTATCGTGTTTCATTTTTGAGAAAAGTTCTAGGAGAGATATTTGCTTATGCTCTAAAGATCTTTATTGCAATATTCCTTGATTAGTATTATCTTTTGAACTCAAAGATCAAATTGTTTTTTTTCAATAAAAATATAAATATCTTTCGAGGCATATGCTTTGAGAAAAATCATCTGTTGAGATATCTGAAGTGTGGCTAGTATCTTTGTTTGAGCAATGTAATTGAAAATATTATTTTGACACAAAGATCATATTATTTGCACTCTCACGCACTGACTGTAACACTTGCATAAATATTTAAGAGTAGACATCTTAGACTATATTGAGCTTACTTCATTGTATCATTTAGTGGTGTGTGTGATTGATTATATTGGGTACATATCTGCTTTACATGAAAGCATAATCACTATACCAATCTCATTATTGTGAACACATTATTGTCTTCTAGGCGTGGCCTGAGGGGGCGGTAATCCAGACCTGTAAGGGTTGTGTGTAAAGGTTGAGGTCAGTCCTATGCTAATTGGCCTAGTTGTTTAGGTGCCGCGCCACCCATTTATGTGAGCATTATTGTGGTAATCCTTGTGTTTGTTAGCCAAGGCGGGGACGTAGGCAATTTTCTGAACCTCGATAACATTTCTTTGTGTCACTTATTTCTTTACTGCTTTCTAGTGCATGTTTAGTTGATTAAATTGTGCTATTTAACTTTTGCTACATATTGCAATTGATTTATTTTACTTGCACTAGATTAACTTTAGGGTTGTGAAAATATTGCTTTTAGGATACTGACGTAGGGCATTGATTTTAAAAATACTAATTCACCCCCCTCTTAGGATCACAGTAAAGCTAACACATGGGAACAAAATTTCCTTTAGAGACAACACTCCACGCCTCTCAATCAATAGTTTGAAGGTAAATACGCATCATTTGTTTCCAACAGGTGTAATTCACATGGCTAAAAACAAAAGGATGTGTGGACGAGGGTTCCTCAGTGAAAGGGATTACAGTATTATAAGCCATTTTGATCTTTCGCAGAAAAATGATTAAGTCTAAGCAACTAGACTCCGATACAATTTTTGACTTTACTGTAATCCCAAGCGGGGGGGTGAATTGGAATTTTAAAGTTTTTCTCACCTAGGTCAAATAGCCAGCAACAGTATTTCACAAACCTAGGGTATATCTAGAGCATAGATAAAATAAACTGATAAATACAAATGAATTAAATTTGTACAAGTAAATCAACCAAGCATGCACAACAGAGAAAAGTGAGTAAAGAAAAGATAACACTAGATATGTTATCGAGGTTCGAAAAATGTGCCTACATCCCCACCTCGACTTACAAGCCCGATGATTCCATTACGGCTCACTTAACGGGTGGAGCGGTACCAATTACAACCAGGTCAAATTACCAGGGCTGACCTCAACCTTTGTAAACAATCTTTCCAGTCTAAATTATCACCCCTTCAGGCCAGACTTGGAATACAACAAATAATCAATACAAATTTCATATACAAAAATACATGCTTCTCCAGTAAGCATATTTGTACCAGTATAATCAATGCACTTCAGAATGATAAGTTCTATAAGCTTAGTGAAGACAATATTACAACTCTTAAGATGATCTCAGTGTGGCAATCAAAGTGTGAGAGTGTGCTATGATAATATCTTTAAAACAATATATATAAATATATCAACCACAAATAGGGTTTCAAAGATTTCAATAGAATAATTAAATATCTCAAACAGATTTTCAAACACTCAAGCACCAGAGATATTTAGAACACAAACTTGTCAAAAAAAATATTTTCTTCAAAGAAAAAACAAGACAAGCTCAAGAGTCTTGCAATAAAAATGCAAAGACTCACAAGCTTATAAAAGTTTTCCCACAAAATAAATTTATGGATTAAATCAATGGGGAAAACTTTTGGGCTTAACTCTTTTCTAAAATCAACAAAAAATGACAAACACGAGAGTATAAGTTTGCAATGGAAGTGTAGGTAATCTCAAAATATTTTCACTCAATATGATTTTTGCAATGGAATGAGTAAAAGGTGAGGTATATATGCTTGTATAAGAATGTGTAACTCAAAGAATTTCAGAGAGAAATTTTCTTAATCAAGGTGCTAATCAATCCTTAAACTTTTTAAATGATGGTATATATATAGCCTCTATAAAAAAATTTGACCATTGGGACATAAAGGGAATTATTAAATTTTTTTAATAAGCTTTTAATCCAATTTACACTTAATTAAACTCAGTTACCGCGGTTAAAAAATAAGGCAACCCGAGAGTTTCGGTTGACTATATTTAAAGTTTGGTCTACTATATTGATAAGTTCGGTCGATCGAGACACTTTTGAACTACGGATATAGTCGATTGAATTAAGGAAATTTTGAAAAAGTTCGAGGGTTGGTCGACTATATTTGAAATTCAGTCTGCTATTTATATGATTCGGTTGACTCAATCATAAATGAACTAAACATTTGGTCGGCTAAACCGTTGGGGGTTAGACACATGCCAGTTCGGTTTACTGTGGAAGATATGTTCAAAAACGTTTGGTCGACTGAACCTTGGTCAAATTGTTGACCCCTTAATGGTTCGGTCGACTAAGCTGAATATACATAGTTGGGTTCAGTCGACCGAGACCCTTTCAAATTTTATTTTAGGTCTAGATTCTTGCTATAGTTTATCCTTGATACACATGGTATGATTAGTAAGATAGAGGGGATTTGTGCAAGTTATGTGTAGGGACCTAGGGTCGATCTAAGGTCATTGAGCTTATAGTCCTACCATGCATGCAATGTATTAATTATTACAGCGCTTTGATTATTATAGACCCAAATTATTTAAACATAAAATACAAATGTAAACAATTTGGTCTTTATTTCCTCAAAGTCACCATATGCCACCAAGTGATTTGATTCTTTTCCATTTCATGAGTAGAGTGATCCTACACACAAACTCAGGGCATAGGTTAAATACAAAGATATTTGTCATTATCAAAACGAGATATGACTAATAAGGTCAACATCAGTTAAAGTTATAAAACACCAATTTTCTCCTTCATGATCTTTTTAGCTTGAATCATTTGGAGTGATAACCTTTTCTTTCTTGGTTTCTCCACACCTCTTTTCATGTTCTTCTCATGTTTCCTTAGCACTTTGACATGTCATGACTTCATGAAAAACACTAGTATCTAAAGCATAAAATTAAATATTCATGGCATCAAAACTTATTTTCATTAAATTCATGTCGTTCTCATTTAACTCATTTTCTAATTTTTGAATTTCAATATTATTAAAAATTTTCATAGGCACAACATTTCCTTGAGCAATTACTCTTCAAGTCCTCCAATTCAATGATTTGATAAAAATAGTCATTATAAGTTTCCAATCAGTGAAATTTTCACCATAAAACATTGGAGGGCTAGTAGAGAATTTTCCCTCACAAAATGGGGACACACCAACGTGAGTCATTGCGATCTTTAACACAAGCGGTTAAGTTTTTTGCAATGAGACTCTGATACTAATTGACAAGAATGGTGTATTCCCAAGAAAGGGCATGAATTGGGTAATTAAAAATTTTTCTTAGGTTTAGTGTGTTCAATCTTAAGCAGCACCCAGTATTATACAACCTAAGGTCTTTCTAATCAATTACAAACTCCAACAATATTTAACTGAGCAAATAATTAAAAGCAGATAAAGCAGTGTCAGTATTTCCCAATCATTCATAATAATCAAAATATAAGCATGCAAATGTGGAAAATAAAGTGCGAAAATTAAAGTGTAAGGGAAAGAGAAAGCACAATACAATATTTGTTATCGAGGTTCATCCAATCCTACCTATGTCCCCACCTCAAGCCAACCTACTTAAGGATTCCACTAAATGCTAACTGTTGACTTTCTGAGTCTGATCTCTATTTTGATGCTGACAAAGCACCAGTATCTTATGTGTATTTAAGTATGTGAACAAGTTTAAAATTCAACACACATAAGATCAAGGGACTTGGAAGTCATAAGAAACTCCAAGATCATATGTATCTAGCGCATTCCATAAAGACACAAGAGCAAGAAGATTGAAGACATATAATTTTATTGTAAATGCGTTCTTATTTTTAATTTGGTCTGTAATAATGCATTGCATGCATGATGTGAGTGTCAAGCTCAGGATGATTGTAGACAGACCCTTGGGTCCAACACTTTTCATGAAAAAAATATTTTCTTAATAACTAATTGCTTACGGTCAAAGATTATAGCTAAAATGAAGTTTGCAAAGACCGACATTGCGTTTTTTAGGCTTAATTTAAAAGCCTCAGTCGACCGACCAGTTTATGTGTTATAGCCCTTGGTCGATCGAACACACTCATAGCTCGAAGTCAAAAGTTGGACTAAGGCTCGGTTGACCGACCACATTTTGAACTAAAATCCCACAGTTGACCGAACCTACGAAGGTTCAAAAATTACCCTACCTCGGCCAATCGACCCTTGTCCTCGGTCGACCGAACCTCTTCGGCTCAGGTCACTTTAAGCGCTTAAAAATGTGTTTAATTTTAATTAAACATTTTCCAAATGAAATTTGTATCCCCAAATGGTCATATTTTTAAGAAAAGTATAAATACCCCTCATTACTTATTTTTCAACTAAAACACATATTTTAACTCTCCAAAAACATTTTTTTTTGTGTGCTTCATTTTACACTCTCCTACTCTTATCATTTTGAACATATTTTTAGAGAGCACTGATTTTTTACTCACTCTCTTCACTTGCAAATCTTGCATTTTGAAGATTAGGGGTGTATTATTTCCTTGGGTATAAAATCTTTTTAAGGCATTTACTCTCTTCTTTCACTCTATTTCACAAATCATTTTTAGAGGGTAAATCTAGAGTTTTTTCATATATCTTCTTGATAAATATTTCCTTGGAGAAAATTCTTATTGATTTTCCTTGAAAGACTTGAGCACATATTTTATATTCATATATTTTGTGCTTGGATAATTCTTCTTGCATTTGAGCTTTTATGGATAAATCTTTATCTTGCAAAAAAATCATTTGAAAGCAAAAACCCTAGGGTCTTCTACACCTTTATTGGAAATTATTTTTTTAGAAATATTTATTAGGGTTTGAATCTTTGAGAATTTATTATATATATTATTAATAAAATATTACAAAAATATTTCTTTTGAGAAAAAGATATCGACTCACTTGAGCTTTATTTCATATCATACGTGAGTGCATATTGTGCTTTATTGTTGTACACATTTTCTTGTGTTAGAAGCATTGTATTGTACACCAAATCTATACTGGTTGTATTCCCGACGTGTTGGTCAGAAGGGGATTGCACTGGCCTGTAACGTGCACCAGATTGCTTAGACTCGGTTAAGAAAGCACCGGATAGTTCAGACCCAGTTAGGAGGACATGTTGCACCATAAGGTGTGATTGTAAAGGTTGGGGTTAGCCTTGTTAATGTGACCTAGGGTCTTCCCTAACCCAGTAAGGAGAGGTGATTGTATTTGGTGCCACTTCACCCGTTAAGCAAACTTTAGTGGAATCCTCTTGCATTTGAGCTTGAGACGAGGACGTAGATAGTATTGGCCGAACTCCGATATTATTTTCTATGTCTACTCTTTATATTCTTGCACTTTATTTTTTTTGCATATGTATGCTTATATCTAATTTATTTTATATGTTATGCATGTGTTAAACATTGTCAATGATTGGAAATTACTGAGCTTGCTATATCTGATTTTAATATCTACTCCATTATATTGTGTTGGATTTTGAAATTGCATAGAAAGACTCTAGGTTCTGTTTTACTGAATTGTGATTAGAACCAAACCTAGGCAAAAATTTTAAAATACCCAATTCACCCCCCCTTTTAGGAATATACCAATTCCAACACTTACTTAACCCGGTGGAGTGATGTCATTTACAACCTCTCCTTACAGGGCGAAGACTCCCTAATTCACTTACCAAGCAAAACCAAACTTTGACACCTTGCAGGATGGTGCCTTCCTAGCTCAATTTCTCAAGCTGAGCAAAAATGGTACACCTTACAGGATGGTGCCTTCCTAACTCAATTAGCCAAGCTGAATCAAACTAGTTCACCTTAGAGGATGGTGACCTCCTCTTCCGACGATACCACATGTTGGGAATACAAATATTATAAAATGATGTTTGTACAAACAAACTGCTTCTCCAATAAGCAGATATGTACAACAATAAAAGCAATGCACTGTAGTATAATGCGAGTTTAAGCTCAATAGAGTATTTGTGATTTTTCTCTAAAAAAGAATATAATAATAATAATAATAATAATAATAAGAATGAGAGATGATAATATAAATGATCTTTTATTCAAAAAAATATAATATTCACTAAGTGTATTTTTCAAAGATCTTAAGATCCCAAATAATATCTCCAAAAGTAATTTTCAAATATGAAGCCTAAGAGATATTGGAGATTAGCTTACCAAAAATATTTTTTCCAATAAACACAATGTAAGTCTTTGAATCTTGCAATGAATATGCAAAGTCTCACAAGCTGTAAAAGAGTTCTCCCAAGAAATATTTATGAATCAAATAATATGGGAAGAACTCAAACTTACTCTTTAAAAATTGATTTTCAAAAGATGAATGAATGAATGAAAGTGTAAGCTTTGAAATGAATGTAAAATGGCCACAAGAAAATGTATTCAACCAATCTTCAAGTTGCAATGACTTTGCAAATGAAGAAGATGAACTTAATGCTCTCTTTCTATGTAGATTTTGCAAAAGAATAATGAGAAAGTGTATGAATGTAAGCTTGTATATCATACAGTATATGAAATAATAGCACAAAAAATTTAGAGAGAATTTCAAGCCAATCAAAGTTGCTAATTATGCTTTGGAATGGGCTATATATAGAATCCCAAAAAATTATGACAGTTAGGGACACACTTGTCATTTTAGAAAAGATTAATTAAGAAATCAATGACATTTAGCGTTGAAAAATCAGGCCAAACTGAGAGGTTCGGTCGACTATGGAAGCCATTGGTTGGTTGTCCTTTAGAAAAACATAATGGTCAGTCAGCTGGGTGAAGCACCGATCATCTAGCCTTTGTTTTATTTTCAAATTTTTGTAAGGGTCGGACGGTTGAGCGAGGTGGCAGTCGACTGGCCTATAGGTGATTTCCAAACCTTCATAGGTTCAGTCGACTAGGGTTCCTTTTAGTTTATTAAGGCCGATCGGCTGGGGATTAAAACTTAGTTATGAGTTAGGGCCGGTCAGCTGGGCGTTTTAGGAGAAAAGTTGGCTGGTCGGTCGAGCCTGTGTATTTTGCCCAAAGTACTAAGGTCGGTCAATAGAGGTTGAAACCTAAGGACTACGTAGTCCCAAGAGGGGGGTGAATTGCGTTATTTAAAATTCCTTAGAATCTTTTTATAAGTTCTTGACTTTTTACAATCTTTTAAAGACTTCTTGTATTTTTGTTGATTCGACAATCCACAGAAACAGTTACTTCTTCTATTCAATCCACAACCACAACATACACAACCAATTGATTAACTGTTCAAACCAAACAAACACAATACAAGTAATCAATATTTGCTTTGCAATATTTAGCAACCCTGTATATGAATGTGCAACTTCTGTAGTTGGCCTTTGAACTGAAGATTAATCTAAAATTCAATCACTTTTTCCCAAATCAGAATTCAAATAAACCTTTAGCTAATAGGCTTTGGGTTGTTAACCAATCAACGTACTCTTTACGATTTTCGTAAAATATTGATTAACCAACGTACTCCCTTTCTGTTTTGGCAAGCCCAAGAACAAATTAAGTTTTGGTTTATTTAATTTCCAATATACGTTGTTTTTATGATTGAAAGAATTACAACATCCATAGAGTTTATATTTTTGCTGGAATTTAAAGAGAGTAAGGGAAAGAGAGTGACACCGCTATTTTTACGAGGTTCGGCTTACCCCGGCCTACGTCGTCACCTTAACTCAATCACTTAAGGATTTCACTATACCTTGTTCCTTCTGGGTGGACCATAAACCTTTACAATAACCATCCTCTTTTTCAGGAAGAGAAACCTCTCCAAGCAACAACCTATGCTTGGTGCAACGATCCAACTATACTCTGAACCATCAAAGATCTAATAGAAAGGATCAGATATCTACGCACCAAAACACTCTCAAACACAGAGCAAGTTGTACAAGTTAAATCACTAATCGTACTTCAAAACCAAAACTAAATAGAAAATGTAAAGCTTAAGGTTTAGAAGTCACCAATGGTTCTTTCTTATTAATATAGAGATTTTTGTTGCAAATAAGAACCAAAGATTTTTAATCAAATAGCAATTTTGTAGAGTTTCCCCCAATAAGAGTGCGAGCAAGTATGAGTTTTAGGAGAACTTTAGCATAGAAAATGTGTATTTCTTGAGCTTATTTTTTCATTGAGCAAGGAAGGTATTTATAGACTTCTTAAGAGAAAAGTTTCCTTATTTAACATGGAGTATTTAGGTAACTTTTCAAAAGATATGAAACCATAAAATCAATTTTGAAAAACTTCCCATATAGTTCGAAATTCAAAAATCTTTGCAGAGTTAGTTGGCTGATTCACTCAACTGGGTCATTTTTGTACTAGTCAGTCAGCTGGACAGACCGCTGACACCATTCTGTCTCCTTAAAAAATAATTGTCAATCGGCTCAATGAACCATGTTTAAAATGGTTAGTCGGCTAGGCACTGTTAGTCAGATGGGTGTTTTCAATTCATCGAGTCAGTTGGCTGGACAGTTAACTTTGCTGTAGGTTTTCTGTCAGTCAGCTAATTAAACCCAGAGTGTTTTTAGTTAGTCAACTGACGAGTCCTTTTTATGATTTTGCATTTTTGGTTTTCAAATTTAATTTTACTCTCTTGTTTTGGTCTTTCATAAAACATTTTTCGGGCTTTTAAAATAGGTCTCTAAGTCCATGTATTTTAAGGAGCTTCACATATCTAAATAGTAATGACTTGAAGTACTTACAAATATCCTTGTAAGAATGATCTCCTTAATCACTAAGTTTTGCAGCCTCTTGAGATTTAGTCTTTACTTCAAGACCTGCTTAGCCTTTAAGTTCTTCATTTGTCGTTCATTTATTCAATGTACTGAGAAGCTTTCACTTGATTGACTTTGATTTCCAACTTACTTCCATGATTAACTATGAGTGTCCTTTTACCTAGACCTGAAATAAAGTCACTCGACAACACAAGTTAAAACATCATTTGTTATCATCAAAACAAGATTGAAAAACCTAGTTAAGCCAACAATCTCCCCCTTTTTGATGATGATAAACGAGGATCAAAGATGAGGGTTCCTATGAAAAGGCTTCCCCTTACTATAAGCATTCATTAACATGTGACATAAAAAATGTCATGACATAAAAAATATTACTATAAGCATTTGTTAATATGTGACATCAAAAATGTTTAATAGGCTCAAAAGATAACAATATGCTCAAATTCAACAATATGCTCAAAGTCAAGTAAGGCTCATCAATTTTTAACATGGTCATTATAAATATTTCATATTCCATGCACATTATTATATTAATATTCCATAATCCATACACATCATCATATAAATATTCCATACTCATCATTAATACTTTATTCCATAAACATCATTATATTTGCTTTTCACAACCTCTCCCCCTTTGGTCATCATTCAAAAACAAGGAGAAAGAAAGCAGCCAAGCTAAGTGTTTTTTCCTTATAACATATCAAAGTACATGCAAAAAATTGAGGGCACATGAAGAGACAAATCATAGGTCAGTTGACTGACCACTCAAATGGCTTAAGTTTTATAAATGAGCCTAGGGTTTTTTCTGTCTGTCAGTCGGCTGACCTTAGGGTCAATTGGCTGACTGCTGGTCTAGGAAGAATAATTCAGTCAGTCGGCTGACTTCAGAGTCAGTTGGCTGACTGGCCTTAGTTCCAAGAAAACTACTTTAGTCAGTCGGCCGACTTCAGAGTTAATTGGCTGACTGTAGATTTTTCTTTAAGCTTTGTCCTTTTAGTTAGTTTCTCTACTATGTACTAGACTAAGCTCTCTTCTAATGGTTATGAATCTATCTTCTGAGAGAGGTTTAGTGAGGATATCAGCCCATTGATCACTTGTATTGATAAATTCTAGAATGATGTCTTCCTTTTGAACATGATCTCGTGGGAGTGATGTCTTATGTCAATGTGCATGGTTCGTGAGTGTGAAATGGGATTTTTAGATATGTTTATTGCACTCATATCATCACACTTAATTTGTATAGTTGTGTATTCTAAGTTAAAATATCTTAACTATTGTTTCATATGTAGTGTTTGTGCACAACAACTCTCAGCTACTACATATTCAGCCTCAACAGTTGACAAAGCCACAAAGTTTTTTTTTTTTTTAAGAACCAAGAGACTAAAGATCTTCCTAATAAGTGGCATGTGTCACTTGTACTTTTTCTATCTACTTTACACCCTACATAGTCCGCATCTGAATAAGTAATCATTTCAAATCCGGTGTCCTTAAGATACCATAGTCCTAAGTCCATGGTGCCTATTAAGTATCTTAAGATTCTCTTAACAACTATTAGGTGTGATTCCTTAGGTACTGATTGAAAACGTGCACACATACACACACTAAACATTATGTTGGGTCTACTGGTTGTTTGATATAGTAGACTTCCAATCATACCTCTATAATACTTTGCGTCTACAGGTTTTCCCTTTTCATCTTTGTCTAGGCTAATGGAGGTACTCATAGGTGTTCCTATGGGTTTACTATTTTCTATACCAAATTTTTGTATCATTTTTCTTATGTATTTTGATTGACTTAGGAAAGTCTCATGCTTGGCTTGTTTAATTTGCAGTCCAAGAAAATAGTTTAACTCCCCCATTATGCTCATTTCAAATTCTTCTTGTATACATTTTGCAAATTCTTTGCATAGATATTCATTAGTAGCACCAAATATTATATCATCTACATAGAATTGAATTAGGAGTATCTCTTATTTCTTGGTCTTAATGAACAAGGTACGATCAATTTTTCCTCTCGAAAACCCCTTCTCAATTAGAAATTCACTAAGTCTTTCATACGAAGCCCTAGCGGCCTGTTTTAATCCATACAAAGCCTTAGCTATTCTAAATACATGATTAGGATTTTCTATATTTTCAAAACCAGGGGGTTGTTCAACATATACCTCTTTATTAATATACCCATTCAAGAATGCACTTTTGACATCCATTTGGTATAACTTAAATTCTTTGTAGGAAGCATAAGCTAACAACATTCTTATAACTTCCATTCTAGCTACAGGGCAAAGGTTTCATCATAGTCTATCCCTTCTTCTTAGTTATACCCTTTAGCTACAAGTCTAGCTTTGTTTTTAATGACTATACAATTCTTATACTTTTTATTTCTAAATACCCATTTAGTTCCTATGATCGAATGATTTTCAGGTATAGGTACTAATTGTCATACTTTGCTTCTTTCAAATTGGTTTAATTCTTCTTGCATAGCAATTATCCAAGAGTCATCTTTAAGGGCCTCTTCAACATTTTAGGTTCATCTTGAGATAGGAATGCATAGTGATTGCATATATTCTTTAAAGAAGATCTAGTAGTTACACCTCTAGATGGTTCACCTATAATTTGAACTTGAGGGTGATCTTTTTTTATACTTTCATTCTCTTGGTAATTTTGGATTTTCTATAGGTTCATCTTTTGGGTTTTCTTCAATTATTTCCTTTTCTTCCTTGATTTCTATCTCATCCGCCTTTTTGAAAAATATCATCCTTTTCTTCATTTTTGACTTCTCTTCAGAAAGGATTTGATTCATCAAAGTTTACGTGAATTGATTCAATTATGGTGAGTGTTCTTTTGTTATCGATCCTATAGATCTTACTATTTGTAGAGTATCCTAGGAAAATTCCTTCATCTGATTTAGCATCAAATTTTCTAAGTTATCTTTCTTATTGAGTACAAAACACTTACACCCAAAGACATGAAAGTAAGTTATGTTAGACCTTCTTCCTTTCCATAATTCATAAGGTGTCTTGTTTAGACTTGATCTAGTAGAAACCCTATTTATTACATAGCAAGTTGTATTTACAGCTTCGGCCCAAAAATATTTGGGTAAGTTATTTTCATTAAGCATAGTTCTTGCCATTTCTTGAAGAGTTTTATTTTTCCTTTCCACAACTCCATTTTGTTGTGGGGTTCTAGGTGCAGAAAAGTTGTGGCTTATGCCACGATCATTGCAATATTTTTCGATGTCGTGATTCTTAAATTTTCTTCCTTCGTCACTTCTTAGATTTGAGACATTGTACCCTTTCTCATTTTGAAGCTTCTTGCATAGAGTGATTAACGAATTACAAGCTTCCTCTTTGTTAGCTAAAAACAATACCCATGTGTATCTAGAGTAATCATCAATAAGTACGAAGGCGTATTGTTTTCCTCCTAAGCTTTGAGTTCTAGTAGGACAAAACAAGTCTAAGTGTATGAGTTCTAGGGGTCTACTAGTTGATATATGTTTCTTCTTTTTGAAGCTTGTCTTGATTGGTTTTCCTAGTTGACAGGCATCACACACTTTATCTTTGATAAACTTGGTGTTAGGCAAGCCTTTAACTTAATTTTTTTTTGAAGAGTTTAGATATGAGATCCATGCTGACATGTCCTAATCTTCTATGCCAAAACCAACTATTTTCACTCATGGCAGCTAAGCAAGTTATATCTTGAGAGATCAAACTATCAAGGTTTATGCAATACACATTATTCATTCTATGTGTAGTGAATATTGTCTTATGATCCTTAGAATTCTGAATTATGCATTTGTCTTTCTTAAACATTTTTTCAAATCCTTTGTCGTTAAGTTGACTAATGCTTAATAGATTATGCTTTAGACCATCAACTAACAAGACATCATATATAGTGAGTGGAGAGTCTTTACCTATTTTACCAATTCCGATGATTTTGCCTTTTGCATTGTCACCGAAGGTTACATATCTTCCATCCTTTAGAGTGAGAGAAGTGAACTTAGATTTATCTCCCGTCATATGTTTTGAACATCTACTATCCAAGTACCATTTTTCTTTAGATGGAGTGGTCCTAAAGCAAACCTACAAGAAAGGATTTATGTTGTTACTTTTGGAACCCAAACTTTATTAACTTTCTTTAATTCTTGTCTAGTTTTAGTGTTTATCTTCCATTCATTTTTTACTTTAATATACTTTTCTTGAGTGGACAATTAAACATTATGTGTCCTTTATTTTTACACATGTAGCAAGTAGTATGCTCATAAATGTTTGTCGTTGAAGTACTTGCATAGTGTTTAGGTTGATTTACAAAATATCCCATTAGCAAGTTTTTCTTTCTTTTATTTGGTGTTCCATTGTAACCAATTCATTCTTTATTGTTAGCCATCCTTTGTTGTCCTACCATTTTTTCAAAGTTATCTTTACCTCTAGTAAAGTTGTAAATAACCTTCTCCTTGTCTTGAATTTGGTTTTTAAGATGAATTATTTCTAGCACTCTCTTGTTATCTTCATTCACTTGAGACTTAGCTAATTTCTGAGACATGTTATCTACTTTCTTCTCAAGCTCTTCAATCTCTAGGTCCTTTTCTTTTCCAAAATTTTTTGAAGATTCAAGCTGATTTCTAAGTGTTTCATTTTGTTATTTAAAGCTTATGTTCCTTTTTGAGACCTTAATAAACTTATTATGAAGAGAGAATAATTTAGCTTGAAGTTCTTTATAAAAAGACATGCTTTCACATGAATTATTCATGATTCATCACACAAATCGTCTGAGAAAGAATAGTAAGAGTTTACCTCTTCATTGTGTGCCATGAAGCATATGTTTGCTACTTCTTGATCACTTGACTCGCTCTCCGATTCACTCGAATTTGTGTCATTCCAAGTTGCCTTCATTGCAGGCTTCTTTTTCCTCTTTTCCTTCTTGAGTTTTAGGCAGTCTGGCTTGATGTGTCTAGCCTTTTTATAGTGATAGCAAGTGGGAGGTTCATTTTTTCTCTTGTATTCCTTTTTATTACTTTCACCTTTTTTAGTTTTTGATCCGTTGAATTTTCTAGTGAATTTATTGTTTCTTTGGAAGAATTTTCCAAGTCTTTTAGTTATGAAAGCTAAATCTTCATCTTCTAATTCATTAGATTCATTATTTTTTTCACTTGAATGTTCTTTCGAGGCTTTTAGAGTTATAGATTTCTTATTTTTAATTTTAGTACGTTTTTCTTTCAAAACCATTTCATAGGTTAGAAGTGATCCTATGAGTTCATCTAATGAAGTTGTTTTGAGGTTTTTACCTTCCATTATGGCTGTGGCTTTTGGTTCCCAAATAGGTGGATGTGCTCTTAGAATTTTACGAATCATCTCATGGGTGGAATATGTTTTTCCTAAGGCATTTAGTGAGTTGATGATATGTGTGAACCTAGTGTACATGCTTGTTATAGTTTCATCGGAATTCATCCTAAAAGTTTCGTATTCATTAGTTAACATATCAATTCTATTGTCTCTAACATCTACTTTGCCGTCATAGGTTACTTCTAAATTATCCCAAATTTCCTTAACTGTTTTACATGCCATTACTCCATTGAATTCATTTGCATCAAGTACACAATATAGGGCGTTTATTGCACTTGAGTTAATTTGCAGCATTTTGTAATTTGATTCAATTAATTCTTTTTCTTCTTCAGGTACTCATTTTCTACATACTAGTTTAGTAGGGATCATATTTCCATTTGTGACAACATTCTATGCATTCCAGTCCATTTTTTAAAGGTAGATTCTCATTCGTTGCTTCCAAAAGGTGTAATTAAGTACACAAAAAATGGGTGGTCTAGTTGAGGATTGACCCTCACCAAAGAGAGCTACTCCCAATTGTGCCATCTAGATCTTTATATAGCTACTTGTTAGGATTTTCTATAACTTGGCTCTGATACCAAATGAAACCTAAGGTGTAGTCCCAAGAGGAGAGGGTGAATTGGGTTATTTAAAATTCTTTAGAGTCTTTTTATGAGTTCTTGACTTTTTACAATATTTTAAAGACTTCTTATCTTCCTATTGATTAGGCAATCCACACAAACACTTACTTCTTCTATTCAATCCACAACCACAACATACACAACCAATTGATTAACTGTTCAAACCAAACAAACACAATACAGGTAATCAATATTTTCTTTGCAATATTCAGCAACCCTGTATATAAATGTGCAAGTCTTGTAGTTGGCCTTTGAACTGATGATTAAAATAACATTCAATCACTATTTCCAAAATCAGAATTCAAATAAACCTTCAGACAATAGGCTTTGGGTTGTTAACCAATCAACGTACTCCCTTACAGTTTCCACAAAATATTGATTAACCAACGTACTCCCTTTCGATTTCCACAAGCCCAATAACAAATTAAGCTTTGGTTTATTTAATTTCCATAATACATTGTTTTTATGATTGAAAGAATTATAACAACCACACAGTTTATATTTTTATTGGAATTTAAAGAGAGTAAGGGAAAAAAGTGACACCGTTGTTTTTACGAGGTTTGACTTATCCCAACCTATGTCCTCGCCTTAGCTCAACCACCTAAGGATTTCACTATACCTTGTTCCTTCCAAGTGGAACAAAAACCTTTACAACAACTAACATCTTTTTTAGGAAGAGAAACCTCTCCAAGTAACAACCTATACTTGGTGCAACGATCCAACTATACCTTGAACCGTCAAAGATCTAATAGAAAGGAATGAATATCTGCGTATAAAAACACTCTTAAACACAGAACAAGTTGTAAAAATTAAATCACTAATCGTACTTCAAAACCAAAACTAAATAGGAAATGTGAAGCTTAAGGTTTAGAAGTCACCAATGGTTCGTTCTTATTGATATAGAGATTTTTGTTGCAAATCAGAACCAAAACTTTTTAATCTACTAGAAATTTCATAGAGGTTCCCCTAATAAGAGTGTAAGCAAGTATAAGCTTTAGGAGAACTTTAGCGTAGAAAGCAAGTATTGATTGAGCGTATTTTTTCATTGAGCAAGGAAGATATTTATAGACTTCTTAAAGAAATGTTTCCTCATTTAACATGGAGTATTTAGGTAACTTTTTAAAATATATTAAACCATAGAATCAATTTTGAAAAAATTCTCATATAGTTTGAAATTCAAAAATCTCTGCAGAATCAGTTGGCTGACTCACTTGATTGGGCCATTTTTGTACTAGTCAGTTGGCTGGATAGGCAGCTGACACCATTCTGTCTCTTCAAAAAATAATTTTTAGTTGGCTGACTGAACCACGTTCAAAATGGTCAGTCGGCTGGGCACTATTAGTCGACTAGGCATTTTCAGTTCATCGAGTCAATCGGCTAGATAGTTAACTTTGATGTAGGTTTTCTGTTGATCAGCTGACTAAACCCAGAGTGTTTTCTGGTAAGTCGGTTGATCAATCCTTTTTATGATTTTGCGTTTTTGGTTTTCAAATTTAATTTTACTCTTTTATTTTGGTCTTTCATAAAACATTTTATGGGGTTTTAAAATAGGTCTCTAAGTCAATGTAATTTAAGGAGCTTCACATATCTAAATAGTAATGACTTGAAGTACTTACAAATATCCTTCTAAGCATGATCTCCTTAATCACTAAGTCTTGCAATCTTTCGAGGTTTAGTCTTTACTTCAAGACCTGCTTAGCCTTTAAGTTTTTCATTTGTCGTTCATTGCTTCAATATACTGAGAAGCTTTCACTTGATTGACTTTGATTTCTAACTTATTTCCATGATTAACCATGAGTGTCCTTTTACTTAGAGCTGAAACAAAACCACTCAACAACACAAGTTAAAACATCCTTCATTTGTTATCATCAAAACAAGATTGACAAACCCAGTTAGGCCAACAGAGGTAATTATGACTTGCATGGGTCGGTCGAGCAAGGTCAGTGAAAGCCTAAGGTTTAGCCCTAATTTTGTCCTTAAAACTTTCCAACCCTATGTGTATGAGTATGAAATTTTAAGTGAAGGGTTTTCTATGAGAATTCTGGAACCTAGGCTTAGCTTATGGGCTTGTATTTGAGCTTTACTTTACATCTTGCATGATATGCATTATTATAGACCAATACATGAACGCATTACAGTACAACTTAAATGATGTGATTGGTGTATTCTCAAGAGGGGGTGAATTGGGTATTTAAAAATTTCTTCCTAGGTTAATTTTAAATCACATTCAGTATAGCACAACCTAAAGTCTTTTTAAGCATTCTCAATTCCCTAAGTAATGAAGTATATAGATATTTAAAATAGATATGGAATTCTCTACAAATTAAATATTTGCATACAAACATCACATCATATCCCATTCAAATTTAAAAGTGTGTATGTAAAAATAATTTACCAATTAATGCAAACATACATGAGTGCAGCATATCTCATTTAAATTAAATGTGTAAATGCAAATAAATTTATTAGTAAATAAACAAGCATACACATATGGAAACAAAAGTGCAGTAAGTAAATGAGATAAAGAGAGAGAGACACATGATATTTGTTATCAAGATTTGGCCAAAGCAGCCAATGTCCCTATCTTAGGCATACCCCCCAAGGATTCCATTAACCTTACTCACTTAACGGGTGGAGCAGAAATCATTACAACCTCTCCTCACGGGGCAAGGTAAACCCCAACTCCATAATAGGGCTGAGCCACAGCCATACAACCTCTCCTTATGAGGCGAGGAATACCCTAGCTCAATTACCAGGTTGAGCCCAACTGACCTCCCTTACAGGGTAGAGACACCCTAATTCAATTTTTTCGGCTGAAACAAACTGGTCTCCTTTACAGGGCAGAGACTCCCCAATTCAATTTACGGGCTGAACCCAACTATTACAATAAAACCATTTTTGTACAAATAAATGCTTCTAATACAAGCAGATATGTACACAATAAAAGCTCTAAAATGCACTCTCTAATGACATAAAATAAACGTAGAGAGTAAGGATGCTTTTCTCAAAATCATATTTTCAATCTTTGAAAGATGATGTATATAATAAGTGCTTCAAAGATTTTACTCTAATAAAATATTTCTCCAAAAATATTTTCAATAAGTAGGAGAACCTAGGGTTTTTAGCTTAAAAATATTTTACAAATAAACACAAGTGAGCTTGTGAATCTTATAATGAATGTGCAAAGATTCACAACTTACAAAAAAATTTCCACAAAAATATTTTTCAAAGCAAAACAATGTGGAGAACCTTTAAACTTACTCTCAACGATTATTTTTCAAAAATAAAAGCTTGAGATAGTAAGTGCATTTTAATAAACTAAATTCCCAAGTAAAATGCTCTCTCCCAAAGGATTTTTTAAATGAATAGAAAGGAAAGAGAGTAGGAGAGTGTACAAAATTTTACCCTAAAGAATTTTTTTTTTCAATAAAATGTGCTTGGGGGAACTTTGATTAAGAAAAAAAGGCCAAAATATTTGAGACAATATATAGATTTATGAAAAATAGACCATTGTTGACACACTTGGTATTTTTAAAATTGTTTAATTAAAAATCAAACACATTTAAGCGCTGGAAATTAGACCTCGAGAGGTTCCATCGATCGGTGTTAGCGCCGGTCGGCAGACCACACACAACAAATTTGAATTTCTAAAGAGCTTCGATTGGCTGTGGACAATGCCGATTGGCTGGCCAAAAGGTGATTTCGAACCTTCATTCATTCGGTTAGCTGAGGTATAGGACTAGTCTACCAGGTTTGAGGGTCGGTTGGCTGGGGCCCTTTTTGAACTAATTTGGCTGGTCGGCCGAGGCATGTAGATCTGGACCAAGTAAGAAGGCCGGTCAGCTAAAGATTTTATGTATAAAACAGGTCGGTCGACTGAGCTCATTAAAATCACAATTTTTCCCTCTAGGCGTGGTCGATTGGCTGAGGCTTTTAAAACTAGAGAAGGCCGGTCAACTGAGGACAGTGAAAAGCTTAAGGTTTTTCCTTATTTTGACCTGAAAACATTTTAAAACCTTTTGTGTGATTTTGACATTTAATAAAAAGGTTTATCTTTGAAAGGTTTGGTCTCTTAAGGTCTCTCTAAGGTCATTTTGAGCATTCATTTATATTATATAAAATCTGCAATATTACAGACCAAAAACTAAATGCAATACAAATTAAAATAGATGTCTTCTTCTTTTTCTTTGCTCTTCAGTCTTCATAGAATACGTCAGATCGTAAGCTTTAATTCCTTCAGACTTCCATTCTCGTTCCCTTATGTGTGTGTTAAATTGATGGACTTGTTAACATGCTAAATATACACATAAGAAACTTGTACTTTGTCAGCATCAAAACAGGGATCAAACTCAAAAAGTCAACAATCTCCCCCTTTTAATGATGACAAATGCACCAGAACAAAATGGGTACAACCTGAAAAGGTTCCCCTTAACAATATGCATATTTTAAAAATATAGAGAATATAGCACAAACATATCACGAAAGAAGACATTACAAATTAATTATACATTTAATCTTTGCATTAAAGCACATTAAAGCTAATATATTTGCCCCTAAAAAAAATTCCCCCTCTTGGTAATTATCATTTTGCTCAAAAAATTCTCTCCCTTTTGACTTCAACAAAAAGGGTTAAGTTAAGTTGAAAACATGTTGATCATTTAAAAAGAAACAAACTTAGCTAAAGAGAACTCCCCCATTTTGAAATATTTATGATTTTCTTAGAAAAACACTCCCCTTTTTTGATATAAAATTTGGGCATAAAAAGAAATTATAACTATTTGAAAAATAGAGAAATTAAGCTCATAATAGTAATACTGATCGTTAAAAAAAGTGACATGATAACCATGGTTGGACCAGAAATATCTTCAAACCATTGCAATTTAAACACTATATAAGACCCACAAAAGAGTTGAATGCAAAGCATACAACATATGATAAGGTAGGTTTGAGCATAAAAATGGTCTAACTAGTTAGCATGCATTTTTATGTACGATCAATGGCCTAGTCATGCAACACCCTTAAAACATATTTTGAAGATTTCATAAAATAAAATTTTAAAAACAGAGATTGCATAGGTCATGAAGCATTTAAGTTCACAAACAAGAAATAAGATATGTCTCATATAAAACCATTTCCTGCCACACAAATATATATATATATATATATATATATATATATATTTTTTTTAAAATATGTTTATTAATATGCCCTCACTTTTGGTGGAGGAATACCATGGTTACAAGAAAAGCTTTGGGAGATTACATATAAATAAATTAAATCCCTCCCAAAAGCAACACCAACAACCAACCAAAACAATACTACAAATCCAAACAATGCTAAATAAGAAACAAATCTAAACAGGCCTAGACAATAATAATAATAATAATAATAATAATAATAATAATAATAATAATAATAATAATAATAATAATAATAATTAATTTAAACAAATCTAAACCCACCAAACAAAAATCGAGAGGTTAAACTAATGATGAAAGGAAGTGAGACCCAACCTATCCATCTTAAAGATACCTTCTAGACAACGTGGTAAAAGATGTTACTTTTCGTAGATGACATTGTTTCCCATTTCTCTTTCCCTAGCAATAAAATTAGCCGCACTATTGCCTTCCCTATATTGATGGATCACCATGAAGTTCACTCCTTCTAATTCCGACACGAGGTCCTCCCAAAAATCCCAAAGATACCACAAGGTACATCTACCTTTCCGTAGCCAATCAACAACAATTCACGAGTCACTTTTAATAATCACATTAAAATAATGAAGTCATTTGCATAAATGAATTCCTTATAGAATTGCTTTTAATTCCGCACTATTGTTTGTACCATTGCCAAAATAGCTTGAAAAGGTTGTTTTCACCATGCCATGGTAATGCCGAATAATTCCTCCATCTCCTAAAGTACCCAGATTGCCCCTACAGCTCTCATCACAATTAAGTTTTATCCACCCTACTGAGGGTTCAACCTATGAAATAATTTTTCCAAGCTTGGCGCAAACTTCGTGATGCTGAATTTGAAACTCCTTCAAAATCATAATGTATAACATTTTCAATTTTTGAAAATAATTAGAGCTCTCAGCTAATGAACTAACCTCGTATTGAACACTTCTCCACATCTAATCCACACTTTGATAAACTTCTTCCATTCTCGCTTTGCATCTTCGATTCCAGAGGCACCACGTAATCAAACACGGAATCAATTCAATTAAAATACCTTTAATCAAAGATTTTCAAGCATAGTGGAACCAGTTTGCAATTTTGTTTTTCCAAGGAAGGAACCATTGGAAAGGAATCCCCAACACCACACTAGCTCGACACCAAACCTCTGAAGCTCCCTCTCTTAAAGAAAGAATGTGATCAACTTTTTCCTGGCTTCTCTACACACAGAAATCACATGCCGAAGCCATCGATATTCCTTTGGCCTAAATTTAATCATCTACTACCATGCATCTAAACCAAGCTTTCCATAAACACATTGAGATTCTTTTACGTAATAAAGAATGGAAAACCCAGTCATTCCACTCAAAATAATCACTTTTGCTCCTCACTACCTCCCAAGACGCTTTTGCAAAGAAATTACTGTCAGGGGCAGGCTTCTAAATGAAGATATCTTGACCACTTTTACCAGCTGGCACATTATGCAAGATTTCCATTATTTTATCGGCCCCAACCAATTCCAGTAATAAATCAGAGTTCCAATTGTTATTCAACTAGCAATCCTTAATACATAGCTTCTTGTTCGAAATATCCTTGGTGCACACAGCTAACGGGCTTGATGTAAGCCACCTTTCGAACCAAAAGGAAGAGTTGCCACCTCTCATAAAAATTTTAACATTATCCATAACTTCCAAAATTGTGGCCATTATTGATCTCCAAAACCGAGAGTCACTTAGTCCCCCCATTCTTATTAATAAATTATCATTTCTATAATATTTAGCCTTGAAAAAATCTGACCAAAGATTGTTAGAAGTGAGCAATCTAAAGGCAAATTTCATAAGAAGAGATTTTTGGATTTCTTTAAGATCTCTCAAGCCTATACCCCATTCCGAAGTAAGTTTACAAATTTTCCCCCAAGAGTGCCAATGAATCTTCCTTTTACCTTCCACTTCTCCTCATAAAAAATTAGCAAGAAGAGAGTTGATGCAAGAAAATGTGACCTACAAAACATTAATAACCAACATAAAATGTATAGGCATCTTAGACAACACATCTCTTAATAAAATCAATCTTACACCTTATGAGAGCAACTTAAAGTTCCACCTTGCAATTTTCTTCCTTATCTTCTCCACAAGAGGCTCCAAGATCCTGGATAACAATTTTCCAGAAACCAAAAGCGTAACCAAATACGTAATTGGGAATTTACCTTCCATGAAATTCGTGATTCTCAATAAACCACATTTCTGAGTAGGAGTAATGTATTTCGAAAGGAATAACGCTGACTTTGTCTTGCTGACTTTTTGACCTGACAACTTCTTATACATCTCTAAAGTGTAAACCAAATTTCTAATAGACCTCTTCCCACTATTTGTAAAAATAAGAATATCATCTGCATAAAGCAAATGCGAAACCAAAGGGGCCCTGATCGGATGATTAAATTGTCCAATATGACTTGTCTCATAGTTTTTCGTTAGCATCCTTGTCAAAACCTACTTCATTATGATGAATAAAAAAGGATAAAGTGGATTCACTTGCCGCAAGCCTCTAGTCGATTGAAAAAAAAAACCCCTTTAAAGGTTCCATTCATCAAAACGGAAAACCACGGGGACTCCACAAAATTTTTTATGAACTTGCAAAACCTCTTAGAGAAGCCAAAAGCCTAAAGAACCTCCAGAAGAAAATTCCAATTCACTTTGTTATAAGCTTTAGCCATATCCAGTTTTACCATCACATTGCCGCCAACCTTTTTTTTGTGCAAAGAATAAACCATTTTCTGTGCAAGTCTAATATTCTAAAAAATACTATGCCTGATAATAAAAGCACATTGTTCATGCAAGACCAACTTATCAACAATCTCAGTTAGTCTAAAAACAATAATCTTGGAAAAAATTTTCTAAGCCACAGAGCACAAACTAATAGGCCGGAATTTATCAAAGCTAGAAGGATTTTCCACCTTCGAAATTAAGACAATAAACGAAGAGGAAAAAACCTAGAAAGAGAAGTGCCCTAAAAAAAATTCTTTGCCACATCCAAGACATTTTTGTTTACAATATCCTAGCAAGATATATAAAATTCAGAGTCAAATCCATCTGGTCCCATACTGCTTTCTTTGAGAATAGAGAACACCACTTTTTTAACTTCTTCTTCTTCCATTGGTTCGATGCAAAGAAAATTATTATCAACATTTGAAATCTGCCTTTGAATTAAATCGGAGAAATCACAAGGTTCGGCCACTAAAGAGACATAAAGAAAATTTTGAAAAAAAAAAAAGAAGAAGAAAAAAGTAGAGGCTTCATTATGCATTACTTCCATACCATCCAATATCTTCCCACTATTAAAACCATACAGTCTATACGGCCCTTATTCCACCTCTGATTGATAACTAAATGGAAGAATTTAGAGTTTATCTCCTTTAATCAACCATTTTTTTTTTTCCGCAATTTGTCATAGACAAGATGTTTCCCTATTCTCCCACACCTGAATCTCCAACTTTGTAGTCAACTAATCGGTTTCGACCTCCTCAGAAAAACCTAATCCCTTGTGATTTTCAATAAACACTAGGGATGATACAAATGCTTGCTGAAAAAAGAAACTTTAATATAGAGCTCTGGCAAGCATTGTTTTTCGGGTTTAGCATAAAGGCACAGAGCAATTCAAAAAATGCCCAGAAAAAGCAACCATATAGATCCTAAACATATTAGAACAATTTAAAAGCAAGGATCACATGACAGAACCTACAACATTGTGGTTAAGAAAAATATTTTTAGAAAAAAAAATTTCAATAAAATTATCTTACTTTAAGTACATGCCACATTACAACTTAATGCACATCTAAGCCTAAAAATGGGCGAGTGTGGGAAGATGGAAATGCAAGTTCAAAAGCTCCTCCTATCGATTTGAACATGTGCTTCGACGCTATGGGTTTATGATTTGCTATGGGAAGAAGGGAATTCATTTTACTAATCATACTGGCCATAGTAACCTTCTGATATAAGCCTAGAGTAGGGAGAACAAAAGTAATGGAATTTTACAAAATCTCCCCTTTTGGATTTAAGAGCTAGCTAGATAAAATTAATCACTTATATTGATATCAACTGTCATTAAAATAGTATCAGCAATAATTTTTAATTCTTAACAGATTTTACTGGATATATGTTAAATAGTTTGTATTTCACCAGTAAAACCATTCGTAGAACACATGCACCAGAGATCTAATATTAAGTCATGTGCGATGTGTTCATGTGTACTAGGAACAATCCATATCAAAGATGATTCAATGGCTTTAAAAATCGGATATGATGTTCAAGGTTTTTCATAAGTGCCTCAATATTTGAAAAGGTACGCATGTATGATGCATATGAGTTTCTTAAGCTTTTTTGTAGAAGATGGAACTCAGCTCCTCTAAATATTCGATGATTATGCAAAGGTGAAGTTTAATTTTCATTTAACTTTCACTCATTCTTTCAAAAAAATTTTAGTATTTCTTTTTATCATAATCATCTTATCACATGATTTTGTTTTTGGGAAAATTCTAGCAAAATTTTGGCAGCTTGCCGTCTGTAAATTGGACATTTTTCAAAAAAAAAAAAAAAAAAACCATGCAAATAAACTAGACAGATTCAAGCAAGCAATTCTTAATAATCTGCAATACATGCAGAAACCATTCAGTTCAAGCATGCAAGAACCTATATCCACTACTAGCATGCAATAGACAATATACTGCATCAGCCATACAATTGGCATTCAACACACACATGTATTTCAGTAGACAATCAACTTAGGATATTTCGTAAAGCTCAATGACAGTTCAGGCTAAAATAAATCATCCATCAAATGTAATTAATCTTTAAGCGAAGGATGGATTGTGAGCATTCAGAGCAATGATTGTAATTAACTATCCATAGAATGAGTTCAAACATTTAATGAGAAATGGATAGTGGTATTTAGCACTCAAATCATCCAATATAAAATGATGAGATGTATCACAAATTAGTGCAATACAATAAGGTATTTATGGGATGAAATTTTAATTTGTTTCTCCCCCTCAGTTATGAAGCCAAATCATTAAGCTTTTAGCCAAAAGCTCTAAAATTTTCATAAGCAATATTTGGCTTTCTTATGTACTTAGATTGATCTAGTAATCTCTAATGAGGGGATAAGCTTCAAATGCATTTGAATATGATTCATCGTTTAAGCTCCAATGTAAGTTTAGGGTTATATGATATATGAAGTGTAATGACCCAAAAATCTTTTGCATATTTTTTATAAAATAAACTGCAAAATATAACATTATATCACTCCTATATAATCTACTATAACATCTCAGGCCCCAAGTGAGCACTAAGGAAACCTGATTATATTACACACCTATGGAGTGGAAAATAAATAAAACTATCCATCCATATAAACAATATCAGAATTTTAGTAACTTGTCCCAACCATACACACATATACACATCACCCCAATATCATCTACTCAAAAATACTATCCCCTGTATACACTTACCCAATAGATAGGGTAGTGTACTCGCCTTCTCTATCTGTGAGCCAGATCAGCTCACCTGACCGGATCACTTGAAAAATATTAAATCCCTAGGATGATACAACACTGAGTAAGAGGAAATACGCTATAACTAGTGTTTGGCAACTGAGTTTCATAAATATTACACTGACAATATCTGAAACTATAAAATCTAGTAAAACAATATACAATATATCTTGCATCTACCATAGTTTAAAGTATAACTGTATTATTTGAGTTTTTTACTTTCTCATACTTCTTGTATCATACTATATCTGTTGATATTCTATAAATCTACATACATCTACATAATTGAGATATTTACCCTGGAAAACTGTACGTCATGATTTAACCCCTCATGATAAGGTTGTGCAGCTCATAGGCGGGACATAATCCTAGTTGGCCTACCAGGTAAGTCAACTATAATTCTACCAATCCTCAGCTTGGCAAACTGCAACCTCTTATTGGCATGGAACTAGTAACTACCTTGTCAAACCGGCCACCTTAGTCTAGTCTTTTGGGGAGTCAGCAATCCCTCCAGGCACGGTTGACGGAAGCCTTCCACACACTATACAAGATGTGTGGTTGCACTCTAATCTTGTAAAATAGAACCGGTACCGTGTTATAATAAATGAATATTTACTGAATTGATGCATCAGGGTCTGATACTATATAGTACTGATATACATAATTATCTTGTTGTTTCATCATGATTCCAAATAACCATAACACTGAAAGTTAATCCTGAATATACTGTAATATTTGTATTGCGTGAACTATGATACCATAGTGTTATGGAAATAACCATAACACTAGAAACTGATATGAAAATACTATATTATTTGAGTTGCATGAACTTTAAAAACATAGTGTTATGGTTTCAGTATTTTGGAAAATCATGGTAATCTACATATGCTGTAAAATATCTATCTGTATAAATACGGTAATTCATACTCTCGTAAAATCTGATAAAACATATCTTTGCATAATAATATAAAGCATATAAATTTGAAAATTGTATTGTTTTTGTACTGATTTGATAAGGTCTCGAAAACATATTTCTGTTTAGATACTATAAAACATAATAATCTAGAAACTGTATATTTCATATACTGATCTAATACTGACTCATGCCACACAACTACATGAATAAATATCTCATATACTGTTATTGTATTTTCTAATATACAAATAAATTATGAACTAAATACTAATCATATAATTTATTAATATTTATTCTAACATTCCTAGCATGGCTTATTTCCCTTACCTAACTGGCTGGGAGGCTCGCCTCCAATTCTATTCTCACACTCGTGGCGTACTATCCCAAAAATGCTGAAATAATGCATATAATCCTATTTTCAATAAATCAACTAAATTTCCTGAACCTTCACACTCGTAATTTTCTAAACTATAACTTACTTGGGCTCTTGGAAAAATATCCATTGGGGTCCTCAAACCATGCCTGTAGGGTCCCAAAACACCCTATCCAAGATGATATAATACCCTAGTTTTATTCTACAAAATTCCAGTAGATTCTCATATAATACAAAATCTGGAGTCAAATAAGGCTTCTAATACTGAAAATACCTAAATAATCTACTTACCCTGATTTTGGGATGGTTCCCAAATTATTGAAACCAATAATCTACTCCAGCAGACTTGTAGAGAATCTCCCTAGGATCAATGTGGCAGTTTCTGATCGTCGAAATGGGGAGATATGGAGCCAGAAAAGTATAGAGAAGGAGGGAGGGCCGAGCAGGAGAGAGAGAGAGAACTGAGAGAAAACAAATTTATTCGCTCAATCGTTGTTTTATGCTATTTATAGACCTTTTTCCACGTGGCCTCGTTGACGAGTCCAAGAAGGGAGTTCATCAATGAGCACCTAATCGTCGTCGATGAGTTTCAAGCCTCGAAACTAGCCCCTCTGTAAACTCTCATCGATAAGACGCGTGTCCACGTCAACAAGCCCAAAAAGACTGTTCGTCGACGAGGCCTTACTGTGTTCCCCTTTAAAATTTCCTTTCTCCTCTCATCTTTTTATTATTTAATTCCCATAATTGTCTGGGTTACTACATGCTCCCCTCCTTATAAAATTTTATCCTTAAAATTCATTACCTGTATTGAACACTATCCATTGTGGAAAATGGGCTACTTATTTTATTGATTACCCTCACTTATGGAAGAAGAATACCGTGGTTACATAAGAAGTTCTAGGAGATTACAATTATACCCATAAAAGAAAATTTCTCCCAAAACCAAAACACTACCTACCCTATAATCTAAAATACAACTATACATTCAACATTCTATGCTAATTAAAATAAAATTGTCGTTAGTTGAACAATACTGACTATTACTGTATCCCACTAAATAGGTGTGGGTATTCTCGACTGATCTTCTTCTCAAGTTCCCACGAGGCTTCCTCTATGGTATGGTTTCTCCATAGAACTTTCACTTAGTGAATTTTCTTGGTACGTAGTTCCTGTTCCTTTCTGTCTAAGATATGCATTGGAATTTCCTCATATAGTAGTGTATCTCTAAGCTCTATCTCTGCATAGCTGATCATGTGGGAAGGGTCTAGGACGTATTTCCTCAATATGGAAACATAAAATACGTCGTGTATTCTAGATAGGGCTGGTGGTAGAGTTAGCCTGTAGACAACTGACCCCACTCTTTTAAGTATCGCAAATGGGCCAATGTACCTGGGGCTCAGCTTTCCCTTCTTCAAAAATCTCATAACTCCTCTTAGTGGAGCTACCTTCAAAAATACTTGATCTCCCACATCAAACTCTAACTCCAGGCGTACTCGCGTAACTTTTCTACTGACTCTGAGCTGCACTGATTCTATCTTTAATAAGCCGGACTTTATTGCATACCTGCTGCACCAACTCTGGTTCCAATACTCACCTTTCTCCCACTTCGTACTAGTATAACGGAGAACAGCACCTCCTACCATATAAAGCCTCGTGCGGTGCCATCCCAAAGCTAGCCTGCTAGCTGTTATTGTACGTAAACTCAACCAGCGGCAAATATTGGGTCCAACTACCCCTGAAATCCAGCACACGTGCACGTAGCATATCCTCAAGTATTTGTATTGTCCTCTTTATCTGCCCATTTGTATGAGGATGGAAAGTGGTGTTGAATGCTAACTGTGACCCCATAGCCTCTTGAAAGCTCCTCCAAAACCGTGAAGTAAATTCAGGGTCTCAGTAAGAGACTATAGACACTAGCACACCATGTAAGTGCACTATCTCCTGAATGTATAACTCTGCCATCCTGTCTATAGAATAGTTGACTTTTATAGGGATGAAGTGAGCGGTCTTCGTTAATTGATGTACGACTACCCAAATAGCATTTTTTCCCTATCATGCTAGTGGTAGCCCTGTTACAAAATTCATAGAGATGTGATCCATTTTCCACTCAGGGATGTAGAGTTGCTGCAACTTCCCTGTGGGTCTCTGGTGCTCAGCCTTTTTCTGCTGGCATGTCAAGAACTGCTTTACGAATTCACCAATCTCCTTCTTCATGCCACTCCACCAGAAGGATTCACGTAGATCCTGATATATTTTAGTACTACCTAAATGCACGGTGTATAGGGATCTATAAGCCTCCTCCAAGATAACTCTCTTGATTTGAGCATCTACAGGAACACATATTCTGGTATGAAACCGCAAGGATCCGTCATCTGATATACTGAACTCTTCTTCCTACCCATCTTGCACTTTCTCTATCAACTCTACTAGGTCTAGGTCAGTAATCTGGGCGGCTTTAATCCTTTCTTGCAGTATAGGCCGTAACACCAGGTTGACGATAAATGCCTGGTGGTCACTCTCTATCAACTCCATGCCTAACCTCTCCAAATCCATCTAGATAGAACGCTGAATCTCCATTGCCCCGCTGCTCATGCTATTTTCCTGTTCAATGCATCAGCCACCACATTTGCTTTCCCTAGGTGCTAGCTGATAGTATAATCACAGTCTTTGATAAGCTCCAACAATCTTCCCTACCATATATTCAAATCTTTCTGGGTGAAGAAATACTTTAAGCTTTTATGATCATTAAAAATCTCGCATTTCCCACCATAAAGATAGTGCCTCCAGATCTTCAGTGCATACACTGCTGTGACTAACTCTAGGTTGTGCATAGGGTAATTCTTTTCATATTCTTTAAACTATCTAGATGCATAGGCAATGACTCTTCCATGCTGCATTAACACACATCCAAGTCCCTTCAATGATACATCACTGTATATCACAAATCCATCCTCCCTTGATGGAATAGAAAATACCGGTGCAGAGATCAACTGTTGTTTTAATTCCTGGAAGCTCTATTCACATTTATCAGTCCAATCAAATTTTACGCTCTTTTCCATGAGTCGTGTCAATGGACCTCATAATCTGGAGAAGCCATCCATGAAACGCCGATAGCACCCTACCAAACCTAGGAAGCTTCTGACCTCTTGAACATTTCTTGGCATTACCTAACTCACCAGTGCCTCAATCTTACTCTGGTCAACTAATATACCATCACCAAAAATCACATGCCCGAGGAAAGTAACCTACCTCAACTTGAATTCACATTTCTTTATCTTTGGTAAAACTTCTCTTTTTTTTTAGTACCTACAATACCAGCCTCAAATGATGCTCGTGCTCCATAAAACTCCTCGAGTAGACCAGTATATCATCTATAAAAACCACATTGAGCCGGTCCAGGTATTGATGGAACACCCGATTCATAAGATCCATAAATACTACTGGTGCATTAGTCAACTCGAATGGCATTACCAGGAACTCGTAGTGCCCATATCTAGTTCAAAATGTTGTCTTTGATATGTCCTCTACCTTAACTTTCACCTAGTGATAACTTGACCTAAGGTCAATTTTAGAGTAGACCCGGGTCCCCTGGAGCTAATCAAATAAGTCATCAATCCTGGGAAAAGAATATTTATTCTTAACTGTTAATTTGTTTGTATCCCTATAATCTATACACATCCTCATGGCCCCATCTATCTTTTTCACAAACAAGACTGGTGCTCTTCAAGGCAACACACTAGGTTAGATAAACCCTTTATCCAACAATTCTTGCAACTAAAATTTTAATTCCTTGAATTCGGTTGGAGCCATACAGTATGGTGCTTTAAACATCAGTGCCGACCTTGGTAGTAAATCCACTGTAAATTCAATCTCTCGATCTAGTGATAAGCCAGGTAACTCTTCTAGGAAGACATCTAGAAATTCTCTAACTACTGGAGTGTCAGCCTATTTCAGTTCTTGCTTTGGCAACTCTTTTATGTAAGCTACATATCCTGTTGGCCTCATAAGGCTTACAATTCTTATTTTGATGATAACAAATCAAATGATATGTTTAATATGTTTCAAGTAAAAGTTTTCAGGAAAATAACAGAGCTCAAGTGCATAAGAAAGTTCAATGGATTACAAAGAGCATGAAGAACAAAGTTATTTTGTGAAAAGAGCAAAGGAAAGATTGCAACTACAAAGATGATGGAAGAACAAGTTTGAAGACTAAACGAATTATACTTTTAAAGATATTCTAAAATGTAAGTACTTCAAAGTAAATCTCAAGTATAAAGTGGTTTGAAGCTCATAGAAAGTCAAAAATATGTTTTTATACATATACCCTAAAGAATAATTTTCAAATCAATAAAAAGAAAGGGTTTAAGAAAAAAGAATTTTTTTTTTAAATAATAAAGGGTCAAGCGACTGCCATGATGATGCAGGCGACTGCTAAATTAAATAGAAGGTTTTTAAAAAAAAGTCAGTAGCTAGACAGGCGACTGCCTAAACTGACAGGCACCTGTGTGAACAAACCAGGCGACTGCCTTGGTTCTGGCAGGCGACTGCCTACATTCTGTGTTGAGAGTTGCTATGTGATAGGTGACTGCCACTCGAACATTGGCGATAAATTTTTTAACGAGAAGATTTTTTGAACCACGTCTTTGAATATATTTATTTCAAAATATTTGGAAATAAATTTTAGAAATCTTTGGGAGTAATGGATGATTTCTAAAGCCTCTATAAATAGTCCTAATCTCAAAATTTTAAAGTGTGAAAAATCACAGAGAGAACATTGATGAGATATTCAAAAGAGTTTTGAAATTGTGCAATCTTCTAAAGTTTCCAGATCTAGTGATTTTCAACAAAATTTATGATTCAGAAATATTCAAAGGCTTATAGATCAAAGTAAGTTTTCAAAGGTTTTAGATCGACCGATCTTCAAGTATTCAAAATTCTATTTTGAAAGGATCTATAAGTCTTTCAAGATTAAATTTCTGATCTGAAATTGATTTATATTTTGAAGCAAAGTTTTCCAACAATCAGAATCTTTCATTTTCTTTGGAAAAATATTAAGTAATTGATACTAAGTATTGAGCTTGAAATTTCTTATATTTGAATTACTTTGAGGTATAAAGTGAGCTGATCATTGTACTAATTTACTCTATTATGAGAGTTCTCCTTTGTACACAAATTTCCTTATCATCTTTCCAAAGCGATTCAAGGTTGTTGAATTGTTGAGCCAAATAAGGGGTTATTATTTGGAGAGGCGAACTCTAGTTTAATCGAAGGAGTGTGTTGTAAATTGGTATTGTTCCACCAGGTAACAAAACAGATATAGTGGAATCCTTTGGTGTTTTTGCCAAAGGCGAGGACGTAGGCTGTGTTGAAGCCAAACCTTGTAAAAACTCTTGTCTCTTTCTCTCTGATTTACTTTACATTCCTTACTTGCTATTGTTATATGATTCATATGTGCAGGTTGTAGGTTCTAAATTAAGAAAGAAACAAAAAGTACTTGATATTTAGAAAGTACGTTTTGATTAATCATTTTGCGGAAACCCAAGAAGGGAGTGTGTTGATTAATTTGCGGAAATCTTGATCAAGTAGAGTGTATGCTAAGAGTTTACAAGGAAATCAACAAAAGCTTTTACATTTTGATTGAGTGATTGAATTATCATGATTTTATTGATTGACTCGTAAATTTAAATTTCAATATTCTTGAGTGTGGTTATTATTCATATATATCTTGTTTTCTGGGTTGTTAAAATCAAAAGTCTATAAATCATTAAAATTATAAAAAGAATCCAATTCACCCCCCCTCTTGGGAAGCTATTCCTCATTTCAATTGGTATCAAAGCCAGGTTATAGAAATTCCTAACAAGAATCTATAAAAGAATCAAATGGCAAATATTGGAGTAGCACCTTTTCGTGAAGGACAATCCTCAACTCGTCCACCAATCTTTTGTGGACACAATTATACTTTTTGGAAAAAGATATTGGAAATATATCTCCAACACATGGATTGGAAAGCTTGGGAAGTTTTCATGGATGGAAACCTTATTCCCTCTCAGTTAGTTGACGGAAAACATATTCCAAAAGAAAATAAAGACATGACTAACTCAGATTATAAAATGCTTCAAATAAATGCAAGTGCTATAAACGCATTATATTGTGCACTAGATGCAAATGAGTTTAATCGAGTCATGGCCTGCAAAATAGCTAAGGAGATTTGGGATAAACTAGAGGTAACTTATGAAGTAATGGTTGATGTTAGAGACAATAGGATAGACATGCTGACAAGTGAATACAAAGCTTTCAAAATGAATTCTGAAGAAACAATATCAAGCATGTATACCAGATTTATCCACATAATAAACTCTCTAAGTGCCTTAGGTAAAACCTATACTACATATGAAATGATCAGGAAAATTCTAAGAGGTCTACCTCCTATTTGGGAACCAAAGGCCACAACTATCACTGAAGGTAGAAATCTTAAGACTACTTCTTTGGATGAACTTATAGGCTCACTCCTTACATATGAAATGACACTGAAAGAAAGGAATCCTGAACCAAAGCATAAAAAATCCATCAAGCTTCTAGCCATAGTTCTAGTGAAGAAGAAAGTGAAACAAGTGACCTAGATCAAGATGAGTTGGCATTCATTACTAAAAGATTAGGAAAATTCTATAGAAGAAATAAAAGGTTTCCTAAAAAATTCTATAAAAATAAAATTGAAAAATGAGATACGAGTAGGAAAGAAAACAAAGGTAAGAATGAACCAATATGTTATCATTGCAAAAAGCCAAGGCATATTAAACCAGAGTGTCCATTACTCAAGAAAGACAAGAAGAAAAAGAAGGAAGCAATGAAAGTTACTTGGGATGATTCATGCTCCAGCGAAACTAAAACTGAATCAAGTGAGCAAGAGATGGCAAATATATGCTTCATGGCAAACGATGAAGAGGTAAATTCTTATTACTCTTCAACAAAATCTCAAAATGTGTCGTGTGATGAGTCATGTGATGGCCTTCTTATGAGGAATTACAAACTGAATTATATTCACTACATAAAAGATTTATAAAAGTGTCTAAAAGAAATATAACTTTGAAAGATCAGAATCAAAAACTAGAAAAGCAACTAGAATCATTCAAAGTTATTGAAGAAGAAAGAAATAATTGTATTAAGAAGATGGAAGAAGAAATAAAACAAGAGTTAGATAAAACCCATATAGATGGTTTGAATAAGAAAGAGTTAGAAATAAATGAACTCAAAAAGATAGTAAAGGATAAAGAAAAGATTATCTATAATTTCACTAGAGGCAAAGAGAACTTTGAAAAAATGATTGGACAGCAAAGGCTTCACGGAAACAAAGAAGGAATAGGCTACAATGGTAAAACAAATAAAAAGAACAACAAGCTATACATGGGATACTTTAATAAGGAAGCTAAGTTCTATGCTAGCACTTCATCAAATAACAAACATGAACATACCACTTGCTATATGTGCAAGACTAGAGGTCATATAATGTTTAATTGTCCATTAAAGAGAAAATATGTTAAAGTCCAAGGAGAATGGAAGACAAATAATGGAACTAATAGTAACACAATAAAAGTCAAAAGAATTTGGGTTCAAAAAACTAACACTTAGTGTCCTTCATTATAGGTTTGCCTTAGGACAACAACGGCAACAAACAAATGGTACTTGGATAGCGGATGCTCAAGGCATATGAACGGTGACAAGACCAAGTTCACTACCTTAAAACAAAAGGATGGGGGATATGTTACCTTCGGCGACAATGCCAAAGGTAAAATTGTTGGTATAGGTAAAATTGGTAAGGAACCTTCACTTACTATAGATAATGTGTTATTAGTAGAAGGACTAAAACATAATCTTTTAAGTATCAGTCAATTAAGTGATAAAGGGTTCGAAGTAATGTTCATGAAAGAAAAATGTGTCATCCAGAATCCCAAAAATAAAGAAACCTTGTTTATGGCTCATAGAATAAATAATGTTTACTGTATAAATCTTGAGAAAATAACAAATCAAAACATAACTTGTTTAACAGCCATGAATGAAGCAAGTTGCTTATGGCATAGGAAATTAGGACATGCTAGCATGGACCTACTATCTAAATTATCTAAGAAAAATCTTGTAAAAGGATTACCAAATATTAAGTATGTAAAAGACAAGATATGTGATGCTTGTCAAAAGGGAAAACAAGTAAAAACAAGTTTTAAAAAGAAAAAACTCATATCCACCAAAAGACCCCTAGAACTCCTACACTTAGACTTATTTGGTCCCACTAGAACCTTAAGCTTAGGTGGAAAACAATATGCTTTTATAATAGTAGATGATTTTTCAAGATTTACTTGGGTAATATTTTTAGTAAACAAAGATGAAGCTTGCAATAAATTAATAACCTTATACAAGAAAATACAAAATGAGAAAGGTTATAATGTAACAAGCTTTAGAAGTGACCAAGGAAGAGAGTTTAAAAATAAGGAAGTTGATAAATTTTGTAATGAACATGGAATAACTCACAATTTTTCAGCACCTAGAACTCCACAGCAGAATGGAGTTGTTGAAAGGAAAAATACAACTTTGCATGAAATGGCAAGAACAATGCTCAATGAAAATAGTTTACCTAAATATTTTTGGGCAGCATCTGTAAATACAGCATGTTATAATGTAAACAGGGTTTCAATAAGATCAAAAATAGATAAAACACCATATGAACTTTGGAAAGATAGAAAACCAATTATATCCTACTTTCATGTATTTGGTTGCAAATGTTTTATATTAAATACTAAAATGACCTAGGAAAATTTGATGCAAAGTCAGATGAAGGTATTTTCTTAGGTTATTCTACAAATAGTAAAGCTTATAGGATTTATAATAAAATAACTTTTACAATTATGGAATCAATTCATATAACTTTTGATGAATCAAATCATTATACAATTAAAGATATGAATGATGAGAAAGAAGTCACTTCACAAAAGAAAGATGTTCTTGAAATAAAAGAAGAAAAGAAAAATGATGCATTAAATGAAAATCTTTTAGAAAAACTGAAGCTTCCTAAAGAATGGAAATATGACAAAAATCACCCAAAAGAACAAATTCTTGGTGAAACATCGAAAGGAATAACTACTAGAGCCACACTAAAACATATTTGCAATCATTATGCTTTCTTATCTCAACAAGAACCAAAAAATATTGAAGATGCCTTAAGTGATGACTCTTGGATCATAGCTATGTAAGAGGAATTAAATTAATTCGAAAGAAGTCAAGTATGGGAACTAATACCAAAACCCAAAAATAAATCAATTGTAGGAACCAAATGGGTGTTTAGAAATAAGAAGGATGAAAATGGAGTTGTTGTAAGAAATAAAGCTAGGTTAGTGGCACAAGGATATAATCAAGAAGAAGGAATTGACTGTGACGAAACTTTTGCACCTGTGGCAAGAATGGAAGCCATTAGGATGCTTTTAGCCTATGCAGCCCATAAGGATTTTAAGCTATATCAAATGGATGTGAAGAGTGCATTTTTGAATGGATATATAAATGAAGAAGTATATGTCAAACAACTTCCAGGGTTTGAAGATTTTAAAAATCCAAACCATGTATTCAAATTGACCAAAGCTCTTTATGGTTTGAAACAAGCTCCAAGAGCTTCGTACGAGAGATTAAGTAAATTCTTACTTAAAAATGAATTTACAAGAGGAAAAGTTGATAGTACCTTATTCATTAAAACTAAAAACAAAGATTTGTTATTAGTTCAATAATATGTGGATAATATTATATTTGGAGCTATAAATAAAGAACTATGTAAAGAATTTGCCACATGTATGCAAAAAGAGTTTGAGATGAGTATGATGGGAGAATTAAATTACTTTCTTGGATTACAAATCAAACAAGCAAAAAATGGAATCTTTATAAATCAAACTAAATACATTAAAGACGTGTTAAAAAAATTTGATATGGAAGAAAGTAAACCCATAGGAACTCCTATGAGTACTTCAACTAGTCTTGACAAAGATGAAAAAGGGAAACAAGTTGATACTAAGCATTATCGAGGAATGATAGGAAGCCTACTCTATTTAACAGCAAGTAGGCCAGATATTATGTTTAGTGTATAAATGTATGCAAGATTTCAGTCAACCCCAAAGGAATCACATCAAACAGCAGTCAAAAGAATTCTTAGGTATCTCCTAGGTACACTTGAACTAGGTTTATGGTATCTAAAGGAATCTGGATTTGAAATGTTTAGTTATTCAGATGCAGACTTTGCTGGATGTAAAATAAATAGAAAAAGCGTAAGTGGAACGTGTCATTTTCTAGGACATTCTCTAGTTTCATGGTCTTCAAAGAAACAAAATTCTATAGCATTATCCACAGCAGAAGCAGAATACATTGCTGTAGGAAGCTGTTATGCTCAAACATTATATATGAAACAATAGTTAAAAGATTTTGAAATACAATATCAAACTATCCCTATCAAATGTGATAACACAAGTGCTATTAATTTTTCAAAGAATCCAGTATCTCACTCAAGAACAAAACACATCGATATAAGACATCATTTCTTGAGAGATCATGTACAAAATGAAGATATAGTACTAGAATTTGTAAATACACATGATCAATTAGCAGATATTTTTACAAAACCGTTGTCAGAAGAAAGATTCATATTTATAAGAAGAGAATTGGGCATGCTTCATAGTTGTGAAGTAATCTAGAAACTGTTTTGGTTGGCAGGCGACTGCCACCAAAGTACCAGGCAACTGCCTGGTTATTGTCTTTCAAAATTTCACAGAGACAAGCGACTGCTACATTGATGTAGGCGACCGCCTCGTAGCGGGTAGGGTTTAAAATCCTATTTTAAGTCATTTTAAAACCCTTCCAATCGCCTGACCATTCTTTTCTATCTCAGAAACCTTTTGTCTCCATCATTTTCCATACAAAAATCTTGGTCAAAACATCTTGAAACCTAGTATCAAATCCTTCCTCCACACAAAAATCGAGCTTAAGCTTACAGTCTCATTGATTTTTTTTCTTCCAAACATGCCTCGATCAAAATCCATTGGTGTTAAAGGATCTTCCTCTTCCATAAGAATCAATAACGATGAAGTGGAGAAATGGTTAGTCACTCCACACGCCAAGCAACTTTACCGAAATCAAATTGCTTCAGCTGAACCACTATTAGGTAAAGTTCTCGACGTAACATTTTTCAATACTAATTTTCCCAAAATCAGGGAACTTTTCAAGAACATCGGGTGGGATAAGTTTATCACCTACCAAGCTAAAGGCTATTATCCAAATGTTGTGCGTATTTTTTATGCAAACATGGAGCGATGCGATAATGGAATAAAAAAAAATTTGCTTGGGAAAGATATCCATCTAAATCCCATATCTTTGGGAAAGATTCTTCGAATTAAGCTAGGGGATTTTGAGATTCACATTGTTGAGAAACAATGGATTATCGCTCAAGGTTTTACACCACAAGAGTTTTTGCCACTGGTTATGACTGACACTCCAGTAAACTTTTGTCATCCTCAACTTTATAAGCAACTTAGTTTGAAAGCCCTCATTTTGCACAAGATCATTACAAACAATATTTTACCACGATTTGGTTCTCACGGTCACATTTCATATTTGGACTGTTTTGTAATGTGGTGTATTCTGAAAGGGAAGAAGATGGATCTTTCAAGTTTGATCATATAGTGGATTGTCATGAAAGTCAATGCTCCTCGTATTGTTTTACCATACGCTGGAATGTTGAATATGGTTTTTGCTCATTTTAATGTTTTAACACCATCATTCAATTTCACGAGCAAGACTCACTATGATATCTTTTCTAATACTGTTCTCGAACGGATGGGGTATAAGAATTCTCCACAAGGGTGGTTTCATAAAGGCCATAGAAATGTCTCATCTACTCCACCACCTCCTATATCTTCTTTTTCAACTCCTTCAGTTCAACTTGCTCCAGACACTCCTTCATGGTTTGTTCCATTTTTTAACCATTACATGACATTTTGTGATGGTATGAAATCTGGAATCAGTACTTTACAAAAGAAGGTCACAGCCATAGAAACTCATTGTTCACAAATTGATAAGCGAGTTGAAAAGATTGAGCAACAGTTGACTAGTTCCTCTAAAGGAAAATCTCCAATGAGTATCAGTTCTGCTACATCCAATAAGGATGAATCTGCAAAACAAGAAAAAGGATAAGATGACTCTGGAGAACAAGAAGAAGGAGAGGATGACAGTGAACAAGAGGATGGGAATCATAACTCTGAAGAACAAGAAGAAGAAGACAATGAAAGTGAAAATATGGAAGCCTCTGACTGATGTGTCTTTACCTATTACTTTTATGTATTTATATATGTTCTTTCCTGTGTTTTTTATGTGTTTTTATTGACTAAGTTACTGTGGTGTTCTTAACCTAGTATCTTAACTTACAGCATTACTCTGTTTTGTATTTTCTCCTTTTTGATTGATGTCCAAAGGGGGAGAATGTTTGAGAGAAGTTGTAAGTGCAATACAATATGAGAGTATGTATTGTTTGTGAAATTTTATACATGCTTATTGATAGGGGGAGCTATGAATATTAAAAGCTTATTATTTTTGCTCTTGATTTGTCATCATCAAAAAGGGGGAGATTGTTGGCCTCATAAGCCTTACAATTCTTATTTTGATGATAACAAATCAAATGATATGTTTAATATGTTTCAAGTAAAAGTTTTCAGGAAAATAACAGAGCTCAAGTGCATAAGAAAGTTCAATGGATTACAAAGAGCATGAAGAACAAAGTTATTTTGTGAAAAGCGCAAAGGAAAGATTGCAACTACAAAGATGATGGAAGAACAAGTTTGAAGACTAAACGAATTATACTTTTAAGGATATTCTAAAATGTAAGTACTTCAAAGTAAATCTCAAGTATAAAGTGATTTGAAGCTCATAGAAAGTCAAAAATATGTTTTTATACATATACCCTAAAGAATATTTTTCAAATCAATAAAAAGAAAGGGTTTAATAAAAAGAAAATTTTTTTTGAAATAATAAAGGGCCAGGCAACTGCCATAATAAGGCAGACGACTGCTAAATTAAATAGAAGGTTTTTTAAAAAAAGTCAGTAGCTAGACAGGTGACTACCTAAACTGACAGGCGCCTATGTGAACAAACCAATCGACTGCCATGTTTCTGGCAGGCGACTGCCTGCATTATGTGTTGAGAGTTGCTGTGTGATAGGAGACTGCCACTCGAACGTTGGCAATAAATTTTTTAATGAAAAGATTTTTTGACCCACATTTTTTAATATATTTATTTCAAAATATTTGGAAATAAATTTGAGAAATCTTTGGGAGTAATGGATGATTTCTAAAGCCTCTATAAATAGTCTTAATCTCAAAATTTTAAAGTGTGAAAAATCATAGAGAGAACATTAATGAGATATTTAAAAGAGTTTTAAAATTGTGCAATCTTCTAAAGTTTCCAGATCTAATGATTTTCAACAAAATTTATGATTCAGAAATATTCAAATGCTTATAGATCAAAGTAAGTTTTCAAAGGTTTTAGATCGACCGATCTTCAAGTATTCAAAATTCTATTTTCAAAGGATCTATAACTCTTTCAAGGTTAAATTTCTGATCTGAAATTGATTTATATTTTGAAGCAAAGTTTTCCAACAATCAGAATCTTTCATTTTCTTTGGAAAAATATTAAGTAATTGATACTAAGTATTGAGCTTGAAATTTCTTATATTTGAATTACTTTGAGGTATAAAGTGAGCTGATCGTTGTACTAATTTACTTTATTATGAGAGTTCTCCTTTGTGCACAAATTTCCTTATTATCTTTCCAAAGCGATTCAGGGTTGTTGAATCGTTGAGCCAAATAAGGGGTTAAAATTTGGAGAGGCGGGCTCTAGCCTAATCGAAGGAGTGTGCTGTAAATTGGTATTGTTCCACCAAGTAACGGAACTGATATAGTGGAATCCTTTGGTATTTTTGCCAAAGGCGAGGACGTAGGCTGTGTTGAAGCTGAACCTCGTAAAAACTCTTGTCTCTCTCTCTCTGATTTACTTTACATTCCTTACTTGCTATTGTTATATGATTTATATGTGCAGGTTGTAGGTTCTAAGTTGAGAAAGAAACAAAAAGTACTTGATATTTAGAAAGTACATTTTGATTAATCATTTTGTGGAAACCCAAGAAGGGAGTACGTTGATTAATCTACGGAAATCTTGATCAAGTAGAGTGTATGCTAAGTGTTTACAGGGAAATCAACAAAAGCTTTTACATTTTGATTGAGTGATTGAATTATCATGATTTTATTGATTGACTTGTAAATTTAAATTTCAATATTCTTAAGTTTGGTTATTATTCATATATATCTTGTTTTTTGGGTTGTTAAAATCAAAAGTCTATAAATCATTAAAATTATAAAAAGAATCCAATTGACCCCCCTCTCTTAGGAAGCTATTCCTCATTTCATTTCCTTGACATCCACCCTGAAGTGGTCTCCTCACCTGAATAGCTGACACAAGTTGTGGAGTGTCACGCACACGTGAACCCACAAGTGTATATTCTTGCTCACCTGGGGATTTGAAAATCACTTCTTTCTGATAACAATCTATGCTTGCGTGATTAGCTGTCATCCAATCCATACCCAATATTACATCAAATCACTGCATATCTAGTATCACAAGATTAGTTGGTAACACTTTTCCCTGAATGGCCATTGGAAATTTTCTAAATACCCTTCTACACCTTACAATAGATCCAGTCTACATGGATACCAACAACTCAATATCTAACAATTGTGCTCCTATCCTAGCCACTTTAACCTACCCTAACGATACAAAAACATGGGTGGCACCTGTGTCAAATAAAACAACAACTTTATAAGGAAAAAATAGTAAGTATACTTGTGACAACATCTTCAGCAGTCTCAGTATCTCCCGAAGTCAATGCATAGACTCTCGCTGGTACAATGTTCCTCTATTGGCCTCCACGAGGTGCATGCTATGGTCCACCCCAACCTGGTCTAGGAGTTGGTGCATAGATCGGTGGTCCTTGACATGATTGAGCCAAATGAATAGGTCTTCCACATCGATAACAGACATTCTCACCTAACTGGCACTTGCCCGGATGTCTCGTCCACAGCTGGGGCTGGTAGGATAAATCTGCCCTCCTTAATATCCACTGTGTCTTGTTGTCTCCCTCTGACCCCCACCAGTACCGCCTCCTCTTCGTGGACCCCGACTAGACCTGATCTGAAAATATAGAGGCATAGGCCCCTTCCTCAGGCTCGATCCTCTTACATCTCTTTGCGCACTCTCCTCTTCCACCGTGGCTCTCTCAATCAGCTCAGAGAAATCCTATATCTTTAATACTGTCACCTGTCTATATATATCTCGCCTTAAATTTCTCTAGAACATCCTAGCCTTCTTAGTTTCATTTGTAATGATATAAGGGCAAAAGCGTGACAACTCAATGAATCCCGCTGCGTACTGCTAGACTATCATCGATCCTTGGGACAGGCTCAGAAATTACTGTACTTTTGCCTCTTTGAGTGTGGCGGGAAAATATCTATAAAAAAATATCTCCGTGAATCTTCTCCAGGTCATATCCACGGGCATAGGCCTCTGTTCCTCCAACAACTTCGTAGCTACCCACCATCTCTCAGCCTTGCCTATCGGCTTATATAAGGCATAAAGAACTCACTCCTCATCGATGCACTGGAGCACCATAAGTATTTTCTCGATCTCCTACATCCAGTTCTCTCAGTAGTTACAGGATCATCTCCTCCTAAAAACGCTAGAGGATTCACCTTTATGAAATTCTCTATCATGCATCCCTGAACTTTAGATGGACCTCCCTACTCCCTAGAGCTCTAGGCAATCTCAGCCATAACCTGCTGAGCTACACTACGTAAAACAGCATCTGATTCCCCGCCTCCTGCACCAGAAGGCCCTACTCCATCATCCCCACTAGCATTGGGCGCTAGTACCTCCTGGATCCATCCTACAATACATCAAATTATCCTAAGAATCCAAACCTTATAATACTATTCTATCTAAAATACCCCACACTTCCTATCACTAATTTAAGGTTTAGTCCTACTATATGGAAATAGAAATCAATGATAGTTTACTATGGTTTTCCTGAAATCAACACCTCAGGAAAGTCACATAAACCATCCCAAAATTCTTCCTCCAGACCGCAGAGCAAAACCCTAAATTCTCTTCCTATTTCCCCTACATTAACTCACCGATATCCTTTTCCACTTTTCCTAAAATTCCATTCCTATATTCTGGTATTATTTTTCACTGTACTCTTGAGTTTGTAGAACCTAACAACTTAGGCTCTGATACCAAACTATAACAACTCGAAAATCTATAGCATTTTTTTTTTTATAAAATAAAATGAAAAAATATAACATTATATCACTCCTGTATAATTTGCAATAACATCTCAAGCCCCAAGTGAGCACTGAGGAAACCTGATTATATTACATATCTATGCAATGGAAAAACATAAAACTATCCATCCATATAAACAATACCATAATTTTAGTAACTCGTCCCAACCATACACACATATATACACATCACCTCAGTATCGTCTACTCAAAAATACTATCCCATGTATACACTTACCCAGTAGATAGGGTAGTGTACTCTCCTTCTCTATCTGCGAGCCATATCCGCTCTCCTAATAGGATCACCTAAAAAAATATTAAGTCATTGGGATGAGACAACACTCAGTGAGATGAAATATACTATTACTAGTGTGTGGCAAGTGAGCTTCATAAATACTACACTAATAATATATGAAACTGTAAAAGCTAGTAAAACAATATACAATATAACTTGCATCTACTATAGTTTAAAGTATAACTGTATTATCTGAGTTTTTTACTTTCTCATACTTCTAGTACCATACTATATCTGTTGATATTCTATAAATCTATATACATCTACATGTTGACTCTACGAGTCCAATCCTATTTTGATAATGAAAAATCACTTGGTATTTGATCTGTGCATTGAGATTGTGAACAGGAACAATAGTTAGCATGCACGAAAGGATAACAAGTCATGGAAGTCATGAAGATTAAAGCATATACAACTGGGCACAATCCATTGAACTGAAAGAGTAGAAGAATGAAGATGCAAGCGACAAGTTCAAGAACATCATGGGAATGGGTACTTAGAACTTATGTATTCACATACTTCATATGATTTAATTTGAGGCTCAAAATATACACTAGAATGACCTTATGACTCATGCATCTCATGAACATCATTAGGTGATATTTATGTACTTAGAAATATTAGGAACCTCGAAAAATATTTTTATAAAAGGGCCAAGAAGGAGAGCAAAGCATATTTTTAAACTAAAAAGAAAAAAATTCAGGAATTGGTTAGTTCAGAATATTGAACTTAACGTTCATTCGTCTAATGATGTAACTTCAGAAGACTAAAGTTAAGCTCGGCCATCTAAAGAATTTCTTCAAAAGACTGAAGATTAAGTTCAGTCATCTGAAGATTATTGGTGAAACACAGAACTTGGCAGAAACACCTCAGAAGGCTAAACTCAGACTTCAGTCATCTGAACCCGACACTTTAGAAGACTGAACCCTAACATCAGTCATCTGACCCTCTGTCCAGGTTTAATTTTTCGAAACTCTAAGGAACTTTGGTCATTTGGACCTTAACCCTTAGTCGTCTGAACCTATAAGAAAGGTCAAAAATTTAATTTTTAATGAGAGAAATCGCGAATTATTTTTTGATCCAATGGTTAAGATTAATTCTAAGGGCAAGGTACCTATATCATGAACATCTACACCCTAGTGCTCTAAAACAAAGATCAACGAGAACAAGAAGAACGACAAGAAACAACCACAAGAAGAAGAAATTAAGACCTTTGGCATACGATTGAGCATATTAGCACAACTTGGGAGATCACACTACTGAGGTTGTGATTGGGATTTCAAATCTTATACTACACATCTGAGCTAAAGCTACTTTGATCCTCAAAAGGTTTTCTTGTGATTATTGTACAAGCATTTTGATATTGAGGTTTGGTAAATCACACTACTTGTTAATATTTAGTCTCATAGAGTTCTTCATATAAACTGATCTACTTGTTGATATTTAGTTTTCAAAGAACTTTTCATCTCAAAATCTATTATTGAATATAAGCTGAGTGGTTTATCTTAAGTGTATTTACTTATAGATTATTTTGATAAGATCAATACTTGAGAAAAGCTTTCGCCATTGGTTAAATGTTTTTGAATCAAGTGTGTATTCTGTTAAAGGCTCTATATTTTTTATATCTTAAAATCACTTGATTAAATATCCTTAGTGTACATAACTATATATTTTATTGTGGGATATTTTCTGGAAAACATTATATTTAGCTTTTGATCTTTGGAAATCATATTATATATATATATATATATATATATATATATATATGATTTACAAAGATTGTATTGTGATTGAATATTTGAAAGAAAGCTTTTTGATTTTGATCGATATAATATTCAAGACAAAGCTTTTGATAAGTTCACATTTGATATTTGTGCATTTCGCAAAGTGAACTAGAGCCCTAATTTTCTTCAAAGCTTTTACTGATATCATTATTTTGGGATTTTTTATAAAAAGGGAAATTTTGTGTTGAAGCACATCATTCATCTAACGATTATATCGTTACATACATACTAAGTTTCAAGCTTCATTATATGTATATGTGATAGGTTTCAAATGTACTCACTAGCTTTGTTGGAAGCGAATTTTGAGTTGTTTTGCAAATTTGATATTATATTGTAATCACGGTTCAGGTTGTGAACTGGGTGAGGAGGAAGCTATGCCTCTTGTAAGCAGCGGATGTAAGGGAAGCTCTATCCCAGTTAAAGGAGCAGGGATATAGTGGAATCCTTGAGTGGGTTGCTCAAGGTGAGGATGTAGGTCAGGTTGGCTGAACCTTGTAAAATCGTGTTTGCCTTCTCTTTTCCCTTTTCTTTTTATTTTCTACATTGTATTTCAATATCTAGCTTGCATGTGTATCTTGAATAATTCCACACGCACTTAATTGGGTAAAAAGAATTCATTGATAAAATAAATTTAAATCAACCTCAAACTCCTGCATTTAGTTTGTTAAACATAGAAATCGGGATCAATTGGTAATTAATCTGGAAGGTTTTAAAATTACCTAATTCACCCCCCTCTTGGAATTACACCTAAATTAACACTACATAACTGAGATGTTTACCCTGGAAAACTATATGTCATGATTTAACCCCTCATGACAGGGTTGCGCAGCTCGTAGGCAGGACTTAATCCTAGTTGACCTACCAGGTAAGTCAACTATAACTCAACCAATCCTCTGCCCAACCAAACTGCAACCTCTTATAAGCACAGAACTAGTAACTACCTTGTCAAACCAGCCACCTCAACCCAGTCTTCCGGGGAGTCAGCAATCCCTCCGAGCACGGTTGACAAAAACCTTCCACACATTATCTAAGATGTGTGGTTGCACTCTGATCTAGTAATAGCAACGGTACCGTGCTCTAATAACTGAATATTTATTGAACTGATGCATCAGGGTCTGACACTATATAGTACTCATATACAAAATTATCTTGTTCTTTCATCATGATTCTAAAATAACCATAACCCTAAAAGCTAATCTTGAAAATACTGTAATATTTGTACTATGTGAACTGTAATACCATAGTGTTATGGAAAATAACCATAACATCGGAAACTGATATGAAAATACTATATTCTCTGAGTTATATAAACTGTAATAACATAGTGTTATGGTTTTAGTATTTTGGAAAATCATGATAATCTACATATGTTGTAAAATATCTATCTTTATAAATACTATAATTCATACTCTCGTAAAATTTGATAAAACATATCTCTGCATAATAATATAAAGCATATCAAAGTGAAAACTATATTGTTTCAGTACTGATCTGATAATGTCTCGTAAACATATTTTTGTTTAGATACTTTAAAACATAATAATATGGAAAATGTATATTTCATATACTGATCTGATACTGATTCATGCCACACAACTACATAAATAAATATCTCATATACTACTACTGTATTTTTTGATATACAAATAATTTCTGAACTAAATACTAATCATATAATTTATTAATAAATATTCTAACATTCCTAACATAGCATATTTCTCTTACTTAACTGGCTAGGAGGCTCGCCTCCAATTCTATTCTCACGTTCACGATGTACTTTTCCCAAAATCCTGAAATAATGCATATAATCTTATTTTCAATAAATCAACTAAATTTTCTGAACCTTCATACTCGTAATTTTCCAAACTATAACTTACCTAGGCTCTTGGAAAAATATCCATTGGGGTCCTCAAACCATGCCTACAGGGTCCCAAAACACCCTATCCCTGAAAATTTAATACCCTAGTTTTATTCCACAAAACTCTAGAAGATTCTCATATAATACAAAATCTAGAGTCAAATAAGTCAGCTAATACGAAAAATACCTAAATAATCTACGTACCTTGATTTTGGGATGGTGCCTAAATTTCTCAAACCAACAATCTACTCCAGCAAACTTGTAAAGAATCTCCCACGGATCAATGTGGTGGCTTCTGATCGTCAAAACGGGGAGAGATGGATCCATAAAAGTGGAGAGAAGGAGGGAGGGCTGATCAAGAGAGAGAGATAGAACTAAGAGAAAACAAATTTCCTTGCTGAACCATCATTTTCTGCTATTTATAGACCTTTTGCCACATGGCCTCGTCGATGAGTCCAAAAAGGGAGTTCATAACCGTTGTCGACGAGACGCGTGTCCACATCGACAAGCCCAAGAAGATTGTTCGTCGATGAGGCCCTACTGTGTTCCCCTTTAAAATTTCCTTTTTCCTCTCATCTCTTTATTATTTTATTCCCATAATTTTCTAGGTTACTACATTCTCCTCTCCTTATAAAATTTTGTCATCGAAATTCGCTATCGGTATTGAACACCATCCATCGGGGAAAATGGGCTACTTATTTTATTAATTACCCTCACTTATGGAAGAAGCATATTGTGGTTACATAAAAAGTTTTGGGAGATTTCAATTATACACATAAAAGAAAATTTCTCCCAAAACCAAAACACTAACTACCCTATAATCTTAAATACAACTATACATAAACATTCTGTACTAATTAAAATAAAACTGTCGTTATTTGAACAATACTTACTATTACTGTATCCCGCTAAATAGGTGTGGGTATTTTCGTCTAATTTCCTCCTCAAGTTCCCACGAGACTTCCCCTATGGTATGGTTTCTCCACAGAACTTTCACTAATTGAATTTTCTTGGTACGTAGTTCCTGTTCCTTTCTGTTTAAGATATGCACTGGCGTTTCCTTATATACCAGTGTATCTCTGAGCTCTATCTCTACATAGCTGATCATAAGAAGGGTCTGTGACATATTTCCTCAACATGGAAACATGAAATACGTCATGTATTCTAGATTCGGCTGGTGATAAAACTAGCCTGTAGGGAACTAACCCCACTTTTTTAAGTATCTCAAATGGGCTAGTGTACCTAGGGCTCAGCTTACCCTTCTTCCTAAATCTCATAACTCATCTTAGTGGAGCTACCTTAAAAAATACTTGATCCCCCACATCAAACTCTAACTCCCGGCATCGAGTACCAGCGTAATTTTCTACCGACTCTGAGCTGTACTGATTCTGTCTTTAATAATCCGGACTTTATTGCATGCCTGCTGCACCAACTCTGGTCCCAATACTCGCCTTTCTCCCACTTCATCCCAGTTGATGGAGAACAGCACCTCTTACCATATAAAGCCATATATGGTGTCATCCCAAAGCTAGCCTGATAACTTTTATTGTACGTAAACTTAACCAGCGGCAAATAATAGGTCAAATTTCCCCCAAAATCCAGCACACATGCACGTAGCATATCCTCAAGTATGTTGACCTTATAGGTCACGTCTGGTTTTAATTATGACAAATACTTATTGTATCTAATGAGTGTTTGAGACTTTGTGTAGGAACTTAAAAGTGTCAAGATCAAGATGCACGTAAAGCAAATGAAACATGAAGACCAATTCATATTTATAATTGTAATATATATTTAGTTGTGTAATTGGTCTGTAATAGTAATTAGGACTTTACCTGTTATAATCATCACACATATCACATGCACGGTCTAATAGGTAAGCTCAGGAAAAAAATGAATCATAACTAAAAATAGACCTAGAAAAGACCCAAGATACTCACCTTTGGACTCACATATGTTAGGCACATTGAATAGGGTGCTTGTGAATCAAAACAGGACCGAAATGCACACTTTGTGCACTTTTGGTCGACCGGCCCATGCAGTTCATTCCACCCTGGTCGACCGAACCCGATCTAGGTCAACAAATTGACCTTGTCTCGGTCGACCGAACTCTATAGTTCAATTAGCCGCCGGTCGACCGAAACCTCCTGAAGTCAACATTTTGACTTCCTAGTTGCCCGAGCCCAAATTGCATTCCAACTATCTGGTCGATTGAGGGTCCTCAAGAGAAATCCCAATGGTCTGGTGGACCGAATTGCTTAGTTCAAAATCAGCCTGGTCGACCGAACCTCGATAAAATGGAAAAATCACCTCAGATATGTACGTTCGGTCAACCAAGTCCCTAGTTCAAAATATGCCCGGTCGACCGACCCATATGAACTTCGATCGATCAAAAGGTTTCTGGTTGATCGGGTCTCTCGGGTTGCCCTGAATTTTTTACCATGGTTAAATATTTTAAATGGGCTTAATTATGTTAAAATGGTTCAAAACTTTCTTGATAATACCCAATAGGTCCCTAACAGGCATAACTCTTCCCATGTCTATATATATGAGATCATTTGTGCAAATTAGTATGAGATTAGCATATTTGATTAGGGAAAATTCTTTGAAAATCCAAAAGCCTATAATACTCACTTTTGAGCCTCCTACACTTATTCATACCTGATCTTACTACTCAAGCTTCTTTGTAAGTGTGTTTAAGTGTGGTTGTTCTATAGGTTTGCTCTCCTTGCTCTATTTGATTGATTCAATTTTCTTTAGAGCCAAATTTAAGTTTTCTTAGCGGACTTTGTTAATAAGTCTTTCCTAAGAAGACTTATATTAAACTTCTGAGTATTGCACATTCATTGCAATATCTTGTGAAGTTTGTATTTATTTTTTGATTGCAAAATCTCTTCAAAACATTTCCAAATATCTTGTGGGATTTATTTTGATATAATTTTGAAAAGTTATTTGTTTATGTGATATTGATCTTTGTTGCAATATTCATTGACCAATATATTATTTACCGAATACAAAGATTATATATCTTTTACAAACCAAACATATACATTACTTGAGCATCATACGATTGAGAAAATCTGCTAATTGAAATATACATATATATATATATATATATATATTGTTTCGCTAATATCTTTGTTTGAGCACTTAGATTGAATACATCTTGTGATACAAAGATTATAGTGATTGCACTCTCATGCACTGATCACATCGATAGCAAATATTTAGTTGAGAGCCAATATATCTTAAACCACATTGAGCTTACATATTTTATGTTGTTGGTGGTGTATGTGATTACGCATAATTGGGAACATATATGCTTTACATGAAAGCATAATCACTGTACCATTGTATTGTATTTCCAGGCACGGGCTTGAAGAGGGAGACTAGCACTTTGAAATAGTCTCAGATTGGCTTAGACTGGGTTAGGAAAGTTAGGTGCGCCATCCTGTTAAGGAGTGTAAGTTGAGGTCACCCCGCTAATTGACCTGGTTGTAAAGGTTAAGGTCCGCCCTGTGCTAATTGACCTAGTTTGTATCGGTGCCGCTTCACCCTTAAGTGAGCCTTTAGTGGAATCCTACACGTGCATGTTATGGTGTGAATGATGCATAAGATTTAAATTTCCGTATATTATATCTACTTGCGCATTTGGGATTGTATAGAAAGAACCTAGGTAGCTAAATCGTATTGATTCCTGATTTAACCTAGAAAAAAGTTTAAAATTCCATTTCACCACCCCCCCCTCTTGGAAATACACCAATTCTTACAATTGGTATCAGAGCCTCATTGCACTTGACTTAAACATTTTTGCAAAAAGATCGCAATGGCTCAAATTGTTGTATCCCTATTCAGTGAGGGATAGTCACCTTTTAGTCCTCTTACATTATATGGTGTTGATTACACCACGTGGAGAATCAGGATGAGCGTTTTCATAAAATCTATGAACTGGAGGGCCTGGCAGGTGATTATAAATGGAATTTGTATGCCTGTAGAAAATGATATTACTTTAATGCATGAAAATTCATATGCCATGGACATGCTATGTTGTGCTTTAGACACTAATATTTTGCTTGAGTTTATGGCATGTCATAGTGCATGGTAATCTGGGATGAACTCGAAAAGAAGTATGGAGAATCAAATGAAAAGGAGACTATCACTCCAGAGATGTCATGCTCAGATGATCAGGGAGTGGCAAGTGATAGGGAAATGACATTAACAGAAGAAGAGGTATATGATTCTAACTCAATCTCAATTGATGATTCTTACTTTAACCGTTGTGATATATCGAACGCTGAATCATCTGTTGAACACCATGATAATTTTGTTGATGATGCATGTGATGATTCTTTTGTTGAATGTCAAGTTGTGTCATATTGATGAATCATCCAATATTCCCTGTGACAATACTGTAAAAATTGCATGCAATGATTCATATGAAAACTATTGTGTTAAATCTCATGATGAATCATGTGTTGAATTGAGTTATAAAAGCATGCTGTCATTTGCAAAACTAGAAAAGACCTTATTGAAAATGAATAAATTTCTAGTTAAGATATTTAAGCAGAAATCATTATTGAAAATCGAGATTAAAGGGATAGCTAATCAATTAAAAGAATTAAAAGATTATCATGCTATCATTGAGAAGAGAAAAATTGAGAAGATATTGAAAATTATTTGCTTAGAAGAAATTGATGATTATCCTATTGTTGCACCTAAAGTAGAATATGAAAAGAATAATCATAATAAACCCTTAAAAATCAAAAGATATAAATTTTTCAAAAAGGGTTCATATTATAAATCCCATAGTCATCTATCTGCCTATTTTTGTAAAAATATAACAAATAAGTAAAATCTTTCACACATATACATGACTTGCTTATTTAGTAAAATGAAAGAGCACATCAGTTTTAATTGTCTATTTAGAAGTGCCCGAGGCCTAGACAAAGAAATGATATGGGTGATCATGAAAGGAGACCCCGTAGGACTTAAGGAAAAACATATTCAAATTGAAATTATATTCTAGTTAATTTTTCCTTTGTTCCTAGGTTTAGGGGTTGTAATGACTATAGGTTTGGGAAGTGATTGTTGCCTAAAACTAAACTCTTAGTACACACACTCGATAAACAATCTTGCTATACTAAGACATTTTATCCACTTCCAGATGGACATGGCATCTATGCCTTGCACTTAATTCTAAATGCTTAACCCATGTTAACATGAAAATCACAAAAATTAAGCAACTGTTGTCCTTTGCACAAAATTGAGTGTTAGGGTTCCATCTTATATCATATATCACTACACCCTAAGCTCACTTGTGAATATGAAAAGCTCAAATAAAAATCAAGTCATCACTCTAGGGTTAAAGCACTAATGATCATAAATGACTAATATATATATTGAGTGTTTCTCATAGCCATAACCAAATTAGAGGTATCCACTAGGGAATTCGTCCTTTTGAGTTTAAATTGTTAAATCTTTATTCTTGGTTTATCTCATCCATAGGAAATTCTTACCAAACCACGATCATATTTGGTGAGGTTTCATTCATTCCTTGGAATGTACCCTTGTTCTTCGATGTCATACTTTCTGAAGGATACTCCTCAAATCACCAATGAGCATTGTTCAAGAAAAGTCACATACTCTTTAGTGCTCGGTGCCAAAATAGTTAGGACTGAAAGGAAAGTATAGTCAAAGTAACTACAAAACTGGGAAGAAATCTACACTCAATATGTCAAATCTTGGTATGTGCTTCAATTGTGTAATATTTCTTCACCAAGAATCCCTAAGAATCATGTTTATGTTGTATCACATCAAACCTGAACTTCATAGAGAACCTTGGATCAAAATGTAGCCAAATCAGGAAATTCACTATGCTCGGTCAATCGAGCATTGACTTAGTAAAAGCTTCCGGTCGACTGAACAAGCATTGACTTTGACCTCACGGTCTACCAAACCTTAGTGAACCTATCTACCCCGGTCAACCAAACTTTTTGGTTTTCCCTTGGTCGACCAAACATAGATACAGTACTCCCTCTCGGTCGACCGTCCATCTCAGTTCAAATTCACCTCGATCGACTGAACAGTTTCGGTGCATGAAGAACCTGAACCTTTGATTAACCATATCTGCTTCTGGTTGACTGAACTGTGATATATATATACTTTTCCCTCGATCAGAGCTCATTTGCATAAAGATTTTGAGAGCTATTTCACCTTTCCCCTTGACATTACCAAGCAAACTTTGATTTGAGCCTCACATCCTTCATCCTACATTCATGGCACATCACAATGAGCACATCGAAGACAATGACTTAGCACATGCTGAGGATGAATACTTCATATCAGAACGATCCAAGGTCAAATACATAGGGTAGTTTTGTCCTAAGGAGGAAAAATTGGGTAAGATCTTAGACTTGGAGTTCATGAATCAGTATTTTGCAAATATAATGGACATGTTTAAATATCAAGGCTGGAAAACTTTTGTTTCCGATCAGCCTAGGGGTTACTACCCAACGTACGTTAGATTATTTTATGCTAACCTGGGTAATGATGAAAATGGGTACTTCTCTCAAGTATTAAAGACTGATGTTCGTTTCGATGCACAGTAACTCTCAGATGTCCATGATATAGATTGTGGAGATTTTGAGTGCCCAGATGTGGTAAATTATTGTATTCACGAACAAGAATTTATGGTTGCCACATTTGCAAACCTGACCTTATCTGATCTAGGCATGGCTAGCCAAAACCATCCCCCACAGTATAGGCAGTTTACGTTAGAGGCTAGAGTTGTGCACCACTTGATCACTTATAATGTCTTGCCCAAAGCAAGTTCTAGAGTGCACATGTCTTTCCTAGATTGTTTTATTATGTGGTGTTTATTTGCCAGAAAGAAGTTAGATCTACCCAACTTGATGATCCAATGGATGATGGCCAAAACGATTGGCCACATAATTATAATGTCGTACGGAGGAATCCTGAACAAGTTGTTTAGTTCCATTGGAGTCACATGCTCAAATGTGGCTTCACTGAAGAGAAGACGACCTGCTAATATTTTTTCTGGTGTCACCCTGAGACTTATGGGGTATAAGCTGGTCGGCAACATCTGGTTGCCTTCTAGGGGTGCAGTAGTACAGGAAGAGGCCCCGCTGGAGCAACCACAACCTATGCAGCCGTCAAATCTAGACCTAATGGCTTCCATCACTAGTTTATCTGACTCATTTGGACAATTTTGAGAATCAATCCAGTCAGACCTACGAGATTTGGCATTGTCATCCACTGCCCTTCGTGACGAGTTCTGGCAGTTCTCCATTTCTACCGCTAGTTGATTCACAGATTTAGAGAGGAACATGACAGTCAGCTTTAGTGAGCTGAACGATCGTATTCAGGAGATGCAGGATGAGAGAGATAGGATGACCATGGACTTTGAATTTGATGCTGGTGACGATGGTGATGGTTGAGGGGAGTTCTAGATTCAGGAGAGCATCCTACAAATCAGATTGTGTGGAGTTGATCCATTTTATGTTATATCAACAAGTCTGTACATATATATGTAAAACAACTTTTACTTTTGTTTTGTTTTATCATGAAGATCACACACACCACATGCAGATACTATCATGTGTTACCTATTTTGTTTAAGATCATATATATTTGGTAGAATTCAGGATTACATAAGCCTTTGTGCGTAAATGACTATATTACTGAAGTGCATGATTAGTATAAAATGTCTCCTATATGGAAGATGCAGTTGATGAGAATTGCCTGCTGGTAGATTATAGGTTCTCGCATGCTTTGCTCTTAAGATACTGCTTGTTTGAGAATCGTTTTTGTGCAGGTAAATTTTGGGAAATGTCCTGTTTATAGCGGACATGCTGCTGAATTTTTTGTAGACATTTGCTTAAATGATTGAAATATTTATGTGTGTGCAAAATCTAAATATTTACACTTCGTTCATTTGCATTGAAATTTTAAAATCCTTGGGGTTGATTGTGCATATATATTTAAAGAAATTGGACCGAATTCCATAAATTTAGGGGGAGCTCTCAAGTGAAATTTAAAAAGTTTTAGCAACCAATATCATTGTTGATTTGTTTTATTGTCTTAGACTTTGTGAATGATGACTATTGCTTATGTGCACAAGTTTTATTTTTATAGCATGATTATATTGGTTATCATTTGTGATGCATAACTTGTCCACTTCATGATCGTATTGAAATTTTATTTGCTTGTTGGACATTACTGAACTGTTTGAGTAGTTGTGGATAAACTTCTAGGAAACACTTAAACTCAAATAGGTTACACTTATACAAAATTTATTTTGGAAATTCCGATTTACAAATGACACTCTGTCAAAATTTTAAAAAATCTTTCCAAAATTTTCATGTATAACTGTAATTCTTACCTTTGCCTAGAATCTTAACTCAAATGGCCCTTTTTTCTGTTGCCAAAAGGGAGAGATGAAAAGGGGGGAAAATAATGGGGGTAAAACACTTGGTTTAAAATAAGGTAGATGCATATTGATAGGGGGAGTCTTTTTAGGCTTAAACCCTTATTTTTGTTTATCTTATTTGTCATCATCAAAAAGGGGGAGAATGTTGACCTTATAGGTCACGCCCGATTTTGATTGTGACAAATACTTATTGTATCTAATGAGTGTTTGAGACTTTGTGCAGGAACCTAAAAGTGTCAAGATCAAGATGCACGTAAAGCAAATGAAACTTGAAAACCAATTCGTGTTTATAATTTTAATACATATTCAGTTGTGTAATTGGTCTGTAATAGTAATTAGGACTTTACCTGTAATAATCATCACACACATGACATGCATGGTCTAATAGGTAAGCTCAAGCCAAAAATGAATCATAAGTAAAACTAGACCTAGAAAAGACCTAAGACACTCACCCTTGCACTCACATATGTTAGGCACATTGAATAGGGTGTTTTTGAATCAAAACAGGACCGAAATGCACATTTTGTGCACTTTTGGTCGACCGGCCCATGCAGTTCATTCTGCCTTGGTCGACCGAACCCGGCCTGGGTCAACAAATTGACTTTGTCCCCATCGACCGAACTATATAGTTCAATTAGCCCTCGGTCAACCGAAACCTCCTGAAGTCAACATTTTGACTTCCTAGTCGATCGAGCCCAAATTATATTCCAACATTCTGGTTGACCAAGGGTCCTCTGGAGAAATCACAACGGTCTGGTCGACCAAATAACTCAGTTCAAAATCAGCTTGGTCGACCGAACCTCGGTAAAATGGAAAAATTGCCCTGGACATGTACATTCGGTCGACCGAGTCCCTAGTTCAAAATATGTCCGGTCGACCGACCCATATGAACTTCAATTGACTTAAAGGTTTCTGGTCGACCGGGTCTCTCGGGTTGCCCTGAATTTTTTTCCATGGTTAAATATTTTAAACAGGGTTAATTAGATTAAAATCGTTTAAAATTTTCTTAATAATACCCAATAGGTCCCTAACGGTCATAACTCTTCCCATGTCTATATATATGACATCATTTGTGCAAGTTAGTATCAGATTAGCAAAATTGATTAGGGAAAATTCTTTGTGAAATTAGGAATAGCTTCCCAAGAGGGGGGGGGGTGAATTGGCTTTTAAAAATTTCTTTCAACTTCTTTAAACACTTAACCAATTCTTTAACTTGTTTGTTTAATTTCACCAATCACAAAAGAACTTAGTTCTTTTATCCAATCAATAACACAATTAAACAACCAATCAATTAAACAAATTTTTCAAACCAAACAATCAATTTAATTGCCAAATACAAGTTAAACATCAAACAACCAAACCAAGATATAAAGTTTTTAGCACTTTGGTAATATAAAATCTTGAGATTGTTTGTTTGTTTATATAAGCCCCGTGATTATAAATTTGAAAACCTTGTGAAGAATGTAATTTAATATTCAACAATCCTTTCACAAACACAATAAAGCTTTTGTAGTAAGCCCTCGATATAAATTTTAATCAAGCCCTGTATATGTGGATTTGCTTAATATGATGTTCAATACAACATTCAATCACTCTTTCCAAATATTCAAAACTCAAACAAACTTTCAGTTAATTTATCTTTGAGTGTTTAACCAAGAAACGTACTCCCGTATGGTTTCCGCAAGATATGGTTTCACCAACGTACTCCCTTTCGGTTTCCGCAACCCAAATAAAAATTAATCTTTAAGTTTACTTGATTTCCAAATATGCATAGTATATTTGATTTTCAATTTAAATCATCCACGCAATTTTAAATATGTACTGAAAATAAAAAATAGGGAAAGAGAGAGTGAGACGGAGATTTTTACGAGGTTCGACTTATACCCAGCCTACGTCTTCGCCTTTGGCAAACCACAAAAGGATTCACTAAACCTGTTCCGTTGACGGGTGGAACAAAACTGATTACAACATTCCTTGGTTAAGGGTAGAGCCTACCTTTTCCAAACGATATTCCCTCGTTCGGTCACTCCTTACATAGGCTAGAGTCCGCCTCTCTAAGCAATATCCCCTTACTTAACGAACGATCCAAACACCTTTGAATGTCAATGAACTATAAGAAACATAAGATAAAATCTGCGTACAAGTATATTCTCTCAAAGAGCAAGTTAGTACAATTTCAGCACTATATACTTAAATGTAAAATATCAATAGGAAATAGAATGAAGTTCAAGTGTAGAATTCACCAATATCCTTCTTAGAAGAGGATTAGCAGTAGGAATTCAAAGGAAGAAGGATCAGCACTTTAGAATTCTCAGCAAAAGAATTTTTCAATGAGTGAGCAAGAGAACTTAGGAAGAACAAGAGTACTTTCAGCTCCTCAAAACAGATTTTTCAATTCTTCGGTTTATTTTGTTTTGCAAAACCTGTATTTATAGGCTTTCAAACTTGCAAAAGTTTCCTTAAAGAATTTCCCTATTTATTAGAATATTTAAGGTTCAAACGGCTATAATTTAAAACATTAGAATTTTAAAAATTTGCCCATTGAACAGTGATTAAATGTCTGACAGCAGTGATCCCATTTCAGTGTTTTGGCCATAAATTTTTTTGTATAACTCCAAATTAGGTGTTCTTTGTGTCAAAAGAAAGCTACGAAAAAATTCCACAACTTTCATGTTTACCACTTTTTAACATAATGAGTGTTTGATAGAGAAAAATTCATCTCAATGCGGCTGTATAAAAACTAATAGCATTTGGAAAAAACTCTTTTTGGTGCTCTTTATTCCAAAAATGATTCTAACCTTTTTAAAATAATTTTTGACCTTATAAAAATATTATTTGGGTATTTTAAAAAGTATTTAGGTCTAAGAAGTTAACCTAAGAGTTTCAAAATATTTCAAACGATATTTTAAACATTAAAGCAATTACATGAGACTTCTAAAATATTAACATTCTAAGTTCTTAAGTCTTCATGCTTTGTCCTTGGATTGAATCCATCTTTTCTTCAAACTTCCATATTCTTTAAGCTTTCTTACTTTGCCTTTCTTTGGATCTTTTGACTTTAATTTTCCTTGGCTTTCAACAACTTATTCATGTCCTCATGTTCTTCAACAAGTAATTCATGTCTTGGCTCATTTAAACTTCATTTGATCCTTGTGAGCACTTTGACCTTGCTTCCATCATATTTCATCCTTGTGGGCACTTTGACTTTACTTTCACATATATGAACCCTGAAATATCATTACTCACACAAATACATTAAAGTTCACTTGTTTGTTAGCATCAAAACAAGATAATAAGATTTTAAGCCTTGTAAGGCCAACAATCTCCCCCTTTTTGATGATGACAAACAAGGAGTAAAAATTTGAGTAAGCCTTAAAAAAAAAAAGGCTCCCCCTTTCAATAAGCTTCATCTTAATAAAATCAATATTAATTTCATAGATCATGCTCATCACTTTCTTTTGGTTTTACAAGCTTTTTCAATCAATATTAAATACTTAAATACTTCTTTTGAATAGATATAATGTTCATGCTCAATTATGCCCAATTTTTGCTTCACAACTTCTCCCCCTTTTGACATTAATTGAAAAGAAAAGAAATGATTTAAACTCAAATACAAATCATTTTGAGCATATCAATAACCATGAATTCCAAACATATGTACACACTCAAGTTATTGTTTTTCAATATAGCATGTGTAGTATGTAGCTCACCGCATTTATTCAAGATACCAACTAATATTAATTTGATGGTTTTTATGATACCAATTTAAAATTTAAAAAAAATAATAATAATTCATGATATCAATTGATTAATGATTCATGACACTCCCCCTGAATTCAATACATTCAGTTTTGTTATTAATTTTGCTTTTATCATCTCATGTAAAATATTGAATCATATCACATATCAAATATCAATATCATGGTAAGATCATCAATGTCACATCATGCTCATAGACAAAATCATGCTCATGAATAATTTGACTTTGTGATACCAAGTAAGCTTTTAGATTTGATATCTATTGAAATTTTTAACATGTGAAACCAAAAATATTTTATAGATACCAAAGCTTAATATCACATAATGTATAGTTCATGGATACCAATATAACTACTATTATCTTTCATAGCTCATAGATAAAGAGTAGTATGTTTATCCATGTGATTTATTTAAAATCATGCATGTTCAAGAATTATCCTTATATCAAAAATTTATACTTAAGCTCAATAATCTCATTCTCAATTTTCAACATAATGAGTCAAACTTTTCAATATAAATCAAGTCAAGTTAATTAATACACATGTAGCATATTAATACATCACTTGTAGGCAAGTAAGCATGTAGCATGTAACATCAAGGTGCTTATATAATAAGCTTAAATTTGATATTTTCTTTATATTTTCTTAAGTTAAGCCTTGTAAAAAGTCATCCTATGATTTTGGCCAACAATGCCATTTTCTCTTTTATATATGTGTGAAGTCATTATTTCATTTTTGGTACCCATATTTTCTTGGGTCCGGAGGATTTTTCAAGAGAGGTTTCTTTTATTTTCCATACTTGTTTGGTTTTAAAACTTTTCCTCTTAAACGGACATTCAAACTTTATATGCCCATTTTTCTTGCATTGATAGCATATGATGTTTGTGTAAGCATTAGAAAATGTGCAAGTATAGTCTTTGGATTCTTTCAAGAAATATCCCATGTAAGAATTGTTTTTCTTTTTATTTTCAATTCCATTGAAACTAATGCCTTCTTTATTTAAAGACATTCTTTGTAAGCCAATTATTTTATCAAGATTTTCTTTTCCTTTAGTGAAGTTATGAATGATCGTATCTTTTTCTTCAATCTGACTCTTGAGATTTTCTATCTCTTTCTTGTTATCAACTTTCTTTTGTGATTTTTCTAACTCTAGAGATAATTTTCTTATTCTATCCTCTAATTCAGAAATATACATATCTTTCTCATATACGGTAGAGGATAGAGATCGAAGGTCTTCTATCATTTGTTCATTCTTGATTTCTAGTTTCTCAATTTTCAAGTTGTTTTCTTTTTCAGCAAAATTTTTGGATTCTATTTCTTTCTTTGCTGATTCATACTTATGTTCTAACTGCTTGAGTTTTGTGTCTGTATCTCTTTTAGCATTCTTCAAGAATTCTAACTCTTTCATTAAACTTTCATTTTTATTCTTCAATGAGGTGTTATGTTTATTTGCTTTCATCAGCATCTTGTGTACTTTGAATAGATCATTTTGAAGTTCATCATAAGATGGCATACCCTCATCACTTGATTCATCACTATAAGAATTATTTGAAGATTTAGTTGAGGAGCTTTCTTTGTTACCCCATGCCATAAAGCACGTGTAAGTAACCTCTTGGTCACTTATTTCATTCTCTGAACTACTTGTACGATCCCAAGTAGTGGCTTTCATGGCCTTCTTCTTTTTCTTCTTAGATTCTTTCTTTAGTAGTGGACATTCCGGTTTGATATGTCCAGCTTTGTTGCAATTGTAACACGTAGGAGTTTTATTCTTTGATTTCTTACTAACTTCTTCTTCTTCTTCATCTGATTCAGATTTTTGAATTCTTCTCTTGAATTTGTTTTTCCTTAGTATCCTTGCTAGCTTTTTAGATATAAAGGCTGCTTCATCTTCATCCATCTCTTCACTACTAGAGTTTTCTTGTGAAGTTTTAAAGGCTATTTTTTCTTGGGCTTTGGTTTTCCCACTCTTTTCATTCATTACCGTTTCGTATGTGAGGAGAGAACCTATAAGCTCAACTAAGGATGCATTTTTCAAATTTCTACCTTCCGTGATAGCAGTAGCTTTTGGTTCCCACATGGAGGGAAGGCCTCGTAGAATTTTTCTTATCATCTCATAAGTAGTGTAAGTTTCTCCTAAGGCATTTAGGGAATTTATTATATGAGTGAACCTAGTAAACATATTTGTAATTGATTCATTCGGGTTCATCTTAAAGGCTTCATACTCGCTTGTGAGCATATCAACCCTATTATCCCTAACATCCGTTGTTCCCTCATAAGTAACTTCTAGCTTATCACATATTTCCTTAGCTGATTTATAAGCCATTACTCGATTAAATTCATTACAATCTAAAGCACAATATAACGCATTCATAGCACTAGCATTAACTTGTAGTATCTTATAGTCTAGGTTCGTCATATCATTTTTCTCTTTGGGAACTTGTTTTCCATCAACTATCTTAGTGGGAATTTGGTCACCTTCCATGACAACTTCCCATGCTTTCTAATTCATAGTTTGAAGATATATTTGCATTGTCTTTTTCCAAAAAGTGTAGTTCAAACCACAAAAGATAGGTGGCCTAATTGAAGATTGTCCTTCTCCAAAGGGAGCTACGCCTAAGTTAGCCATTTAGATCTTTTTATAGCTACTATTTAAGATTTGCTATAACCCCACCCTGATACCAATTGAAATTAGGAATAGCTTCCCAAAAGGGGGGGGGGGGCTGAATTGGCTTTTAAAAATTTCTTTTAATTTCTTTTAAGAATCCTTAACTTCTTTAAACACTTAACCAATTCTTTAACTTGTTTGTTTAATTTCACCAATCACACAAGAATTTAGTTCTTTTGTCCAATCAATAACACAATTAAACAACCAATCAATTAAACACAATCTTCAAACCAAAGAATCAATTTAATTGCCAAATTTAAGTTAAACATCAAACAACCAAACCAAGATATAAAGTTTTTAGCACTTTGGTAATATAAAATCTTGAGATTGTTTGTTTGTTCATATAAGCCCCGTGATTATGAATTTGAAAACCTTGTGAAGAATGTAATTTAATATTCAACAATCCTTTCACAAACACAATAAAGCTTTTGTAGTAAGCCCTCGATATAAATTTTAATCAAGCCCTGTATATGTGGATTTGCTTAATATGATGTTCAATACAACATTCAATCACTCTTTCCAAATATTCAAAACTCAAACAAACTTTTAGTTAATTTATCTTTGAGTGTTTAACCAAGAAACGTACTCCCGTATGGTTTCCGCAAGATATGGTTTCACCAACGTACTCCCTTTTGGTTTCTGCAACCCAAATCAAAATTAATCTTTAAGTTTACTTGATTTCCAAATATGCGTAGTATATTTGATTTTCAATTTAAATCATCCACGTAATTTTGAATATGTACTAAAAATAAAAAATAGGGAAAGAGAGAGTGAGACGGAGATTTTTACGAGGTTCGGCTTATACCCAGCCTACGTCCTCGCCTTTGGAAAACCACCAAAGGATTCACTAAACATGTTCCGTTGACGGGTGGAACAAAACCGATTACAACATTCCTTGGTTAAGGGTAGAGCTTACCTTCTCCAAACGATATTCCCTCGTTCGGTCACTCCTTACATAGGCTAGAGTCCACCTCTCCAAGCAATATCCCCTTGCTTAGCGAACGATCCAAACACCTTGGAATGTCAATGAACTACAAGAAACATAAGATAAAATTTGCTTGCAAGTATACTCTCTCAAAGAGCAAATTAGTACAATTTCAGCATTATATACTTAAATGTAAAATATCAATAGGAAATAGAATGAAGCTCAAGTGTAGAATTCACCAATATCCTTCTTAGAAGAGGATTAGCAGTAGGAATTCAAAGGAAGAAGGATCAGCACTTCAAAATTCTCAGCAAAAGAATTTTTCAATGAGTGAGCAAGAGAACTTAGGAAGAACAAGAGTACTTTCAGCTCCTCAAAACAGATTTTTCAATTCTTTGGTTTATTTTGTTTTGCAAAACCATGTATTTATAGGCTTTCAAACTTGAAAAAGTTTCCTTAAAGAATTTCCCTATTTATTAGAATATTTAAGGTTCAAACGGCTATAATTTAAAACATTAGAATTTTAAAAATTTGCCCGTTAAACAGTGTTTAAATGTCTGACAACAGTGACCCCATTTCAGTGTTTTGGCCATAAAGTTTTCTGTATAACTCCAAATTAGGTGTTCTTTGTGTCCAAAGAAAGCTACGAAAAAATACCACAACTTTCATGTTTACCACTCTTTAACATAATGAGTGTTTGATAGAGAAAAATTCATCTCAATGCGGCTGTATAAAAACTAATAGCATTTGGGAAAAACTCTTTTTGGTGCTCTTTATTCAAAAAATGATTCTAACCTTTTTAAAATAATTTTTGACCTTATAAAAATATTATTTAGGTATTTTAAAAAGTATCTAGGTCTATGAACTTAACCTAAGAGCTTCAAAATATTTCAAACGATATTTTAAACATAAAAGCACTTACATGAGACTTCTAAAATATTAACATTCTAAGTTCTTAAGTCTTCATACTTTGTCCTTGGATTGAATCCATCTTTTCTTCAAACTTCCATATTCTTTAAGCTTTCTTACTTTGCCTTTCTTTGGATCTTTTTACTTTAATTTGCCTTGGCTTTCAACAGCTTATTCATGTCCTCATCTTCTTCAACAAGTAATTCATGTCTTGGCTCATTTAAGCTTCATTTGATCCTTGTGAGCACTTTGACCTTACTTCCATCATATTTGATCCTTGTGGGCACTTTGAATTTACTTTCACATATATGAACTCTGAAATATCATTACTCACACAAATACATTAAATTTTACTTATTTGTTAGCATCAAAACAAGATAACAAGATTTTAAGCCTTGTATGGCCAACATTTTGAAATTCCAAAAACCAATAATACTCACTTTTGAGCCTCCTACACTTATTCATACCTGATCTTACTACTCAAACTTCTTTGTAAGTGTGTTTAAGTGTGGTTGTTCTATAGGTTTGCTCTCCTTGCTCTATTTGATTGATTCGATTTTCTTAAGAGCCAATCCTAAGTTTTCTTAGGGGAATTTGTTAATAAGTCTCTCCTAAGATGATTTATATTAAACTTTCGAGTATTGCACATTCATTGCAATATCTTGTGAAGTTTTTATCTATTTTTGGATTGAAAAATCTCTTCAAAACATTTCCAAATATCTTGTGGGATTTATTTTGATATAACTTTGAAAAGATATTTGTTTATGTGATATTGATCTTTGTTGCAATATTCATTAACTAATATATTATTTACCGAATACAAAGATTATATATCTTTTGCAAACCAAACGTATACATTACTTGAGCATCATACGATTGAGAAAATTTGCTCATTGAAATATACATATATATATATATATATATATATATTGTTTGGCTAATATCTTTGTTTGAGCTCTTAGATTGAATACATCTTGTGATACAAAGATTATAGTGATTGCACTCTCAGGCACTGATCACATCAATAGAAAATATTTAGTTGAGAGCTGATATATCTTAAACCACAATGAGCTTACATATTATATCTTGTTGGTGGAGTATGTGATTGTGCATAAGTGGGTACATATCTGCTTTACATGAAAACATAATCACTGTACCATTATATTGTATTTCAAATCTGTTGTATTTCTAGGCACGGGTCTGAAGAGGGAGACTAGCCCTTTGACATAGTACCGGATTGACTTAAATCCAGTTAGGAAAGCTAGGTGCACCATCTTGTTAAGGTCTGTAAGTTGAGGTCAGCTCCGCTAATTGACCTAGTTGTAAGGGTTGAGGTCAGCCCTATGCTAATTGACCTAGTTTGTATCAGTGCTGCTCCACCCTTAAGTGAACCTTTAGTGGAATCCTCGGGCTTCCGAGATAGAGGCGGGGACGTAGGCACAATTAGCCAAACCTCGATAACATATCGTGTGTTTGTTTATATTTCTGCACTCTATATATACCACATGTGCATGTTATGGTGTGAATGATGCGTAAGATTTAAATTTTTGTACATTATATCTACTTGCACATTTGGGATTGTATAGAAAGACCCTAGGTAGCTAAATCATATTGATTCCTAATTTAACCTAGGAGAAAAGTTTAAAATTACAATTCACCCCCACTCTCGGGAATACACCAATTCAAACAAAGTATTTGTATTGTCCTCTCTATCTGCCCATTTGTTTGAGGATGGAAAGTAGTGTTGAATGCTAACTGTGACCCCATAGCCTCTTGAAAGCTCCTCCAAAATAGTGAAGTAAATTGGGTGTCTCAGTTTGAGACTATAGATACTAGCACATCATGTAAGCACACTATCTCTCGAATGTATAACTCTACCAGTCTGTCTATAGAATAGTTGACTTTGATAGGGATGAAGTGAGCAGTCTTTGTTAATCGATCTACGACCACCCAAATAGCATTTTATTCCTATCACGCTGGCTGTAGCCTTGTTACAAAATTCATAGAGACGTGATCCCATTTCCACTCAGAGACGTAGAGTTGCTGCAACTGCCCTGCTCAGCCTTTATCTGCTAGCAAATCAAGTACTACTTTACGAATTCAGCAAACTCCTTCTTTATGCGGCTCCACCAGAAGGATTTACATAGATCCTGATAAATTTTATTACTACCTGGATACATGGTGTATAGGGATCTGTGAGCGTCTTCCAAGATAACTCTCTATATCTGAGCATCTGCAGGAACGTATAATCTGGTATGAAACCGCAGGGCTCCATCATCCAATATACTGAGCTTTTCTTCCAGCCTGTCTTGCACTTTTTTTATGAACTCTGCTAGTTCCAGGTCAGTTCTCTAGGTGGCTTTAATCCTTTCTTGCAACGTAGGCTGTAACACCAAGTTAACGATAAATGTCTGGTGATCACTCTCTATTAGCTCCATGCCTAACCTCTCCAAATCCATCTGGATAGGGCGCTGAATCTCCACTACTGACCCCACTACTCCTGTTGTTTTCCTACTCAATGCATCAGCCACCACATTTGCTTTCCCTGGGTGCTAGCTGATAGTACAACCATAGTCTTTGATAAGCTCCAACCATCTTCCTTGTCATATATGCAAATCTTTCTAGGTGAAGAAATACTTTAAGCTTTTATAATCAGTAAAAATCTCACATTTCCCACCATAAAGATAATGCCTCCAGATCTTCAGTGCATACACCACTGCGGCTAACTCTAGGATGTGCATAGGGTAATTCTTTTCATATTCTTTAAACTGTCTAGATGCATAGGCAATGACTCTTCCATGCTGCATTAACACACATCCAAGTCCTTTCAAAGATGTATAACTGTATATCACAAATCTATCCTGCCCTGATGGAATAGACACTACCAGTGCAAAGACGAACCGCCACTTTAACTCCTGGAAGCTCTATTCACATTTATTGGTCCAGTTAAATTTTACATTCTTTCCCATGAGTAATGTTCGTGGACCTGATAATCTGGAGAAGTCATCCACAAAATGCTGGTAGTACCCTACCAGACCTAGGAAGCTTCTGACGTCTTGAACATTTCTTGGCCTTACCCAACTCACCAGTGCCTTAATCTTACTCGGGTCAACTGATATACTGTCCCTGAAAATCACATGTCCGAGGAAAGTAACCAGCCTCAACCAGATTTCACATTTCTTTAACTTTGCGTAAAGCTTCTTTTCTCTTAATACCAGCAATACCAGCCTCAAATGATGCTCGTGCTCCTAAAAAATCCTCGAGTAAACTAGTATATCATCTATACAAACTACAACGAGCTGGTCCACATATTGATGGAACACCTGATTCATAACATCCGTAAATACTACTAGTGCATTAGTCAACCCGAATGGCATTACCAGGAACTCGTAGTGCCCGTATCTAGTTTGAAATGTTGTCTTTGATACGTCATCTGCCTTGACTTTCACCTAGTGATAACTTGACCTAAGGTGAATTTTAGAGTAGACATGGGTCCCCTGGAGCTGATCAAATAAGTCATCAATCCTAGGAAGAGGATATTTATTCTTAACTATTAATTTGTTTATCTCCCTATAATCTATACACATCCTCATGGACCCATCCTTCTTTTTCACAAACAAAATGGGTGTTCCTCAAGGCGACACGCTAGGTCTGATGAATCCTTTATCCAACAATTCTTGCAACTAAACTTCCAATTCCTTCAATTCAGTTCGAGTCATACGGTATGGTGCTTTAAACACCGGTGCCGACCCTGGTAGTAGATCCATTGTAAATTCAATGTCTCAGTTTGGTGGTAAGCTAAGTAACTCTTCTGGGAAGACATCTGGAAATTCTCTAACTACTGGAGTGTCAGCTTATTTTAGTTCTTCCTTTGGCAACTCTTTTATGTAAGCTACATATCCCTCACATCCATCCTGAATTAGTCTCTTCACTTGAATAGCTGACACAAGTTGTGGTGAGTCACCAACACGTGAAACCACGAATCTATATTCTTGCTCACCTGGGGGTCTGAAAATCACTTCTTTTTTATAGCAATCTATACTGGCGTGATTAGCTGCCAGCCAATCCATACCCAATATTAAATCAATTCCCTGTATATCTAGTATCACAAGATTAGCTGGTAGCACTTTTCCCTAAATGGCCATTGGAAAATTTATAAATACCTTCCTACACCTTACAATAGATCAAGTCGGCATGGATACCAACAACTCAACATCTAACAATTGTGCTCCAATCCTAGCCACTTTAACATACCCCGATGATACAAAAGAATGGGTGGCACCTGTGTTAAACAAAACAACAACTTTATATGGAAAAAATAGTAAGTATACTTGTGACAACGTCTTCAGCAGTCTCAGTATCTCCCAAAGTCAATGCATAGACTCTCGTTGGTACAGTGTTCCTTTGCTAGCCTCCACGAGGTGCCTGCTATCGTCTACCCCAACTGACTCACTCGAAAAAATGAGCAGCTCGGAAGCTATCCCAAGTATAGGAGTTACGTCGTGTAATAATAAACCCAAGGGCTAGATCGTCTCCTCAGGGAATGCATTTTAATCTCTAATTTTACGTTCATCCAATCGAAAACAAAAATGCACTGAACTTGGTTCAGATTCGGGGTCTCAAGTTTGTTCAATTTCACTTTTAACGAATTAAATAACATGTAAATTGAAATCCTAAACTAACATGTATTGAACTAAAGAACAAAAATGGGAAACCCTAACCTACTCAAGGAAACATCAAAGCACGCATTAATTGAGGATGGTAACCTAGAACATGGAATTAAAAACACACAATAGAAGCTAAACCAAACACACACACGCGCAATAAAAACCGAACCTTTAACTAAAGAAAACTTCGAACCAAAATTAAACTATTAACGATGAAGACAAAACACGATAAAAATTAAATAATTAAAACTTTACCAAACTAATTAAATAATTCAAATATTAATTAAATCTATGGCAAAAGTCAACTAAGAGAATATTAAATAAATAATCAAAGTTCACAATAATAAAACACCCTAACTAATGTTCAAAATCCAAAATTTCACTAGTTAATTAATAATAAGTAATGATTGAGAGAAGATGAGAGAGAGAGAGAGAGAGAGAGAGAGAGAGAGAGAAGAAGAAGAAGAAGAAGAAGAAGAAAAGCAGGAGCTAGCTGCTGCAAAAAGGCGCTGCGGAGGCTGTTCGGTGCTGTTGCAAATGGGAACTGCTGGTCTGGCTTTACTGGTGTGGTGAGGCAGCTGTGGAGTGGCTCCGGGGAGCTGGCATGGCCGCTGGAATTGCAGAGGTACGGGTGGTCTTAGCAGAGGCCTTCGTGTGCTGTTGTGTTGCTGATGTGCTCGAGGAATGGAGGTTGGCCGAGGAAGAAGGAAGTTGTTCTGCTAGTGTTTTGCTGGGACTGGAGAAGACAAGCGACTACTGTGGCTTGGAGAGGTTGCAGAGGTTAGAGCAGAGGGGGCCATATAGATCTGCTGGTGTGAGGGAAAACAGAGGAGAAGAAAGAGAAGGAGAGAGAACAGAGGGGAAAAGAGAAAGCTCAGGAGAGGAGAGAAATAAAATAAAAACAGAGGGGAAGAGAAGAGAATAGGGTGAGGGAATAAGGGAGAATGAAAAAAATAAAAGATCAAAGGAAGAGTGGGAAGAGAGTTGATGAGCAGAGCACACCCAAAATAGGGGAAAAAGAAAGAATAAATAGGGGAGGAGGCTTGCCCTAACCCACGACCCGGATAGGAGACCCGGCCCAAATTGTTATATTTTTTCATTTTTTTCATTCTATGTTCATTGCAAATCTGACTCTTTTGGAGCCCATTTCTCATAAAACTCAAAACACAAAAGTTGTAGATAATACTTTTTTCTTTCTCTGGAAATTTGAATCGTCTCGATCGGAGCTTGGACAGAAAAGTTATACATGAAATACGAACAGGTATTGGTTTTGGTTTCCGAGATTTTTCTTGCAACAAAAAATTACTAAAACTTCATAAATAGTGCAATAAAGTTCAAGAATGATGATTTTGGCACTTTATTAAAATATTATAAAATTTTAGACATTTAATTAAAAATATAAACCGTAAAGCCCGAGTTAAGACGCCCAATTACGCAGTTTTGACGCGTAATCACACCCCCCAACTAACGTTTTGCTAATCTCTAGCAAATGACGTGAATGAATCTCAGGGTGGTATCTACAACTATATACTCCAGTAATCATGAAATCAATGCACATGTGACATAACTATACCACTTCACATACAAGAACATAATTGAATTTCATACAGGCTTGTTCATATTCAATGCACACGACTCCAAAGCACGTCCCTCATGCAAGTTTCATCGTTTATATATGATTTGAGAGCAGTATACTCACATGAAGTTAATCAGTGGCACATTCAAAGTTAATGCAATCATATAAGTTCGAGTATAAACAGGTAAACTCTCGAGGTGTGTGTGATGTGTGTGACTCAGTACACCTAGGACGCCAGTGGACACCTACAGAACGGTCGCTTTGACTTGGCCTAACTGGTATACCCTCTAGAACACTCAAAGAAAATGGGTTCACTCATCATATGTGAGGAGGAGTGTCGCGATCAAACATCCCACATATTAAAAGGAATAACACTAAGTATATGGAGTGGACTAGTCTGGAAAGGATCTAGCTACTAGTCTGGAAAGGATCTAGCCTATCTATGAGGTGTCGGGTCCTTCACCCTAGCATCTTCTCACCTACTCGCCATATCCAACCAAGGCCACCCTAGATCAACTTACTCACAAACTTGTCGTGAATACATCTGAGGCATTAATCGGTTAAAGAATCTTCATACATGGAAAATATGTATCGTGTCCTTGTGATATGTATTTGGCCGACATTGACATTTCATTTCATGCGCATGTGTATTGCTTATTCTTTATTTTGCTCATTCTTCATTTTCTGTCTTTTCTTGATCAATTAGGACAATCATAACACTTCTTTTGTAATCTTCATACCATCAATGGGAATTGAGCTCGAATAGGGGTCCATGAATTAAGTCTATCTCTAGGGGTGGCTCAGCCTTTACATATTGAGTAGGCTACAAGACCTAGGTTTCTATCTCCCCACTAGGTGTCACCTCTAGGCTAGCAATTCAAAACATAGACTAGTGTACAAAGGAATCATCCAGGAAAAGAGAATTGAGTTCCTTGAACTCTGATTTGATATTAACGCTCAAAAGGATGATAAATAGCTCAAGGATATTTCACAAGGTGTCATAGTCGCCACGGATGCTCTCTCAGTGCTCATAGGAAACCCTAAGTGCAATGAATCACGTGAATGTGTTTATTCAGCCTCGTGAGATGTCGTGTAAATACAGGAAATTATATAGCCAAATTCACATGAATGTACTACCAATCAATTCTTCATGGAGCCATAAGATCATATAGAGAGAAACTACGCATGATTGACTCAAGTGTGTAATTTGTAAGTTATGCACAAGTATGTGAAGGGTATACACAGTGTTAAGCATGGCATAGTGCAGTGTAATTCCTTAGTGTTCTTCTTTCTTTCTCTCTCTTTTTGATTTTTTTTTTGTTTTTTTTGTTTTTTTTTAAATATAAAACCCAGTACGTGTACGTGCACAGTGTCACATGCGAATGCTCATCCCCCCCCCCAACTAAAGTGGAACATTGTCCTCAATGTGAAAGCATAGGGGAAATAGAAAATACTGTGCACGGGAAAAGTAAGGCGTACCTGAGTCGCGAAATAATGGAAAACAAAGATCGAACTATGAGAAAATGGTCCTAAAAACTAACTAAAAATAAAATAAGATAAAATAAAAGGAAAATAAGGGAAATAAAAACATCACAATTGTCTGGCGGAGGCTTAGGAGGAATTTCGTCTGGTGGCCACAGGTCTATAAATTGCATCGGCAGGTCTCCAAATTTGAGCCGCCACAGTGGATCAGTCTTCATACCTGCACGAAAATCAACCTTAGATAAATTAATGCGTGTCAAAATACCAAACAATTTGTGTGTAGGTCGACCCTCTTGTGTTGACAAGAAAGGGTCTTTATTCAACATCGTTTTCAGGAAATTTGCTTCTTTACGAACTAATGTGTGATAAGAAGTTATCGGAATAATTAACTGCAGTTCTTCACAAGCATTGACATGAAAGGTTTTACCTGGTTCTTTGAAAATTATATGCTCACCAGACTGGTCACCCTCTTTAACGGGTGTACATATCATCATACCACTGCAAGAGTCTGCCTCCACATTAGGCTTCTTAACATCTGATTTAGGCAGGAGTGACGATTTCATGATTTCTGAGCTCAGAGTATGAGGTACCACAGGTTAGTACTCCGCATGAGTATCAGTCTCCTCATCAACTAACTACTCCGCTTGTGGCCCCGTTTCCTCTGATTTTTCTTTGACCTCTTCTTGTTCAGCCATGACTTCTAGTTTTGGGACAACTGGTTGTCTGACGATGAGCATCTCAGGTTGGGGAAATTCTTTCTTGCTTCTCGAAGTAGTGGTGGCCTCTGCTGCCTCAAAGAGATCATTGTGCATTTGTTGTTGTGGTTTGTGGTACTCTTGAGGACTAGGCTGAGGTTCTGCGAGCAATTCTTTGTTTTCTAAGATATCCAACTGTGTGCTTATCGCATTAATGGTATCCCACAATTCATTATTATGATCAACTTGAGTTTGCATGAATTGCTAGAGCATGTTCGCTATATGTGTTATGCTATCCCCAAAAAGGTCTGACGACGTACAGCTCAGAGGGATCTGTTGTTGCTGATATTAAAGCGGAGGGTTGTTTTGAAAGTTTTGTGGGTCGTATGCATCACCACCACTAATTGTGCTGATAGGGTGTGCAATTATGGGTGCCTGAGTGCATCGTGTGTTCACTGTGGGACATTGTCAGCTAAGTAATCAAAAAATGATAATACCTGATCTGGATCCTCGCTGACGGGCTCTCCATTAGACATAGTCTAGACAAAACACTTGCAATCAGGAGTAAGAGTAGTATAAAAACAATTAGCTAACCTCCATGAGTCGAACCCGTGATATAGACAAGTGCTTAGTAGATCCTTGAATCGCTCCCAGCAAGCCCGAAATGTCTCGTCATTCTGCTGCACAAAGTTAAGAATCTGTTCCTGTAAAAATTGAGTTCTTTGTGAGGGACAAAACGCATGTAGGAATTCACGCTCCATATCAGACTAAATAGTGATAGAATAAGGTCTCATAGAATGAAACCAAATCAGTGCCCTATCCTGCAAAGTAGCAAGAAATAAATTTAGTCTAGTAGATTCGTCAGCTCTAGCATGAGAGAAAAACATGTTGCAGGTTAACTCAAACTCTGCTAGGTCCTGATAAGGGCACTCAGATTCCGTCCCGTAAAACTCGGGTAGTAATGACGTCCTTCCGCACTACATCATGAAATTAAGCTCGTCATAAGGCAAAACAGTGGAAGAGGATGCAGTGGCATATTCAAGCTGCAAAAAGTCCATTATCGTGCGCGGTACAAGTGCAGCCATTTTTCAAAACTCGATTTTTTTTCTATTTTTCTTTTCTGTTTGTTTTTTATTTTTCTTAAAACTAATAAAAATGATGGGAAAAAAGTAAATTTGAGACTAAGAACAACATTCCCCGACAACGGCGCCAAAAAATTGACTCACTCGAAAAAATGAGCAGCTCAAAAGCTATCCCAAGTATAGGAGTTACGTTGTGTAATATTAAGCCCAAGGGCTAGATCGTCTCCTCAGGGAATGCGTTTTAATCTCTAATTTTACGTTCGTCCAATCGAAAACAAAAATGCACTGAACTTGGTTCAGATTCAGGGTCTCAAGTTTGTTCAATTTCACTTTTAACGAATTAAATAACATGTAAATTGAAATCCTAAATTAACATGTATTGAACTAAAGAACAAAAACGGGAAACCCTAACCTACTCAAGGAAACATCAAAGCACGCAATAATTAAGGATGGTAACCTAGAACATGGAATTAAGAACACACAATAGAAGCTAAATCAAACACACACACGTGCAATAAAAACCGAACCTTTAACTAAAGAAAACTTCGAACCAAAATTAAACTATTAACAATGAAGACAAAACACGATAAAAATTAAATAATTAAAACTTTACCAAACTAATTAAATAATTCAAATATTAATTAAATCTATGGCAAAAGTCAACTAAGAGAATATTAAATAAACAATCAAAGTTCAACAATAATAAAACACCCTAACTGATGTTCAAAATCCAAAATTTCACTAGTTAATTAATAATAACTAATGATAGAGAGAATATGGGAGAGAGAGAGAGAGAGAGAGAGAAGAAGAAGAAGAAAAACAGGAGCTAGCTGCTGCAAAAAGGCGCTGCGGAGGCTGTTCGGTGCTGCTGCAGACGGGAATTGCTGGTTTGGCTTTACTGGTGTGGTGAGGCAGCTGTGGAGTGGCTCCGAGGAGCTGGCATGGCCGCTGGAATTGTAGAGGTACGGGTGGTCTTAGCAAAGGCCTTTGGGTGCTGTTGTGTTGCTAATGTGCCCGAGGAATGGAGGCTGGCCGAGGAAGAAGGAAGTTGTTCTGCTAGTGTTTTGCTGGGACTGGAAAAGACAAGCGACTGCTGTGGCTTGGAGAGGTTGCAGAGGTTAGAGCAGAGGGGGCCATATACATCTGCTGGTGTGAGGGAAAACAGAGGAGAAGAAAGAGAAGGAGAGAGAACAGAGGGGAAAAGAGAAAGCTCAGGAGAGGAGAGAAATAAAATAAAAACAGAGGGGAAGAGAAGAGAATAGGGTGAGGGAATAAGGGAGAATGAAAAAAATAAAAGATCAAAGGAAGAGAGGGAAGAGAGTTGGTGCGCAGGGCAAACCCAAAATAGGGGGAAAAGAAAGAATAAATAGGGGAGGAGGCTTGCCCTAACCCACGACCCAGATAGGAGACCTGGCCCAAATTGTTATATTTTTTTATTTTTTTTATTCTATGTTCATTGCAAATATGACTCTTTTGGAGCCCATTTCTCATAAAACTCAAAATGCAAAAGTTTTAGATAATCCTTTCCTCTTTCTCTAGAAATTTGAATCGTCTCGATCGGAGTTTGGACGGAAAAGTTATACATGAAATACGAACAGGCGTTGGTTTTGGTTTCCGAGATTTTTCCTGCAACAAAAAATTACCAAAACTTCATAAATAGTGCAATAAAGTTCAAGAATGATGATTTTAGCACTTTATTAAAATATTAGACAATTATAGACATTTAATTAAAAATATAAACCGTAAAGCCCAAGTTAAGATGCCCAATTACGCAGTTTTGACGCGTAATCACCAACCTGGTTTGGGAGCTGGTGCATAGATCGATGGTCCTCGACATGATTGAGCCATATGACTAGGTCTTCCACATCGATAACATACATTCTCACCCAACCGGCACTCGCCCGAATGTCCCCTTCCACAGCTGGGGCAAGTAGGATAAATCTGCCCTCCCTGATATCCACTGTGTCCTGTTGTCTTCCTTTGACCCCTACTACTATCACCTCCTCTCCATGGACCCTGACTAGACCCAGTATGAAAATTCGGAGGCGTGGGTCGCTTCCTCTAGCTCGATCCTCCTACATCTCCCTGCACACTCTCCTCTTCCACAGTGGCTCTCTCAACCAGCTCAGAGAAATCTTGTATCTTTAATACTACCACCTATCTATATATATCTCGCCTCAAATTTCTCTCGAACATCCTAGCCTATTTAGTTTCATCTCAAACGATATAAAGGCACAAGTGTGACAAGTCAATGAATCTCACCACGTACTTCTGGACTGTTATTGATATTTGGGACTGGCTCAAAAATTCCTGTACTTTAGCCTCTTTGAGTGTGGCGGGAAAATATCTATCAAAAAATATCTCCCTAGATATGCTCCAGGTCATATCCATGGGCATAGGAGTCTTGTAATGACCCGGACCTTTATACGGACCCAGGTGTCACTCGCTCATACAAAATTCCTGTACCTGTTCAAGATACATATACAACCAACCCTAAACAGGGACATACGAGTGTAACTCATACATAACAAGAATGTAAATGTTGCGGAAAAACATAAACATTCATCGGGATTTCTAATAGACATATACCAGAGTTTACTGTTATATCCCCAAATACATTTATACAGACTTGGAACATATCCTAATAATACAACCCGAAAAGGATATTCCAACTAAGTTCAATATACACATAACTACTTACGTATGCTACAACCCAAAAAAAATTCTCCAAGTCCCTTAACCAACTAGGACCGACGTCCTGATGTACCTAAAAAAAAAGGTTGTATAATGGGGTGAGACACCTCTCAGTAAGGAAGAAAGTGTTACAACAGTGTGTGACTCCATATATGCACATTTTTATACAAACTCATACATTTGAAACATTTGTTTATAATACTACAACATATAACATTTATCTGCACATCAAGTATTTAAATCATGCATATGATTATTAAAACACCTCCAACTTGATATGACAATTTGCCTGCTTACCTCGTCGCATGGGTTGTTTATTGATTGCCTCTGACAGTGTCTTGTTCGTGCAAACAAAGCCGAGCATCTTTTATAGTCCAACAACCCCCTGGTTTATTTCTACTAGCATCTTACTAACTCCTCGTAGGTCAACCATCTAATGTACCCATACTGATTTCTCATGTATGATTGCACTATACTGCCCGCATCGGTACCTAGCCCTAGGAGTTTATTTCAACCCCCGAACTGGAGTATCTTTCAACCCCTTTTATTGAAGTTTCTTTCAACTTCTTTTGGTCACAAGTTGTGGTTCCAGTATCACATATACAATTTATAGCAAAATATAGTAACTTGTGCAATTCCAGTATTTTTAAAATTTCAAATAATCACATTGTGTTCAAACCGGTGCCTATCCACTCAGTTTACCCCTCTCTGTTTACTGATACAGCTCAATGTATCACTGGCCTCTGTTTCCATATTCTCAGTATAACAAATTGGAACTCCGTTCCCATCTCTTATATATATGAAGTATAGAATGTTCATACATTTCCATTTCAATATATATCAAACAAGTTTAATCCAAAACCCACTAAATGAGAAAAAGTTCAGTAACCACCATTTAAATGGAAAAGTAAAAGATTTAAGCGTCTTCTACTACAGTTTAAATGCAAATAAGTGATTTTCATAAGATTTGGAGATCATACGCCAAAATCCTCATTTTTATCAAAAATCGTAAAATCGTAAAACCGACATTTCTACTCTGTAGAATTTAGCAAATAAGCAGTTAAATCATACATATAAATATAAACTAGCTTTCTAGCGGTTTAGTTTTCCAAAAAATGCTGTTGTAATCAAATTCCCCTTACTTTAAACTTGACACGAAACTATGTATGAAACTAATCCAAACCGACAACCTGGGATCCTCAAAACCTAAAAACCACAGAACATAACCGTACTTTATTTTTGACTACTAACCAAATATTCAATCGAAATCAAAATTAGATCCTTACCTCGATTTTTGAGAAAACCCAAAAATCTTGAAAACAAAAATCTAATCCGCTAAAGTTGTAGAACTTCCTCCTTTGATCCCTGCAGGAACTTCCGTTTTCAGAAACGGACGTCGAACAATGAAGAACCTTAGAGAGAGAGAGAGAATTCCACTGGTTGAGAGAGAGAGAGTGTTTGGAGAGAAACTTAAGCTCCTAAGTAACCAAAATGGATATTTATAGAGCCTTTAAATGAGTCAAACTCATCAACGAGGTGGCCTCTTCATCTATGAATCCATCACACAATTCGTCTACGAAGCCATCCCTTTGTCACCGAGCCCAAGTTCCAAATATTTCTATGACCCGCTCGGTATTTTCTCATCGACGAGTATCTGAATTTCGTTGATGAGGCTTTGATGGACTTCGTCAACCAACATGACCCCTTCATCAACGAACACAGCTTATACGGGTTTGGATCTCTACAATCTCCCCTCTTTATAAGAATTTCGTCCTCAAAATTCCCTAACCATTACTAACATAATGGACTCTGGATAGTGCTGGAGGTAAAGCCACTCAATAAGCAACCGTGCCTATCCTTTCAAGGATCTCAAAAGGCCCAATATACTGAGGACTTAGCTTCCCCTTCTTCCCAAACCTCACCACCCCTTTCATCCGAGGGATCCTCAGGAATACCATATCTCCTACCTCAAATTCCAACTCTCATCGACGAGTATTAGCATAACTCTTCTGTCAACTTTGAGCTGCTTTGATTCTTGCCTTGATTAATTCTACCTTTGTAGAGGTCTGCTAAACTATTTATGGACCCAGTACCTGCCGCTCGCCTACATGATCCCAGTATAACGAAGACCAACACTGACGACCATACAAAGCCTCATAAGGTGTCATCTCTATGCTTACCTAGTAACTGTTGTTATATGCAAACTCAACGAGCGGTAGATATCGTATTTAACTATCACCGAAATCCAGTACATAAGCCCGCAACATATCATCTAACGTCTAAATAGTCCTCTACGACTATCCATCCATCTGCGAGTGAAAAGACGTACTGAACATAAGTCATGATCCCAAGGCATCTTGTAAACTATTCCAAAAACGAGATATAAAACGCGGATCCCAATCTGAAACAATAGATATTGGGACGCCATGGAGTCATACCACCTACTGCACATAAAATTATGCCAGCCTACTTAGAGAGTACCTGACTCTAATTGGAATGAAATGTGCCGTCTTTGTTAGCCAATCCACTATAACCCATATGGCATTCTGCCTATGTACCGTCACACGTAAACCCATCACAAAATCCATCGAGACATGTTCCCACTTCCACTCAGGGACATCGAGTGGCTGAAGTGGTCCTACCTGCTTCTAATGTTCTACTTTGATCTACTGACATGTTAGGCACTGCTCTACAAATCGGGCAATCTCTATTTTCATGTTGGACCACCAGAAAGATTTCTTAAATCCCGGTACATTTTCGTACTACCAAGATGTACAGGGTAGAATGAACGATGTGCCTCCTACGAAATGACCCATTTAGTCATGACATCATTTGGTACACAAACCCCACCATGAAATCTCAATATCCCATCACCAGAAATACTAAAATCCGACTTTAACCCCTTCTGAACTCCTTTCATAATCTCAACCAACTCAGGATCCTCCCTCTACGCCACACGAATCCTCTCCTGTATAGTCACTTGTACCACCAAGCTAGCAAGGACAGCCTGATGGTTTCCTTCTACCACCTCCAAACTTAACCTTTCAAGGTCCATACAGATCTAGTACTGAACCTCCACTGCAGAAACAAACACATCCATAAACTTCCGACTCAAGGCATCGGCTATGACATTAGCCTTTCCTAGATGATAGCTAATAATATAGTTGTAGTCTTTAATCAACTCAAGCCACCTGCGTTGTCTCATGTTGAGCTCTTTCTGGGTGAAAAAGTATTTTATATTTTTATGGTCCATAAAAATCTCACACCTTTCACCGTACAAGTAATGCCTCCAAATTTTCAGTGACCAGTTGTCATTTCAGCTCCTCGAAACTCAGCTCGCACTCATTTGTCCAATCATACCTCACTTTCTTTCATGTGAGTCTCATCAAAGGACCTACTAAATTGGAGAACCCTTCCACGAACCGACGGTTGTAACCTGCAAGACCCAGAAAACTTTTGACCTTCTGAACATTCTTCGGTCTCGCCCAGTCCACTACTGCTTCAATCTTACACGAGTCCACGGATATACCTTCTCTAGACACCACGTGCCCCAGAAATGCAATCTATTCCAGCCAGAACTCATACTTTTTTAGTTTAGCATACAACCTCTTATCCCTAAGCATTTGCAATACTAGCCTCAAATGAACTTTATGCTCTGCAGCACTCCGAGAATACACTAGGATATCATTAATAAATACCATGATGAACTCATCTAGATACTTGTGGAAGACCCCGTTCATCAAATCCATAAATGCTACAGGTGCATTAGTCAAACGAAAAGGAATAACCATAAATTCGAAATGGCCATATCGGGTTCGAAATGCAGTTTTCGAGACGTCCACCGCTTTCACCTTCAGCTAGTGATACCCAGACCGTAAGTCAATCTTGGAGAAGACCTGTGTGCCCTGGAGTTGATCAAACAAATCATCAATCTTGGGTAGTGGATACTTGTTCTTTATCGTCACCTTATTTAGTTCTCGGTAGTTGATGCACATCCTCATCGACCCATCCTTCTTTTTCACAAATAATACCGGTGCTCCCCAAGAAGAAACACTAGGTCAAATGTACCCTTTGTCTAGCAGCTCTTGAAGTTGTTCTTTCAATTCTCTCAATTCGGCTAGAGCCATACGATACGGAGCTTTTGATATTAGTGTCGTACTTGGAACTAATTCTGTGGCAAATTTCATTTCACGATCTGGAGGTAAGCCTGGCAAGTCCTCTAGAAACACGTCGGGGAACTTGCACACTACAACAATCATCTCCAGTCTATTTTCTTCTATTGGCAAGTCTTTTACAAATTCTAGATAACCCTGGAACCCTCAAAGGCATAACCTTATAACTTGCATAGTAGAAAGGATCCACGGTGCATAATGCACACACGACCCTAAAAACTAAAATTCCTGTTCCCCAGGCGGTCTGAACAACACCTCCCTCCTGTGGCAGTCAATACTGGCATAACTGGATGACAACCAGTCCATCCAAAAGATGATATCAAAGCCAAACATTTCATATACCACAAGGTCAACGGGTAGTATTCTTCCTTGAATTTCCATTGGAAAGTTACAAACTACATAGTTACATTCGACTATAGACCCAGATGGCGTAGGCACTACCAATCCATAATCTAACCATTGCACCTCTAATCCACACAATTTAACAAATCCATGGGAAATAAAAGAATGTGTTGCCCCATAATCAAAAACTATGACAACTTTATGAGAAAGCATGTAAATGATACTTGTGACAACATCGCCCGCGTTCTCAGCATCAACTGGAGTCAGAGAATACACCCTCACCTGCGTCGTACCCCCTTGCTGACCACCAAACTTTGCTTGAGTATTACCCCTGTATGGCTGCTGCGAGGTTCCACTATTCCTCTACATCTGACAGTCTCTTATCTGATATCTTTGCCTACCACACCGCATACAGGCCCCCGTAGACAACCAACACTGCCCATGGTGTGTCTTACCATATAAAAAGCAACGTTGAACACGTGCGGTATTCTGGGACATACCACCATTGTTATTATTCCACTTATCCTGCCCTGCCCCAGATGAAGAATTAGGAGGCACTGGCCTCTTCTTCGAGACCTGAACTTCTGTGTCCTCCAGTAAACACTCTTCTGCTACTTTGGCTTTATCAACCAACGTAGCAAAGTCCCGCAACCTCAAGATCGTTGTCTGCTTACGGATCTCGCTCCTCAAACCCCTCTGAAACTTCCAGGCCTTCATCCCTTCATTCGGTATCACGAATGGAGCAAATTGGGACAGCTCTTGGAATTTGGTAGCGTACTGCTGCACTGTCAACGATTGTTGCGTCAGATTTATGAATTCCTCCATCTTCGTGTTTCTAACTGTGGCCAGAAAATAACATTCAAAGAAGAGCTTTTTGAATCGCCCCCATGTCAATGCTATTGGTATCAGTAGGTGCTCTTTCACCTGCTTTACAGACACCCACCATCTCTTAGCCTCCCCTACCAACTTGAATGTGGCGAAGGTGACTTTCTGCCTTTTAGTGCAGTTCAACATGTCTAGGATCTTCTTGATCTCTTGGATCCTATTCTCAGCACGAACTGGATCTACACTACCCATAAAAGCCGAGGGCTTCAACCTGGTGAATTGCTCAATGAAGCAACCCAACTCAGTCATAGGACGATCTTGCCTCCTATTCGTCTGCACTACCTCAGTCATAAGCTGTTGTGCGAAGTCACGCAACACACTAGTAGAATAATTACCAGCCTCAGGGCCGGCACCCTCACTACTACTGCCTCCCACGTTGGCAGTAATATCCCTAGATTCCATCCTGAAAAATAATTACGAGAATCAATTATAAAGGTAATAGCCTACCCATCAACTAGTACTATCACAATATAAGGTCAATTCTCTAAGTTCATATCCTTAACATTGACGTACTCCATAAATTTGACACCCTCATTCTAGCTCAAGTTCCACTTTTCCACTTGGAAACAAAACTGTCAATGGATTGCCGTGATTTTCTTGAACCTTTCGATTGATCCAGAAAAACACAAAAGTCTATTAATGGATTTACGTCTCCAGGTATACAAAGCCAAACTCAACGTCTTATCCATGTCTTATACTCTGATATATTCTAGGCTATCAAAACTAGCAATTCCTAAGTTCTGTACATATCCCTAACCAGGCAACATGAATCAAATCATACTTCCGACTAGTTAAGGGCTCTGATACCAACTGTAACGACCCAGCCCTTTATACGGACCCAAGTGTCACTCACACATACAAAATGCCTGTACTTGTTAAAGATACATATACAACCCGCCTTAAACAAGGATATATGGGTGCAACTCATACATAACAGGAATGTAAATGTTGCAAAAAAACATAAACATTCATTGGGATTTCTAATAGACATACACTAGAGTTTACTGTTATATCCTCAAATACATTTATACAGACTTTGAACATATTCTAATAATACAACCCCAAAAGGAAATTCTAACTAAGTTCAATATACACATAACTACTTACGTATGCTAAAACCCAAAAAAAATTCTCCAAGTCCCTTGAGCAACTAGGACCGATGTCCTAATGGACCTGAAAACAAAGGTTGTCAAATTTGTTAGCTTTACCATGATCCCAAGAGGGGGGGTGAATTGGTATTTTTAAAATCTATCCCCTAGGTACTCCTCCTAATAGCAATATGTTCACAATCCTATGGTCAATCTAGTGCAAGTAATATCAGAAATTAAAGAAAGCAGTTTAAACAATTACACAAGCACTAGAAAGCAGTAAAGAGAAGGGTGACACACAGATATGTTATCGAGGTTCGGCCAACTGCCTACGTCCCCACCTTGGCTAACCAGCACAAGGATTATCACAATAACTTGATCGCTTAACAGGGTGGAGCGGCACCTATACAAACCAGGTCAAATTAACACAGGGCTGACCTCAACCTTTACACCAATCCTTACCAGGCTGGATTACCACCCCCTCAGGCCACGCCTGGAATCTCTTAGATATACAATAAAAAGGTACAGTATAAGGGTGCTTTCACATAAAGCAGATTTGTACCCCAAATGCGCACAATCACAAACACCACAAATGATTTAAAATGTAAGCCCAGTGTGGTCTAGATAGTTCAACTCTCAAATATATATTCTATCATTGTAGTACGCACGTGAGGGTGTCAATAATAATAATCTGTGTATTTCAAAATATTCAATTAAACGTGCTTACACAGAATATCAAACAAGCCTCAAGAATGTCAATCAGTAGAGTATCTCAATCACATAAATATGTATATGCTGGGACTTGCAAAATATATATGATCTTTGTTTTCAGCAAAAATATATGAGTGAATAAATATTGCAACAAAGATGTTTCACCTCAAAAAAAAATATCTCCTCAAATGGTTTTCAAAATAAAGAGCGATAGATATTTGTAAATGATTTTGAAAATATTTCGCAACCAAAAGCAAATGTGAGCTTCTCAAGATGTTGCAACGAATATGCAATCTTAGAAGATCTAGTAAAGTCTTCTTAGGATGAACTTATCAACAAAGTCCCCTAAGAATCCTTTTAGATTCGGCTCTCAACAAAATGAAACAATCTCACAGCAAAGAGAGAGCAAACCTTTCAATCTAAACACTCAAGAACACTTACAGATGATTTAACAACTTTTGAAGGTAAGCTAGAGTGTATTTGGAAGAATATGAGCAATGAGAAATACTTTTCTTTAAAAGAGAATTTGATTTTCTATTTTTTCTAATCGCTGCTTAATTCTCCCAAATGAAAGAGAATATGTAGACACACCAAAATATTTGACCATTGGGGACCTATTAGGGATTGTTACAAAAGTTCAATGATGTTTAAAACATTTTAACCATGTTTAAGACTTTTAACTGCGGTAAAAAAATAGGTGTAACCCGAGAGGTCTGGTTGACCAGATTAGGTTTGGTCAACCAAGTCCCACATGGTTCGGTCGACCAGGGGACTTTTGAACTGAGGTCTCGATCGACTAGGAGAAGGAGATTTCTTAATTTTTCGAGGTTCGGTCGACCAGGCCATTCTGAATTGGATGGTTCGATCGACCAGACTGTTGGGATTTCTCTCAAGGACCCTCAGTCGACCAAGTAGTTGTAGTACAAAAAGAGTCGGTCGACCAGATGGTCAAACTTTTGACCCAGGGAGGTTTCGGTCTACCATAGCTTTTTGAACTACCTGGTTCGGTCGACCAAGTGGTCAAAATGTTGACCAGAGAGGGTTTTGGTCGATCGGGGGGTTCTAAACTACCTATGTTCGGTCAACTAGGACCTTGGTCAACAGTTGACCCAGGTCTAGTTTGGTCTACCAGGCCAAAATGAACTGTGTTGTCCGGTCGACTGAAAGTGCACCAAGTGTGCATTTCGGTCCCGTCTTGAAGCATACAAGCCCTATTCAAGTACCTAACAGGTATATGTGAAAATGTGTGTGTCCTAGGGTCACTTGGAGTTCAATTTCAAGACACCGAAAAAGTCTGGTGTCGGTCGACCTAAGGGAAAGCCCTATGGTCATTCTTTGGTCACTTTTTGGTTTGAGCTTACAAAATAAACCATGCATGTGATGTGTGTGCTTTTTACAAACCAAATACCCTAATTACTATTACAGACAAATTTCATTACAAAAAAATATTACAATCGAGAACAAGAATTTGTCTTCAAGCTTTGAGCTTTCACTTGCCATTAATGATCTGCTAATATAAACCTGCACATGAACTAGATATTTATTAAATACAGGAGTATTTGTCATTATCAAAACCGGGCGTGACCTATAAGGTCAACAAAAGTCCTCTTGTATACACTTAGCAAATTCCTTACATAAATCATTATTTGTTGCACCAAATATGATATCATCCTTATAGATTTGGATAATGAACATATCTTCCTTCCTAGTTTTGATAAATAGTGTGCTATCTACCTTTAATTTAGAAAATCTCTTTTCTAGTAGGAATCCACTTAACCTTTCATACCAAACCCTAGGGGCTTGTTTCAATCCATACAAGGCCTTTGTTAACTTAAACACATAATTAGGATTTTGAATATCCTCAAAGCCTAGAGGTTGTGCTACATATACTTCTTCATTTATAAAACCATTTAGAAATGCACGCTTCACATCCATTTGATAAAGTTTGAATTCTTTGTGAGATGCATAGGCTAATAGCATTCTTATGGCTTCCATTCTAGCTACCGGAGAAAAAGTCTCATCATAGTCTATTCCTTCTTCTTGGTTATATCATTAAACCACAAGTCTAACTTTATTTCTTACCATAATTCTATTTTCATCCTTTTAATTCCTAAATACCCACTTTGTTCCAATAATTGAATGGCCATCTAGTTTAGGAACTAATTTCCATACTTTATATCTTTCAAATTGATTTAATTATTCTTACATAGCCACTATCAATGAATCATCACTTAGAGCTTCTTCAACATTCTTAAATTCATCTTGAGATAAGAATGCATAATGATTACATAGATTTTTCAACGAAGACCTTGTAGATACACCTCGTGATGGTTCTCTTATGATTTAATTTCTTCAATGATTTCTTAAAAATTTCAATTCTTTGGGTAACTCAGAATTCTCTATAGCATCATCATTTGAAGTTAATTCATTTTTCTCTTTTTTCACTTCTATAATTTCTAAGTCTTCTGGTTTTTGAGAGGTTTGAACTTCTTCAACATTTATTGTTTTACTAAATGGATTTTCTTTATCAAATGTTACATGAATTGATTAAACAATTGTAAGAGTTCTTTTATTATAGATTCTAAATGCTTTACTCTTTGATGCATATCCTAAGAATATTCCTTCATCAGCTTTTATATCAAATTTGCCTAAATCATCTTTATCATTTAGTACAAAGCAATGACAACCAAATACATAAAAGTAAGATATGTTAGGCCTTCTATATTTCCAAACATCATAGGGAGTCTTGTTTAAGCTTGACCTTATGGATACTCTATTTATTACATAGCATGCGGTATTTACTATTTCAGCCCAAAAATACTTTGGTAGCTTATGTTTATTGAGCATTGTTCATGTCATTTCTTGAAGAGTTTTATTTTTTCTTTCAACAACTCCATTTTGTTGTGGAGTTCTAGGTGCTAAAAAAATTTTGACTTATTCCATGTTCATTACAAAATTTTTCAATTTTTTTGTTATTAAATTCTCTTCCTTGATCACTCCTAATAATTGAGATACTAAATATCCTTTTTCATTTTGAAATCTTTTGCAAAAATTTTTTAACATATTACAAGCTTCATTCTTGAAGGCTAAAAAGAGTACCCCAAGTAAACCTAGAGTGGTCATCAACTATGACAAAAGCATATTGCTTTCCTCCTATACTTTGTATTTTAGTAGGACCAAAAAAATCTAAATGAATAAGTTCTAAAGGTCTACTAGTACAAATATGTTTCTTCTCTTTAAAGGTTGTCTTAATTTGCTTCCCAAGTTGGCAAGCATCACAAATTTTGCCTTTTATGAATTTTGTGCTTGGTAAACCTTTGACTAACTTCTTTCTAGATAAGTTTGATAACAAATCCATGCTTGCATGTCCTAGTCTTCTATGCCAAAGCCAACTGGCTTCATTCATGGCAGCCAAGCATGTTACTTTCTGAGAGATTATATTTTCAAGGTTTATACAATATACATTATTGACTCTATAAGTTGTAAATAGAACTTCATGTTTTCTTGGATTTTGAACTATGCACTTATCTTGCTTAAAGACTATGTCAAACCCCTTATCTATAGAGACCCAAAGAATTACAACAAATAAATAATGAAAAGAAGGAGAGAAAAAGGAATTATCTTAAGGGATTTCGGTAGGGTCTCATCGACGAGTGAAGAAGTGCTCGTCAATGAGCAAGATTCTTAGGCTAGTTGATGGGGACATGTGTCTCGTCGATGAGAAGTTACCGAGAGGACTGTTTCCAAACTCCAAAACTCGTCGATGAGGAGAAGGTGTTCATCGACGAGTCTCCTCATCGACGAGCTCCCTTCATTAACTCGTCGACGAGGAGTCATGGTTCGTCGATGAGGTTACGTGGACAAGCAATTCTATAAAAGGCCATGAGCTCATTTTTGGTGAGAGAATCATTCAGGAACTGTCTTTCTCTATTTAACTTCATCCCCTACCCCTTCCCTCTAGAAAACTGACCCCATTCTTCACCGATTTGACAATTCGAAGCTACCACGTTACTCTTGGGAGGGTTCTCTACAAATCTGGTGGAGTGATTTTGTTGCTTAGGCCGACTTGGGGGCCATCCCAAAATTTGGGTAAGTTTATTATTTTTTTATTTATTAAGGAATTTGATATTTCTGGACTGAGGGAAGGTATTAGATGGATTTATACTAAAGTCTTGTTGGGGGAAATATAATTTCAGGGTTTTGAGCTGGGAACATGGTTAAATTGTGGGCTTTTCAATAAGTCGGGTAAGGAGATAAACTAAGTTAGTAATTTCATGAAATTATTTATTATTCAACTTTTATTTCTAGAAAAATTATGTATGTTATAGAACTGAGTTTGGAAATACTGTTGTGTATGAAATTCTATGATTTTAGGTAATGTTAGAATATTATGTTTTCAGAATAAGCTTGTTATTACTGTTTTGAGGAAGATATCAAAAATGGAACAGGAACTATGATTGAAGTATGGTATTGAAACAATACAAGGATTTCAAACTATGTTAAAATATATACCGGTGTAAGGGTCGTGATTTTTATTTGATATGACGGCATAAGGACCGTGATTTTTACATGATATGCCGGCGTAATGGTTGTGATTTTATATGATAGGCTATGCCGGTGTAAGGGTTGTGGTTTCCAAGATACAAAATGCCAGCATGAGGGCCATGATTTACAAGATACAATATGTCAACGTAAGGGCTGTGGTTTATACGTTATGATATGCACAATTCATGAAAATATTATCTTGACAAATATTATTATGAAACAGTTATGTATCATTATTTGAGATTTACTATATGTTATCAAAACTCGGACGGCTTGGTTTAGGCTTTCACAAAGCACAATTTTGTAGCTATATGATAATGATCATGTATATGTTAGTGCTACCACATGTCGTAAAGGACTGTGGGAGATCGGCAGTCGATGTGGTTTTATGGTAGTGTAGGCATCCCTCTAGCATCCGGACCAGGAGGGGCAAACCCATCGTACTTACAGACTTATGTTGATCTAGTGTGGTTGGCCAGCCATTGTTAGGTCCTGCCTTCGGGCCGTTGAAACTAGTCGTGTGGGGGTAAGACATGACACTGGCCAGCTATCCATGTAGGGTGTTATTTCATGTACAGTTATATAAGATGATTTTCATGTATAGAAACTCAATAGGTTTTCCATGTTATGATAAATTATGTTTTGTCTAGATATGATGCAAACAATTTTACCAAGTATGATTTATGTACTATTATATGTATAACAATAAATACTCATGTTGCCACATACTGATGTTAGTTTATTTCCCTTACTGAGAGGTGTCTCACCCTAGCTATATAAACATTTCAGGAGACCTAGGTAGAAGTGTGGATAGAGCTCCGCAGTGTTATAGGTCGACTGTCCTACCCTATCAAAAGGGTACGTCGTGATGCTATGGTCTGATGTATTTTTGGGTTATGACCCTAGGGCACTTTTTGGTATTTTTGGGATGTGTATATGTATATGACAGGTTTGATAGAACTCTGGTATTGTGTTATTAAATGATTTGATATGTATATGATTTTATGTTTTCCACTACTTAGGTATCAAAGTTGTATTTCAGGTATATCCCTGGTACCCATGGGTCCAGGTTGATTATGTTTTATCAGCTGAACAAGATATCAAGTTTATTATATTAAATGTTGTTATGAAAAAATATATATAAGGTAAAATAGGCAGGTCGTTACAGTTTGGTATCAAAGCCTAGGTTGCTAGGTTCTGTAGACTCTAGAATGCAATGGAAACAATACCAGAGTATAGGAAGAGGGTTTAAGGTTTTGTTCTATAGTTTAGAGATAGGACTTCCATGGTGGCTTCTATATTTTTCTAGGGGTGATGATTCCAGGAAAGCTATAGTAAACTATTGTCGGGTTGTGTTTCTAAAGTGTAGGATTGAATCTTGAATTAAGAAAAGGATTTCAAGATAGGGGATTTTGGTTAGATGTGTAAATTATAAGAATAGGGTCCCTAAGCCAAGTTTGTTGTCTTTTTAGGATGGACCTTAGAGGAGGTTGTGCCCATGTGAGTTGTAGTAATGGTCCAGGGCCCTCGAGTGCAGGCGGGGCTGATTCAGATGCAGTATTGCGCAATGTGGCTTAACAGGTTATGACTGAGATCGCTAGGAGCTCCACGTATCGGGGAGGCTCGTCTACAGGCCATTGGTGTACAATAGAGAAATTTACTAAGATGACTCTTCCGACATTTTCAGAAGGAGTTGATCCTTCAATCGCCGAGAATTGGATGTAATAGATAAAAGGTGTTGGCAGTTTTGCAGTCTACGAAGGAGTAGAGGGTCCTCCTTGCTACTTATAAACTGACAGGGGAGGTCGAGTGGTGGTGGATTGCTATGAAACTCCTGGAGCAGTGGAGAATGACGCTGATAGCTATGTCATGGGACCGATTTAAAGAATTATTCTTTGACAGATATTTCCCAGCCACTATCAGGGAAGCTAAAGTGGAAGAGTTCCTGAATTTGAAGCATAGACAACAATCAGTCCTGCAATATGCGTTGAGATTTATAGAGTTGTCCAGCTTCGCCTCATATGTTGTTCCTGATGAAGTAAATAAGGCAAGATAGTTTGAAAAAGGATTGAGGCATGGAATATACAAGCAGGTAGTAGTGTTGAAGATATAGGATTTTGCTGAGTTGGTCAACAAAGCAGCATTGGCTGAGGCTAGTGAGCGTATGGATGTAGAGGAGCAGTGATAGAAGAAGAGATCTAGGCCTTCAGGCTTCCAATAGGGATCTAGGCAGGGTTAGTGGAGGAGAGGAAACTATTACAGAGGACGGAAGTAGGAGACTAGAGGTCGTGAGTTTTAGACGGTGCAGAATTCCCTTGTCTATCAGACTTATGGAAAGAGACACTTGGGAGAGTTTCGAGTGGGGAGAGTCATGTGCTAATGTTGTGGTAGGCAGGGACATCTGATGCGAGATTACCCTACACCACCTGGTACCGTTCCTGCTCCTAAACCATACTTGGGAGGTTATCAGGCGCCTCGTGGAGGCCAACAAAGGAATGTAACTCCGGCGAGGGTCTATGCTTTGATGCCTGGAGATGCCGAGATCGCAAGCAACGTTATGAAAGGTACCTTTAATGTTTTATTATATCAAGTAATTGTTTTATTTGATTCAGGTGCCACCCACTCCTTTGTGTTTGCAGCCTATATTAAATTGTCTAGAAATGAGATCCAGTTATTAGATGTAGAATTGTCAGTAACCAAACCATCAAGGTCAGTGGTGCAATGTCGTAGAGTACTTAGGGGTTATCTGATAGAAATTTGGGGGAGAGTACTACCAACTGACCTTATTGAGCTTAAAATGCATGGATTCGATGTAATACTAGGTATGAATTGGCTAGCAGCTAACTACGCTAATATTGACTGTCATTTGAAAGAGGTGATTTTTAGACCACTAGGGAAGCAAGAATTCAGATTTGTGGGATCGCAGATGAGTTCCCCACCACAATTATTGTTAGCCATGCATATAAGAATATTACTTCTGCATGGCTGTCAAGGGTTTATGGCCTTTGTAAAGGAGGTGTCAAAAAATAAATTGAAGTTTAGCAATACACCAGTGGTTAAGGAGTTTCCTGATGTTTTTCCAAAAGATCTACCTAGGTTGCCTCTAGACCGTGAGGTAGATTTTGCTATTGATCTACTTCGGAGGATGACACCGATTTCTAAAACTCCTTATCAAATGGCTCTATCAGAATTGGGAGAATTAAAGGATTAGTTGCAGGATTTATTGAATAAAGGGTTTATCAGACCTAGCATTTTGCCCTGGGGAGCACCAGTGTTATTTGTAAAGAAAAAAGACGGGTCTATGAGGATGTGTATTGATTACTAGGAAATTAATAAGGTGAAAATCAAGACTAGGTATCCTTTACCTTATATAGATGATTTATTTTATCAGCTTCAAGGTACGCAAGTGTTTTGGAAGATAGATCTATGCTCTGGATACCATCAGATTAAAGTCAAAGTAGAAGACGCCTGAAAAAGCCTTCAGGACCAGGTATGGGCATTATGAATTTCTAGTTATGCCATTTGGTATAACGAATGCTCCAGCTGTGTTCATAGACTTAATGAATAGAGTTTTTCACCGGTAATTAGATTAGTTCATTGTAGTTTTCATTGATGACATACTGGTTTACTCAAAGAGTTTCGAGGAGCTTGAGACACACCTACGACTGGTACTTCAGATGCTCAGGGAAAATAAGTTGTATGCCAAGTTTAGTAAGTCTGAATTTAGGCTAGAGAAAGTGTCGTTTCTAGGGCATGTTATTTCAGGGGATTGTATTTCAGTGGATCCCAGCAAGATTGAGGCAGTGTTGAATTGGGTCAGGTTGAAGAATGTTTAGGAAATTAAGAGTTTCTTAGGACTGGTGGGTTATTACCATCGGTTTGTTGAGGGATTTTCAGCCTTATCAGAACCTCTCACACGTCTGACTAGGAAGAATGTCAGGTTTGAATGGGATGATGATTGCGAGCAGAGATTCCAAGAACTGAAATAGAGGTTTATCACTACACTAGTACTGATGATTCCATTGGGGGGTGATGGCTATGTAATTTACAGTGACGCGTCTTTGAAAGGGTAGTGGTACATGCGTTGAAGATTTCAAGGCATTACTTGTACGGTGAGAGATGCGAGATATTCTCCAATCACAAAAGCTTGAAGTACTTTTTCACTCAAAAGGAGCTGAACCTGAGATAGAGGAGGTGGTTAGAACTTATTAAAGATTATGACTGCACTATCAATTATCACCCAGAGAAAGCAAACGTGGTAGCTAATGCTCTGAGTAGGAAATGAGTGGGACTAGCACTAGCAGCCATAAAGGTTTGGCATCCGATCTAGATGGATCTAGAGAGGCTTGATGTAGAGTTGGTAGAGAGTGACCCTCAGGCATTTATTGCCAACCTGGTAGTGCAGCCTACTTTACAAGAAAAGATTAAGATCTCTTATAGATATGACGCAAAATTAACAGAGCTGATAGCTAAGGTGCAGGACAGACAGAGAGAGGAATTCAGTATTTCTTATGACGGGGCCCTAAGGTTCCATTCTAGGTTGTGTGTGCCTGGAGATATGGACATCAGGAGGACAATCTTAGAAGAGGCTCATAGGTCCTTGTACACAGTTCATCCAAATAGTACTAAAAAAACATATAGGGATCAGCGAGAGTATTACTAGTGGAGCAGCATAAAGAGGGAATTTACCGGGTTTGTGTAGCAGTGTCTACGTGCCAGCAGGTAAAGGCTGAGCACCAGAGGCTGGTAGGCCAGTTGCAGCCGATTTACATCCTAGAGTTGAAGTAGGATCATGTATCTATGGACTTTGTGACGAGTTTACTGTCGGCACCGCATGGTCAAAATGCTATTTGGGTGGTCATTGATAGATTGATCAAGACCGCTCACTTTATTCCTATCAAGGTCAACTACTCCATGGACAGATTAGCATAATTATATATTCAGGAGATTATACGACTACATGGAGTGCCAGTGTCTTTTGTATCAAACCAAGACCCACGATTCACATCACGATTTTGGAAGAGCTTTCAGGAGTCTCTAGGGTCTCAGTTATCTTTCAGCACGACGTTTCATCCTATGAAGGATGACCAGACTGAGAGGGTGATTCAAATATTAGAAGATATGTGGTGAGCATGCGTGCTAGATTTTGGGGGTAGTTGGACCCAATATATGCCGCTGGTAGAATTTGTATACAAATACAGCTATCATCAATATAGCACCTTATGAGGCACTTTATGGTAGGAGGTGTCGTTCTCCTCTATATTGGGATGAGATAGGTGAGAGACGAGTGATGGGACCAAAGATAATGCAACAGGCATATGATAATGTTTGGCTCATCAGAGATAGGATCAATGCAGCTCAGAGAGCCGACAGAAGAGTTACGGTAATACTCATCACAGGAAATTGGAATTTGATATGGGAGATCACGTGTGTTTGAAAATAGCTCCATTAAAGGGAATTATGAGATTTGGGAGGAAGGGTAAGTTGAGCCCTAGTTTCATTGGCCCTTTTGAGATATTTGAAAGAGTGGGGTCAATTACCTACTAGCTAGCTTTACCACCACCTTTTTTTAGAATGCATGACTTATTTCATGTTTCCATGTAGAGGAAATAAGTCCTAAATCCCTCCCATATGCTTAGTTATGCAGAGTTAGAGCTCAGAGATTCACTGGCTTATGAGGAGATACTAGTGCAAGTTTTGGGCAAAAAAGAACAGGAATTACGCAATAAGAAGATTCCTCTAGTAAAATTCTCATGAAGAAATCATGCAGTAGAGGAAGCCTCATGGGAGCTCAAGGAGCATATACGACAGAAATGCCTGCATTTATTTAGTGGAGATTAGCACTAGGTATATGAGTAAAGTTAATGGAGTATGGTTTAAGATTATAAAAGCAAGATGATATATGTATGAGTAGTATTGTATGTTATAGAATAGGTAGTATTTTGGTTTTGAGAGAATTTTAGTTCATGTGTTTGTAATCTCCTAGGACCCTGAATGTAACCACGGTATTCCCCCACCACAAGTGAGGGTAACTAATAAAATAAGTAACCTATTTTCTTTAAAGGATGGTGTCAATCCAGATAGTAAATTTTGAGGATGAAATTTTTATAAGGAGGGGAGAATGTAAGGAACTAAAGAATTATAATAAATAAATAATAAAAAGGAGAGAAAAAGGAATTATCTTAAGGGATTTTCAACAGGGTCTCGTCTGCAAGTGAAGAAGTGCTTGTCGACGAGCAGGATTCTTGGGCTCGTCGACAGGGACATGTGTCTCGTCGATGAGAAGTTACCAAGAGGACTGTTTCTAGACTCTAAAACTCATCGACAAGGAGAAGGTGTTCATCGACGAACTCCCTTCATTAACTTGTCGACGAGGAGTTGTGGCTCGTCGACGAGGCCACATGGACAAGCAATTCTATAAAAGGCTATGAACTCATTTTTGGTGAGAGAATCATGTAGGAACTGTATTTCTCTCTCTAACTTCATCCCCTCCCCCCTTCTCTCTAGAAATTCGGCCCCATTCTTTGTGTTTTGATGATCTGAAGCCGCCACATTACTCTTAAGAGGATTCTCTACAAATCTGCTGGAGCGATTTGTTGGTTAGGCCAACTTGGGCACCATCCCAAAATTTGGGTGTGTTTATTATTTTAATATTTATTAAGGATTTTGGTATTTCTGTACTGAGGGAAGGTATTAGATGGTTTTATACTGAAGTCTTGTTGGGGGAAATATAATTTCAGGGTGTTGAGCTAGGAACGTCACGAGTGCAAGATTGGTTAAATTGTGGGCTTTTCAATAAGCCAGGTAAGGAGATAAACTAAGTCAGTAATTTCATGAAATTATTTATTATTATTCAACTTTTATTTCCAAAAAAATTATGTATGTTATAGAATGGAGTTTGGAAATACTGCTGTTAACAGGAAAATGATTTTAATACAGTTCAGTAGGGAATATGGTTTTGTGAAGATTTTACAAATAGAACAATATTAACTTTTGTGTGGCATGAGTATGAAATTCTATGATTTTATCTAATATCATAATATTGCTCAGAATAAGCTTGTTATTACTATTTTCAGGAAAATATAAAAAACGGTACAGGAACTGTGTTTAAAGTATGGTATTGAAAGAGTACGGGGATTTCAAACTATGTATGTTAAAATTTATGCGGCCGTAAGGGTCCTTATTTTTATATGATATGTTGGTGTAAGGGCCATGGTTTTTATATGATATGTCAGTGTAAGGGCCGTAGTTTTTATATGACATGTTATCCCTGTATAAGGGCCGTGATTTACAAGATACAAAATGTCGGCGTAAGGGTCGTGGTTTATATGTTATGATATGCAAAAATTCATGAAAATATTATCTTAACAAATATTATTATGAAACAGCTATGTATCATTATTTGAGATTTACTATATGTTATCAGAACCCGGATGGCTTGGTTTAGGCTTTCACAAAGCACGGTACCGTAGCTATATGATCACGATCATGTATATGTTAGTGCTATCACATGTCATAAGGGCCTATGGGAGATCAGCAGTCAATGTGGTTTTATTTTAGTGCAAGCGTCCCTCTGGCATCCGGACCAAGAGGGGCAAACACATTGTACTTACAAACTTATGTTGATCTAGCATGGTCGGCCAGCCATTGCTACGTCCCACCTTCGGGCCGCACAACTTAATCATGTGTGGGTAAGACATGACACCAACCAGCTATCCATCCAGGGTGTTATTTCATGTATGATTACATAAGATGATTTTCATGTATAGAAACTCAGTGGGTTATACCATGTTATGATAAATTATGTATTATCCAAATATGATACAGACCGTTTTACCAAGTATGATTTATGTACTATTATATGTATAACATGAAAATACTCATGTTGTCACACACTGATGTTAGTTTATTTCCCTTATAGAGATTGTTCTCACCCCAGCTATATAAACATTCTAGGAGACCCAAATAGAAGTGCAAATAGAGCTTTGCAGTGTTAGAGGTCGACTATCCTACCCTGTGAGAAGGGTAAGTCATGATGCTAAGGTCTGATGGATTTTAAGGTTATGATCCTAGGGCACTTTTTGGTCTTTTTGGGATGTGTATATGTATATGACAAGTTTGGTAGAACTCTGGTATTGTGTTGTTGGATGATTTGATATGTATATGATTTTAAGTTTTCCACTGCTTAGGTATCGGACTTGTATTTCAAGTATATCCCTAGTACACATGGGTCCAGGTTGATTATGTTTTTTCAATTGAACATGATATCAGGTTTATTATATTAAATTTTATTATGAAAAAAATATATATAAGGTAAAATAGGCAGGTTGTTACATTATGACTAAGTTGACTTATGCTGAAAATATTATGTTTTAACCCATCCACTAGTAAAACATCATCTATGGTTACGGAAGGTTCTTTACCTATTTCTCCGATTCCGATGATTTTACCTTTAGCGTTGTTGTCGAAGGTGACATACCCTCCATCTTTTTGAATTAGGGTGGTGAACTTTGTTCTATCCTCAACCATATGTCTTGAACACCCACTATCCAAGTACCATTTTTCCTTTGATGGAGTGGTCCTAAAGCTTACCTACAAGGAAGGATTCAAGGTGTTACTTTTGGAACCCAAACCTTCTTAATTCTTTTTAAGTCATATCTATTTTTAGTGTTTACTTTCCATTCATTTTTTATTCTGACATACTTCTTTTTAAGTGGACAATTATACTTTTTGTGTCCTTTATTCCTACACAAGAAGCAAGTAGTGTGTTCATAAATATTTGTAGAAGATGTACTAGCATAGTATTTTACTTCTTTTATGAAATATCCCATAAATAGGTTCTTCTTCTTTTTGCTTCCAATTCCATTGTATCAAATTCCTTATTTATCACTAATCATCCTTTGTAGTTCAACCATATTTCCAAAATTCTCTTTTCCTCTAGTAAGATTGTAAATTATCTTGTCTTTATCTTCAATTTTACTTTTAAGGTTACTTATTTCTAAGTTTTTCTTCCTTTCACCATTTACTTGTAGTTTTAAAAATCCTGAGACATGTTGTTTATTTTCTTCATGAGATCATCAATATGAGAGTCCTTTTCTATTTCAGCTAATTTAGAAGTTTCTAACTGATTTTTTAGATTTTCATTTTGTTCTTTCAATGCTATATTCCTTTTAGTTACTTTTATGAACCTATTACGTAAGGCAAATAATTCAGCTTGGATTTCTTTGTATGAAGGCATATTATCAAATGAATGTTTATCTTTTCACTAGACTCTTCTGATGAACTATAGTAGGATTTTACCTCAACATTGTAAGCCATGAAGCATATGTTGGCAACTTCTTGTTCACTTGATTCGTTCTCCAACTCGTTTGAGCTTGTATTGTCCTATGTAGCTTTCATTTCCTTCTTTTTCTTCTTCTTGTCTTTCTTCAGTTGTGGACAATCAGGTTTAATATGTCCAACCTTTTTTCAGTTATAACACGTAGGGGGTTCACTCTTAGTTTCCTTTTTGTTTGTTTCTCCTTTGTCAGTTTTTGGTCCTTTAAACTTTTGAGGGAATTTCCTATTCTTTCTGAAAATTTTTCCAAGTCTTCTAGTAATTAAGGCCAGTTCTTCATCATCTAATTCATTTTCTTCGTCTTCATCACTAGAGCTTTCTTTGGCGGCCTTAAAGGCTATTATTTTTTTATTTTTATTACTATTCTCAAATTTTCGTTCATTTATTGCCATCTCATATGTGAGAAGGGATCCAATTAACTCATCAAGAGAGGTATTTTTCAGGTTTCTTCCTTCTGTGATTGCTATAGCCTTAGGTCCCCATATCGAAGGAATTCCTCTAAGGATTTTTCAAATCATTTTATATGTTGAGTAATTTTTTTCCTAAAGCATTTAAGGAATTTATTATGTGAGTAAACCTAGTATACATGCTAGTGATAGTTTCATCCATCTTCATCCTAAAGGCCTCATACTCGTTTGTGAGCATGTTGATTCTACTATCTCTAACATCGGCCGTTCCTTCATAGGTTGCCTCTAACTTATCCCAAATTTTTTGGCTAACTTACATGCCATTACCCTATTAAACTCATTTACATCTAAGGCACAATTTAGTGCATTCATGGCACTTGGATTAATTTGTAGCATCTTAAAATCATTATCTATCATGTCTTTTTTTTCTTTGGGTACTTCTTTGCCATCAACTAATTTAGTGGGGATGTGGTCACCATGTGTGACATATTTCTATGCCTTCCAATCCATGGTTTGTAGATAGATTCTCATTCTTTGTTTCCAAAAAGTGTAGTTTACACGACAGAAAATAGGAGGTCTAGTTGAGGATTGACTCTCAGCAAAAGGGGATATACCTAGGTGTGCCATTTAAATCTTTATATAGCTTCTAAATTAGAATTTGCTACAACCTCACTCTGATATCAATTGAAAATGGAAGGTGTATTTCCAAGAGGGGGTGAATTGGTGTTGACCTTATAGGTCATATCCTATTTTGATCATGACAAATATTCTAATATTTAATGTCTATCAAGTTTGTGTGCAGGATCATTTTGACAAAATCATATGGTGGCACACAGTGACTTGAAGCAAAAGAAGACCGAGAATATTTATTTGTTGTAATTTTATATTAAGTTTAATTCGAGCTGTAATAGTAATATAGGAATGGTATGTAATAATTGATGTGCATCATGCATGTAGAGACTTATAAGCTCAATACCATAAAGTGACCTTAGGGATCACCCTTCAGTTGACTGAAGGTCCACCAATGCCAGGCTTTTAGGCATACTCTCAAAGACCTTAGAATGACCTTATGTCCTTGCACTTGCACGTAAAATAGTCCCCAAGATCACATATAATATCAGGGCAATAAATTGAATTAAATCAAGACTTAAACGGGAAAAATTAGTGAGGCTTCGGCCGACTAAACTATGGTGTTCAAAACACCTCAAGCAATCGAACCCTTGACTAATCAAAAGGTTGACTTAGTTTCGAGTGACCAAACCAATTTGATCGTAGCGTCCCCGAGTGACTGAACCACTATTCTAACTTTTCCCACCAACTCGGCAGCCCGAACTTTACGTTCAAATATGCCTCAAGCTACTGAACACATGATTTTTGCAGACCGAACTCTGGATCGGGCGACCAAACCGCTATCTTTTGAAATCGCCTTCGATTCAGCAGACCAAACCCTTGTTTAGGCACCTAAACGTTCAAAAATGACTTTTTCTATTGTGTCTGTTCAAGCCAGCGAACTTCAAGTCAGGTGCCCAAAACTCTCAGGTTTCACAATTTTTCACCGCGATTAAAGAGGAGTTAAATGGGGTTAATTTTATTAAACAAGATTAAAATAATTTAATAATTCCCCTAGTAACCTCCAATGGTCATAATTTGTGCCTTGCCTATATATATGAGTTCATTTGCAAAAAATAGGGGTGATTAGCAAAAAGGATTAAGCCAAAACTCTCTCAAATCTCCAAATCCTATTTTGCTCATACTACTCCCATACACTCTCATACACCTATTCCATTGATCATCCAAGCTTTGTGAGAATGCTTTGAGTGTTTATATTCCACTCCAATTTTCTTAAAACTCTTATGTGTTATTTGTTGATTGATTTTGATATTGAGAGTTAAGTATAAGTTTTCCCACTAATTTAATCTAATAAATCTTTTGTGGGGAAAACTTAGTAGCTCGTGGATCTTTGCATTGATATTTCAAGATACCTTAGCCCTTAATTTTGTGTGCAAAGATATTTTTACAAGCTTGATTTCAAACAACTCTTGTGCTTACTACATTGAGAAAATATTTTTGTGTTTGTTTGAATATTATTACTAGCATCTTTGAAACCCTAATCTGACATTAAGATTTAGTATATCTTGTTTCAAAGAACTTGTTTGAACACTCTTGTGCATATTTGAGATTATACATTATACTAAGTGTTGTTTGCACATATACACCATTGAACTTATAGTTCTTACATTATTGGTGTGCATTGATTATACTGTGTGTATTGTAGTACATATCTGCTTTTGTAGAAGCATATTTCCATGTATGCAAAGTTTGACATTTGTTGGATTCCAGGTGTGGGCCTGAAGAGGGAGACAAGCCATATTAAATAATCCCAGAATGGACTAGACCCGATTAGGAAAGCTAGGTGCACCATCTTGGTAAGGTGCGGTTGCAGGTTGAGGTCAGCCTCATGAATTGACTTGGTTGTAACCAGTGCCGCTCCACCCAGTAAGTGAGCATTAGTGGAATCCTTGTGCTGGTGAGCCAAGGTAGAGATGTAGGCAGTATTGGATGAACCCCGACAACATATGTGGTGTTAATTTTATTTTCCGCAATTTACTTTATACACCTGTATGTTTATGTTTATTATTGGAATATTTGATTGGGCATACGATACATAGAAAGACCCTAGGTTTGTGTAATACTGATTGTTGGATTAGTTGAACCTAGGAAAAAATTTTAAATACCCAATTCACCCCCCTCTTGGGATTGCACAAAGGCTAACAAGTGGTATCAGAGCCTCGTGGTATTGACTTAAATGTTTTTACTAAAAGATCGAGATGACTCACATTAGTGTATCCCCATTCATCGAGGGACGATCACTTTTTAGTCCTCGAGTGTTTTGTGGTGTTGATTACACCACCTGGAAATTTTGAATGAGCATATTTATAAAAGCAAGAGACTGGAAGGCTTAGGAAGTGATTGCTAAAGGAAGTGGTGCTAACATTTTTTAACATGATTTCAACTTGATTAATTTTAATGTCATGCATATGCTATACTGCTTTTTAGATTCTAACATCTTTCTTGATATCATGGCATGTAGAAGTGCATAGGAAATCAGGGATGAACTTGGAAGAAAATATGGAGAATCCCGGGAGAATGAAACCACCACTCAGGAAGTGGTAAACAATAGGGCAATTGCATTAATAGACATAGAGGTATATGTTCCTATCTCGGCCTCTATAGATGATTCTATTGCTGAATCCTATGATTTGTCAAATTTTAAATCATCCGTTCAATTTCATGATAATTCTGTTAATGATGCATGTGATGATTCTCGTGAAAAATATTGCATTGTATTGTATGTATGTTGAATCATCTGTCAAACTTTGTGATAATACTGTAAATGATTCATGCAATGTTTACTGTGATATAACTTATGATGAATCATCCATTATTTCTAATAATGTTGCTGCATGCAATGATTCATTTGTTAATGATTATAATAATTGTTGTAATGAATCATGTGCTGAATTATATGATGAAAGCATGCCTATATATAGAAAACTAGAAAAGGTTTCATCTAAACTATATAAGCTTCTAAGTAGGATACCTAAATAGAAAATATTTTTGAAAAATGAAAATATAAGGTTGGAAAAAAAATTAAAAGATCTAAGAAAATATCATGCCACCTTAGAGAAGAAGAAGATTGTGAAAGTGTTGAAAATCATCTGCTTAGAAAAAAAAAAACTAAAGACTATTCTGAAATGATTTTAAAACCCTCTTATAAAAAGAATAACAATGATAAACCCTTGGAAGTTAAAAGGAAAAATATTTTCATAAAGTATTCATGTTATTTATCAAACCCATAGTCATGCCTCATCAGGTAAAAATAGAATAAATAAGCATATCCCTTCACGAAAATCCAAAGCATGCTTATTTCAAAAAATGAAATGGCACATTCAATCTACTTGTCCATCTAGAAGTGCCGGAGGCTTAGATAACGAGATGGTGTGGGTAGTTATGAAAGCAAACTCTGTAGGACCTAAAGAAAAATGGATTTAAGTTAATACTACTTAATTATTTAATACTTCCTTAGATCCTAGGTTTAGGTTTAGGGGGTTATGATGACTGTAGGTTTGGGAAGTGGTTGTTGCTTAAATTGAAAATCTTAGTATACGCACTCACTGAACACTATATTGTTATACTAAGAATCTTTATCCATTTCCAAGTGAACATGGCATCTATGCCTGGTATTTAATTCAAAATGCTTAACCCATGCTAACGTGAAAATTACAAGCTTAAGCATATTGTTGTCCATTGCACAGAATTGAGCTTTAGGTAATTTGCCTTGCCTTATATCATTTTACCCTAAACTCATCAATCAAAATTGAGTTATCACTCTAGGTATAAGCACCATTAATCATAAATTCCATATCTATCTAGTGCCATAAAAAGTCATCCTCCTTGTAATCAAAGTTAGAGGCATCCATTAGAGGATTGCTTCCTTTGAGTTCAAAACAAAAATCCTCTATTTTTGGTTCACTATCTCCTCTATAGGGAATCTTTACCAATCACGATCACATTCGGTAAAATTTTCATCCTATTCCATGGTTCATATCCTTACTCAAAATAGTGATCATACTTAAAGGATACTTTCCAATCAGTAAAGAGCTATAGTCAAAATTCATACACTCTTTGGTGCTCTTTGCCAAAATAGTTAAGACAATTTCTTTAGATTTCTTATCCTAAAAAATGTCTTGCCTATCCTAAATACTCTTCTGTACCCTTTAGTGATTTAATTTTCAAAGAGTATTTACTCAAACCCTCTTCACAAGTTCTTAAAATTTAAGTCAAAACCTTTAGAGCTTCATCTTCATGAATTAAGTTAAATGGCTAATAAGATTGGTATATGTTTCAACATATATGAAAGTGCAAAGTTTCAAGAAACCTATGCATGATCCTTAAAGCTTAATGCCAATTGAACTCGTGTCTCTCACATTTTGAAGATCATAAGAAAAAAGGCAGTTATAGGCTTTATTCATTGAAGGAATATTGATTGTGACTTTTTGGTCCTTTAAAGCCTATGCATCTAGAGCCAAGTTTTAATCATTGAGAATCTTAAATCTACGTGGCTTAAGAATTAGAAAAATTGAAAAAGGCAGAGAATGATTAAGCGCATAACTCAGGCGGAGCATATATTATTTCATGGTTATATAAATTAAAATGCTCTCTTATTCTTATATCATTTATGTTTTTATGCCTATATGTATATAGCATTGTAGCACTATCCATGATTTAATAAATGGTCAAAATTTCTTTGATGGATAGTTTATGCATTTTCCTAGCTCAAACTACTATTAAACTATATTGAATATCTTGAGTTGATTATACTACTAGATTGCATGTTTGCGTTGAAAGCCTCCTGTATAGCGGATGCAGTTGATGACAATTGCATGCTAGTAGTGGATATAGGTTCTTGTGTGCCTTGAAATTGAATTATAAATTATTTATTTGAACCTATCAGGTACAGGTTTTATGGGAAAATGTCTGATTTACAAACGGCATGCTACCGAAATTTTGAAAGGATTTTTCCCAAAAGTAAAACCTTGTACAAAGATGATTATGATAAAACAAGCGTTAAAATATTTTTGAAATGATGAGTGAAAACTAAAAATTTTGAATTTCATCCTTACATAATCATCAAGTATTGTGAGGAGCTCAGCTCCATCCCTAGAAAGGAGCATAATGGCCTCATATGCATCATGTTGTGCTTCTTGAATATTGAGGCTCTTCAAAAAACCTTGAACATTATATCCTATGCTCAACACTTTATGATATGATATAAAATGTTCTTGGTCCATGAATTGCAATGCGTTCCTTAATATCTATTTATGATGCATTTGTTGCCTATAGGGATGACCATACTAATCAGAATATTGTTAATAAATCATTAGTATGGTTGGTTTAAAGGATTTAAAATGAATGGCTTATACTCGTGACATACTTTGTGAAATCAATTTTAATGAGTATAAGTGTCTTATTGCATCTAAGCATGAATTCAATTTGAAAAGGGGAGCATCTAAACTAAACTCTTATCCTGTTTTGCTCACAATACTTTTTAGCTTAGATTTGTTTTTGAAATCATGTGTGGCATGTGCTTAAATGTAATGTTCTTTATTGATAATCATAATTTGAAACGTGTTGATTTGCCACAGAAATTTGATTTGCCATATAATCTTGCATTTTTTTGTTAATATCTTTTTTGGATCCATATGGTTATGATTCTGGTTATATTTTAGTGTGTGCTTAATTAATAAACCAGAATAATGTTTGCTTGCTTACATTAAATTAATGTCTCTTTTCAGCAAGCAACCCCTAGTATTTTTTTTTTTCAAAACAAAAAAAAAGGGGGATATATATTTAAAAATATATATATATACATATATATATATATATATATATATACACATCTATATTTATTTACATATACCTTTTGGTAAAAATATTCTTAAAACTTAAAATTTTTATTTCTTGCCTTGTTATTTATATATCTATATATATATGTCTTAAATTGCCTAACTAGTTTGGTTACTACACATGAAAATGCATGTTAACTAGTTAGATCATGTTTATGCTCAAACCTATTTTTTATGCTGCATGTCTTCAAATTCTAATTTTTTACGGATTTTATAAAATGCTTAAATTGAATTGGTTTGAGAATACTTCTATTCTGACTATGGTTTTCATGTCATTTAAATCATTTTAATAACCAGTTATATAGTTTGTGTGCTAAATTTCTATATTTTATGCTTTATGAGGTTATCTTTGTCATTCATTTTGCATTGCGTGCTTATCATATCTCTTGAATATTAATAGTTACACTTTTGTGTATTGTTTTTGAACATACTGGACTGTTTGAGTTGATTGTTGTGGATAATTGTTACCTAGAACTCAAACAGGTCATTTCCATATAGGTATTTTTGGGAAAATGCTCCATTCTCAAACGGTGCACTGCCAAAATATCTAAAAACTTTCCAAAACATATCTTGTATTCAAATGATTCATACTCAATGTCTATGCCTATGTGCTTCATGTTTATCATAACCCTTTTTGTTGTTGCCAAAAGGGGGAGAAGAGGCAAAATTGGGTACCTTGGGAAAATGTTTGAACTTTTAAAATCTTTACATTTCCCTTATGCATATTGTAGACACCCTATTTTTGCCCTAACCAAATAGAACAAGGGGTCCCCTCGTATTTTATTATTATTATTATTATTATTATTATTATTATTATTATTATTATTATTATTATTATTATTTTGTTATTATTATTTTCCTATATTATTAGTACTTTACTTGTATTTTTATTATCATTATTATTATTAGTATTTTTCATTTTTATTTATTATTACTAGTACGTTTATTTTATTTTTACTTTACTATAATTACTTTTATTTTTCATTTATTTTATTATTTTTGATATATTATTTATTTATTTATTACTATTATTATTATTATTAGTATTATTATTATTATTGTTTATTATTATTACTACTATTGTTTTTATTATTTTTGGTAATGTTATCATTATTATTTTATTATTATTTATTACTTTTAATAATAGTATTTTATTTTTATTAATATTATTGTTATTATTATTATTTTATCATCATTTTTATTTTTATTTTTTTATTTTTTTTATTTTTTTATTTTTTTTATTTTTTTTACTATAATTATTTATTATTTACTAGTATTATTATTATTATTATTATTATTATTATTATTATTATTATTATTATTATTATTTATTACTATTATTACCTTATTGATGTTATTACTATAATTATTATTATTATTATTATTATTATTATTATTATTATTATTATTATTATTATTATTATTTCTATATGTATTATTACCATAAGAATAAGAGCAAAAAAAAAAAGAGAAAAAGAAAAATAAAATCCAAAAAGGAAATATTTTTAGGGTTTTTCAAATTTTTTTTATAAGAAGAGGGGGCAGCGTTGAGCACAGAGGCCGGAAGCCAAAAACAAAAAAAAAACACAGCCGGGGAGGCCAAGCGCACACACAGCCGGGGGCGCAGCCAAGCAAAAGGCCAAAAAAAAAAGATTCTTCTTTTTCTGCTTCTTCTTCTTCTGGTTCCTTCTTCCTTCTTCTTCTTCTTCTTCTTCTTCTTCTTCTTCTTCTTCCCGCTCCCTGCTCACCACCACCGCCTGCAGCAGACCAGTCTCTCGGCAATACCCACTGCAACTCCACAACCCCATCCTCTTCCACGGCCAGCACGACTCCTCCAAGTAGAACACCCGTCATCTCCGACCACCACAACTCCAGCATGAACCAACAGCCCTCACTGGCACGGACACAGCAACACGCAGCTGGAGCAACTTCCAGCCACCCCTCCGGCCAACCACCAGTGGACCTCCGTAGCACTACACCACCGGTATCCATCGCCGAACACCACCGCTGCCCCCGTGCATGCCATCGCCGCCTCTCCCTGCAGTGCCAGCCACACCAGAAGCCACGACTCTGTTCCGGCCGCCAGTCCTCGCTCCCTTTGCAACTCTCCGTCGTCATACCAGTCCTGCCATCCACAACTCCCTCCGAACACAGCAACACCGCCACGACACACCACGCCAACCTGCTATCGCCTCAGGCCAGCCGACGGCCCTCCAGCCACGGCAAGATCCGGCTGTATCCCTCTCCAGCCTCCTCTGTAAATACATGCACACACACACCTTATGCTTTAATGTTTAAATTTTTCTTTATTTTATCCTTGTTATATGTATATTACAATTGTTGTTGAAAGTTTCTTTTTATGTTGATCATATTGTTATTATTATTTGTATATTGTTATTAGTAAATTGCTTGGATATTATTATTGCCATTATATTAATTGTATTAACGTTATTATATTGATTTTACTTGTGTTGTATTAATTGTTGTATTATTATTATTATAGAATTTTTATTGTAAGAACTTGTTCTAATATTTAAAGTTTAAATTTTTATCATATTTGTTACATATATAATATTGTGGTGAGACCTTTTAGCTGATACTCATGTTTATATTGTTTCTTGTTGTATTTATTATTAATAAATTTATTACTGTTATGAAATATTAATCGTCAGAGTTTGTGTTTAAAGGTCATATATTTGTATTCGTTGTACATATTAAATATTTAATTGTATAAATGTTGTTGTATCATGTGTGTGTGCATATGTATATATATATTTAATAGGTATTGTATTATTTAGGGTCAAGTGTTGATAAGATTGTATTTTGAATATTTTTTAAGTATGTTTTATTATTTATATGTTCGGTATGCTTGATTCATTCTTATTATTTAAGTTAAACTTTTGTATTGGTCGTGAATTAGTCACATTATTTCTTGTTTATATTTATCTAGGGTTTGAGATTATTATTTGTTGAGGTAGTTTCAAAGTCTTTTTATGATAATGTTTATATACACTCTAGGGTTGTTATGGTAAGGTTTTAGGACTGTAATGATGGCTTTAATGTTTAATATATAAGCTCTATTTGTCTTGTCGTTATACATTAATTGATATTCATGGTGTAGGGTTTACAACGTTGTAAGATTTGTTTAAATGTTGATATTCATGGTTGAACGATTATTGTTATTATTGTAGAATTTTTTGTCATTTTAACATTCAAAGTTTGAATTTTGTTATTGATATTAATGTTCATATTGTAGGGTTAGATTTTTGTGGTATCTATTGTATATATATATTAAATGATTAATGTTAGTGTGGTAAAATATTTATTGATATTATATATTTATTATATTAATTAGCATTTTTATAATATTGTAAATTTATTATTGTGATAATGTGGTATTACATATTTCATGGCTTGATGTTTCATTGACATTATATGTAAATTAATAATTTTAGTTATATGTATATCACATATTAGCATATTGGTAAATATTACATATTTAGCATTTTTTGTATTTTCTGTTTAATATTATATGTTTAGTGATTTAGGGTTTAATGGATATTATATGTTTAGTAAATTAGCATTTTAATCACATGTCTAGCATCAATTGTTTTTTTTTAGTATATTAATATCGTTAGTATTAATTATTAGTATCCTAGTATTTTTAGTATCAGCTATTTTTAGTATATAAATATGTTTAGTATTAATCATTATTAGAATCGGACTGTATTTAGTATTAAATATCCTTAATATACTAATATATATAGTATTTAGTTACTTATTTTGACATTCATAATACGTTAATAGGTATGTGAGGCTTATTATTCTATTACCATATATTAAAAACCTCCCATGTTAGTATTTTCCTATAAAAATTTTATATATAATTTCAAAAAATTGGAGGTGTATTTTCTTAATTATTATCCCTATGATTTTATTGCGAGGGTATGAGCCTTCGGGCATTACGTACCCTAAGCTCTGAGGGAATATATGTATATATTTATTTATTTATTTATTTTCCATAGGTATTTATAAATTCACAAAAAGGAGTAATTTAAAGATTTATTAGATTAACTTTGGGATAGTTTCAAATTAATTAGGTACCGTTCGTAAGAACGGGCGCGTAGGGGGTGCTCGTACCTTCCCCTCGCGTAATCGAACTCCCGAGCCTAACTCTGGTAACATAAATCGATTCTACCCCTAACGAGGTAGTAATCATGTGTTCTAACCGCACTAAAGGTTAGTGGCGACTCCGATATTCCATGTTTTTCCATGAAAAATTTAAAAATGATTTTAATTTCGCCGCCCGGGGCACACGCGCTCCCGGGACGCCGCGACACATATTTTAGGGGGGCCTTTCTTGACTGTACCCACTTTTGCATAAGGTACTTTTCATCATAAAAAAGGGGGAGATTGTTGACCTTGTAGGTCATATCCCGTTTTGATCACGACAAATACTCTGGTATTTAATGTCTACGAAGTTTGTACGAATGTTCATTTTGACGAAATCATATGGTGGCACACAGTGACTTGAAGCAAAAGAAGAGCCGAAATATTTATTTGTTGTAATTTTATATTAAGTTTAATTCGGGTTTGTAATAGTAATATAGGAATGGTCTGTAATAATTTATGTGCATCATGCATGTAGGGACTTATAAGATCAAAACCATGGAGTGACCTTAGGGATCACCCTTCGGTTGACCAAAGGTCGACCGATACCAGGTTTTTAGGCATACTCTCAAAGACCTTGGAATGACCTTAGGTCTTTGCACTTACACGCAAAATAGTCCCCAAGATCACATATAATATCAGGGGAATAAATTGAATAAAATCAGGACTTAAAGGGAAAAACTAGTGAGGCTTTGAGTGACCAAACTATGGTGTTCAAAACACCTCGGGTGACTAAACCCTTGACCAATCATAAGGTTGACTTGGTTTCGGGCGACCGAACCAATTTGACCGTAGCGTCCTCGGGCAACCGAACTACTATTCTAACTTTTTCTACCAACTCGGCAGCCCGAACTTTACGTTAAAATTTGCCTCAGGCTACTGAACACATGAGTTTGGCAGACCAAACTCAGGATCGGGCGACTGAACCATAGTCTTTTGAAATCAACTTCAGTTTAGCAAACTGAACCCTTCTTTAGGCACCCGAACATTCAAAAATGACTTTTTCTATTGTGTCTATTCGGGCAACTGAACTTCAGATCAAGCGAAAAAACTCTCAGGTTGCACAATTTTTCACCACGGTTCAGAGGGGTTAAATGGGGTTAATTTTCTTAAACAGAATTAAAACAATTTAATAATCCCCCTAGTGTCCTCTAACGGTCATAATTTGTGCTTTGCCAATATATATTAGTTCATTTGCACAAATTAGGGGTGATTAGCAAAAAAGATTAAGCCAAAACTCTCTCAAATTTCCAATCCTATTTTGCTCATACTACTCCCACACACTCTTATACACCTATTCCTTTGATCATCCAAGCTTTGTGAGAGTGCTTTGAGTGTTTATATTTCACTCCAATTTGCTTAAAACTCTCATTTTGTTATTTGTTGATTGATTTTGATATTGAGAGTTAAGCATAAGTTTTCCCATTGATTTAATCTAATAAATCTTGTGTGGGAAAAACTTAGTGGCTTGTGGGTCTTTGCAATGATATTGCAAGACACCTTAGCCCATATTTTTGTGTGCAAAAATATTTTTACAAGCTTGATTTCAAACAACTCTTGAGCTTGCTACATTGAGAAAATATTTTTGAGTTTGTTTGAATATTATTGCTAGCATCTTTGAAACCCTTATCTGACATTGAGATTTAGTATCTTGTTTCAAAGAATAGCTTGTTTGAACACTCTTTTGCATATTTGGGATTATACATTATACTGAGTGTTGTTTGCATATATACACCATTGAGCTTATAGTTCTTACATTATTGGTGTGCACTGATTATACTGTGCCTATTGTAGTACATATCTACTTGTGTAAAAGCATATTTTCATGTACGAAAAGTTGTACATTTGTTGGATTTCAAGTATGGGCTTGAAGAGGGAGACTAGCCCTGTTGAATAGTCCTGGATTAGCTTAGACCCGGTTAGAAAAGTTAGGTGCACCATCCTAGTAAGATGTGGCTGTAGGTTGAGGTCAGCCCAATGAATTGAGCAGGGCTTAACTAGTGCCACTCTGCTCGTTAAGTGAGCATTAGTGGAATCCTTGTGCTTGTGAGCCAAGATGGGGACGTAGGTAGTATTGGCTGAACTCTGATAACCTATATGATGTTAATTTTATTTTTTGCAAGTTACTTTATGCACCTATATGTTTATGTTTATCGTTTGAATATTTGATTTGGTGTATGATTACATAGAAAGACCCTAAGTTTATGTAATACTAATTGTTGGATTAGTTGAACCTAGGACAAAATTTTAAATACCCAATTCACCCCCCCCCCTCTAGGGATTGCACCAAGGCTAACAATTGGGGTTTTAGAATTTCTTTATACCCTCTTTAATCAATTTTTTCTTAACTCTTTTTGGTTTCAGCAAACACACATGCAAATTTGATTTACAATCACAAGTTCTGCGAAAAATTAATTTAGTTATAAACATATATGAATGAGAATTCAAATTTAAATACTTATTTTAGCAATTTAATTCAACCAACCAAGATAACCAAGACAAGATTCATAATATAGAATAATTCTAGCAATGCTTCCAAGATTCAGTATTTTGGTAAGTCAAAGTAAAGTTTTAAGTATGTAGCTGACAAATGCCCTATATTGATAGACTTGATTTCTCAATATAAAGTAGTATAGAAATTTCCAATCACTCTTCCAAAACTCAGAATTTAAAAAAACTTTCAATTAATTAATGAATCTTGGGTGTTAATAAATCAACTTACTCTCTTACGGTTTCTGCAATTAGTATTGATCAACCAATATACTCCCTTTCAATTTTCGCAATCCCAAAGTCAAATTAATTTTCAATTTATTTAATATCCAATCCACGTAGTTTATATGAGTAGAAAATTAAATATCCAACCACGTAGTTTACATGAGCAAAAAATTAAATGAGAGTAGGGAAGAGAGTGACACCGCAAGTTTTACGAGGTTCGGTTATACCCGCCTATGTCCTCACCTTAGGCAACACACCCAAGGATTCCACTATACCACTCCTTTACAAGTAGGAGCAACCTTTTACAATCCTCCTTCAATAGGCTAGAGTTCGCCTTTCCAAACGATACCCCATGCTTGGTCCAACAACGATTCAAAACTTGAATCCTCTACAAAAACCAGAAAAAATTCGGTGTACAAAGACACTCTCTACAAGAGTTGATTAGTACAACAATAAAACACAATTCTATATACTTCAATTCAAAATAACAATAGAAAGAATTTGAAGTTTTAGAAGTATACCATTGTGAACTTTTTTCTTGATGGAAAGAATTCAGAATATGATAAAAAATTTGTGAGAGTTTCACAGCAACACTCAGTAGAGAACTTCAGAAAGTACGTGAGCAAGAGAGTTTTGAAAGTTTTGTAAGCATGAAAGCTTTGATTGCTATGTATTTCTTGGTGTATTGAATCCTTTGTCTTGGTGGGTATTTGTAGATATTTAGAAAAGTGTATGTCATGTTTCCCAAGTGACTTGGAGTGTTTCCCAAGTTTTCATAACATTTAGAATTCAAAAAACTCAATTTTAGAAACTTCCTATTATTTTTAAAATTTGAATTTTCAAAAAGTCAATCAATTGGATCACAAAGGGTCAGTCGCCTAAATCATTAAAACACTGAAAATTCAAATATAGTAAGGTGTCAGCTAACTAGGTCATTATGAGTCAGTTGCCTGGGTCCTCTTGGGTTTGCCCAAAATCCTTCTATCTACTTGTCAGTTGCCTGGGCCAACCATGTCAAGCGTCTGGACAGACAAAATTGCTGATTTTCCAGTTTGTTTCCAAATTCTTTTTGCTGTTTTGTTTTCACCAAAGTAATTTAAGACTTTTGAAAAATATTTTTCGAGGTTTTGTAAAATATAATCTCTAAGTCAATGAGTTTCCTAATAAGCTTCAAATCCAACTATGTCATCATTTGAATGAAGTACTTACATAGAGACTCTCTTAAGACTTGGACATGTTCAAAACTTGGAGCCTTTATGCTTGTCATTTGCTGAGTCCATCTTACCTTTAAGCTTCAATTATCTAAGCTTTCATAAAGTCATCTTTGGACTTCATGCTTTCATGTCTTTTAAGCTTTCATTTCATTTTCATGTATTATTGCAATGAATTTCATGATTACTTGAACTTGAGTTAAAAAAACCTGATTCTAGAAGTATCATTACTTTCACCAAAACATGTTAAATTACCTTTGATTTCTTATCATCAAAATAAGATTAGTAAGTCATGCTAGGCCAACACGAAGTAATCAATTCCCAAACCCCATGGAACCTCACATCAATGTGCTTGGTTTTAGCATGGTATACTTGATTCTTCACCAAGTAAATGACACTCTGATTATCACAATGCAGCACCACTCCATCTTGTTGTAAACCCAGTTCTTTGACCGAACTGATAAGCCATAAGGCTTCTTTTGCGGCTTCGGCAGCTACCATATATTCCGCCTCAGTCGTGGACAATGCTACCAGAGATTGAACCATGGATCTCCAACATATTGGTCCTCCTACAAGGGTAAAGATATAACCCATTGTAGACCTTCTGTCATCCATATCTCTAGCATAATCGGCATCTACAAACCCCATAACTGAAGGACAACCCTGTTGCTTTTCGAACTTGATGTCATAGTCCGATGTACCCTGCAAGTATCTGAATATCCATTTGATGGATTCCTAATGTTGTCTTCATGATTAGAAAGAAACTTACTTACCACACTTATAGTGTGTGCCAAATCTGGCCTCATACATACTATGGCATACATCAAACTCCCCACAGTGCTAGCGTAGGGGACCTTTGCCATGTCTCAGATATCCTCATTCGTACTTGGGCAATCTGTAGTAGACAACTTAAAATGATTCGCTAGAGGTGTACTCACCGGTCTTGCATCAGTCATGCTAAACCTCTCCAACACCTTATGCACATAACCGTCCTCTGATAGTCATAACCTTCCAGCAGTCCTCTCTTGGCAAATCTCCATCCTAAGTATTTTCTCGGCTGAACAAAGATCCTTCATGTCAAATTCCTTATGCAACAGTTCCTTCAACTGATTCACCTAAGTTAAATCTTTTGCTGCTATCAACATATCATCGACGTACAATAACAAGAAAATAAGAGAGTTGTCATCAAGTTTGTTCACATATACGCAGCAGTTATACATGCACCTTTTGTAGCCAATCTTGATCATGTAGGAATCAAATATTTTATACCATTGCCTTGGAGGCTGTTTCAACCCATAAAGAGATTTCTTCAACTTGAAAACTAAATTTTGTTTCCCTGATTCACAAAATCCCTCTGACTATACCATATAAATCTGCTCCTTTAAGTCACTGTGAAAAAACGTCGTCTTCACATCCATTTGATCCAAATGAAGATCATAATGGGCTACTAACCCCAACACAATTTTGATAAAAGTATGTCAGACCATGGGTGAAAAAATATCATCATAATCTATCCCCTTCTTCTGTGAGTATCCTTTTGCCACCAACCGTGCCTTGAATTTCTCACCTTCCTTTTCTAAAATTGCCTTTTTTTTCCTGTATACCCATTTGCAACCTATCAGTCTTTTCCCATCTGGAAGCTCCACCAAATCCGAACTTTGATTTTTATGTAATGACTCCATCTCCTTAATCATTGCTCCCATCCATCTACCTTTCTCCTAACCGTGCACTAACTCTTGAAACGTAGTTGGATCGTTGCAACTTGTAAGAAAAACATAAGACACTAACTCTTCAAACCCATACCTAGGCGGAGGCCTGATAGTGCGTCTTGATCTTCATAAAGGAATGTCATCAACTTACTGGTTTTCCAAGCGAGAGCTCCTTGCAACCATAGGAACAAGATCATTTCTATTGCCCCGAGCCTCCAACTCTAACTGCATAACATGTTCATCACTGCCCCAACTTTCTAGCTCTTGTTTCTGTTCATCAAAATCTTGAGCATGCTTCACCATAACCTTTTCATCAAAGACTACATCCCTACTGATCACCACCTTATTTTTCACTAAATCCCACAGCTTATACCCCTTTACACCATTTGGATATCCCAAAAAGATGCAATAACGAGACTTTGGGTCAAGCTTACACCTTTACTTACTAGATACGTGAACATAGGTTGGACACCCAAATACCTTCAATCCGGAGTAGTCTCTTGCATGTCCTGTCCAAACCTCTTCTGAAACTCTACCCTCTAGTGATGCCCTTGGTGATCAGCTTATCAAAAAACAAGCCATACTAACTTCCTCGGCCCAAAATTTCTTCGATAGCCCTGCATTTAATTTGAGACACTGAGCCCTTTTAATAAGAGTCTGGTTCATCTGTTTTGCCACACCATTTTGTTGAGGTGTCTGGAAAACTGTAGAGTGTCTCCTGATGCCTTGCTCCGCACAAAAATCCATAAATCGAGAATCAGCGTACTTGGTCCCATTATCCGACCTTAAGTATTTGATTCTCTTGCCTGCCTGGTTTTCCACTTCAGCCTTCCAAATCTTAAACCTGGAAAATGTATCTGATTTGTGATGCATGAAGTAAACCCAGACCTTCCATGAATAGTCATCTATAAAACTCACATAATACACATGTCCATCCTTTTGTGCAACTCTAACCGGGCCCCAATCATCAGAATGCACATAATCCATAATACCATTTTTCTTGTGTATAGCTGATCTAAACTTTGCCCTGTTTTGTTTTCCAATAACACAAATCCTACAAAATTCAAACTGACATGATTTCAAGCCCTTCAACAATTTCCTCTTGTCTAGTTCTTTCATGTTGTGTTCTTCCATATGTCCAAGACACATATGCCACAAGAAGGTCACATCTAATTTAGCATCTACAACTGCGGCTCCACCAATCACAATAGTTCCAACAATGTGTAGATATTCCCATCTAACTTTTGCTTTTTCATCACCGTCATATGTCCTTTCCAAACATTTGTAACTCCACCTTCGAACTTGTAATTGAAGTCATTACAATCCGAAGTACCAAGTGATATCAAACTCTTCCTCAACTTTGGTATATGTCTTACATTACACAAAGTTCTCACAACACCATCAAACATTTTTATCTTAACATTTCCTATGCCAATGATCTTGCAAGAAGCATCATTGCCCATAAGAACTAAACCAGAATTCACTAACCTATAAGTGCTGAACCACTCATTATTTGGAGTCATGTGATAAGAACATGCTGAGTTAAGTATCCAAGAGTCCGTTAGATTATACAACCCCAATAAAACTGATAGAAGGTCACCAACACTACATGATGAATCTCCTTTTTGAACCACATTCTCAAATTTTGAAGTACCCTCATGTTTTTCAAAATTTTCCTTCTCCTAATCAGAACACTCCGATTTCACATGCCCCTTTTTCTTGCATTTATAATACCAGATTTCTTTCTTCTTCTTAGATTGACTGTGAGATTTCTGACTTGATCCATATTTTGATTTTCCTTTGCCTTGCTCATTATTACCCATAACCACTAGTCCTTCTCCGTCATCACATATTTTTAGCCTTCGATGAAAATTCAGTAAAGCACTTGTTACCTCTTCTAGATCAAGAGTTTATTTTCCCCACGTAAAAGTAGTCACAAGATTTTCATATGCATAAGTCGATGGTAAAGAGCTTAGTAACATCAAAGCTTTATCATCCTTATCAAACATAACATCAACTCTCATCAAATCACTAATAACTTGATTGAAGACATTAATATGTTTATCTAAGTTTGATCCTTCAACCATATTAAGCAAATAAAGACACTACTTAAGAAAAAGTTTATTATTGAGAGATTTGGACATGTACCGATTTTCTAACTTTCGCCATATAGCCACTGGAGAATCCTTCTCCATCAGCCGATAGAGTACTTCGTCGGCCAAGCACAAGCGTATTGTGCAAGCGACCTTTGCTAGTAATTCTCCCCATGTTGCCTCATCCATTCCATATGGTTGAATGCCAAGTAAAGCCTTTTCCATTCCTTATTGCACAAGAATATCCATCACTCCCCTCTGCCATAAACCAAAATTCCCAGTTCCATCAAATTTAACGATGTCAAAACTTGCATAAGATGATCTCGATGCCATGACAACAATCGCTCTTATCATAATTTTTTGTAATAATGATCAGATATCAGATATAAGAAGCACAAGCATAGAGAAATAATTAAAATGCAACAAGAGACACAATTTGTATATAAGAAATAACAAGAACATCAACAATACAAGAATTTACGTTGTTCAGCAATGCCTACATCCACGGAAACAATCGGCACAACAATTTCACTAAGAAATGATATAGGGCACAATACACTTCTCAAAATTATCTCTCTTGTTTCACAATACACTCAGACAAGTCATATATAGATTCTCCTTCAGAGGTTTAACCCCAAAAACCAACCAACTTAACATTTACTTTCAAAATTTGAATTTCTATCTTGCAACCCAGGAACGAAACAGTCGACGATTTTCTGAGATCGTGTGAAGCCGTCGACGGTTTCAGATACTGAGAGCAATTTCTAAGATGTGTGAGATTTTTAGTGAAAACGTCGATGGTTTCAGCAAGGCCTCAGAAAACCGTCAACGGTTTTCTCTCAGAAAGCTGTAGCATGTTCATCTTCCTTTGTGTAACTTAGTCATTCCAAGAAATGAGCCACTATACACAACATGAAGCATTACGATAAATTTTCCTAAACTCAATTCTTAAGGGATGGACAAGTGACATGCTATTTTTAAGATATTTATACTTAAGCATATATATATATATATATATATATATAGCATTATTTTACAAATAAAGAACCGTTGTTCATTTGAAGGCTGTAGACACCCCATTTTTACCCAGACCCAATATATGTATTACTATTATTATTATTATTATTATTTATTATTATTATTATTATTTATTATTATTAATTTTCACTAATCTTATTATTATTATTATTATTATTATTTTTATTATTAGTATTTTTCATTAGTATTATTATTATTTCTATTTTTATTATTACTTATTATTTTCATTATCATTCTTATTATTATTATTATTATTATTATTATTATTATTATTATTTTTTATTAGTATTTTTTTATTACTATTATTTTATTTATTATTATTATTATTATTATTATTATAGAATTATTATTATTACTTTTATTTTTATTTTTATTTATATTGTGTATTATTATTATTATTATTTATTTTTCATTAGAATTATTATTATTTCTATTTTATTATTATTATTACTATTATTATTATTATTATTTTTTATTATCATTATTATTAGTATTTTTTATTACTATTATTTATTATTATTATTATTATTATTATTATTATTTTATTACTTTTATTTTTATTTCTATTTATATTGTGTATTATTATTATTATTATTATTTATTTATTTATCTTTGTTATTACTATCATTATTATTATTTTAATAAATATCATTATTTATTCTCATAAATATTATTTCCAAAAGAAAAAAAAATACCATAAACTAAAAAGGAAAGGGGAGATTTAGGGTTTCTAATTTTTTCTCACAAATAAGCTTTTCTTCCCTTCAAAGAGGACAGCCAGGGCTGCGCACACCAAAAAAATAAAAAATAAAAAAATTCTGGCTCTCTTTCATACACCCGGCGCTGCACCGCCATAGCCACAGCCGGAGACATAAAAAAAATCCCTGCATAGCAGCTTCTGCTCCCCCTCACGGCAGCCATTCCTCTCCCATCTCCTTCAACTCTCCCACAGCCACCATCCTCTCCTTCCCCCGCTCTCTCCCTCAGTCCTCCACTCCGAACCAGCTCCACCCGAGACAACCAGTCGGCCACACCTCCGGCAACCACCACCGCACCCAGCCATCTTCTTCGGCCACCTCTGCAACACCGGCCACTCCTGCTCCCGGCGTATCCCATTAAATCACAGAGCCCCAGCCACAATTGGCAGCAGCCCACACCAACGCTCGGTACTCCCCACCACAGCAAACCCGGCCAGGAGTAGTAGCACCACAGTCACCAGCAGGACCAGCCGCGAGCTCCGACACCAGCACTGCCGCCGGAGCAACCGCCCAACCGCCCCGTCACTCACTCTCGTCATCGTCGCCGTCGCTGCCGCTTATACTCCGACGACCTTACCTCCAGCAACGCCCTCTGTAAGTCCCCCTACCCGTGCGCACACACACACCCACACATGCACCGAACGCACACACGCACACTGTTTGGATTTTTAGATTTAAAACTTTAAGTCTTTTTTTGTACATGCATATTATATGATTAATAATAGTTGTTTCATATGGCTACTATATATATATTTGTTGTATATTAATCATAGAATTTCTATTGATATTGTTATTATTATTATTATGTATTAGTCATGTATTATTATTAAAGTGTTTGTACAAGTATCGTAATAAAGCTTTTATTATTATTTTGTATTGACATCATTATTTTATATGTACGTAACGGCTTGATTTAATACTTTCATTATTTCATTCTGATATGTAATAGCCTGTGTGTATTCTTTATTTATTTGACATATATTTTATCATCCCATACATGTGTGTTATTGACTTATGGTATTAATTTTTGTAGGTTTATTGTGTATTTATTGTCCATGTGCTTTCGCATGTAGTATATTTAGGGAGTTTTAATTTATGTCTAAATTTATTGTATATATTAAATAATATTATTATTATTGGATTTTATTATTGTAATATGTGTTTTAACATTTAATATCCATGCAATATTTTCCTTCTTGTTATTTTTGTGTTGTAATACGCATTGTAGTATTTCTGATGTTGTAACATTTGGTTAAATGATAATATCCAAGGTTATTTTAGCTTATTGGGAAATATCGTAATATTGGTTTATTTTTGCACAAGTATATATAAATATAAATATATGTTTTATTATTGAATGTTAAGCTCATGTATATGTATATTTACGTAATATTATTGTTGTATTATTATGTAATATTGTGTATTCATATTATTGTTGTTATATTGTGGCTGTAGTTCAGTGGCGAGAATTCTAAGCTATTGCCGGTAAGTGATTTTGTATTATTTAGCATGTATTTTTAATCGATGTTGTATTATTTAACAATTTATATTGTTTAGTGTTATTTTTACATTTTGTTTTATATGTTAGTATTTATGTTTTTAAAGGGTAGGTTTATCATGTTAATACTGTTTAATTTTTAGTTTATTTGCGTTATTTAAATTCGTTCACGGTTTTGGTTATGATTGTTTATTATTTAAATCATTTCATATTTTATGTGTAGGTTTATTTAGGATTTCGGTAGTTTTCACGTTTTTAGAAGGTTGATAATTTTATGTTTAAGTATTGTTTTAGGGTTTGAGTTATTTGCTTATTATTATTAGTCTTATTATTGCACATTAATTTTCGTCCACATCATTGCATATCAATTTCTAGTATTTTCATATTATTGAACACTCCTTGATAAAATTAAATTTATTTCCATATTTGTTTTTAGGGTTCCCCTCTTGTGACATATTGATTTCTCTAGAGTTTGTATATATTTCCTATTAAATTCATAACTTGAATTGTTTCCATAATTAATTTGTTTCCCTTACATGTTCATAAAAGTACATAATTTCTAGGGTTTAATTTGTTTCCACATTGTCATTGTATATTAATGGTAAGACTTCGATTGTTTCCATAACTATTATAACATACATCCTATATTTATTCTAGGGATTAATTGTCTCCATAATGACTATTGTGTATATCGTTATTTATCTTGGGAATTAATTGTTTCCCTATGTGCATATATTGAGGTTTTGATTACTTATAGGTGAGTATCATTATATTTATAGAATGTTAATATCTTACTATATGCTTGTGTATTATTATTATTATTATTATTACGTGTAGTATGTCATTATTAGTATTACTGTTATTAGTATTATTATTATTGTTATTATTGTTATCGTTATTGTTATAAGTTTAGTATTATATTATCATTCTTATTTTTGTGTGTATATTATTACTATCTATTAGGTGGGTTTATTATTAGGATATGTCATTAGGTATTATAGCAATTTATTATTATATCCCTATTATTATTACACATATTAGGGTAATTTGATTTCTTACTTTATTATCTTATTAATATATATTAAAACCTCCCACACTAGTATTTTCCTATAAAAATTTTATATATAATTTCAAAATGTTGGGAGTGTATTTTCTTAATTTTTTCCCTATGATTTTATTGCGGGGGGTATGAGCCTTCGGGCTTCACGTACCTTAAGCTCTGAGGGAATATATGTGTATATTTATTTATTTATTTATTTTACCTATGTATTTATAAACTCATAAAAAGGAGTAATTTAAAAACTTATTAAATTAACTTAGGGATAATTTCAAATTAATTAGGTACCGTTCGTAAGAACGGGCGCGTAGGGGGTGCTCGTACCTTCCCCTCGCGTAACCGAACTCCCGACCCCAACTCTGGTAATGTAGACCGATTCTACCCCTAACGGGGTAGTAATCATGTGTTCTAACCGCACTAAAGGTTAGTGGCGACTCCTATACCATGTTTTTCCTGAAAATATTAAAATGATTTTTATTTCGCCGCCCGGGGCACACGCGCTCCAGGGACGTCGCGACAAAGGGGATTTTCAAATTTAGTCATGTTGTAGCCAATATTATCGTATAACACCCAATAAAAATGATATATATATATATATATATATATATATATATATATATATTAGACATAAATTGGGCATATCAATGAAACTTTATATTATGGCTAGCTTTTCCATAGATCTTAGTATAACAATAGCGTATACCAAGGTTTGGAATTTTAAGCACAAGACACTATTTAAGCATCTAAAACATTATAACCCCTTTTCAAAATAAATTGAAACATCTTATGAGTATTAATAAAATTTCTCTTGAAGACTCCTTATAAGATAATGTTGATTAAGGTGTAATAACAAGATGGGGGGTGAATTGGGTATTTTAAAAAAATCTTTACAACTTATTTACCAGTCAATCCATATTTCTATGTTTAACTAATTAATGGCTAGAATTTGATGCTGATTTCAATTACCAAATCAATGAATTCCCTTTTACCCAATTAAATGTGTGTAAAATTATTCAACATACACAAGCAAGCAGGAAATTGAAATATGATGGAGAAAATGAAAAGGATAAGGGAAGAGAGAATGCAACCACGATTTTATGAGGTTCAGCCAACCCGGCCTACGTCCTCGCCTTGAGCAACCCACTCAAGGATTTCACTATAATCCCTGCTCCTTAAATTGGAACAAAGCTTCCCTTACAATCCGCTGCTTACAAGAGGTACAATTCCCTCCTAATCTGCTACTTACAAGAGGTATAGCTTCCTCCTAATCTGCTACTTACAAGAGGTACAAATCTACAAACACTCAATGTTGCCTCTGACAAAAGCTGGTGAGTACAATTCAAAATCCTAGTACATTGACATATGATGTAACTTGAAGCTTATAATGTATGGAAACGATACAATCGTTTATGTATGATATGCTTCAGCACACAAATCCCTCCTTAACCAAAACTCCCGAGTAATGATATATTTAAAACGCTTTGGAGAATTTTAGGGTTCTTAGTTCACTTTGCAAAAATGCATGAAATTTTGATGTGAACTTATTAATTAAAACTTTGTCTTGAATATTAAATCAATCAAAATCACAAAGTTTTCTTTCAAATATTTAACCACAACACAACCTTTGCAATCTGCAAATATATATGGATATGTATTCCAAAGATCAAAAACCAGTGGGATCTATTCAGAAAATATCCTTCAACAATATATGTATTTAAGAATTCCAAGGATATCTAATCAAGTGGATTTTTAATATTAAAAGTATCGAGTCTTTGAGTGGAAAAACTCACTTGAACCTAAAATAATTAATCAATAGCTTAAGCTCTTTTCAAGTGGTAATCTTATCAAAGTGATTTAATATATATATATATATATATATATGCACACTCAAGATCAACCTTTTAATACTTAATCAAAAATAGATTTTGCAATAATAATCTCTGTGAACAATATATATATATACTCTTGAATCAAAACCCAATCAACTAATAGCTAAAAAACTTTCTCAAGTAATGATCTTGTCAAAAGCAATTTTTATATGTATGTGCACACTCAAGATCAAACTTTTCTAACGATATTCAATAACAAGTGATGGGATGAGAAACTCTTGAAAATATTAACTTGAATGATCAAACCTCAATCCTAGAATGAAAAACAAGATGAGTAAACGAGTTCCCTTCAAGATTCTGAGTTGATTTGCCCAAGCTTGATGGTTAGAGATTGAAGTGTAGGCAATCGTATAGCAATAGCAGCAAATTTTCAATATTCTTTCAACAATATGTGTTCTTCTCTTTTTTGAGTGTCTTAGCTTGGTTCTAGGGTTTAGATATTTAGTATTTATAGCGTCTTACCCTTAGGATTTATCTCAACCGTTGGATCAAAGAAATAGCTCGTGAGTTCGTTTAATAAAAATCTGATTTTTAAACTTTCCCACGACTTCAGGCTACTAATGTTGAAGTTGAGGCTCCTAAAGTGACTTCAGGCAACTGAAGTTCCAGGGTCAGGCAACTGAAGTACCTCGGCCTTCTTGCTTTGTTTTCCCATTAATTCTTCAGGCTACCAAACTTAATCTTCAGGCTACTGAAGAAATTCTTCAAGCTACTGAGGGTGAGTTCAAGCTACTGAAGTCCCCTTTTTCTCAATTTTCCTTTTTCTTTAATTTAAAAATTCATTTTAATTTCTTTCTTGGCTCTTTTATAAAGGTACTTTCCAAGGTTTTAAGAATATTTCTAAGTCCATGAAAGTCCCCTAATGATATACATGAAATGCATGAATCCTAAAATCATTCTAAGTTATGTTGAGCCTCAAATTAAATCATATGAAAATGTAAGTACATGAGTTATAAATACCCATTCCCAAGATGTTCTTGAACTTTGCCGCTTGCAACTTGATTCTCGTACTCTTTGAGTTCCATGGATCTTTCCAAGATGTGTCAGCTTTACTTTATGGCTTCTGTGACTCGTTATCTTTCTGTGCATGCTTAATATGGTTCCTGTTCACAAACTCAATGCACAGATCAAATACCTAGTGATTTGTCATTATCAAAACAGGATTGGACTCATAGAGTCAACAGATAACATGTTATAAAAAAAACAAAATTTATTATGATTCATACAAAAATTTTAACACAAGATATATCATACAAACCATACATGAAATATACAATAAGTAGAAGGAAGAAGATATATACCTTTCCATTTTACTCCTTCTTAATCGTCTAAGCTCAAAGTGGCATTCCTCTCTCTCTCAATTTTTCTATGCCTGTTATAGTTCCCAATTTTCCTTAGTACTACTACTATATGACATTAACTTTGCACAAATATTAGTAGCTAATGCACAATATACAGTATGCATGACACACAATCGATATGCATAAAGTTCATGTCAGGCTCATTCAAATCATTTTCATGTTTAGGAAACTTTGCATTTCAAAATCATTTTCAATGAGATATGAAAAGCTTTGACAAACACTTCCCAAATCCTCCCATCAATTGATTTTACAAAAAACATTTTCAATGTTCAAATGGTAAAATCTCTATATTAAAAGCAGTGGAGGACTCTGATACCAATTGATGTGATTGATGTATTCCTAAGAGGGGGTGAATTGGGTAATTAAAAGATTCTTCCTAGGTTAATTTTAAATCACATTCAGTATAGCACAACCTAGGGACTTTTTAAGCATTCTCAATACCCCCAAGTAATGAAGTATACATATATTTAAAATAGATATGGAATTCTCTACAAATTAAATATTTGCATACAAACATCACATCATATCCTATTTAAATTTAAAGGCGTGTATGTAAAAATGATTTACCAATTAATGCGAACATACACAAGTGTAGCACACCTCATTTAAATTAAATATGTACATGCAAACAAATTTATCAGTGAATAAAGAAGCATACACATGAAAATAAAAGTGCAGTAATTAAATAAGATAGATAGATAGATAGATCGAGATGGATAGAGAGAGAGAGAGAGAGAGAGAGAGAGAGAGAGAGAGAGAGAGATCGACAATATTTGTTATCGAGGTTCGGCCAAACCAACCTACATCCCCTCCTTGGGCATTCCCCCCAAGGATTCCCCTAACCATACTCACTTAACGGGTGAAAATCATTGCAACCTCTCCTTATAGCGTGAGGTAAACCCCTGCTCAATTATAGGCTGAGCCACAACCTCTCTTTACTAAGCGAGGAATACCCTAGCTCAATTACCAGGCTGAGCCCAACTGGCCTCCCTTATGGATCGGAGACACCTCAATTCAATTTACTGAGCTAAACCAAACTGGTCTCCTTTACGGGATAGAGATAAACCCAACCATTACAATAGAACCATTTTTGTACAAATAAACGCTTCTAATACAAGTAGAGATGTACACAATAAAAGTTCTAAAATGCACTCTCTAATGATATGAAATAAGCTCAGAGAGTAAGGGTGCTTTTCTCAAAATCATATTTTCAATCTTTGAAAGATGGTGTATATAATAAGTGCTTCAAAGATTTTACCCTAATGAAATATTTCTCCAAAAATATTTTCAATAAGTAGGAGAACCTAGGATTTTTATCTCAAAAATATTTTTCCAATAAACACAAGTGAGCTTGTGAATGTTTCAATGAATGTGTAAAGATTCCCAACCTATAAAATTTTTTTCCACAAATATATTTATCAAATAAAAACAATGTAAAGAACCTTTAATCTTACTCTCAAAGATTATTTTTCAAAAGTAAAAGCTTGAGAGAGTAAGTGCATTTGAATAAACTAAATGCCCGTAGAGACCCGAAAAATTTAATTTATGAAAATAATAAAGGAAAAAGGAAAAAAGAAAAGAAAGGGAAAGAAAAGAAGAAAAGAGAAGAAAATCGAAGGGCCATCAACAAGGTCTTGTCGATGAGCGCAAGGAATTTCAGGTTTTAAACGGTTCATCGATAAACCATTGTTCACGTCAACAAACCTTTTATACTCGTCGATGAGGACTAACCTATAAATAGGCATTGGATCATTTTCTCCTCGAAAATCTCTCTCCTCTCACTCTCTCACTCTTTCTTTCTCTCTCTCTCTCTCTCTCTCTCTCTCTCTCTCTCTCTCTCTCTCTCTCTCTCTCTCTGTCTTTCTCTCTAGGGCTTCGGCCTTCATCCCTTCTTTCTTCGATTTCGGCTCTATTTCAGCCCGATTCGACAATAAAAAACCACCATGAGGATCCAGGGATGATTCTTTGCAAGTTAATCAGAGCAGGTTCGTGATTTGGAGTTCCTAGGCACCACTCCAAAACTGAGGTAAGAGTGTTCAATATTAATTTAATTGGTTATTTGGAGTATGAACCTTGGAAATGTGAATGGGATTATGATTCTAGGATTGAATTGATTGAACTGGGAAAAATTTGAGTTTCAGGGTTTTGAGTTCCGAACGTTGTGGGCAAGCATATAAAAATTTTTAGCAATGTCTCAATAAGCCTGGTAAGGGAATAGATTAAGTTAAGTATTTTTAGAAAGTTATTTGGTTAATATACAATATTTTATTCAGAAACATATATATATATATATATTTATATATATATATATATATATTTATATATATGAATTAGTGTAGTTTTTGGGAATACTGATGTTTGAACTGAGAAATCTCTAGAAATAGATTTAATATTATTTTTCAGCATAAATATGTTTTTCTATTTTCTGACAGATAGTATAATATATTGTAGTACTGATTTGTGTGGCATGTGTATAAATAATTTTACTATTGATTTTTAGCACGTTGGAATATTTTATAGTTACATAGAACATGCATGATTTGATAATGAATTTTTAGAAAGCCATAAGCAATACAAAAAATTACTATATTTTCAATATATCATGATATTTCAGCTGGGGCAGATGTTGTGATTATTCAACAGGCCCAAATGTCACGATTACTCAGTCGGCCCAGATGCCATGATTATTCAGCAAACCCAAATGCCGTGATATTTCAGCCGGCCCAGATGCCGTGATATTTCAATTGGCGTAGATGCCGTGTGTAACGCATCAACTTGGGTCTGCCAGGAGCACTGCGTCTCTCCTTTTCCACCTGGACTAGACAATAGAGGGTGGGCCTTATCATACTAATGACTGACCCCACAGACCAACACGTGTCCTTTTCAGTGTGTTTTTGTCCTCACTCACACACTTCCTGAGAAAACTTCCAGTAGGTCACCCATCCCAAGATTACTCCAAGCTAAGCACGCTTAACCATGGAGTTCTTATGGGAAGGCTCCTGAAAAGAAAAGTGAACCTTGTTGATATAGGTAGTAATATCTAATCTTTTTAAGCCTTTCTTCTATAGACTATCACATTCTCCCCCACTTACAGAACACAACATCCTTATTGCTAACCAACATTTCCAAACCCAAGCGAAGTGAATCTCATCACACTTCCGACTAAGTAATTTTTCTGATACCATTTTGTAACGCCCCAACCTAGGTCTGCCAGGGAGCACTGCGTCTTTCCTCCTCCATTTGGACTAGACAATAGGGGGGCGGACCTTATCGGACTAATGACTAGCCCCACAAACCAACACGTGTCATTTTCAGTGTGTTTTCGTCCTCACTCACACAGTTCTTGAGAAAACTTCCCAGAATGTCACCCATCCCAAGATTACTCCAAGCCAAGCACGCTTAATCGTGGAGTTCTTATGGGAAGGCTCCCGAAAAGAAAGGTGCACCTTGTTGATATGGGTAGTAACATCTAATCTTTTTAAACCTTTCTTCCACGGGGTATCACACCGTGATATTAGATATATAAAATAGTTTACTCAGAAATATTATCATGATAGATTTTATGCAGAATCATGAAACAGTTATATTATAAATATAAACGAAATATGCTATATAGCAGAACCTAGATGGCTTAGTTCAGTTTTAGAGCACGGTACCGTAGCTATCAGTTCAGATAGTGCTGCCACACGTCTCAGATAGAGTATGGGAGTTGAATAGTCGATTGAGCTCAGTGTAGTAGTGTGCTCCCCTGGCAGTCTGGACCAGGTTGGGTAGGCCAATTGTGCAAGAATTCGACCCAAGATAAGTGTATTAAATATTTGAGAAAATAGAAGGAAAATTCAAAAGGTAAAAATTTGCAAGGCTCATTAACGAGGCATCCTTGCTCGTCGATGAAGTCTCTTGTTTAGCTCGGTGATGAGATTCAGTAGCTCGTCGACGAGGAGATGCCGAGGGATTTGGGGAAATCCTAAAATCTCAAGCTCTTCGATGAGGCCACCTTGACGTCAACGAACTTCCTTTTGCGGCTCGTTGATGAGGACGCCATCTTGTCAACGAGGCTAGCGAGTTCAAAAGGTTATAAATATCTTTTTCACTTGCTTAATGGTTAAGAAACAAAAAAAAACCTCTCTCTCCATCTCTAGGATTTCAGGTCATTAGTTGCTAGAATCAACAATCCGACGTTACCACGTGGGGCAAGAGGAGAATTTCTACGTTTATAGTGAATCGAAAATTCATTTCTAGGATTTTTGGGTTTTGACCCAAGACCAAGCTAAGGGTCCAAATTCGTTTTCGTTTCGGTATATATGTAGTAGTAAGAACTATAGTAAAGTATAGTTCTTGGATGTTTAGGTTTTGGGAACTCGATTCATAGTTTTGGAGCCATAGAGTTCATGTTTTTGTTTTTAGGTTAAGGTAAGGGGATTCTGTTTATATCAGTTATTTTTGAAATCGGAATCGATAAACATGTAGTTTACAATTGTATGTATGTTTTGGCTACTTATTTGAGAAAATCTATCAAATGAAAATGCAGGATTTTCGGGTTACAGTTTTTGGGGAAAATTGGGGGTTTCGGGTATCATCTTTACTTCTGTTGGAAAATTGTATGTTGTGTAAAACTATGGTAATGAGATGATCATACCTGTATTTGTATTAAACTGTATTCTCAAATTAAAAATGATATGATTGTTGTATACTCAAATAAGTGTGGAATGAACCGTTGTATGTAAAATGTTCCAATTTTTGTAAAACAGTTGTGACTGCTAATTACCGTAAGCTGGTGGGTATAGGAACATGAGTTCCAAAATTGTTCCAAGTTTTTTGAAATTTGCCAAATCTCGGCTAATTACCGTGGGCAAACGCCATGTCTCGGCTAAATACCGTGGGCAAGAGTGTCTGGCTCTATATCCAAGGGTGTGAAGCCTGTTTGTTCTGGCTGGTCACCGATGGGTGTGAGTGGACACCATACTAGCACGATATCGCTGTGAGGCTTTGGTTATTGTAGGGTATCAAGTGCTTGAGTGTGACGACACTGACCGTATGTTTGGTATTGTATGCACTGGAACTGGATTGTTAAAATGTTGGAACTATATTGTGTTATGTTTTACGTCGAAATAACACTTGTATGCCACAAACTGATATAACTTGTTTTCTTCCTTACTGAGAGGTGTCTCACCCCGAATATACAAATGTTTTTCAGGTCCTTTGAGTAGCTAGAGCTAGCATCCTAGCATTTAGGAGCATAGGTGTCGGTTAGCTATGTAGAGTACTTGAGTAAGTACTGATTTTTGTAACCAGGTTGTTATTGTTGGGTTTCTTAGACACCCGAGGTATGTACTGTATTTTGGAGCATAGTCTATAGTCATATATAGACTCTGGTATGATACGTTGTATGTATTAGAAAGAACATTTCCGCTGCGTATTTGATGTGTATGGATATGTATGTGAATGTGTATAGGGTGTACATGTACCCCACGGGGTCGGACCCTTATTCAGTGTAGTATCATGTATGTTTTAAACGATATAGAGATAGGTTAGGTTACTAAAATCACACCTGGGGCCCATCCGCGGGTTCGGGGCATGACAACTTGGTATCAGACCTAACTAGGTTGTTAGGTCTTGTAGACTTGGTTAGGCGTAACTAGGTGTACATACCAAAGTATAGGATGTAGGGAATGGGTAGAGTAAGTCGGGGGTTGTTTTGTTGCTAGATGGGGACTTAATGGCAGTGTTCTTGGAATGACGATTTCAGTAAAAACACAGCAAACCATTGATGGATTCATGTCGATGTGGTAGGACAGACTTGGACCTGTGAGAGTTGTAGTTAACATGTTTAGCTTTCAATGATTTGTGTTAAATTGTGTATAATATAGGAATTCTAACCGATTCCTATCCTATTTTTAGAATGGAGCCCAAGGATAACAACTTGGAAAGTGATTCCGAGGGGACTACGAGTGATGAGTTTCCTTCTATGCCTTGAGGTTTGACGAGGCAGGTCACGCGGGAATCGGGCGAAGTGTTAGGAGACGTGATCACTATCCTATTACTATGGTTTGTACTATAGAGAGGTTCACCCTCATGCATCCTCTAACGTTTATGGGACGACTCGATCCGATAGTAGCAAAGAACTGGGTGCAGAAAACCGAGAAGATATTAGAAGTTCTGCATTGCACTGATCAACAGAGGGTTCTCTATTCTACCTTTCAGCTGGCAGGTGAAGCATAAAGATGGTGGACAACTGCGAGTCTGCTTGAGAAGTAGAGAGTTGGTCCATCTGGTATGACTTGGAGCTGCTTCAAGGAGGTATTTTTTGAGAAATACTTCCCAGCTTCCACTCGTGATGCGAAGGCTGATGAGTTCATGAGCCTAACTTAGGGGACCCTAACGGTGCAAAGATATGCTACCAAATATATTGATATATCTCGTTTCGCGCCGTATTTGATCTTGAATGAGTATGAAAAAACTTGGAGGTTCGAGAAGGGTCTGAGGAAGGACATTTGTAGACTTGGGGCATGCTGCAGATTCGAGAGTTTTTTGTTCTGGTGGATAAAGCCACCATAGTTGAGGCTGACCTCTAGGGGGATAAGGTGGTATAGGAACAGAGGAAGAGTCCAGTATCTTCTACTTCTTAAACTAGTCCTCGACAGGGACAGTGGAAGAAGAAGAAGAACTATAGTTCAGGTTATCGTCAGAATACCAAATGGCAGGGTTCCTAGGGGGATCTGTCTTCCATGCAAAGTGTGAGGTGCTATAAATGGCATGATGGTGAATGCTAGCCATTTTGGGGTAACTTCTACAACTATGGCAAACCGGGCCATATATCCTGAAACTGTCAAGAACCGAGGAGTGATATGCCTGCACAAAGCCAGAACCGTGGAAGTAATCAGATGCCTTGGGGAAACTATCAGGCAAACAAAGCTCCGGCGAGGGTGTACCCTCTTACTCTAGCAGATGCTGAACATGTGGGAAATGTGGTGACAGGTACCATGTTATTGCTTTTGCATAGAGGTGTTGCTTTATTTGATTCAGAAGCAACCCACTCTTTTATATCTGCAAGTTTTGTGAAACTTTGTGGGGTTGAAACTCAAGTGATGGATGAGTGGTTATATGTGGCTACACCGACTGGGAGTGTAACGATCTGTAGTAAGATGTTTGGAAACTGCCCAGTGATTATTGAGGGAAGGCTACTACCAAGGAACCTAGTAGTGTATGACATATGCGGATTTGACGTCATACTAGGGATAGATTGGTTATTCTCTAGTTATGTGGTGTTTGATTATCGTAGGAAAAGTAGTTGTGTTCAAACCTCCTGGGGAGTAGGAGTATGAGTTCTTAGGATTGTGTGTGCATTCGATGCCACAAATTCTATCAGCTATATAGGCGAGAAGGTTACTTTTGGATGGTCGTCAGGGGTACCTAACTTGTGTGAAGGAACCACCTCAGGATGATTTGAAACTTGAAGATGAGTGGTTAATGAATTTCCAAATGTATTCTCGGAAGACTTACCTAGTATACCTCCTGATCGGGAGATGGAGTTCACTATTGACCTACTGCCAAGTAAGGTAACAATTTCCAAAGCACCATACTGGATGGCTCCAGCTGAACTTAGAGAGTTGAAGGAGTAGTTGCAGGAACTACTGGATAAGGGTTTTATCAGACCTAGTGTTTCGCCCTACGGAGTTTCAGTATTGTTTGTGAGAAAGAAGCATAGGTCAATGCGAATGTACATTGATTACCGTGAGATCAACAAGGTAATAATGAAGAATCGATACCTACTGCCTCATATAGATGATTTGTTTGACCAACTGCAGGGAACGCAGGTCTTTTCGATGATCAATCTATGGTCAGGGTATCATCTAGTGAAAGTTAGGATGGGGCATGTTGCAAAAAATGCTTTCCAAACTAGATACAGTCACTACAAGTTTCTGGCCATGCCTTTCGGGTTAAGTAACGCTCCGGCAGTATTTATGGACCTAATGAATAGGGTTTTTGTTGACCTAACAAGGTCTTTTAATTGGTTTTGGTGATAAAAAACAAACGATGATTTAACTTGAAAAGGTTGAGTTTTGGTGTTTCAGGAATATGGATCAAGTGTGGTTCAAAGCAAACTTCAAATATAGCTCAACTATGGTGTAAGAGAAGATCAAGTATAAGTCAAGTATGAAGACAATTTTTCAATGATCCAAAGAGAGTTTAACATATTTGAAGCTCAAGCAAATCATTTGAAATATGTTTTGAAGCTTTTTCAAGAGTTTATAAAGATTTAAGGACCAATTTAAGAGCATTGAATTAAGTTTTATAAAGATAATAAGAGGGCAAACTAGTTTTTAAAAGAAAGATATTTATCAAACAGGATTTTTAAAGGCTCAGATGACTGAACTTTTTAGTTCAGATGACTGAAGTAGAGACTTCAGATGACTTAACTTTAAGTTCAGACATCTGAAGAATTACTTCAGATGTCTGAAGATTAAGTACAAACGTCTGAAGAATTAATGGAACAAGACAAAAAGTTGCAGTAGCAGTTCAGACGTCTGAACTTGAGATTTCAGACATCTGAACCTAGACTTCAAACGTCTGAACCCAGACTTCAGACATCTGACTCTGTAGTTAGTTTTTTTTCTAAAGGGGATTCAGGAACTTCATACATCTAATCTCAAATCATCAGACGTCTGAACACTGTTCAACGGGAAAAAATTTTAAAACTCTTATTTTTAAATTATACCCATTTGAACCTCAAATTTTCTAACAACATGGGAAACTCTTTAAGGAAACTCTTACAACAAGGAAACCTACTTAGAAGCCTATAAATACATGGTTCTTGTGAATCAAAAAATTATCCTCAAGCATTGAAATTCTCTCAAAGCTCTCTTGCTCTCAAAATCTCTTTTGATCAATCTCTTGCAAAGCTAAAAGTATTGTTGTTCTGATATTTTCATCAAATCCTGAAGAATTACTAATTTCTCATCTAGAGAAAAGGATTTTGGGGAATTCTTTGAAAAGCTTCAAAAGTTTATTTCATTCTTGATATTTTATCTTTTGAAGTACATAGTTTTGATTTGTACTAATCTGCTCTTTGTGTGAGCTTCTATTGTACACTAGATTTTGATATTTCTCTTATAGATTTTTGGACGATTCTAGGCTGTTGGAACGTTGACCAAACAAAGGCATATTGTTTGGAGAAGGTGGGCTCTAGCCTTGATCAAAGGAGTGGTTGTAAATAGGCATTGTTCCACCCGGTAACAGAACTGTTATAGTGGAACCTTTCGATGTTTTGCAAAAGGTGAGGACGTAGGCTGTGTTGAAGTCGAACCTCGTAAAAAATCTTGTGTCTTTCTCTCTATTTTACATACTATACTTTTTGTGTTGTATGATTTAAAAGTGCAGGTCACGGGTTCCAAAGAGAATGAAGCAAAGACTCTTGGTATTTAGAAAGTACGTTTCGATTAACCGTTTGCGGAAACCCAAAAGGGAGTATGTTGGTTAATCTATGGAAATCTTGATCAAGAGAAGCGCATACTAAAAGCTTATTCAAAGAAGGTGATAAACATTCACATGGAAATCAACAAAAGCAAAATTATTCTTGATTGAGTGATTGAATTATTTTAGCTTTATTGATTGTCTTGTTCATTTAAATTACAAGTATTCTAAAGTGTGATTATCAGTTATCTGTTGTGCTTTCTTTAGTATCTTAAGAAAAAGATTAAAATTTATCAAAATTAAAAAGATTCCAATTCACCTCCCCGTCCCCCCCCCCCCACTCTTGGGAAGCTATTCCTAATTTCAATTGGTATCAGAGCCTAGTTATAGAAATTCCTAACAAGAAACTATAAAAACATCTAATGGCAAATATAGGAGTAGCACCCTTTGGTGAAGGCCAATCCTTAACCCGTCCACCAATCTTTTGTGGATCAATTATACCATCTGGAAAAAGAGAATGTATATATATCTCCAACACATGGATTGGAAAGCTTGGGAAGTAGTTATGGATGGAAATCTTATCCCCACTAAAATACTTGATGGAAAACATATTCCAAAAGAAAAGAGAGATATGACTGACCTAGACTATAAAATGCTTCAAATAATGCAAGTTCGATAAATGTGTTATATTGCGCATTAGATGTTAATGAGTTTAACCGAGTCATGGCCTGCAAAACAGCTAAGGATATTTGGGATAAGCTAGAAGTAACTTATGAAGGAACCATTAATGTTAGAGATAATAGGATAGATATGTTAACGAGTGAATACGAAGCATTCAAAATGAATTCTGATGAAATGATATCACGCATGTACACTAGATTTACTCACATAATAAACTCCTTAAGTGCCTTAGGAAAAACCTATACTACATATGAAATGATCAGAAAAATTCTAAGAGGCCTACCCTCTATTTGGGAACCAAAGGCCATAGCCATCACGGAAGGTAGAAACTTAAAGACTACTTCCTTAGATGAACTTATAGGTTCACTTCTCACATATGAAATGGCATTGAAAGAAAGAAATCCTGAACCAAAACATAAAAGATCTATAGTTCTAAAAGCATCTAGCCATAGCACTAGTGAAGAAGAAAGCGAAACAAGTGACTTAGATCAAGATGAGTTGGCTTTCATTATTAAAAGACTAGGAAAATTCTATAGAAGAAATAAAAGGTTGCCTAGAAAGTTTAATAAAAAGAAAACTGAAAAAGGAGAGACAAGTAGGAAAGAAAGTAAAGGTAAGAATGAATTACCAATTTGTTATCATTGCAAAAAGTCAGGGCATATCAAACCAGACTGTCCATTATTAAAGAAAGACAAGAAGAAAAAGAAGGAAGTAATGAAAGCTACTTGGGATGACTCAAGCTCCAGTGAAACTGAAATTGAATCAAGTGAACAAGAGATGGCGAATATATGCTTTATGGCAAACAATGAAGAGGTAAACTCTTACTATTCTTCAATCGAATCTCAAAACGAGTCTTGTGATGAGTCATGTGATAGCTTGCCTTCTTATAAGGAATTATAAACTGAATTATTATCACTTCATAAAAGATTTATAAAAGTGTCTAAAAGAAATATAACTTTGAAAGATCAAAATCAAGAATTAATAAAGCAACTTGAATCATTCAAAGCTATTGAAGAAGAAAGAAATACTCATATTAAGAAGTTGTAAGAAGAAGTAAAAATAGCAAAACAAGAGTTAAATAAAACCCATAAAAATGACTTGAATAGAAAAGATTTAGAAATAAATGAACTCAAAAAGATAGTTGAGGATAAAGAAAAGATTGTCTATAATTTTACTAAAGGTAAAGAAAACTTTGAAAAATGGATTGGACAGCAAAGGCTTCATGGAAACAAAGAAGGAATAGGATACAATGGTAAAGAAAATAAAAAGAATAAAAAGCTATACATGGGATATTTTGTTAAGGAAGCTAAGTTTTATGCTAGCACTTCATCAAATAACAAACATGAACACACCACTTGCTATATGTGCAAGACTAAAGGTCATGTGATGTTCAATTGTCCATTAAATAGAAAATATGTTAAAGTTCAAGGAGAATAGAAAAAAAATAGTGGAACCAACAACAAAACAAAGAAAGTCAAAAGAATTTGGGTTCCAAAAACTAACACATAATGTCCCTCATTGTAGGTTTGTCTTAGGACAACAACTACAACGGACAAATGGTACTTGGATAGCAGATGCTCAAGGCATATGACCAGTGACAAGACCAAGTTCACTACTTTAAAACAAATGGATGGGAGATATGTTACTTTCGGAGACAATGCCAAAGGTAAAATAGTTGGTATTGGAAAAATTGGTAAAGAACCTTTACTCACTATAGATAATGTGTTATTAGTAGAAGGACTAAAACATAATCTTTTAAGTATTAGTCAACTAAGTGATAAAGGATTCGAAGTAATTTTCATGAAAGAAAAATGTGTTATCCAAAATCCTAAAAATAAAGAAACTTTGTTTATGGCTCATAGGAAAAATAATGTCTATTGTATAAATCTTGAGAAATTAGCAAATCAAAACATAACTTGTTTAACAGCTATGAATGAAATAAGCTAGTTATGGCATAAGAAACTAGGTCATGCTAGTATGGACCTACTATCCAAATTATCTAAGAAAAATCTTGTAAAAGGACTACCAAATACTAAGTATATAAAAGACAAGATGTGTGATGCATGTCAAAAGGGAAAACAAGTAAAAACCAGTTTTAAGAAGAAAAAATACATATCCACCAAAAGACCTCTAGAACTCTTGCATCTAGACTTATTTGGTCCAACTAGAACCTTAAGCTTAGGTGGAAAACAATATGCTTTTGTTATTATAGATGATTATTCAAGATTCACTTGGGTAATCTTTTTAGCAAACAAAGATGAAACTTGTAACCAATTAATAACCTTATGTAAGAAATTACAAAATGAGAAAGGTTACAATGTAACAAGTTTTAGAAGTGACCAAGGAAGAGAGTTTAAAAATAAGGAAGTTGATAAATTTTGTAATGAACATGGAATAACTCATAATTTTTCAGTACCTAGAACTCCACAACAAAATGGAGTTGTTGAAAGGAAAAATAGAACTTTACAAGAAATGGCAAGAACAATGCTAAATGAAAATAATTTGCCTAAATATTTTTGGGCAGAGGCTGTAAATACTACATGTTATATTGTAAATAGGGTATCAATAAGATCAAAAATAGATAAAACACCATATGAACTTTGGAAAGATAGAAAACCTAATATTTCCTACTTTCATGTATTTGGTTGTAAATGTTTTATATTAAGTACTGAAGATGATCTAGGAAAGTTTGATGCAAAGTCAGATGAAGGTATCTTCTTAGGTTATTCTACAATTAGTAAAGCTTATAGGATTTATAATAAAAGAACTTCTACGATCATGGAATCAATTCATATAACTTTTGATGAAACAAATAGTTATGACATCAAAGATATGAATGATGAAAAAGAAGTTATGTCTTAAAAAGAAAAAGACCTTGAAATAAAAGAGGAAAAGGATAATGATGCTTTAAATGAAAACTTTACAGAAAATCTGAATCTTCCTAAAGAGTGGAAATACGACAAAAATCATCCAAAAGAACAAATACTTGGTGAAACATTAAAAGGGATAACAACTAGAGCTTCACTAAAAAATATTTGTAATCATTATGTCTTTTTATCTCAAGATGAACCAAAAAATATTGAAGATGCTTTAAATGATGATTCATGGATTATAGCTATGTGAGAGGAATTAAATCAATTCAAAAGAAGTCAATTATGGGAACTTATACCAAAACCCAAAGATAAATCAATTATAGGAACTAAATGGGTGTCTAGGAATAAGAAGGATGAAAATAGAGTTGTTGTAAGAAATAAAGTTAGGCTAGTGGCACAAGGATATAATCAAGAAGAAGGAATTGATTATGATGAAACTTTTGCACCTGTGGCAAGGATGAAGGCCATTAGGATGCTTTTAGCCTATGCTGTCCATAAGGATTTTAAGTTATATCAAATGGATGTAAAGAGTGCATTTTTAAATGGATATATAAATGAAGAAGTGTATGTTAAACAACCTCCAGGTTTTGAAAATTCTAAAAATCCAAACCATGTATTCAAATTCTCAAAAGCTCTTTATGGTTTGAAACAAGCTCCAAGAGCTTGGTATGAGAGCTTAAGTAAATTTTTACTTAAAAATGAATTTACAAGAGGAAAAGTTGATAGTACCTTATTCATTAAATCCAAAAACAAAGATATGCTAATAGTTCAAATATATGTGGATGATATTATATTTGGAGCAACAAATGAAGATCTATGTAAAGAATTTGCCACATATATGCAAAAAGAATTTGAGATGAGTATGATGGGGGAGTTAAATTATTTTTTAGAACTACAAATAAAGCAAGCTAAAAATGGAACTTTCATAAATCAAACTAAGTACATCAAGGATATGCTCAAAAAGTTTGACATGGAACAAAGTAAACCTATAGGAACTCCTATAAGTACAACTACAAGTCTGATAGAGATGAAAAAGGAAAGCAAGTAGACATCACAAACTATAGAGGAATTATTGGTAGCTTACTATATTTAACTGCTAGTAGGCCAAATATTATGTTTAGTGTGTGTATGTGTGCAAGATTTCAATCAGCTCCCAAGGTATCACACTTAACAGCCGTCAAGAGAATTCTTAGGTACTTGGTAGGATCACTTGATTTAGGGTTATGGTACCCAAAGGACACGGATTTTAATATGATAAGTTATTCAGATGCTGATTATTCCGGTTGTAAGATTGATAGAAAAAGTACAAGTGGCATATGTCACTTTCTAGGACAATCATTGGTGTCATGGTTCTCAAAGAAACAAAATTTTATTGCTTTATCAACCGCCGAAGCTGAATATGTGGCAGCAGGAAGTTGTTGTGCACAAATCCTATATATGAAACAACAATTAAAGAATTTTAATTTAGAATATAAAACAATTCCAATAAAGTGTGATAATACAAGTGCCATAAATATATCTAAAAATCCAATTTCACACTCAAGAACTAAGCATATAGACATAAGACATCATTTTTTGAGAGATCATGTTCAAAAGGAGGATATAATTCTTGAATTTATAAATACAAGTGATCAATGGGCTAATATTTTTACAAAACCTCTAAGTGAAGAAAGATTTATACATATTAGGAGGGAACTTGGGTTAATCCATAGCAAAGAAGTATATTAGAAGTAAAATTTCAGAATTTATATGCACTTCAGATGTCTGATGTTCACACCCCAGACGTCTGAATACTGTAGCAGAAGAGTTCAGATGACTGAACCTAGGACTTCAGACGTCTGAACTCATACTCACTTTTAAAACTTCCAGGTTTTTAAAACTTCAAACGTCTGTACTTATCTTTAGATATCTGAAGTCGTGGGATTTATATATTTTCAACACACTAAACCCTAACTTCAGACTTCTGAAGTTCCTTGCTTCATTCATCCAAACTTCAAACTTTTCATCTTCCCTCACTTTCCCTTCACTCTGAAACTTCTACCCTACTCAGATTCATCACACGAAACTTAGGGTTACTGAAACTTTGTGTCTTCATGCCTCGAATCAAGCAGACTGCGAACAAAGGTCCTTCATCAAGGAGGGAAACCCAAAATATTGATAAATGGTTAGTTGCTCCTCAAGCTCGACTCCATTATCAAAACTCTTTGAGCTCTATAGAACCAATCTTAGGTAAAGTCTTGGATGTATCATTCTTTGTCACTGAATTTCCAGATATCCTTACATTGTTTCGTGATATTGGATGGTTTGATTTTATCACTAAACAACCCAAGGGTTGTTTTCCTCATTTAGTGAAAATTTTCTATGCAAATATGCAATATGAAGATGGGATTTTCTCTTCAGAAGGTAAAGGAAAGAAAATACTACTGAATTTTGAAATATTATCTCCCATTCTCAAAATTACTCCAGGAGATTTAATTGTCCTCTGTTTGCTCAATCTTCGATCCTTGAACAAGGTTTTACTCCTAAAGCTTTTCTTCCATTAATCATGACAAATGAACTTGTCTATTTTGCACATCCTCCATTGTACAAGCAACTGAATTTAAAAGGCCAAATTCTCCATAAACTAGTTTCAACCAATATCATCCCAAAACAAGGCTCTTTTGATCATCTTTCTTATATCGAATGCTTTTTTCTTTGGTGCTTGCTTAAAAGAAAGAAACTAGACTTGGCTAGTTTAATTGTTAGGTGGATGTGGACCAAGCTAGAATCAAATCAAGTTATTCTTCCTTATGGAGGAATTCTCACTCTTCTCTTTACTCATCTTAACATTACCAATATTTCTGAGTTTTTCATCAAAAGAACCCGATATGATCTTTTTAATGAAACTTCTCTCAAGTAAATGGGATATGATAAGGGACGTTCCGGATGGTATTTGAAAGCTGCAAGGACTACACATGCACCACCTGCATCTGCAACAGCTTCAGCTTCAGCCTCAGCCTCAGCCTCTGCTCCAATATCAACAGCTGCTCAATCTTCTTCCACACAAGAACTTGGCTCATCTCCAGAAGCACCTTCTTGGTTCTTATCCTTTCAACAAGATTTCTCTAGTTTCTCTTCTGAAGTACACACTGGTCTTCAGAATATCAAAGAAAAGGTCACATCACTTGAAAAACGGGTCACTCATATAGAAAAATGTAATGCCAAAACCTCTAAGAGCAGTGATCCCATGGACATTAGCTCTCCTCCTCAGAGTGGAGATGATGATGATGGTGATGATGATGATGATGATTCTTCTGTAGAAAAAGAAGGAAATTCTGAAGATGAAGGTGATGAAGAAAATACTGAAGAAGAAGGGACTCAAGAAGAAGGAGGAGAAGAAGAAGAGAAAGGAAATGGTTCTGAAGAAGAAGACTAGGAAAGCTAGATGTTCTCTAATTTAGGTTCCTATGTAACTTTTTGATTACAAGAATCACACCTTATGTATCTCAAATTATTTGTACTCTTGCTAAAATGTAACTTTTTGGTGTATGGATCATATATATATATATATATTTGGAGAATGATTTGTTATCATTGTCTTACTTTTTTTGATTAATGACAAAGGGGGAGATAGAGTACTTGTGCTTAGTAAAGATAAAGTAAAAGTACATGATTATGTAAAAGTACATGTGAACTTGAAAAAGGGGGAGAAAGAGCATTTAGTAAAGATAAAGTAAAAGAACATGTGAACTTGAAAAATGATACTTTCAGGCTAAATAGATAAATGCTATATATGAATGAACTGCAACATATATGTGAATTTGATCTTGCTGATCCATGTGTAAACTTGATTTTGAATATATGTGAATTCACATAAGAACTTGGTTCTTGGTTATATATGAATTACATGGATATATGAACTATATGAACTTAAAATTTTTTTATTTCTTATAGCAAGGGGGAGTAATTCATTTTACATAAATATTTTATCTTTACTCCTTGTTTGTCATCATCAAAAAGGGGGATATTGTTGACCTAACAAGGTCTTTCAATTGGTTTTGGTGATAACAAACAAAGGATGATTTAACTTGAAAAGGTTGAGTTTTGGGGTTTTAGGAAATATGGATCAAGTGTGGCAAACATCAAATATAGCTCAAGTATGGTGTAAGATAAGATCAAGTATAAGTCAAGTATGAAGACAATTTTTCAATGATCCAAAGAGAGTTTAACATATTTGAAGCTTAAGCAAATTATTCAAAGAATCACAAGAGCAATGAGAACTCAAGCATGATGGTTTAGGAAACATATATGTAAGTATTTCAAAAGCCAAAATATCATTTGAAATATGTTTTGAAGCTTTTTCAAGAGTTTATAAAGATTTAAGGACCTATTTAAGAGTATTGAATTAAGTTTTATAAAGATAATAAGAGAGCAAATTAGTTTTTAAAAGAAAGATATTTATAAAATAGGATTTTTAAAGGCTCAGATGACTGAATTTTTCAATTCATATGACTGAAGTAGAGACTTCAGATGACTGAACTTTAAGTTCAGACATCTGAAGAATTACTTCAGAGTCTGAAGATTAAGTACAGACGTCTAAATAATTAATGGAACAAGACAGAAAGTTGCAGTAGCAGTTCAGACGTCTGAACTTATGATTTCAGACATCTGAACCCAAACTTCAGACATCTGACCCAGTATTTAGTTCTGTTTTAAAGGGGATTTAGGAACTTCAGATGTCTAATCTTGAATCCTCAAACGTCTGAACACTGTTTAATGGGCAAAAATTTTAAAACTCTTATTTTTAAATTATAGCCGTTTAAACCCCAAATTTTCTAACAACTTGGGAAACTCTTTAAGGAAACTCTTGCAACAAGGAAACCTACTTGGAAGCCTATAAATACATGGTCCTTGTGAATGAAAAAATTATCCCTAAGCATTGAAATTCTCTCAAAGCTCTCTTGCTCTCAAAATCTCTTTTGATCAATCTCTTGCAAAGCTAAAAGTATTGTTGTTCTGATATTTTCATCAAATCCTGAAGAATTATTGATTTCTCATCTAGAGAAAAGGATTTTGGTGAATTCTTTGAAAATCTTCAAAAGTTTATTTCATTCTTGATATTTTATCTTTTGAAGTACATAGTTTTGATTTGTACTAATATGCTCTTTCTATGAGCTTCTATTGTACACCAGATTTTGACATTTCTCTTATAGATTTTGGACGATTCCAGGTTATTAGAACGTTGACCAAATAAGGGCATATTGTTTGGAGAAGGTGGACTCTAGCATTGATCAAAGGAGTGGTTGTAAACAGGCATTGTTCCACCCGATAACGGAACTGTTATAGTGGAACCCTTCGGTGTTTTTCCAAAGGCGAGGACGTAGGCTTTGTTGAAGCCGAACCTTGTAAAAATCTTGTGTCTTTCTCTCTATTTTACATACTATACTTGCTATGTTGTATGATTTAAAAGTGCAGGTCACAGGTTCCAAAGAGAAAGAAACAAAGACTCTTGGTATTTAGAAAGTACATTTCGATTAACTGTTTGCGGAAACGCAAAAGGGAGTACGTTGGTTAATCTTTAGAAATCTTGATCAATAGAAGAGCATATTAAAAGCTTATTCAAAGAAGGTGATAAACATTCACAGGGAAATCAACAAAAGCAAAATTATTCACGATTGAGTGATTGAATTACTTTAGCTTTATTGATTGTCTTGTTCATTTAAATTACAAATATTCTAAACTTTGATTATCTATTATTTGTTGTGCTTTCTTTAGTATCTTAAGAAAAAGATTAAAAATTATCAAAATTAAAAAGATTCCAATTCACCCCCCCCCTTCTTGGGAAGCTATTCCTAATTTCAGTTTTCCATGAATACCTAGATCAGTTTGTAATAGTATTCATCAATGATATTCTGGTATATTCTAAGAGTTTGAAAGAGCATGAGAATCATCCGAGGTTGGTACTTCAGGTACTACAGGAAAAGAAGTTGTAGTTGTACTCTAAGCTAAAGAAATGCGAGTTCTGGCTGAATCAGGTCATGTTTCTAGACCATGTTGTGTCAAAGGGTGGTATCTCAGTTGATTTTGGTAAGATAGAAGCACTGGTTGACTAGGTGAAATAGAAGAGTGTACAGGATGTTCGAAGTTTCTTAGGACTGGCTAGGTATTACTAGCGGTTCATGGAGGGATTTTCTAAGTTATCTGACCCTTTGACACGGTTGACGAGGAAGGGTGTGAGATTTGATTGGACTGATGAGTGCAAGCAGAGTTTCTAGGAGTTGAAACACCGACTGGTCACTGCTCTAATTTTAACCATCCCATCTGGGGACGGTGGTTTTGTGATTTACAGCGATGCATCGCTGAAGGGTTTGGGATGTGTACTGATGCAAGGAGGAAAAGTAATTACTTATGCTTCTTGGCAACTCAAGGAGTACGAGAAGAATTACCCCACGCACGATCTAGAGTTGGCAGGAGTAGTATATGCGTTAAAGATCTAGAGACACTATTTATACAGTGAATAGTTTGAGATTCTCATGGACCACAAGAGCCTCAAATACTTTTTCACATAAAAGGAGTTGAACATGAGGTAGAAAAGGTGGCTTGAATTTATCAAGGACTCTGATTACACCATTAGCTATCATTTGGGGAAAGCTAACGTAGTAGCTGATGTGTTGAGTCGGAAGTCAAAGCACGTGTCAATATCCGCAGTAGTAGGTCAGCATCATATCAGACAGGATCTAGAGAGTCTTGGCGTGAAGTTGGTGGATGGTAATCATCAAGATTTCATTGTTAGCTTGGTGATCTAGCCAACATTATTTGAGAGGATTAAAGCCACACAGGCTAATGATACGGAGTTAGTCGAGGTTGTAAATAAAGTACAACAAGGGTTGCCTGCAGACTTTAACATCTTTAAAGGAGGTGTGCTAAGGTTTGGGACAAAGCTGTGTGTTTCGAATGATAAGGGGACAAGGAGGACAATTCTGGAAGAGGTGCATCGTTCTTTGTATATGGTACATCCGGGTAGTACGAAGATGTATCAGGATTTGCGCAAATCTTTTTGGAGGAGTGGCATGAAATGAGAGATTGCTTGATTTGTGGAGCAATGTCTGACTTGTTAGTAGGTAAAGGCTGAACATCAAAGGCCAGCAAGGTCGTTACAGCCATTGAGTATCTTGGAGAGGAAATGGGAGTATATCTCCATGGACTTTGTCACTGGGTTGCCACCAGCACTACATGGGCAGAATTCCATTTGGGTAATTGTAGACAGGTTGACCAAAATTTGCTCATTTTGTTTTGATGAAGGTTAGCTACTCTTTGAGTAGGCTAGCAAATTTGTACATGTAAGAGATAGTCAGAATGCATGGGGTACCGGTGTCCATTATTTCAAATCGAGACCCAAGATTCACTTCTCAATTCTAGAAGAGTTTATAGGAAGCACTAGAGATGAAGCTTACTTTTAGTACAATGTTCCACCTCCAGACTGATGGACAGTTAGAGAGGATGATACAGATCTTGGATGATATGTTACGGGCTTGTGTATTAGACTTCGGTGGTAGTTGCATTTAGTTTCTACCATTGGTGGAGTTTGCCTATAACAACAGCTTCCAAGCTAATATTGATATGGCACCGTTTGAAGAATTATATGGTTGGAGGTGTCGGTCTCCTTTGTACTGGGATGAGGTTAGTGAATGCTAGGTATTGGGTCCCAAACTCATGCAGTAGGCTTCTAAGAAGGTTGGTTTGATTAGAGATAGGATTAAATCAGCTTAGAGTCGGAAAAAAAAGTTACGCGAATGTTCGCCGTCATGAGTTGGAATTCGAGGTTAGGGGTAAGATATTTATGAGAATCGCTCCGATGAAAGGGGTGATGAAATTTGGGAAGAAAGGCAAGCTGAGTCCAAGGTATATCAGACCATTCGAGGTACTAGAATGAGTGGGTCTGGTGGCCTACAGGATTGCACTACCCCCAGCACTCTCGAGGATCCATGATGTGTTTCACGTATCCATGTTGAGGAGGTATGTGTCAAATCCATCACATATGATTAGTTATGAATCTTTAGAGATAGTAGATGCTTTGGCGTATGAGGAGATACCCGTTTAGATTCTGGACGGTAATGTTCAGAAGCTGCATTACCAAGGAGATACCGTTAGTGAAGGTACTGTGGCAGAATCATGCGGTTGAGGAAACTTCTTGGGAGTTAGAGATGGAAATACACCAAAAAAACATCCACAGTTGTTCGGAGTAGTAGTTTTGATAGCAGGATCGGTATGGGTATGTATGTATGTAATTGAAAAGCAAGGTGTAGTCCCAAAAGGGGGGGTGAAATGGATTTTTTTTTTTAATTTCTTTTAATTCCTTTTAAGATTTCTTAAACTTCTTTTATTTATTTTAACCAATTCTTGACTTCTTTGTTTAATTTGTTAATCACACAAGAACTTAGTTTCCTTTATCTAATTAACAACACAATTAAACAACCAATCAATTAAGCACAATCTTTAAACCAAACAACCAACTTATTTGCCAAGTATAAGTTATTTGCAACACTATTAAATTGATGAAAGATTCAGCACTCTTTGGAATATAGACACAATCCACTCAATATAAAACTTTAAACCATTCAAACACAATATAGTTTTTTTTGCCTTTATCTTTGGGATGTTAACCAAGTAACAAACTCCCGTATGGTTTCCGCAAGATATGATATAACCAACGTACTCCCTTTCGGTTTTCGCAACCCAAATCAAAATCAGACTTTAAGTTGACTTGATTTTGTAGCATATATGATTTACAATTTAAACCATCCAATTTAAATATGCTGAAAATAAAGAGTAAGGGAAAGAGAGAGTGAGATCGGGATTTTTACAAGGTTCAGCTTATACCCAGCCTATGTCTTCACCTTTGGCAAACCACCAAAGGATTCGCTAAACCTGTTCCTTTACCAGGCGGAACAATACCTTTTCAATACTCCTTGGTTAAGGCTAGATCCTGCCTTCTCCAAACAATGTCCCCTCGTTCGGTCACTTCTTAACTAGGCTAGAGTCTACCTCTCTGAGCAATATCCCCTTGCTTATCCAACGATCCAAACAATCCTTGGAATCGTCAATTTACAAGAAATAAATCAAATAGATGCGTACAAATAATGCTCACACAAAGAGATGATTAGTACACTTTAGAAACTAATATACTTCAAATTCAAAATATCAAAAGAATGAAGTAAGAAGCTCAATGTAAATATCACCGGTTTACTTCTCTTTGATGAGGATCAAAAACATAAATCAAATACTTCAGAGAAGTTGTAAAAGCTCAAAGATTTCTTAGAAATTCCGCAGCAACTCAGAGCTTTAAAACAGATAGCAAGAAGTTTTGAGTGAAAGAGATCTTGAAAGAATATTCAATGCTTGGTGTGTATGCGAAGATCATAAAACATGTATTTATAGACTTGAAAAACATTCACTTCCGTGCTGCCCAAGTTTACTTGGAGTGCCCTCCAAGTTTCTAGAAAGATTGGGGCGCAATTCATTTAGATTTGAACATTAGAAGTTTAAAAAATTTGCACATTGCCGTACTTCAGTTGCTTGAAGTACAACCTCGGTCGCCTGAAGTGAGTTCAGGAGCCTGAAGTTATAGGGTTAGACGCCTGAAGACACACTACCTGTTTTGATTTTCTTCAACAAAAGTCCTCAGTCGCCTGAGGATTTCACCTCGATCGCCTAGATAGTAAAAATTCAATTTCCTTCTTTCTTTTTTCAAAGATATTTGGTTTCCTTGGTTTCTTACTTTTGAAATAAATTTTTCGGGGTTCTAAAATAAAGTCTCTAAGTCCATTTATATCCCCTAATGAGCTTCATCTCATTCATAATGTTTACCTTTGAAGTACTTACATGAAGATTTCCTAATAAATTAAACACTTCTTGTTCTTTGAAAACTTCATGGTCATCTTGAAGCTTTGAGTTTATTCCATCTTCAGATGTCTTTTGAGATTCCCTTTTTGATCACTTCATGATGCATCACATACTTTTAAGCTTGTTGGTGATCTTTCGAAGCTTTGTTGATTTTGGTTTTCTAAGTTTCCTGAAAACATCATTACTTGAACACACAATGTCATCAAACCTTTCCTTCATTTGTTACCATCAAAGCAAGAGGTGAAAGCCTTATAAGGCTAACAATCTCCCCCTTTTTGATGATGACAAATAAGGAGCAAAAATTTAGACACACTTGTAGAATGCTCCCCCTTACAATAAGCATAGATTCAAGTAATGTTTAAAGTAAGCCAGAGTAATCCAAAACTCCACAAGGTTTTTGCAAAACTCATATATATATAGACAACATTTATATTGCTACTTTTCATATAGCATTTGCACGTAACATTTCCATCAATCAGCTCAGCATTTCAACATTCAGCTGTATTTGTATCATTAGCTGCAATTGACAATTTGGATCAAATATTCGTATGGCAATTTCCACATTTAGTTACATGCATATTTAATATTCAGCTACACATATTTTTTTTCTCTCTAAATCATCTCTCCCCCTTTGGCATCATGCAAAAAGGAATACAAAGTTTAGTACAAAGAGCAAAGTATCACCAAAAAGTTATAAGTAATACAAACCAAAACACATCACTAATATATGACATATAATCATGCAATGCATCACAATGAGAAACTATTTTTAGGTTTACATTTTAGAGCTAGGAACATTTAATCATCATCTCCTTCAGCACCATCAGAAGCTTCATCATCTTCTTCCTCTTCTTCTTCATGTTCATTCTCAGGATCACCATCATCTTCTTCCTTTTCATTACTAGCATCTGCTTCTTCTTCTTCATCTCCTTCCTCATCTTCTTTAGAGGCTTCAGCCAATGAGTCATTGCTACGGGGTATGGAGCTAGTGTCCATAGGATCACCGTGTGAGGAACTACCCCGAATCTGTTCAATATGCGTAAGACGTTGATCTAATGAAGAGTAGTTATCTTGTAGGGATTTAAGACCATCGCGCATATCTCGACTGAAGGAGGTGAATTCATTATAGAACGGTATGAACCACGAGGGAGCTGCAGATGTTGAACCTTCTAACTAATCCTAAGGTGGAGGAGGAGGTGTAGCAACTGCCCTGCGTTGTCTACCTCCTTTTAAGAGCCACTCCTGATTTCATTTTTCTTTTCCCATCTATTTGAGAGTGGTTGAAGTAAATAGTTCATATCTAGTTTTCTTGATGAATAGGTCCGTCGGTGAGGCAATACTTAGTTTTGAAAGAATAAGGCTGCTGAGAGCTCCACCGTAAGAAAGAGTTATTCGAGATGCATCAAGCTTAGCCCACATCCATTTTATGATAAGGCTAGCTAAGTCAAGTTTCTTTCCTTTTAACAAACACCACATAACAAAACAATCGACATATGAAAAATGATCGTAGGATCTAGCTTGCGGTAAAATGTTATTGGTGATAATTTTTTGGAGGATTTGAGCTTTTAGGTTTAGTTGCTTATACAATGGTGGGTGCCCAAAGTAAGTTGGTTGATTCTCCATGACTAATGGAAAAAATTCCTCAGGTGTAAAGTCTTGTTGGAGTATCCATGATTGTCCTAATATTGGGCATTCAACCTTAGCACTATTTTCTTACCCTTCACATCAGTTGTTAAGAAATTTTCCCTAGGGATCACATTTGCATAGAAAATCTCTATCAGGCTAGGAAAGATTCCTTTGGCTTGATACTCAACAAAATTTTTCCATCCAATGTTTTTGAACAAAGTTAAAATCTCAGGGAATTCGGTATTGAAGAACTGGAGATCAAGTACCTTACCAAATATTGGTTCAACTATAAGGAGTTGGGTCCTATAAAGATGTTTAGCTTGAGAGGAAACCAGCCATCATTCAATATTCAGATCATCTCCACGAGAGGATGAGCCACGATTTGTTGTTTGCTTTATTTAAGGCATCGTGAAGGTTTCTTGGAGAAACAATTGGCTTCTATCAAACCCTAGAATAGGTGTGATCGAGCTAAGGAACTTGGATTCGAAGGTTTTAGCGCAAGAAATTGAAGGAAGTTTGGTGTTTGGAACTTCAGGTGAGTGATAGAACTTGGTTCAGGAGCCTAAAGTTTAGGAAAAGTAGGGTTTCGCGCGTTTAAAATATAAAGGCTCCACAACTTCAAGAGCCTAAAGAATAAATATAGGTGCCTGAAGAATTTTCTGGGATAAAATTCAATAGGCAGTAGTTGTTCGGTTGCCTGAGGTCTAGAGCTCAGGCGCCTGAAGTACATGTAGGAGCCGCAAGTTATCAGCTCAGTCAACCGAAGTTCTTCAACTTCTGAAATTTCCTTATTTCCTTGTTTTGAACATTTCTAACTTATTTCCCTTATTGTATAATGGTTCAAGTTTCTCTTTTTATTGATGTATACCTATCTTTTAACAGCACTTATGTTATCAACTTTTAGATTTTCTTTTTGTTTCATTTGGACATCCAACCTTTATGTATCCTTCTACTCTCTATTTTATTTTTGTATGAAGTTATTATTTCATTTTTGGTACCCATATCTTCTTAGTTCCCGTTGATTTGTCAAGAGATGTTTCTTTTATTTTCCACACCTATTTAGTTTTCACACCCTTTCTCTTAAATGGATATTCAAACTTGATATGCCCCTTTTTCTTACATTGATAGCCTATTGTACTAGTGTAGGCATTACTAGATGTGGTAGCATAGTCTTTGGATTCTTTTTAAAAATAACCCATATAAAGTTTCTTTTTCCTTATATTTTCAATTCCATCAAAACCAATGCCTTCTTTATTTAGAGTCATTCTTTGTGAGTCTATCATCTTGTCAAAATTTGCTTTTTATTTTATGAAGTTATAGATGATATTTTCTTTATCTTCAATTTTACTTTTGAGATCATTTATCTCTATGTCTTTCTTGCCATCAACTTTCTTTAGTGATTTCTTTAATTCTAGAGATAATTTTCTTACTTTTTCCTCTAATTCAGAAATATATATATCTCTCTTATATTCTATAGAGGATAGGGATCGTAGTTCTTCTATCATTTCTTCATTCTTGCTTTCTAATTCTTTAATTTTTAAATCTTTTTCTTTTTTAGCAAGATTTTTGGATTCTAACTCCTTTTTCATAGCTTCATTCTTACTTTCCATTTTCGTGATTCTTGAATCCTATTCTCTTTCAGCAGTTCTAAAAGATTCTAATTCTTTCATTATACCTTCATTCTTATTTGTTAATGAAGTATTTTTTTTAGTTACTTTAATTAACATCTTATGCACATTGAATAAGTCATTTTGAAGTTCTTCATAAGATGGTATGCTTTCATCATTGGATTCATCACTACAAGAATTATTTGAAGATTTAGATGAGGAGTTTTCCTCATCGTCCTAAGCCATAAAGCACGTATAAGTAACCTCTTGGTCACTTCATTCATTTTCTAAACTATTTGTACTCATCTATCCTAAGTAGTGGCTTTCATGGCCTTTTTCTTTTTCTTCTTAGACTCTTTCTTTAGTAGTAGTGGACATTCTGGTTTTATATATCCAAATTTGTTGCAATTGTAACACGTAGGAGTTTTATTCTTTGATTTCTTGGTACTAATATCTTCTTCTTCTGATTCAGAGTTTTGATTTCTTCTCTTTAATTTGTTTCTCCTTCTTAGTATCCTTGCTAGTTTTTTAGATGTGAAGGCTACTTCATCTTCATTAATTTCTTCTTCACTACTTGAGTTGTCTTTTAAGGCTTTGAAGGCTATTGAATCTTTGGTTTTGGTTTTGGCTTTTCCATTCTTTTCATTCATAGCCATTTCATAAGTAAGTAAACAACCTATAAGCTCATCTAAGGAAGTGGTTTTCAGATTTCTTCCTTCAGTTATGGCAGTGGCTTTTGGTTCCCATTTTGGTGGTAGCCCTCTAAGAATTTGCCTAATCATCTCATAAGTAGTGTAGGTTTTTCCTAGAGCATTTAGGGAATTGATTATGTGAGTGAACCTAGTAAACATATTAGTTATGAATTCATCCGGGTTCATCTTAAAAGCTTCATATTCACTTGTAAGCATATCAATCCTATAATCCCTAACATCTATAGTTCCTTCATATGTTACTTCTAATTTGACTCATATTTCCTTAGTTGATTTGCAAGTCATTACTCTATTAAATTCATTAGCATCTAAAGCACAATATAGAGCATTCATGGCACTAGAATTTACTTGCAGCATCTTATAGTGTAAGTCTTTCATATCAATTTTCTCCTTAGGGACTTGTTTTCCATCAACTATTTTAGTGGGAGTTTGGTCACCTTCCATGACAACCTCCCAAGCTTTCCAATCCATGGTTCAAACGTATATTTGCATTCTCTTTTTCCAAAATGTATAGTTGTGTCCACAAAAGATTGGTGGCCTAGTTGAAGATTGTCCCTCTCCAAAGGGAGCTACGCCGAAGTTAGCCATTAAGATCTTTTTATAGATACTAATTAAGATTTTCTATAACCCCGCTCTGATACTAATTGAAAAACAAGGTGTATTCCCAAAAGGGGGGGGGGGGGAATTGGATTTTAAAAAAAAAAAATTCTTTTAATTCCTTTTAAGATTCCTTAAACTTCTTTTATTTCCTTTAACCAATTCTTGACTTCTTTGTTTAATTTGTTAATCACACAAGATCTTAGTTTCCTTTATCCAATTAACAACACAATTAAACAACCAATCAATTAAGCACAATCTTCAAACCAAACAACCAATTTATTTTCCAAGTATAAGTTATCTGTAGTACTATTAGATTGATGAAAGATTCAGCACTCTTTGGAATATAAACATAATCCACTTAATATAAAACTTTAAACCATTCAAACACAATATAACTTTTATTGTCAGCCCTAGTTATAAATTTGAAACGAGCCTTGTAGTAATGGATTTGCTTCTTTAATATTATGTGTAATATGAAATCCAATCAACACAATATCCACACTCTTCTCAATATTCAGAATTCAAATAAACTCTCAGTTAATTTATCATTGGGATGTTAACCAAGTAACGTGCTCTCGTATGGTTTCCGCAAGATATGCTATAACCAACGTACTCCCTTTCGGTTTCCGAAACCCAAATCAAAATCAGACTTCAAGTTGACTTGATTTTGTAGTATATATGATTTCCATTTTAAACCATCCAACTTAAATATGCTGAAAATAAAGAGTAAAGCAAAGAGAGAGTGAGACTGGGATTTTTATGAGGACTGACTTATACCCGGCCTATGTCCTCACCTTTGGCAAACCACCAAAGGATTCACTAAACCTGATCCTTTACTGGGTGGAACAATACCTTTACAATACTCCTTGGTTAAGGCTAGAGCCTGCCTTCTCCAAACGATGTCCCCTCGTTCGGTCACTCCTTAACTAGGCTAGAGTCCGCCTCTCTAAGCAATATCCCCTTGCTTAGCCAACGATCCAAACAATTCTTGGAATCATCAATTTACAAGAAATAAATCAAATAGATGCATACAAATAATGCTCAGACAAAGAGCTGATTAGTACACTTTAGAAACTAATATACTTCAAATTCAAAATATCAAAAGAATGAAGTAAGAAACTTAATGTAAATATCACAGGTTTACTTCTCTTTGAAGAGGATCAAAAACATAAATCAGATACTTCAGAATAGTTGTAAAAACAGCTTTAAAGATTGCAAAGATTTTAAACACACTTTGCCAAAAATAATATTTCTCTCAAGATTTCAATCTCAATGTGATCTTGGTAATATTTGACTTAATATATATATATATATATATATATATATATATATAAGTATCTATATGATGAGAATACCAAAGATCAACAAACTCAATATATGATTTTCGGAAAATATCCTTCAATATATATACAGTTATGCACTTCTAAGGATATCTAACCAAATAGTTTAGAAATATTCTAAACATCAAGTCTTTAACTAAGAACACACTTGAATGTTACTCTTTGATCAATGGCCTAATAAAAACTTTCTCAAGTATTGAACTTGTCAAAAACAATCTTCATATGAATGTGAAAACTCAATATCAAACTTCTTGAAAGATATTCAAAACAGATGTTGATATAAGAATCTCTTGATAAAACTAAATGGATTAACCAAACCTCAATACCAAGTTGAAATCAAGACATATGAGTGAGATCCCTTTTGGTTTTCTAAGTGTATTTTCCCAAGGAAAATGAATATAGAATGGAGTGCAGGTGATCGTGTAGCAATCGACTCAAGTTTTTCACTTTTCTTTCAAAAAGATGTTCTTTTCTCTTCTCGTTTGTCGTCACTACTATACTAGGGTTTAGATATTCAGTATATATAGTCATCTTGCCTTTAGAATAGATCTCAACCATTGGATCAAAAGTATCTCGTGAGTTTTCTTAATAAAAATTAAAATTTTAAGTTTTCCCGCAAGTTCAGACAACTAAGGTTAAGGGCCCAAATGACTAAAGTTCTTTTTAAGCTTCGAAAAAATAACCTGGACACATGGTCAGACGACTGAGGTTAGGGCTCAAATGACCGAAGAGTAGGGTTCAGACGATTGAAGTGTCAGTTCAATCTTCTGAGGCTTTTGCCAGGTTCTGAGTTTAACCAGAAATTCTTTAGATGACTGAACTTAATATTCGGTCTTCTAAAGTGGCAAGTTCAGTTGACTGACTGCTGAGTTCGGTCGTCTGAAGTTCCTTTTTCCTGAATTTTTTCTTTATACTTTGAAAAACTTCTTTCCTCGCTTTCTTGGCTCTTTTGTAACAATATTTTCTAAGGTTTTAAAAATATTTCTAAGTCAATGAATGTCCCATAATGATGTTCATGAAATGCACGAGTCCTAAAGTCATTCTAAGGTATGATTTGAGCCTCAAATTAAATCATATGAAAATGTAAATACATGAGTTCTAAGTACCCATTCCCATGACATTCTTGAACTTTGCCTCTTACATCTTGATTCTCGTATTCTTTGAGTTCCATGGATCTTTCCAAGATATGTAAACTTTACTTTATGGCTTCCATGACTAATTATTCATTCGTGCATGCTTAATATAGTTCATGTTCACAAACACAATGCACAGATCAAATACCAAGTGATTTGTCATTATCAAAACAGGATTGGACTCATAGAGTCATCTCCCCCTTTTTGATGATGACAAATGCACAAACAAAATTACATAATGGGTTACGCCTAACAAAGCTCCCCCTCAAATAATGCATTAAATAATCAATAAATGAAATATGCTTATGTTCATACACACGTTGTTTAGTGTGATTCCAAATGAAGTATGCTCATGATGTTTCAACAATTTTTTTTTCTATTATCCTTCTCCTCCTTTTCATAATAACAATTTTGCTCAATCTTCTCCTTTACACAATTAGTTTTACCAACAAATTTTTGCTCATTACAATTTTTGTTCCTGAATTTTCTCCCCCTTTTGACATCAACAAAAAGGTGTATAATAATAAGACATAAGTGGACATAACCTTATGTTCTTTGCCCCTTAGAAATATTAAAGTTTGAAACTTGTTCAACCATCAATTTTACAAAAAAAAAATTTCTTCTCCCCCTTTTTGACATCAACTATCCCCCTTGTTAATGCATAAATTTCAAATATCATGTGAGGATATCAACTTTTTATTGATGGGATACCAATTGTGGACTAATGTTATATCAAATGTGAACAAATGTTGATTGATTTGATACCAAATGTTAATTAATGTTATACCAACATTTGATTAATGCGATACCAAACGTTTACATCTTAAGTGTCATCGCTCCCCCTGAATTATGTCGTCTAATAGAATTCTAGGCAACCTCTCGACTATGCATCAGACCTAATTCACGCCTAATTTGGATAAACCTATCCTCCGCAAGTGGTTTCGTGAATATATCTATCCATTATTCATCCATGCATACAAACTCAAGTGTCACATCCCCTTTTTGTACATGGTCATGAAGAAAATGATGTCGTATTTCTATATGCTTAGTTCGTGAATGTAATATGGGATTCTTTGAGATGTTTATTGCACTCGTATTATGGCATCTTATAGGGATTGTTTCATAACTTAATCCAAAATCCTTCAGTTGTTGCTTCAGGTATAGCGTTTGAGCACAACAACTACCTGCCGCTATGTATTCAGCCTCAGCTGTGGATAGAGCAACTGAATTCTGCTTCTTGGAAACCAAGAGACTAATGAATTTCCTAAAAAATGACAATTTCCACTTGTGCTCTTCCTATCCACTTTGCTACCAGCAAAATCAGCATCTAAATAGCTTATAATCTCAAAAGATGTATACTTAGGATACCATAATCCAATGTCCACGGTTCTTATTAGGTATCTAAGTATTCGTTTAACAGCTAACAAATGTGACTCTTTTGGTACAGACTAAAATCTTGTGCACAAACATATGTTAAACATTATATCAGGTCTATTGTGGTCAGATAAAGTAAGCTACTAATCATTCCACGATAAAGTTTGACATCTACTAGTATACCTTGTTCATCCATGTCTAATTTCAATGAAGCGCTCATAGGTGTACCTAGTATTTTTCCATCTTCCATATTAAAATTTTTGAGTAGATCTCTAATATACTTCAATTGATTTATGAATATTCCATATTTTTCTTGTTTGATCTGAAGTCCTAGGAAGAATTTAGTTCACCCATCATGCTCATCTTAAATTCATTTTGCATAGTATTAGCAAATTCATTACACAGTTCTTTATTCGTAGCTCCAAATATGATGTCATCTACATATACTTGCACTAGGAGCAAGTCATCTTTCTTAGACTTTACGAAGAAAGTTGTATCTATCTTTCCTCTTATAAATCCATTTTCTAGTAGAAATCGCTTAGCCATTCATACCAAACTCTCGGAGCTCGCTTTAAACCATACAAGGCTTTTGTTAGTTTATAAACATGATTTGGATTCTTGTGGTTTTCAAAACTTGGGGGTTGTTCTACATACACTTCTTCACTTATGTAGCCACTTAGAAATGCGCTTTTGGCGTCCATTTGATATAGTTTGAAATCTTTAAAAGCTACATATGCTAAAAGCATTCGAATGGCTTCCACTCTAGCTACAAGTGCAAAGGTTTCTTCAAAATCTATACCTTCTTCTTGGTTATATCCCTCAACTACTAGTCTAGCCTTATTTCTAACAACTATCCCATATTCATCCTTTTTATTCTTATGTATCCATTTTGTTCAAATGATTGACTTATCCTCCGTTCTAGGAACTAATTTTCATACTTTGTTTCTCTCAAACTGGTTTAACTCTTCTTGCATGGACAACACTCATGACTCATCCTCTATAGCTTCACTCACATTCTTAGGTTCTTCTTGAGATAGAAATGCAAAATGACTAATCATATTCCTAAGAGAGGATCGAGTGGCTACTCCACGTAATGGTTCACCTATTATTTGATCAATGGGGTGATTCTTTATGTACTTCCATTCTTTAAGTGGTTCATTAACCTCATTTTCAATTTAATCAGTTTCAACGGATGGTTCCTTACTTTCACTTTTCTTTTTTGAATCATTCTCAATGGATAGTTTCTCAAGTTCCTTGTTTATCTCAATTTCATCTTCATCAGTTTTTTTGGAGAAGGGATTTGTCTCATCGAACACAACATGAATAGATTTTATAACTGTCAATGTTCTTTTGTTATATACTCTATAGGCTTTACTATCTAAGGCATACCCTAGGAAGATACTTTCATCAGATTTCACATCAAACTTTCCTAGATGCTCATCGTCTCTAAGAAAAAAACATTTACAACCAAAGATATGAAAATATGATACGTTTGGTCTATGGCCATTCCATAACTCGTAAGGGGTCTTATTAAGAGATGGTCTAATCAATACTCTATTTAGAACATAGCAGGCAGTATTCACTGCCTCAGCCTAGAAATACTTAGGTAATTTATGTTCGTTAAGCATAGTTATGGCCATTTCTTGTATAGACCTATTCTTCCTATCAACTACACCATTCTGTTGGCGTGCTCTAGGGGCCAAAAAGTTATGGGCAATTCCAAATGAATTACAGTAGTCTTCTATGCCTTGATTTTTAAATTGTCTACCCCTATCACTTCGAATTTTAGTAATTGTATATCCCTTTTCATTTTGGATTTTCTTGCACAGGTTTATGAATTGTTCACATGCTTCATCTTTGTGACCTAAGAATAGTACCCATGTATATTTTGAAAAATCATGAACTATGACAAATGCGTATGATTTTCCTCTTAAACTTTGAACTATTCCGTGTTATACATATATTATACAGAACATATTCAGTAACTATTTGTCAAATTTGGGAAAACATATATATATCATCAAACATTGGCAGAACATGCTGCATTTTCATAAACATATTTCATCTTATATAATAATAATACAAAAACATTCATGGTAGGTTAACTGGTTGTTGTCATGTATTGCCCCCACATGACTGGGTTGTGTGGCCCGAAGGCGGGACCAGACAATGGTTGGCCGACCATTGCCAAGTCAAAAGTACAGTCTGTAAGTTTAATGGGTCTGCCAGACCTAGTCCATACACTAGGGGCGCTCACACGCTTCTTATAAACCACATTGACTATCCAATCTTTCACCACTCCGTAAAGTGGCGTTAACACAAATATCATGATCACGAAGACCAAGGACACATAGCAACGGTACCATGCAAGTGCTAGCCTAGACCAAGCCAACCAGGTTCTGATATCATATAACATATGCTGAAACTGTGACACATGGATATTTCATATCATTAATTATCAGATCAATCATATCATTTTGCATATATACATATGTTATGAAAATCATCGGCCCATATGCCGATATTACACATTTTACCATAGCTCGGCCCGTACGCCGACAAATCATAGCACAACCCATACGCTAGCAAACATATCATAGCACAGCCCTTACGCTGGAAAATCACATCCGTAGCACGGCCCGTACACCGAAAAAATATATCCATAGTTCAGCCCGTACACTGACAAATCATACACATAGCACGGCCTGTACGCCGGCAAAACATATAAAAATATCGGCCTGTACGCCGGTTTTCCGTTTTAAAAATCCATATCATTAACACATTCCCAGAAAACAGTTTTTCATAACAATTTCTACTCATGCCACACTAACAGACTTTTCACATATTCTACATAACATCATTTTCAACAGTATTTTCCCCAATATATGAATCATATATAAATATATTTATTTCCTCAAATCAAATGCCATAACCATATACATATTTTCATAAAATACTAGTTTAGTTTAACCCCTTACCTGATTCCTGAAAAGCCCCTAAGAAAATTTGTCTTGCGCCCGCAGGGTTCCCCGTTCAACACCGTGGAAATGAAAACTCCCAGTACTAAACTTTAGTATTTCTATGCATATATCATTTTCTACAACTGTCAAAAATCCAAATATTGAGTAGAAACCCTTACCCTAGATTTGGAATGGTTTCCAACTCAGCCCCACCAATGATCCGCTCCGGTAGACTTGTAGAGAACTTTCTCAAGAGCGTCTTGGCGGCTTCAAATTGTTAAATCGATGGAAATCCGGCCCAAAATCGAAGAGAGAAGGTGGAGAAACCAAAGGGTAAGAGAGAGAAACTCTGCGCAGAAAATTTCGTCCTTAAATGAATTTTAGGCCTATTTAAATTGTGGCCTTCGTCGACGGGCCACATCACCTCGTCGACGAGGTCAATAAAAAATTCGTCAATGAACTCTCTCCTTCGTCGACAAAATTCCAAAACCCAAAAATTATCCACTCGGTATTTCCTCGTCGACGAGCCACGTCACCTCATCGACAAGCCCAACTATATTTTCGTCGACGAACTCCAACCCTCGTCGACGAGCTCCTGTTATACCCTTGTCGATGAGTCCCCTGTATTCGTCGACGAGGAGCTGAAAAATTCCTCCTGATTTATCCTTTCCAAAATACAATGTCGTCAACGAAGTCGACTGCCACCTTCTGTTTCCGGTTTCCATTTCCCTTTCTTTTATTGTTTAAATACCATTATTCTTCAGGTCGTTACATTCTCCCCTCCTTATAAAATTTCGTTCTCGAAATTTACTATTCACGTAACTCGTCATTCCTTAACAAGAAAAGGGTCTACTTATTTTATTACTTACCCTCACTTATGGCGGAGGAATACCATGGTTACATTCCGAGTCCTGGGAGATTACATATACAAAAGAAAAATTCTCCTAAAACTAAAATGCTACACTAATTAAACCATTACATGTACCTGCAAAAGAAATACTACCTAACTACTTACATTTTACCCAATTAAACTTCTTGGAATAAATTCGGATATCTCTGCCTTATCTACTCCTCGAATTCCCAGGAAGCCTCTTCAATTGCATGATTCCTCCACAAAAATTTTACCTGAAGAATCTTCTTGTTACGTAGCTCCTGTACTTTCCTATCCAGAACATGTACTGGTACCTCCTCATACACCAATGAATCATTAAGCTCTAATTCATCATAAATGATGGTATGAGAAGGATCTGGGACGTATTTTCTCAACATAGCAATATGGAATACGTCGTGGATCCGAGACAACACAGGCGGTAAAGCTAGCCTGTAGGCTACTGGCCCCACTTTATCTAGAATCTCAAATGGACCGATAAACCTAGGACTAAGTTTACCCTTCTTCCCAAATCGCATAACCCCTTTCATCGAAGCTATCTTCAAAAACACATGATTACCCACATCAAATTCCAGATTCTTGCGGCGATTATCAGCATAACTTTTCTGTCGACTCTGAACTGCACTGATCCTATCTCTGATAAGCCGAACCTTATCACGAGCTTGCTGCACAAGCTTTGGCCCCACTACTCGCCGCTCACCCACTTCATCACAAAATAAAGGAGAACAACATCTCCTACCGTATAAAGCCTCAAATGGTGCCATGCCAATGCTGGGCTAGATACTGTTATTATACGCGAACTTTACCAACGGCATGAACTGAGTCCAACTACCCCCAAAGTCTAATACACACGCTCGAAGCATATCTTTTAGTATCTGTATCGTCCTCTCAGTCTGCCCATCTAACTGAGGATGGAATGCCGTCTTAAAAGATAACTGAGACCCCAGAGCCTCCTGCAAGCTCCTCTAAAATCGTGACGTGAATCGCGAGTCTCGATCTGACACAATAGATACAGGCACCCCATGAGAATAAACTATCTCCTGAATGTAAATCTCCGCTAAACGGTTGAAGGAGTAGCTGATCTTGATAGGTATAAAGTGGGCGGTCTTAGTTAAACGGTCAACAATCACCCATATGACATTCTAGCCATGTAATGTCGTCGGCAGTCCTGACACAAAGTCCATAGATATATGATCCCACTTCCACTCTGGGATAAATAATGGCTGCAACTGTCCTGCCGGCCTCTGGTGCTCAGCCTTTAGCTACTAGCACATCAAACACTAGGCTACATACTCGGCAATTTCTCTCTTCATACCACTTTACCAGTACAACTCTCGTAGATCTCTGTACATATTGGTACTACCGGGATGAATTGTATACAAAGATCTATGAGCCTCCTCTAAAATAATCTTTCTGATCTCTATATCGGCAAAAATGCATAATCTGGAACGAAACCGCAAAGTTCCATCATCTGCAATACTAAATTCCTCCCTTTGACCATTCTGCACTCTATCTATCACCTTTGCTAATTTTGGGTTTTCCTTTTGAGCAGCTTTAATTCTTTCTTGCAGAGTAGGTTGTACTACTAGGCTGGCAATACACACCGGAGGATCACTCTCTACCAACTCTATGCCAAGTCTCTCCAAATCCATCATGATCGGATATTGGATCTCCATAGTCGCCAACACTGGTTCCCTGGATTTCTTACTCAACGCATCAGCTACCATGTTTGCTTTCCCTGGGTGATAACTGATGGTACAATCAAAATCCTTAATCAACTCCAACCTCCTTTTCTGCCTCATCTTCAGTTCCTTTTGCATGAAGAAATACTTTAAGCTCTTGTGGTCGGAGAAAAGCTCACACTGCTCATCGTACAGGTAATGCTTCCAAATTTTCAATGTGTGTACCTCTGCAGCCAATTCAATATCATGTGTAGGGTAGTTCTTTTCATATTCTTTCAACTTCCTGGACGCATACGCCACTACCCTGCCATGCTGCATCAATACACAACCAAGTCCCTTCAAGGACGCATCACTGTATATGACATACCCCTTACCCCCTTATGGGATAACCAATACCAGCGTTGTGACTAATCTTTGCTTCAGTTCTTGAAAACTCTACTCACAGCTGTCGTCCCACTCAAATCTAACATTCATCCTTGTCAGTCGTGTCAAAGGTCCTGACAAAGCTGAGAATCCCTTAACGAAACGATGGTAATAACCAGTAAGCCCCTAAGAAACTCCTAATCTCCTAGACATTTCTCGGTCTAGCCCAATTCACAATCACCTCAATCTTGCCAGGATCCACAGAAATACCGTCTCCAGATACAACATGCCCCAAGAACACGACCTTCTCAAGCCAGAATTCACATTTACTGAACTTGGCGTACAACTTCTTTTCCCGAAGTGTCTACAAAACCTGCCTTAAGTGCGTCTCATGCTCCTCATAGCTCCTTGAATAGAAATAGTACATCATCAATAAAAACAACAACAAAATGATCTAGGCATTGGTGGAAGACTCTGTTCATCAAGTCCATAAATACCGCAGGAGTATTCGTCAAACCAAACGGTATAACAAGAAACTTGTAATGCCTGTACCTGGTCCTAAAGGCCATCTTCAAGATGTCTTCTGCTTTCACTTTTACCTGATAGTAGCTGAATCTGAGGTCAATCTTCAAATACACTCGTGTACCCTGGAGCTGGTCAAACAAATCATCGATATGGGGTAGAGGATACTTGTTCTTGATTGTCACTTTATTAATCTCTATAGTCTATATACATCCTCATAGTCCCGTCTTTCTTCTTCACAAATAAAACGGGAGCTCCCCACAGTGATACACTGGGTCGTATGAAGCCCTTATCAAGCAAATCTTGCAACTGATTCTTCAATTCTGCCAATTCTGTTAGTGCCATCTGGTAAGGTACTTTAGAAATCGGCACTGTTTCGGAAGGTAGATTGATAGGGAAATCTACCTCATGATCGTGTGACAAGACTGGTAACTCGTCTAGGAAAACATCTGTAAACTCCTTTACAACAGGCGTGCTATCAAGTTTCAATTCATTCTCTGACATCTCCTTCACAACAGCAACAAACCCCTGATAGCCACTCAGCAGTAGTCTTCTGGCTTGAATAGCTTAAACTAGCTAAGGTGGGGATTGCACTCGCGACCCTATGAATTTGAATTCTGCTTCCCCTGGAGATTTAAATATCACTTCTTATGCTCGGCAATCTATGCTGGTAAAATTAGTTCTAGTCAATCCATGCCAAATATAATATCAAACCCGTGTATGTCTAGCACTATTAGATCAGCAGACAAAGTCTTTCCTTGAATATTAACTGGACAACCTTATAGCACCCTACAACACCTCATTGCTGACCCAGTCAGTGTAGATACCAACAATCCAACATCTAATGATTGTGTTTCAGCCCCACATAATTTAACACACCCCGAAGACACGAACGAGTGCGTAGCTCTTGAATCAAATAATGCAATAATTTTAAAAGAAAGCATAATAACCATACCTGTCACCACGTCACCGGCCGTCTCAGGCCTCACCCGTCATCAGAGTGAACACCCTGGCTGGAGCCGTATTTCTCTGCTAACCCCCACGTGGCGCTTGATAACCTCCCCGGTATGGTCTAGGAGCTGGAACTACATCTGGTGGGGTAGGACAGTCTCGCACCATGTGCCCCGATCTACCGCAGCAATAGCACACCACACCACCAGTTCGACACTTTCCCCAGTGTCTCCTGCCACAAGTCTGATAGATTGGAGGACCCTACCTTGTTTGCACGTTGCGTCCTCCCGTCTCCTGCCTCTGCCCTCTGCCATGATTTTTTCTCCTCCACTGACCCGGTCTATGACCCTGCTGGTAGCTGGTAGATGCAGATTTCTTCCTCTATCCCGGCTCCTTTGCATCAAGATGCTCACCAATCTCTGCCAAGGTCGCCCTGTCGACCAACTCAGTAAAGTCCTGGATCTGCAGCACCACCACCTGCTTAAATATACTTTGCCTCAAACCTCTCTCAAACTGCCTCGCCTTCTTCACTTCATCAGGAACAATATACATAGCAAAACGAGAGAGCTCGATGAAATGTGCTGCATACTGCTGGATGGATCGCTGTCCCTACTTTAGACTCAGGAACTCTTCTACCTTAGCCTCCTTGACAGTAGCTAGAAAATATCTATCGAAGAACAACCCTTTAAACCGGTCCCATGTCATGGCTATCATAGTCACCCTCTGTTGCTCCAATAGTCTCACCGCAGTCCGCCACCTCTCGGCCTCTCCCGTCAATCTATAGGTGGTGAAGAGGACCCTCTGTTTCTCAGTGCACTGCAACACGGCCAAGACCTTCTCGGTCTCCTGCATCCAGTTCTCAGTAACTACAGGATCAACTCCACCTAAGAATGCCAGAGGATTCATCTTCATAAACTTCTCGATTGTGCACCCATGACCTACAAATGGACCACTCAGCTCCCTTGATCTCCTAGCAATCTCAGTCATAACCTACTGAGCCACACTATGTAATACCGCATCAGAGTCGGTCCCAGCTGCACCTAATGGTCCTGCTCCATCACTGCCACTCGCATGGGCACTACTTCCTCCTTGATCCATCCTGGAAACAACAAACACAACTTAGAAATAATATCCTTATAATTTACCCACCTATCCTTACCACTTTTCTCAACATTTCCAACTCATTTCTAATCCCCAATCCTATATTCTAGGAATACAACCCGAAAATAGCTTACTATGGTTTTCCTGAAATCGCCACCCTAAGAAAAATACAGAAACTACCACGGAAGTCCTGCCTCCAGACTATAAAACAACCTTAAATCATTTCCTAAACTCTGGTATTGTTTCCTCTGCATTCTAAAGTCTACAAAACCTAACAACGTAGGCTCTGATACCACACTGTGACGACCTCTTTAATTTCCACATTTTTTTTTATAATAATATCAATATCACAAATCCCAGCTCAGCAGATCATATTCCACCTAGACCCGTGGGTACCAGGGATACATTAGAACACATAACGAAAGCCTAAACAGCAAGAAACATGTAATAATAAACATCTTATTATACCATACATCATAATACCAGAGTTACTACAATCACTATATATATATATATATACACACACACACACACACACACAACACTCAACCCAAAAAGATGTCTTAGGGCCATTTCCACAAAATACATCTGACCCTATCAAAATACTTATCCTTCTGGAAGGGCAGATCTACCGTACTAGATCTGTGGGGCTTTACCCGCTCTCCTATCAGGGACTCTTGAAAAGTTTATAAAATTTTGGGGTGAGACACCTCTCAGTAAGGGAAATAAACTAATACCAGTGTGTGACAACATGAGTATTCTGTGTTATACATGTATTATACAGAACATATTCAGTAACTATTTTATCAAATCTAGGAAAACATATATATATATATATATATATATATATATATCATCAAAACATCGCAGAACAAACTACATTTTCATAAACATATTTCATCTTATATAATAATAATACAAAAACATTCCTAGTAGGTTAGCTGACTATTGTCATATATTGCCCCCACATGACTGGGTTGTGTGGCCCGAAGGTAGGACTTGACAATGGTTGGTCGACCACTACCAAGTCAAAAGTACAGTTTGTAAGTCTGATGGGTCTGCCATACCTAGTTCATACACCAGGGGCGCTCACACACTTCTTATAAACCACATCGACCATCCAATCTCACACCACTCCGTACAGTGGCATTAACACAAATATCATGATAACAAAGACCATGGACACATAGCAATGGTACCGTGCAAGTGCTAGCCTAGACCAAGCCAACCAGGTTCTAATATCATATAACATATACTGAAACTGTGATACATGGATATTTCATATCATTAATTATCAGATCAATCATATCTTGTTGAATATATACGTATGTTATGAAAGTCATTGGCCCATATGCAGGTATTACACATTTTACCATAGCTCGGCTCGTACACCAACAAATCATAGCACAGCTCGTACGCTAGCAAACATATCATAGCACAGCCCGTATGCTGGAAAATCACATCCATAGCACGGCCCGTATGTCGAAAAAATATATCCATAGCTAAACCTGTACGCTAGCAAATCATACACATAGCACGGCCCGTACGCAGGCAAAACATATAAAAATCTCGACCCGTACGCCGATTTTTCATTATAAAAAATTGTATCATTAACACATTCCTAGAAATTAGTATTTCATAACAATTTTTAATCATGCCACACTAACAGATTTTTTGCATATTCGACATAACATCATTTTCAACAGTATTTTCCCAAATATATGAATCATATATAAATATATTTATTTCCTCAGATCAAATGCTATAACCATATACATATTTTCATAAAATATTAGTTTAGTTTATCCCCTTACCTGATTCCTAAAAAGCCCCTAAGAAAATTTGTCCTACGCCCGCAAGGTTCCCCATTCAACACCGTGGAAATGAAAACTCCTAGTACTAAACTTTAGTATTTCTACACATATATCACTTTCTACAACTGTCAAAAATCCAAATATTGAGTAGAAACCCTTACCCTAGATTTGGGATGGTTTCCACCTCAGCCCCACTAACGATCCGCTCTGGCAGATTTGTAGAGAACTTTCCCAAGAGCATCGTGGCAGCTTCAAATCATCGAACCGGTAGAAATCTGGCCCGAAATCGAAGAGAGAAGGTGGAGAAACCAAAGGCTAAGAGAGAGAGAAACTTTGCATAGAAAATTTAGTCCAAAAATGAACTTTAGGCCTATTTAAACTGTGGCCTTCGTCGACGAACCACGTCACATCGTCGACGAGGTCAATACAAAATTCGTCGACGAACTCTCCTCTTCGTCGACAAAATTATGAACCCCCAAAATCATCCCCTTGGTATTTCCTCGTCGACGAGCCACGTCACCTCGCCGACGAGCCCAACTATATTTTCGCCGACGAACTCCAACCCTTGTCGACGAGCTCCTATTATACCCTCGCCGATGAGTCCCCTGTATTCATCGACGAGGAGCTGAAAAATTCCTCCTGATTTATCCTTTCCAAAATATAATGTCGTCGACGAAGTCGACTGCCTCCTTCTATTTTCGGTTTCCATTTCCCTTTCTTTTATTATTTAAATACCATTATTCTTCGGGTCGTTACAGTCCTAGTCTCCTATGCCAAATCCAACTAATTTCATTCATAGCAGAGAGGCATGACACCCTCTGTGAGGTTAAGTTATCAAAGCTTGTGGTGTATACATTTTCATGACATTCAGTAGTGAACAATATCTTTTTATCAGTTTTGTGTTCAACAGTGCACTTGTCATGTTTAAAGGATACTTTGTAACCTTTATCACACAATTGAATTATACTCAATAAGTTGTGCTTTAAACCATCTACTATTAAAACGCCATCAATAATAAGTGATGAATCATTACCAACTTTACCTACACCTGTGATTCTTCCCTTAGCATTATCTCCAAAAGTGACAAATCTTTCATCCTTGGGTGTGATGGATGTGAACTTTGCTTTATCCCCGGTCATGTGACATGAGCATCCGCTATCCATATACCATATGTCTTTTAAGGATGGTGATCTTAAGCGTATCTGCAAGACACAATCAAACAACTAGCTTTGGTACCAAGATTTTCTTGGGTCCAGGGGGTTAGTGCTAGATTCTTCTTTTACCTTCCATACTTTCTTAATTTTAACATCTTTATTTTTGAAAGGACAATCAAATTTTATGTGACCCAATCTTTTACATTTAAAGCATGTAGTATTTTTATGATAATTCTTAGTTGGAACATATGACTTTGACTCTCTTATAAAATAACCCATGTAAAGATGTCTCTTCTTTAGATTTTCCTTCCCATTAAAACCAAGCCCTTCCTTTTCTAAAGAATTTCTTTGAGATCCTAAGAGCTTTTCAAAATTATTTTGTCTCTCAGTAAATTTACAAATAATTTCAGATTTATCTTTCAAATCCTTTTCTAACACCTCAATTTTCGAATCTTTGTCTTTTAAGAAAGATGCATGAAATTCATTTTGTCGTTGAATTAAACTTGAAAGTTCTTTGACTTTACTTTTCAACTCAGAAATTTTCTTTATTTTCTTCTCAAGCATTTTAATAGCGTACAAGCATTCTTGTTTCAGTTCATTATATGAAATCATGTCAGTTCATTTTCAGAATCACTAGAATAATACGAAGATGATGAAAATGATGATTGTACTTCAAGGTCATCATATGCCATTAGACACAGGTTGGCAATCTCGTCATCGCTAGATTTAGATTCTGAACTGCTAGTGTTGTGTGTATCCCAACCGACTTTCAGCGCCTTCTTCTTTATCTTTGAGACTTTCACTAGTTTGGGACACTCAGGCTTGATATGTCCAACCTCTCGGCAGTTGTAGCATGTTGCAGGATCTTACTTTTTTTTCTTCATGTTTGACTCTCCTCTTTCTGATTTTGAGTTCTTAAATTTTCTGTTGAACTTCTTATTCTTCTTCAAGAACTTTATGAACTTCTTAGTTAGCAAGGCTATGTCATCATTTGATTCTGAATCACTTTCTTTGCTTTATTCTGTTCACTTTTTCTCTCATTTATAGCAAGCTCATACATGATGAGTGATCTAATGAGTTCGTCCACCAACATATCCTTGAGATTTCTCCCTTCTGCTATTGTCCTAGCTTTTGCTTCCCACACGGGAGGTAGTCCCCTGAGTATTTTCCTCATCAACTCATACGTAGGATAAGTCTTTCCAAGTGCATTTAATGATGTATGTGAATAACTTCTAATTTTTCCCAAATTTATTTAGCCAAGTTACATGTCATTACCCTATTAAATTCATTTACATCTAATGCATAGAAAAGTAAGTTCATTGCAGTAGCATTTATTTGCACTGATTTCCAGTCTTCCTCTGTATACTCATCTTCAGTTTTAGGTACATTAATCCTGTCAATTACTTTCATAGGAATATGATTACCCTTAGTGACTATTTTTCATACCTTCCAATCTACGTTCAATAGATATATGCTCATCCTACATTTTCAATAGGTGTAATTTACACCACAGAAAATTGGTGGTCTAGTGGTTGAGTGTCCCTCACCGAATGAAATTACACCGATGTGTGTTATATGATCTTTTTACTAATAAACTGTTAAGTCTATGTAAACCTGCTCTTATACCAAATATTGATTTAGGTATAATCCCAAGAGGGGGGTGAATTGGATATTTTAAATTCGTTGAACCTATTTACGACTTAATTCCTATTTATATATTTAATAAATCAATTTCAGCGATTTATGACAAAATTAAAATTATTTTATCAATGAGTTCTTTTTACCCAATTAATTATGTGTAACGTTAATCAACATACACATGCAATACGAATAAATAAAATGTAGTGCGGAAAGTAAAGCGTTAACAGAAGAGAGAAGAAAAACGCAATTTTTACGAGATTCAGCCAACTCGGCTTACGTCATTGCCTTGAGCAACCCACTCAAGGATTCCACTATAATCATTGTTCTTTAAATTGGGATGGAGCTTCCCTAACAATCCTCTACTTACAAAAGGTACAACTCCCTCCTACTCCGCTGCTTACTAGAGATACAACTCTCTCCTTAAACCCGGTTCACAAGTCGAACTGTGAATACAATGAAATCTATAAAACACTCAAAATTACTTCCAAACAAAGCTAGTGAGTACAATTCAAATTCCTAATACATTACCATATGATGAAATTTGAAGCTCAGAATGTATGAAACGATACAATCGTTTATAAATTATATGCTTCAACACGCAGATCCCTTTTTATCAAATCTCCCAAAAATATTTATATAACTCAATGCTTTGGAGAACTTAGGTTAAATCTTTGAATACAAGAATAACTTTGAAGATTGCAAATATTTTAAACACACTTTGTCAAAAAACAATATTTCTCTCAAGATTTCAATCTCAACGCGATCTTGGTAATATTTGACTCAATGTATATATAAGCATCTATATGATGAGAATACCAAAGATCAACAAACTCAATATATGATATTTAGAAAATATCCTTTAATATATATATATATATATATATATATATATATATATATATATAGTTATTGACTTCTAAGGATATCTAACCAAATAGTACATCATGTCTTTAACTAAGAACACACTTGAATGTTACTCTTTGATAAATGGCCTAATAAAAACTTTCTCAAGTATTGAACTTGTCAAAAACAATCTTTATATGAATGTGAAAACTCAATATCAAACTTCTCTAAAGATATTCAAAACAAATGTTGATATAAGAATCTCTTGATAAAACTAAATGGATTAACCAAACCTCAATACCAAGTTGAAATCAAGACGTATGAGTAAGATCCTTTTTGGTTTTTTGAGTGGATTTGCCCAAGGAAAATGAGTATAGAATGGAGTGCATGCGATTGTGTAGCAATCAGCTCAAGTTTTTCACTTTTCTTTCAAAAAGATGTTCTCTTCTCTTCTCGTTTGTCGTCACTACTATACTAGGGTATAGATATTCAGTATATATAGTGATCTTGCCTTTAGAATAGATCTCAACCATTGGATCAAAAATATCTCGTGAGTTCTCTTAATAAAAATTAAATTTTTAAGTTTTCCCGCAAGTTCAGACGACTGAGGTCAAGGGCCCAAATGACTGAACTTCTTTTTAAGCTTCGAAAAACTAACCTGGACACATGGTCAGACGATTGAGGTTAGGGCTCAGACGACCGAAGAGTAGGGTTCAGATGACTGATGTGTGAGTTCAGTCTACTGAGGTGCTTCTGCCAGGTTCTAAGTTTCACCAGAAATTCTTCAGACGACTGAAGTTAACTTCGGTCTTTTGAAGTGGCAACTTCAGGTGACTGATCGCTCAGTTCGGTCGTCTAAAGTTACTCTTTCCTGAATTTTTTATTTATACTTTAAAAAACTACTTTCCTCTCTTTCTTGACTCTTTTATAACAATATTTTCTGAGGTTTTAAAAATATTTCTAAGTCCATGAATGTCCCCTAATGATGTTCATGAAATGCATGAGTCCTAAAGTCATTATAAGGTATGATTTGAGCCTCGAATTAAATCATATGAAAATGTAAATACATGAGTTCTAAGTACCCATTCCTATGACATTCTTGAACTTTGCTGCTTGCATCTTAATTTTCATACTCTTTGAGTTCCATGGATCTTGCCAAGATACGTAAGCTTTACTTTATAGCTTCCATGACTAATTATCCATTCGTGCATGCTTAATATAGTTCATGTTCACAAACTCAATGCGCAGATCAAATACCAAGTGATTTGTTATTATCAAAACAGGATTGAACTCATAGAGTCAATAGTGTGGATATAAGAAAGTCCACATTTGACTTCGTATACTTGCTAGTCAGAGGAGCAATTTCATGGAAGAGTGCAAAGCAGTCAATAATTGCTGCATCCACTATGGTAGCTAAATTTGTAGCTTGCTTTGAGGCTACAGTTCAGGCTAATTAGTTGCGGAATTTTATTTTAGGAATTGGAATAGTCGATAGTATCGCCAAGCCGCTGAAAATTTATTGTGATAATTCCGTAACTGTCTTCTTCTCTAAGAATGATAAGTATTCTAAGGGTGCTAAGCATATGGAATTGGAATACTTTATTGTTAAAGAAGACGTACAGAAACAAAAAGTGTCAATTGAACACATTAACACCGATTGTATGATAGCAGATCATTTGACGGAAGGATACCCGCCAAAAACATTTATTGGTCATGTTGAAAAGATAGACATTATTGAATCTTAATGTATTTTGTTCAATTGATATTTGAGCTCGATAATGAAAATGTTTCTGTTATTTCTATTTTCAATTTTGTATACATAATTGTTATGGAATAATGATAACAGGATTAAAGTTGGACCTAATGTATGTCTCTCAACTAAAAAATCATTATATGTAGTGGAACTTATATTGCAGTGTATGAAAGGAACCATGTTAATAAAGATGATATAGAACCGTCATGACTCCCACAATTTTTCTACATATTAATAATAACTAATATATGCGCGTTATGATCAACTATGTTAAGTGATTTTACTTGAATCAAGTGGGAGAATGTAAGACATAAATAAATTGCCTCAAATAAAATTATGATTATATTTATTTAAGTAATAAATAAAAGTAAAAAAAAAATAGTAATATGAAAGGTTTTAAATTGTGATTATATTTATTTACATGATATGAAAGATTTTTAAATATAATAATGTTATAATAATATTGATTTCTCAAATATGAAGAGTCTATTTACAATAATGACTTCTAATGACTTTTCGGAATTTGAAAAGTCATAATTATGATAAGTTATGAAAACTAATTAATTGCTTGATGGAAGTGATCAGTATATAAAGGTGGTTGAGGTTGATCCTATTTTATCATAGGAAGCTTGTGCTAGTTTTCCATCAAATTAAGAAAAACACAAGAAAACGTAAGGTTGTAAGATAGAAATACAGTTCAAGGATATTCACTAGAAAGCATGAATCAAGGTATGAATTTCTTATTTGTTATATACAATTATGCGTTTCGAAGATCCAATGATTAAATCATGTTTAAATTAAACTTACAAATTTAACCAAAATAATCAAATTTTGGAGTCAATATATCCATTTATCCGAATTGAACCAATTCACTTAAAATATATTTTAAATACATAATAGGTAATTATGTGATAAATTTCTTATATATTCTTACTATATTGATTTCGTTTAGTTAAACAAAATTATTGAATGCTTTTGAACTTCAAGTTAACAAAAAAAAAAGAAAAAGAAATTACGAATCAAAATTGATTTGATCTTTTGATTTTTCGATTTTTCTTGGGTACAAGTCCGCTCAAAATTTTCTTAATTCTTAACGCCTGATTTCAGATGTGCCCGCTTTCTCGCTCACAAGGTACGTTTTTTCAGCTCTGTAACGCTTCCGTAATATTACAGCACCTTTGCCTCTCTCTCTCTCTCTCTCTCTCTCTCTCTACTCATTCCAATTTCCAGCTCTGTAAACCTCCTCTTGCAAATGGCACAAGTTGGTTAATCACATAATTTGGATTCTCCTCCATTTACCCATTCTTTTCCTTTATAGCCGTAGTCAGGAAAAAGCAAGAAAGATCGTACCTTGCCCACTTCCGCTGCTTAGATTCTTCAGAATCTGTGCTCTCTCTCTCTCTCTCTCTCTCTCTGCTTACTGCTTCTTTCATTGGGTTTTCATTTTGTTTACGTGGGTTTTCTGCAGAGCGAAGTTCTGAATCCACCTCCCTTTTATCAACTTGAACTCTTCAAATTTCTCAAAGGCCTCTCTTTTTCCCGTTAAATATAATCTGGGTTTTGTTCTTTTATGCTGTTTTAGTACTCTTAGATCTGCTAGGGCGTTCTGGGCGTGGTCTTTAAGGAGCGAGATTTGCTTTTCCTTTCCTATTAATTGTTGAATTTTCCCTGGACTTTGGAGAGGTGACTCTTTTCTGGATTCCTTGGGTCCTTATTGCGCGAAAGAGGGTATTCATATTCCCTGCAAATGCTTCTCTATTTAATCCTTCCTCTGTCTTGAATTGCCCATCTTCTCTGATTTTCTTTTCCGGTTTTCTTTTTTCTTCTTTTACGAATTGCAGGGTAGTTGTAACTTGTAATTCTTTGGTTCGCTACCAATGTCAAATTATTCACTGTAATTACTTGCTAAAAATGAATCGTGGAATTGAAATTCTCTCACCGGTCTCGTATTTTTGGAATTCAAACTGGTTTTTTGAGGAGAGCAAGGGCGCAGTTTGGACCCCGGAAGAGAACAAAAGATTTGAGAATGCGCTTGCCTTGTATGATAAAGAAACCCCGGATCGATGGCTGAACATAGCAGCCATGATCCCAGGCAAGACTGTGGGTGATGTGATCAAACAATACAGGGAATTGGAAGAAGATGTTAGTGACATAGAAGCAGGTCTTATCCCAATTCCCAGTTACAGAAGCAGTTCTTTCACTTTGGAGTGGTCGAACAATCGAGGCTTTGATGGGTTGAGGCAATTTCACAGTCCTGGAGGGAAGCGGGGTTCTTGGAAGTCCCCTGATCAGGAGAGGAAGAAAGGGGTGCCATGGACAGAAGAAGAGCATAGGTAATTGAATTCCTCACATAGCTTATGCTAATTTGTCATGTTTTCCAATGATTATCCAATGCAGCATGGGTAGAAAACCACATGCTTTTTTGTTTCGCACATTAATGTTACTATAATGAAGAAGCATGATATTAAGTTTTTAATTATTTCTATGGTATTCAATGTTGAATGGCTAGAAAACCTAGTAGCTGCTGTTGACATGCTAGTCTCTGCTAGAAGCAAATATGCTTTCGTACCTATTTGTATTTTTCGGATGGACAGGCATCTGATTGGTTACTGGGAAAGCTGCCGAAAGAAAAGGAAATTAGAACTTCAGATTTTTTTATCATGGCAAAATCTATGCAGATTTTCTATTATTTTCTTTTCATTTGTTTTCTTGGCGACCAAGTGGGAAATCCAGAATACAATTGTAATTTTTGAATTTTAAATGATCTGGCAACTCCTGAAATTTTTTTGAGCCGTTTTTTTTTTAACCATATTTTATTCTGATGAATTGTGTACATTGCATTTAAAAAAAAAAACATGTGTGACATGCCTCATTAGAGATCCTTTTCTTTCATGCAAACGGCGAAGGTTTAAGTATCTCATCAAGTATTTTGATGTGGTCTTGAATTCTTAATGGCAAAATCACAGGCTGTTTCTGATGGGTCTCAAAAAGTATGGAAAGGGGGACTGGAGAAACATCTCTCGCAATTTCGTGACTACGAGGACACCAACTCAGGTGGCTAGTCATGCTCAGAAGTACTTTATCAGACAGCTTTCAGGAGGGAAGGATAAGAGAAGATCCAGCATCCATGATATCACTACTGTCTCTCTCGCAGAAACTAATTCTCCTTCACCAGACAATAGGAGACTTCCATCGCCAGAAAACTGTACTGTAGTTGCGCAGCAGCATGCAAATATAGCTAGCAATGCCCTATTTAATCAAAAGCAAGCAAATGAAGGAGCATCCATGGTTTTCAATACAGCTAATGTTAGCGCATTCATCACACCTTCTTGTGGGGTTTCTTCATATGGGGTCAAGCTTGAGGAACTTAATCTGCATGGAGGCGCTCTTCAAGGGTCTCACTTTGGGCCTTACAATGCAATTTTTCATATGCGGTCCACACCACATGAGTGACTTCCTGGATGAATTTACAGGTATTGCAACATCTTATCATATTTGGTGAAGTTGGATTGCTCAGTCCATGCTCTATCATGGTTTATGTGAATATTCTATTCAGGGCTTCAAACTCCACCATAATTGGTTAGAAAGAGATGGCTGGTTATGCTCTTAAAATTCAGGTTCTCAACTGTGAAACCAACGGAAGCTTATTTTACCAAAATTTATTCTGTACCTCACTTAAGATGATGTCTTATGTTTTAAGGGAATTTGAAGGTAGTTAGAAGGCATTCATAGATGAGAATAAGTCTACAATTTGAGCTCAGCATTTGGGAATAAAAATGCTTTAGATGGTGGGCTGTCTTATTACAGGGATTTATTGTCATTAAATAAATTAGCAGTTTCCCTGTTGACATACGGCCAAAACACGGGCATAAGTGGAATAATTGTGTTGAAGGACAAGTTCAAAGGTTTAGAATGTTTAAGCCAGGAATGGTTTATTCTAAGTTTGTTAATAATATTGTCAAGAATCATTGAAGCAAGTGTTTTTGAAAAACTTTGTTATAGTTATTCTATTGCTCGGAGAACTTGGTAAAATTCCCTGCTCATTTCCTCCCTTAATTTCTGCAAGAAGATTATCTGCATAAATTTTGTCATCTTTTCCCCAAGTCCATGATTGTATTTCCAAATCTAAACGAGTAATTACTGCTGAAGGAAAGGAATGAGGTAAAATTTCTGAAGGACATACCACAATTCCACACATTAAATCATTTGGTACTCTTATTCCTATTTGTGTACACGAAAGCAGTGGGAGTTGACTTGTATGATATAGGACATCATCATATGCTTAGTCTATACCAGCTGACTTGCAATGCATTCAACCAATATGACATGTTAAAATTTGACTGCATTCCCCTGATGATTCAGGGCATAATAGGATTTATAACTTCATGATAGAGATTAGTTGATTGAATGAGAAATTTAACCTTGACTAATGCTAAGTCTAAGGTACACTCAAGACATCTCATAGAATCCATTTTCTCCTAATATGACAATATGTTGCTTTATCAGTCATCTTAATTAACTACATTCTGGGGACGAATGAGATTGTATTGGATGCATTATTGAATAATTTACTTAATGATAATTTAATTCCAAAGTATTGTTCAAGTTTGTTCTCTCCTTTTTGTTGTTTGTGGTGTGACTCTTATACTTTGAATTTCATAAACAAAAAAAAAATAAAAAATAAAAAATGAAGGGGCAGTGTAGCAGGGGCTCGTTGACGAGTGCCTTGTAATCGTCGATGAGGAGACAACAAGGACTCGTCGACGAGTGTCTTGTGCTTGTCAATGAGAAGATCTCAAGAGACCCAAAAGTTCAGAGTTTATGAGATACCGAAAGTAGAAAAATGAGATTGTCGACGAGTGGAATGATTCGTCGACGAGTGTTCTTCTTTGTCTCGTCGATGAATCCCCCGTTCTCGTCGACGAGAAGTTCTGGGCTGCGAGTAGTTTTTTGAATTTTGAATTGGAATGTTGGGGTGGTTGGGTAAATGGAGGGAAACCTCTGAGAGAGTGTTATATATGTCATTTTGGGCATGTATTAAGAAGGCGTGTGTGTGTGTATCATTTGAAGAAGTGTATTGTGTCTGCTACTTTGAATTTTCATAGTGACAATTGTGTGTGTATTGCTCCCTGGATGTAGGCTTTGTAAATCACGTTTAATTTGTTGTTGTTGTTGTTCTGATTGTGTGCATTTATTGGTTTGTTGTTTTATATTCCACGTACATCTGCAATTATCGATCAATTCTCAACAAATTGGTATTAGAGCGAAGTTGTTATGACATTGGGATCGTCTTCTGCAAGATTTGACATCATCAAATTTGATGGAATTGTGAACTTTGGTTTATGGCAGAGGAGAGTGAAGGATATTTTTGTGCAACAAGGAATAACCAAGACTCTACTTGATACTTAACCAGAAGGAATTGATGAAGCAACATGGGTAGATTTGAAAGCAAAGACTGCTTCTACAATACGCTTGTGTTTGACTGACAAACTACTCTATCGGGCGATGGAGGAGGATTCTCTAACGACTATATGACGAAAGTTAAAGAGTTGGTACTTGTCCAAATCTCTTAATAACATACACTTTTCTTCTTAAGGCAACATTGTATTGCTTAAAATGTTTTGTTTGAAAGATCAAATTCGATCAACAATTAATGTTTTCAATCAAATATTAGTGATTGATGAGATTGATGTTAAAGTTTGATTAGGTGACAAACTTTGATGTGTTAAACTCTTTGCCGGCGATCATACCTATGAAAATCTTGTAACCGCTCCTACCTGGGGAAAAGAAACATCGTGTTTAAAGATGCGGGTAACAAGGGTTTTTTCTAAACTTTTCATCAAAAATGAAAAATATGGATGGAAGGAGAATGATCGGTGATAAAGCTAATAACGAAGCGAGGCAAGGGAAAATCCAAATAGATTAAGTCAGAAATCTCAAAATCAATTCAAGAAGAAGAAAGAAATCCGGTGTTATAAATGTGGTAAAAAGAGGCATGTGAAACCGGAGTGTCTGGATTGAAAGAAGAGAAATTCTGAAAAACATAAAGGTACTTCAAAATCTTTGAATGTTGTTCAAGAAGGAGGTTCAGCGTATAGTGATGGTGATGTTCGATCAGTTTCAGCAGGGTCGGATAATCTAACAGACTCTTGGATACTTGACTAGGCATTTTCTTATCATATGACTTCGAGCAAGGAGTGATTCAAAACTTACAGGTTAGTGAATTCTGGATCAGTTCTTTTGGGGAATGATGTTTTTTGCAAGATCATTGACATAGGAAATGTAAAGATAAAAATGTTTAATGGTGCTGTAAGAACGTTGTGTAATGTAAGACATATACCAGAGTTGAGCAAGAGTTTGATATCACTCGGTATTTTGGATTGTAATGGCTTTAATTACAAGTCCAAATGTCGAGTTCTGATGGTATGGAAAGGTAATCTAACTGTAATGAAAGGGTAGAAACTGGATGAGAATATTTGCACATTGTAGGGAACTACCACTGTAGGTGGAGTTGCAGTCGTACATGCTGAATCAGATGAGATTGTCTTGTGGCATATGCATATTGGGCATATGGGAAAACATGGCATGAAGGGAGATAACGAAAGAGGAAACTTTTGAAAGGTTTGAAATCATGTCAGTTGGATTTTGCAGGATTTGTGTTCTTGGAAAACAGAATAGGGTAAAGTTCAGATCAGCTAAACACAAGACAAAGGGTATTCTTCATTATGTGCATTCAAATGTTTGGGGCCCGGTTAGAGTTGCATGAAAGGGTAGACATGCCTATTATGTGAGTTTCATTGATGATTACTCACGAAAGGTCTGTTTTTACTTTATGCGTCACAAATCAAGTACATTTGTCAAGTTTAAGATTTGGAAGGCTAAAGTGGAAAACCAGACAGGAAGGATAATCAAATACTCAAGGTCGAATAATGGGACCGAGTACGCTAATTCTTAGTTTATGGAGTTTTGTGCAAAGCAGGGCATTAAGAGAAATTTTACAGTTTGCCGAACACCTTAGCAAAATGGTGTGGTAGAACGGATGAACTGGATTCTTTCTAGAAGGACTTGGTGTCTCAGATTAAATGTAGGGCTACTGAAGAACTTTTGGGCCGAGGCAGTGAGTATGACTTGTTTTCTGATAAATCGATCACCAATGGCATCACTAGAGGGTAGAGAGGTAGAAGAGGTTTGGACAGAAAATGCAGTGGACTACTCTAGATTAAAGGTATTCGGGTGTTCAACTTATGGTCACATTTCTAGTGAGGAGAGGTCTAAGATTGACCCAAAATCTCGTCGTTGTATCTTTTCGAGATATCCAGAGGGTGTAAAGAGGTACAAGCTGTGGGACATAGTGGCAAATAAGGCAGTGATCAGTAGGAATGTAGTCTTTGATGAAAAGGTTATGGTGAAACGTACTCAAGGGTATGATGAACAGAAACATAAACCAGAAAGCTGGGGCAGTGATGAACATGTTGTCCAGGTGGAGTTGGAAACTCAGGGCAATGGAAATGATCATGGTCCTATGGTTGCAGGGAATTCTAGTTCGGGAAACCAACAAGTTGACGATATTCCTTTATGGAGATCTAGACGCACTATCAGACCTCTATCAAGGTATGGATTTGAACAGTTAGTATCTTATGCTTTCCTTACTAGTTGCAACGATCCAATTACATTTCGAGAGGCAGTACACGGACAGGAAAAAGATAGGTAGATGGGTGCAATGATTGAGGAGATGAAATCATTACATAAGAACCAAACTTGGGATTTGGTGGAGCTTCCAGATGGAAAGAGACTGATAGGTTGCAAATGGGTATATAGGAAGAAGGAGACAATTTCAGAATAGGAAGGAGAGAAATTCAAGGAACGGTTGGTAGCAAAAGGATATTCACAGAGAAAGGGAATAAATTATGATGAGATATTTTCTCCAATGGTCCGACATACTTTTATCAAAATTGTGTTGGGGTTGGTAGCTCATTATGATATTCATTTGGAAACAAAGCTGCGGAAACGGTTGTTGCTTACGGTGACTTGAGGAACCCAAATCTATATGGTAAAATGGAGAGATTCATTGAATTGGGAAAAAGAAAATTTTGTTTGCTTGTTGAAAAGAAATCTCTTTGGACTGAAAAAGTCTCCAAAGCAATGGTATAAATGGTTGATTTTAATGATCAAAATGGGCTACAAGGATGTGCGGTAGACGCTGCGTGTATATGAGCAAACTTAAGGACGGTTCTCTTATGTTCTGTTATAGTACGTCAGAATGACATCTTGATTAGTTGTAAAAGATTTTAACTGAAGGTGAATCAGTAAAAGATCTGTGGTAAAGGAATTGGACGAGGAAAGATCTGGTTCGAACCAGAAATACTGGGATGGGGTTTATCGTGATAGACTATAGGAGATTAGGACTATCTCGGGCGGGGTATGTTACAAAAAGTGTTGAAAGGTTTAGCATGACTAATGCAAAGACCGGGTATACACTTTAGTATCATTTCAAGTATCTAATAGATTGCTCTAAGTTGAACGAGGAAATCCGGGACCATGTCAAAGGTCCTATGATAGTGCTGTGGGGGAGGGGGATATGTATGTCATGGTGTGTACAAGACACAATTGGTCATGCGGTGATGAGTGAGGCTTGCGTAAGTAAGTTTTTTTTTCTTTTAATCCAGGAAGGACAGCATTTGGGAAGCCATCAAAGGATACTTTTTACAGAGTACTTATAGGGTACAATTGGGATTATTATGACATCATGGTCGGTAAGAAATGAGGGGTGTCTTTCAGTTTCTGGGGTTCGTTGCGCTGATCTGCTGGAGATATAAATAACAGAAGGTCTACATGGATATTTGTTTGCACCTTGTAGGAGGACCCCGGGGGTTAGAGATCATGGTACAGTCTTTAAAAGCTTATCCACGACTGAGGCAGTAAGATATGGAAGTTGGCCGAAAAGCTTGCAAAGGGAGCCTAGACTTTTGGTTAGTCAGAGAGCTGGTGGGGTTACACAAAAGGAAGTGATTGCTGATTGTGATAGTAAGTGCCATTTTCTTGGCGAGAAGCACATAGACATGATTAAAACAGATATTGAGTTGAGGTTCCACTGGGTGTGGGAATGAGTTGCTTTGGGTAGCTGGGTTGGAGGGAAAGTTCAAATTTGAAAATCAGTGGATAAATCTACGAAATACTTACGTCTAAGAAGTTCAAGCATTGCTTGGACTTACTCCATGTCTCCAAGTGATAGAAGGGAGACATACCCAACCAAGCGTTTCAAGTTCAAGGTGGAGCAGCTAGACATGTTTTTTGAGATTCTCCTAAGGGGCATATAATTGCCAAGGTGGGTATTGTTATTTGAGGTATGACTCTTATGCTTTTGATTTCATAAACAAAGAAGAAAGGAAAACATGAATGGGCAGCACAATAGGGGGGACTGGCTAGCTAACAGTTCTATGACATCTGTAAATCGAGGAGGAGAGATAGAAGGCCTCGTCGAGAGTGTGCTGTGTTGTTGACGAGAAGATACACGAGAGGCCCAAAAGTTCAAGTGGATGAGATACCGAAAGCAGAAAACTGGGTCGCGATGAGTGGAATGATTTTCGACGAGTTTATTCTTGGTCTCGTCAACAAGAAGTTATAGGTTCGCGCGCCCGTTAAGTTTTTTGATTGACATGTACAACGTTGGGGGGTTGGGTAAACGGAGGGACATCTCTGAGAAGTGTATATCAGGTCAATGGGCATGGATTGAGCAGGTTGGTGGGTCGTGATATCTGAGAGTGTATGGTGGTATTTTGTATTTTCATAGTGAAATTTATGTAAGATTTAGTGGATTGTGGTTTTGCCAAAACATGTAAATGGTGTTGTTGTTTGATGGATGGTTGCATGGACTTGTATTTGTATTTCCATTGTGCATCTTAAATATTCAATCCATATCTCAATACTTTTTTTTTTTCAATTTTTTTTTCTTGTCCCGTGGATCCTTCTGCCCCAGGATTTTTTCCTTTCCTCCAATCTATTTTTCTTGCAGCCCAAATGCTCCCACATTCCTTTTGCAAGCTTCAAGAGTCATCACTAATTTTCTGATTCCCAAGGGCAACATACTAACTAATGAAAATTTGAGATGGTTTTATTTATCTCCGGATCCAATTCTATCTGCATAACCGCGTGGATCTGGGGTATCTAGCTTTCCATGAAGTGATTGTGTCTTTGTTTTTTCTTTACTGAAGAAGATTATACGGCTCTGCCTGGGCTCTTAGATTTTAGTGTTTGACTTTGTGCTGTTCGTTGATGTGCTAGCGAGGAAACCCAAGCTCTATGCTGATGTGGTTATCAGTGACAGCAAGTTGGAGTCCTTTTGACCTTGGTGAAAAGAATATATGTAGAACCAACCTATGTTGATAGCTTGAGTATATATTTCACTAATTCCTTTTCCATCATGTTCTACTACATTTTGTAGCATGCCCAAGGACACTGCCGATTAATTTTTTCTGGAACCATCTTGTCAATAGGTCCAATGATTCTTTTAGAAGGACTATTTCCCTGCCTCTTGCACTGTGTAGACTAGAAGAGATGAAAGACAAGTTGGCCATTGCTTTGTGCGTTTATTCCATCCATTCAACTGCTCCTTCCAGAATCTTCAATTAATAGATTTGATATTTAAGGAGGTTAAAGGCCTGTTTCGTTGCAGAAAACAGTTTCATTCCCTATTTCTTAAACTTTAATCAAAATCTATGGGAATGGCATTCTGCTAATGACACAGAAATTATTTCCATTTTTCTGTTGCACTGTTCTATTTTTTAATTTGTTTATTCCCTTCTGCTCCTTTTTATTGTGATTGTTTCTGATGGCAGCTGGCACCACCTTTGCTGCCTTGAAAGGCCAAGGCGCAGACATTATTTTTGGTCCCACCCACTAGACAATGAATTCAAGCCAATATGAGCAATATGAACATTCTCATGGACTTTTTCTTTGGCAAATGACAAAACAAGCTACTTTCTTTTTTAAAAGGAGTGGCTTTTTCTGCAAGTTGCATAAGAAAGCACTTGGACCACTTTATTCTAATGTTTATTGAGGCCTTTAAGCATATTTAGGACCACAAACTTAGTCTCACACCGCCATAATTTTTTTTTTCCCCCTATTCGAGACCACTTCAAAATTGGACTTTCTGTTCTCTTTTATTTGTTCAGAATATTCTGGTTCTTCTCTTCACCATGCTTGCATGGAAATGCTGGTGATAAACTAAGCAACTTAACAGTGGGACAAAAAAAAAAAAAGAAAGGGGAAATGAGGAAAAGGCTCAGTTAGAGGGAGACGTCACAATTATTTTGCTTTGGTGGCTTTTTAGTACATCAGCACAGGAAAAGAATAAAAGTAGACACTATTTGTAGAGATTCGGAAAACAAATAGAATTAATGAGAAAGTAAGAGAAGATAAGGTTTTTGATTTGCTGTAGGTCAAATCGTCGACGGTTTGGTGAGAGATCAGAAAAACCGTCGACGAATTTGTATTTACTACGGGCCAGTTATAGGTAAAACAGTAAAAGGGGTGGGTTAAAAACTCAAACCGTCGATGATTTTGTGAGGGGTGCAGAAAATCGTCAAGTGGGTTCTCTGCAGTATTGAAATTAAAGAAGAACCTGCAAGCCATTTTTGTTAAATGAAAACCTAATCTCTCTCTCTCTCTCTCTCTCTCTCTCTCTCTCTCCTACGGAGCCCCCTCTTTTCTCTCTTCGATTTTGGCTTCGTTTAAGTCTGATCTGACAATCAGGAACCACCATGAAGATCTAGGGAGGATTCTCTTCAACTTAATCGGAGCAGAATCACGATTTGGGGTTCTGGAGCACCATTCCAAAACTAGGGTAAGTAAGATATTTTAGGGTTTAATTGTTACTTTGGAGTATATGGGGCCTAGGAAATGTTAAATGAAAAATATTCTGGGGATTGACTTGATTAATTTGGGGAAAAAATAATTTTAGGGTTTTGAGATTCGAACACCATGGGATGTGGATTTAGGGTTGTTAGCAGGTCTCTTAATAAGTTAGGTTAGGGGATAGATTAAGTTAGGTATTTTCAAAAAATTAATTATTGAATATACAGTATTTGATTCAAAATTTATATACGATTTAGTATAGTTTTTGGGAAAACTGATATTGAACTAAGAAAACTTTGAAAATAGATTTAATTTTATTTTGTCAGCAAAATATGTTTTCTCAGACCAGATAATTTATTACAGAGTAGTACTCACTTGTGTGTGGCATGAGTATAAATTTTATTATAAATAATGGTATGTTAGAATATATTATGAATTCACGTTATAAACATTATTTCACATTAGTTTTTAGAAAAATTATAAATAGTACAAAAATTATATTTTCAGTATATTATGACATTCAGCCGGCACAGATGCCGTGATATTTAGCCAAGCTCAGATGTTGTGATATTTAGCCAAGCGCAGATGTTATGATATTCAGCCGTTGTATATGTCATGATATTTAGTCGGCGTATATGTCGAGACTAGATATATTTATAACAGATGTTAAGAAATATGATTATTATGACATATTTTACATAGAATCATTAAAACAGTATTATTACAGATATTATAGAATCATGATATTTCAACTTATACAGAATCATGGTTATTTCAACTTATACAGAATCATGGTTATTTCAATCTATACAGAATCATGGTAAAATAATAATATACAGACATAGTACTATATAGTATTAGATCCCCAATAGACCAAAACAGATTATATAGCATAGTACTGTAGCTAACTAGTCATATCAGACAGTGTAATCCTTGTGTGCCGACCCGAGAGGTGTGCGGAGAGTAAGATGGGCGGACCATGTTGGTGATAGCCGACAGTGCAAACACACTATTCAGAAAGTGTTGGGTTGGAGGCCGATTAGCCCCAGAGTGTTGCGGAGAGTAGGATACCCACTGTGTGTCGACCTGAGAAGTGTTGCGGAGAGTAGGATAGGTGGATCAGGTTGGGTGGGCAATCGTGCGTAATTATGTCATGTTTGACATAACCTGGTTGACCAGCTAGAGTTAAGTCCAGCCCACGGGTCACCTAACTTGAATCATGTGTGGTTAATTCATAATATATAGTTATCCATCTAGGGCATAATTTCAGTAATATACATATGTGGAAGATGATTTATATGTATACAGAAATTTAGTATGATATAGTATGTTATGTTGATTTACGATTTATTCAAATTTATACAGAACAATTTTACCTATCTTGTCAAATGCAGTTAAACTATAGAGACTCGAAAAATCGAAATAATAAGAAAAACAAAGAAAAAGAGAAGAATGATTTGATGAGGACCAAATCGGCGACGGTTTTCTGGAGTGCTATGAAAACCGTCGACGATTGTATTTTTACCATGACCAGGTTAAGAGCAAACAGTGAAAATCGGTTTGGTTAAAGACCAAACCGTCAACGGTTTTTGTCAAGGATAGAATACTATATAAGGTTGCATGGTCATTTTTCTTTACAAAACTTTTAATACCCTCTCTCTCTCTCTCTCTCTCTCTCTCTCTCTCTCTCCCCATTGACGATCAGACTTCGTATCTAAGGCCTAACGATGATCCTCGTCAATTTAACCGAATCAGAATTGTGTTTGGAGGATCCTATACACCACCCGAAAACTGAGGAAGGAAGTGATTATGGTGTTAATTGGTGGTTAATTGATTTAATGAGTGTATAGGTTTAGGAATGTGAATATGAACATAATTCTAGAGTTGAACTAATAAATTGAGATTTGTGGAATACATGATTTTGGTGTGAACGCCACAGGAACAAGTTTAGGGTCCTTGCGGGCGTTTCCTCAGGGAATGAGATAAGAATAATAAATAGTTGATTGTTTGATGTTTCATTGATTAAATGGAGTATGTGGGTCTGGAAAAATGTGAATGTGATATTATTTTGGGGGATACATGATTTCAGGGTTTTTTGAGTTTCGAACGCCACAGGCGTGAGTATAGAGTTTTAGCAGGCCTCTCAATAATAAATTAAGCTAGTTAATTTCTAGAATTTTATCAATTTAAGTATAACATGTGTTTATGGGATTTTAGCATATGATTTACTTGATATTACATAATATAAAATCTAGAGTATAGGATTTGAATTTTACACTTGTTATATGTTTGTGAAAATTCAGAAATTATGGGATATAGGAAAGTTTTACAAATGATATATATTATTTTTATATAGGAAGAAAATACAATTTTTCTCGTACAGATTATAGTATAAGAGTTTCATTTAAATTGTGTGGCATTAGAAATAGCAGATATAGTACAGAGATTTAATACATAAATTTTTACAGTTTTTACAGAACTGTGATATTATAGTTTGTACAGAACCATGATTTACAGTTATTACAGAACCATGATATACAGTTATTATAGAGCTATGATTTACAGTTATTATATAAAATCATGGCTATTTCAATTTATACAAAATCATGGTAAAACAATAATATAGAGACATAGTATATAGTATCAGATCCCTGATGGACCAGAACAAATTATAGAGCATAATACTGTAGTTAATACAGTATAGATAGTGAAACCACACATTTTAGATAGAGTGTGGAATGACTGTCGATTGTGCCCAGACGAGCGACGAAGAGCTCCCTTGTAGTCCAAACCAGGTTGAGGGGGTCAATTGTACTATAGAGGTTTACAGTTTGACTTTGTGACGACCCAAAAAATAATATGTAAGTGTGATTCTTAAAAAAAAAAAAAAAGAATTTAAATTATTATTATTAATAATTAATTAATTAATTAGTTAATTAAATATTGTTAAATTGAACTAATTAAATAAATAATGTCATATATATATATATATATATATGTATGTATGAATATAATAATAATATTATATACATTAGATTTATATTTATATAATAAAGCATTAAGGATGCTTCCTAAGGAAGGATCCAAATGGAATTGAACTTTTAGAATTCTAGAGAGTTGGAATTCGCCCCCCCTCGCATAAGACTTCTATGGCTGAAACCTTCACTCTCTCTCCTCCTCCTTATTTCTCTCTCTCTCTCTCTCTCTCTCTCTCTCTCTCTCTTTCTCCTCGATTTCGTTAGTCAAATGGGCGTCGATCGAAAAATGGAAAATACCACTGGGTTTCATTCTCCGCCACTGACATCCCTACCGGAGTGGTTTTGTCGTAAGAGTGGCGTAGGCACCACTCCTGGTGTAAGGTGACCTCTCTTTCTTCTCAATTTCTCCTTAAAACTTTAGCAAACTGACGATCAGAAACCATCACAATGTTCTATGAGCGTTTTTCTACAAGTCTAGTGGAGTAAATTTTTTAACTGAGTTTTCCAGGCACCACTCCAAGGCTAGGGGTAAGATTTATGGAATTTAGCAAATTTGCTATATCTGAGAATTTAATCATTTATTTGGAGTTTATAGGCTTAAGAAATGTTAAAATAGTCATTAGGAATTTTGTGAGCCTAGGAATATTAAGGAAATTATAATTTTGTGGTTAAACTGATGGAATTGGGAAAATGTAGTTTCGGGGTTTGGTGTTCTAAACGCCGCGGGCATAGGTTAGGATTATTACCAGACTTTTTCAAGATTCAGGTAAGGAGATTAAGTTAAGTCAATATTTTTATTAAATATGAACTGATTAAACTGTTATATATTTATTTATTTATGAGTTCAAAGATTATTTTGAAAATCAACCGTTCAGCAGGGATTTTACAAACGTAGGATATATGGTACGATATTTTGAAGTAAGATCATTGACATAGGAAATGTAATGTGAAGATAAATAATCTGAAATCATACCCTGTTTTGATTATGATAAATAATCAAGTATTTAATGTCTATCAAGTTTGTGTGTTGGTTCATATTAGTAAGATCATTTGATGGCATGTAAAGACTTGAAGAATAAAAATCCAAAAGATTCATTTGTTGTAATTTATATTATCTTCATTTCGGGTCTGTAATAGTAAAATAGGAAAAGTCTGTAATAGTTAAATGCATATCATGCATGTAAGAACTAATAAGATCAATGACCTTAGAAAGACCTTAGGTCTCTGCACTTGCACTTAAGTTAGTCCCCAAAATCACATATGCTATTAGCGGAACTTATTGAATTAATACAGGACTTAAAGGGTTAAAATAGTAAGGCTCCGGGTGACTGAACTGTGGTGTTCAAAACACCTCGGTCGACCGAACCATTGAATGATCAGGTGATTGAACCAAAAGGATTGTAGCGTTCTTGGTCAACCGAATATTTACTTTGACTTTTCCACCAACTTGGCAGCCCGAATGATCACGTTCAAATCACCCTCGGGCGACTGAACATGTGAGTTTGGTAAGCTGAACTTAGGACCAAGCGACAAGGAAAATTGTCTAGGTTAGCAAATCGAACCTTTCTTGAGGCACCCAAACGTTGAAAAGTTACTTTTTCTGTCGTATATGTTCGGGCGACCGAACCAAGGGTCAGGCGCCCGAAACTCTCGGGTTGTTCTAAATTTTACCGTGGTTATTTTGAGTTAAATAGGTATAATTTTCCTAAACATTTTTAAAATAAATTTAATAATACCCTATGTATCCCCAATAGTTATAAAATTGGGCAAGTCTATACATAGAGGTTCATTTGCTTGGATTAGCACCTAATTAGCATATTGATTATGCAAAAAACCCTCTAAAATTTCATAAGCTCTATTTTTTCATAAAAAACCTATACGCTCATTTACTACCATTCCTTTGAGAAATCAAGCCTTGTGAGTGTTTATTCATTATTCTAGTGTGCTAAAAACCCTCATTTGTTTATTGCATATTTGATTTTCGGACTAAGGGTTTGGCTAGGTTTTCCCCCCCGATTTTATTTAATAAATCTGTGTGTAGGATAAATCCTATAGCTAAGTGAGTCTTTACATTATTATTGCAAGATTCATTGAACTTGTATTTTTATGTGTGAAAATTTTTTTTATAAGCTCATCTTTGAATATCTCTTTGTGCTTTGATATTGAGAAAATATTTTTAAGATATTCTAATTACTCTTGGTACAAATCTTTTAAACCCTAAACTATGATTGAGATTTTCATCTTTACATAGTTTCAAAGATTAGCTTGTTGATATACTCTTGTGCTTGAATTGAGATAGTCATTACTTTAAGTATTGATTGCACATATATACCATTGAGCTTATTGTTCTTACATTATTGGTGTGCTTCAATTATTACTGGTGCAAATCTACTTGATTCAAAAGCATAACATTTGTACCCATCTTGTATTGAAAATTGGTTGTATTCTAGGCATGGACTGAGGGGGTGTTAATCCAATTAAAAAGGATTGGTTGTAAAGGTTGAGGTCAACCCTATGCTAATTGACCTTGTTGTATTTAGGTGTCGCTTCACTCGTTAAGTGAGCATTAGTGTAATCCTTATTCTTGTGAACCAAGGCAGGGATATAGGTAGTTTTCTGAACCTCAATAACATATCTTGTGTCATCTCTCTTTACTGCTTTATTGTGCATGCTTAATTATATTACTTATGTAGTTTTATTTCCACTGAATATGTATTGATTTATTTTATCTGCACTAGATTGACCTTATGTTTGTATGATACTACTGCTAGTTAATTGACCTAGGGAAGAAATTTTAAAATACCAATTCACCCCTCGTCTTGGGACTATAGTAAAGCTAACAATTGGTATCAAAGCTTAGTAGCTTAGACTTAATAGTTATTTTTCAAAAGATTTAGATGACTCGTAACAATGTAACTCATTTCCCTAAGGGACTCTCTTCCACATGCCCTCTGGTTTTCAATGGTGTCAATTACACATTTTGAAAACAGAGGATGCACATCTATCTTCAGAATATTGATTGGAAGGTGTGGAGAGTTGTCTTTAAGGGAAACTATGTTCTTATGAAAACTGAAGGTGAAACTAGAGTTCCTAAGACTGAAAAGGAATATAATGATGATGATATGAAAGCTCTAAGCATAAATGCCACTACCATGAATAATCTGTATTGCGGTCTTGATGTAAATGAATTTAATAGATTTATGACATGCTCTTCTACTAAAGAAATATGTGATAAGTAAGAGGTCATTTGTGAGGGTACTAGAGATGTAAAAGATAGTAGGATTGATATGTTGACTAATGAGTATGAAACATTTAGGATGAACACTAGTGAGTCCATTCAGTGTATGTACACAAGATTCATGCACATCATTAATTCACTGCATGCATTAGGTAAGACTTATCCTACGTGTGAGATGATTAGGAAGTCCTTTGGGGTTTGCCTACTGTTAGGGAAGCAAAGGCTACGGTCATATCTGAGGATAGAGACCTTAAGGTTATGTCACTAGATGAATTGATAGGTTCACTTATCACCTATGAGTTAGCTATTAATGAGAGATTAAATGAGCACAATAGAATGAAGAAAGTGACTGCCTTAAAAGCGTCTACTAATACATCTAGTGAGTGTAGTGAACCTGAATCTAAAGATGACATGGCTATGCTTACTAGGAAATTTAGTAGGTTCTTTAGGAAGAACAGTAAGTCATACAGAAATTTTAGGGATTTAGTATCTGAGAAGGGAGAGCCTAGTAAAAGGAAAGAAAAATTGAATGCACCCACGTGCTACAATTGCAACAAGGTCGGGCATATCAAGCCTGATTGTACGTTTCTGAAAAAGGAGTCTAGGAAAAAGAAGAAAGCCATGAAAGCCAGTACCTAGTGGGATAGACAAAACAGTAGTGATTCAGATTCAGATTGCAGCGACTCTAAGATAGCCAACTTGTGCCTGATGGCTTGAGATGAAGAGGTGTTGTCTTCTTGTTCATTATCTTCGTATTATTCTAATGATGATTGTGATTCTGATAGCATGCTTACTTTTAAAGAATTGCAATATGATTATATTCATTAATTTAAATTGTTAAACAAAATGACCAAGGTTAATGATGTTTTGAAAAAGAAATGTGAAAATTGGTCAAAACTGTTTTGAATTGCAAAGAACTCTCATGCCTCGATTCTTAAAGAAAAAGATTTGAAAATTGATGAACTTGAGAGAAAATTGGAGGATAGCTTCAAAATTATTTTTTAAATTTACTGAGGGTCAACGCAATTTTGAAAAACTACTTGGAGCCAAAATAAACACTCTTAGAAAAGAAGGTCTTGGATTTAATGGTGTTGAAAATGTAAGACAACCTAATCTTTATTTGGGACATTTTACTCAAGAATCAAAATCCCAAATACCACCTAAAGATCCTCGGTGTTGAATGATATGTTTTAAATGTAAATAAATTGGTCATATTCAGTTTGACTATTCGCTTAGAAATGGACCTATAAAAGCTAAAAGAGTGTGGAGAGTTAAAGGTGATCCAGACACTAACTCTTATGGACCCAACAGAATTTGGGGACCAGCGTCAGTTATGTAGATTTTCTTGTAGGTGTGCTTAAGATTGTTGTCTTTCAAGGACAAGTGGTACCTGGATAGCGGCTGCTCACGACATATGACCGGTGACAAAGCCAAGTTTGCTTCCATCACTCCCAAGGATGGAGGATATGTGACATTTGGGGACAATGCCAAGGACCGAATCATCAGTGTAGGTAAGGTTGGTAAGAAACCTTCCCTAATTATTGATAATGTATTATTAGTTGATGGATTGAAGCATAATTTATTGAGTTTTAGCCAATTGTGTGATAAATGATATAAAGCATCTTTTGAAAATGATAAATGCATTGTTGAGAGTAAATATGATAACAAAGTACATTTTACTGCTAAACGTCATTAAAATGTGTATATAACTAGCTTTGATAATTTAGCCTCTTAATAAGTTACATGTTTTTCTGCAATAAATGAAACTAGCTGGTTATGACATAGACGTTTAGGACATGCAAGCATGGATTTGTTGTCAAAACTTGTGAAAAAGGATTTGATTAAAAGCTTACCTAAAACACATTTTGTTAAAGATAAGATTTGTGATGCATGTCAAATGGGTAAGTAAACAAAATCAAGTTTTAAGAAAAAGAAATTCATATCTACCACTAGACCACTTGAAATGCTATACTTAGATTTATTTGGCCCTAATCAAGTTCAAAGTATAGGTGGAAAATTATATGCTTTTTTTATTGTGAATGATTATTTTAGGTTCACATGGGTGTTATTTCTTTCTCATAAAGATAAATCTTGTGAACAGTTCACTAAATTATGTAGAAGAATTCAGAATGAAAAAGGCTACAAAATCGCACACATAGAAAGTGATAGGAGAACTGAATTAAAAAATGATGGCATAGAAAACTATTGTGACTTAGAGGGCATTTCACATAACTTTTCTGTACCTAGGACCCCACAACAAAACAGAGTTATAGAAAGAAAGAATAGGTCCTTACAAGAAATGGGTAGGACAATGTTAAATGAACATAAATTATCTAAATATTTATGAGCAGAAGCTGTCAATACTGCATGTTATGTCATGAATAGAGTGTTAATCAGTCCTTCACTTGATAAGACTCCATATGAATTGTGGAACAATCATAGACCTTATATTTCTTATTTTCATGTTTTTGGTTATAAGTCCTTTATATTTAGAGATAATGAACACCTAGGGAAATTTGACTCTAAATCTAATGAAGGTATTTTCTTAGGTTATTCACTTAACAGTAAAACATATAGAGTTTTTAATAAAAGAGCATTAACTGTTATTGAATCTATTTATATTGTATTTGATGAATCTAATCCATTTTCTAAAAGAGATGATGAAGATGACATTGATACTAGAAAATGTTTAGATAAACTATATATTGAAAATAATGTGGATATCAATTCAAAAGCAAATGATAAATCAATTGAAAATGATAAAGTTGAAAGTGAGATTCAAGAACTACCTAGAGATTGGAAATTCATTAGGAACCATCCTTTAAATGAAATTATAAGTGAACCTTCACGTGGTGTAGCCACCCAATCTTCCTTAAGAAATTTAGTTAGTCATTTTGCATTCTTATCTCAAGAAGAACCTAAAAATATTAAGGAAGCCATAGAGGATGAGTTCTGGGTAATGTCTATGTAGGAAGAGCTAAACCAATTTGAAAGAAGTAAAGTGTGGACCCTAGTTCTTAGGCCTGATGATCATACTATTATTAGAACTAAATGGGTTTGTAGAAATAAAAAGGATGAAAATGAGGTAGTTACTAGAAACAAAGATAGACTAGTTGCCCAAGGATATAATCAAGAAGAAATGATAGATTTTGAAGAAACTTATGCTCCCATAGCTAGAATGGAGGTCATCTGTATGTTGATTGCTTATGCCGCTTTTAAGAACTTTAAATTGTATCAAATGGATGTTAAAAGCACATTCTTAAATGGCTATATAAATGAAGAAGTATATGTAGAACAACCTCCTGATTTTGAAAATCATAAATATCCTGATCATGTATACCGGTTGTCCAAAGCCTTATACGGATTGAAACAATCTCTTAGAGTTTGGTATGAGAGGTTTAGTGGTTTTTTATTATAAAATGGGTTTACCCAAGGCAAAATTGACACTACACTTTTCATCAAATCTAAAAATGATGATATGCTCTTTTTTTAAATTTATGTTGATAATATTATTTTTGGAGCAACTAATGATGATTTGTGTAATGAGTTTGCCAAATGCATGCAAAGTGAATTCGAAATGAGTATGATGGGTGAACTGAGTTTCTTCTTAGGACTTCAAATCAAACAGGCTAAACATGAGACTTTTATATGCCAATCTAAATATGTTAGGGACTTGCTCAAGAAATTTAATATGGAAGATGGTAAAATTCTTGGTACCTCTATGAGTTCTTCCACAAAACTTGATAAAGATGAGTAAGACATCCCTGTTGATTTGAAACTATGTCATGGCATTATAGGTAGCCTCCTATACCTTACTGCTAGTCATCCTGATATCATGTTTAGTGTGTGTATGTGTGCTAGGTTTCATGCTACTTCTAAGAAGTCTCATCTATTAGCAGTCAAAAGAATTCTTAGGTACCTAATTGAAACTGTAGAATTAGGCTTATGGTACCCTAAGCATATGACATTTGAGATTGTTAGTTATACTGATGCTGACTTTGCCAGTAGTAAGGTTGATAGGAAGAGTATTAGCAACACTTGTCACTATTTAGGACAATCTTTGGTTTCTTGGTTCTCCAAGAAACAGAACTCAGTTGCCTACGCTCTATATGAAACAACAACTTATGGATTTTAGATTGCACTATGATACAATTCTGATTAAATGTGATAATACTAGTGCAATTAATATATCTAAAAATTCTATCTCATATTCACGAATTAAACATATTGAGATTAGACATCATTTCATTCGTGATCATGTGTAGAAAGGGAATGTGACACTTGAGTTTGTGTGCACAAATGAGCAGTGGGCTGATATTTTCACCAAACCCCTTTAGGAAGATAGGTTCATACATATTAGACGTGAGTTAGGTCTAATGCATAGTAGAGATGCCTCCTAGAAATTTGATAGAATGCAAAAACCTAGGGGGGAGCTGCTTAAACATAGAAACATACGGCTCTGAACTTTAATTCTATCATTGTTCTATATTTTATGAGTTTGTATGTGTTTTTGGAATGCATGACTATCATATTTATAGCATGTTGATAGTTATATTTATGTTTTCTGTCTTGATCATACTAAACTATTTGAGTTGGTTGTTGTGGATAAATTGTTAATTTAAAACTCAATCAAATCATTTCTATACGGGTATTTTCGGGAAAATGTTTTAATTTCAAATGACATGTTGCTGAAATTTTAAAAAGTTTTTCCAATCATATTTTGCGTATAAATGATTCATACTCAATGCCTTGCTTACGTGCCTTATATTTACAGTAGCCCTTTTTGCTGTTACCAAAAGGGGGGAGAAAAGGCAAAATTGGGTACTTTTTGAAAAATGTTTGAACTTTAAATCTTTAAATGTCTCGTTATGCATATTGACAGGGGAAGCCTTTTAAGGTTGTACCCACTTTTGCATGATGTATTTGTCATAACTTATTAGCAAGATCATTTAATGGCATGTGAAGACTTGAAGAATAAAAACCTAGAAGATTCATTTGTTGTAATTTATATTATCTTCATTTCAGGTCTGTAATAGTAAAATAGGAAAGGTCTGTAATAGTTAAATGCATATCATGCATGTAGGAACTAATAAGATCAATGACCTTAGAAAGACCTTAGGTCTCTACACTTGTACTTAAGTTAGTCCCCAAAATCACATATGCTATTAGCGGAACTTATTGAATTAAAATAGGACTTAAAGGGTTAAAATAGTAAGGCTTCAGGCGATCGAACTGTGGTGTTCAAAACACCTTGGTCAACTGAACTGTTGAATGGTCAGTGAGTTGGTTTCGGGCGACCGAACCAAAAGAACTATAGCGTCCTCGGTCAACTGAATTTTTACTCTGACTTTTTCGCCAGCTCGGTAGCTTGAATGATCACATTCAAATCACCCTTGGGCAGGCGAACATGTGAGTTTGGCAAACCGAACTCAAGACCAGGCAACTGAACCTCGGACATAATGGAAAATCACCTAAGTCAGCAAATCGAACCTTTCTTTAGGCACCCGAACATTGAAAAGTTACTTTTTCTATTGTGTCTATTTAGATGACCAAACCAAGGCTCAAGCGCCCAAAACTCTAGGGTTGTCTTAATTTTTACCGTGGTTATTTTGAGTTAAATAGGGTTAATTTTCCTAAACATTTTTTAAACAAATTTAATAATACCATATGTATCCCCAATGGTTATAAAATTGGGCAAGTCTATATATATGGTTTCATTTGCTTGGATTAGCACCTAATTAGCATATTGATTAAGCCAAAAATCTTTTGAAACTTCTTAAGCTTTATTTCTTCATACAAACCCTATACACTCATTTACTACCATTCTTTTGAGAAATCAAGTCTTGTGAGTGTTTATTCATTGTTATAGTGTGCTAAAAACCCTCATTTGTTTATTGCATATTTGATTTTCGGATTGAGGGTTTGACTAGGTTTCTTCTCCCAATTTTATTTAATAAATATGTGTGTGGGAAAAAGGTTTATAGCTAATTGAGTCTTTACGTTATTATTGCAAGACTCATTGAGCTTGTATTTTTGTGTGTGCAAAAATCCTTTAACAAGCTCATCTTTGAATATCTATTTATGCTTTGATATTGAGAAAATATTTTTGAGATATTCTAATTACTTTTGGTACAAATCTTTGAAATCCTAAACTGTGATTGAGATTTTCATCTTTATATAATTTCAAAGATTAGCTTGTTGATACACTCTTGTGCTTGAATTGAGATAGTCATTACTTTGAGTGTTGATTGCACATATATACCATTGAACTTATTATTCTTACATTATTGGTGTGCATTGATTATTACTAGTGTAAATCTGCTTGATTGAGAAGTATAATATTTGTACGCATCTTATATTGAAAGTTGGTTGTATTCCAAGCGTGGCATGAGGGGGTGTTAATCCAACTTGACAGGATTGGTAGTAAAGGTTGAGGTCAGCCCTGTGCTAGATGACCTTGTTGTATTTAGATGCCGCTCCACCCGTTAAGTGAGCATTAGTGTAATCCTTTTGCTCGTGAGCCAAGGCGAGGACGTAAACAGTTTGTCAAACCTCGATAACATATCTGGTGTCATCTCTCTTTACTACTTTATTGTGCATACTTAATTAGATTACTTGTGTAGTTTAATTTTCACTGAATATGTATTGATTTATTTTATCCACACTAGATTGACCTTAGGTTTATGTAATAATGTTGCTAGTTGATTTACCTAGGGAAGAAAGTTTAAAATACCATTCACCTTCCTTCTTGGGATTACAGCAAAGCTAACAGTGGAAAATTTGATTTATCTCGCGAACTGGAAATGCAGTATTTTCTTGGTTGTCTCCTGAAATGTGTTTAAATATTGAAATTGTGTGACAGGTGAATATATTTATATGGTTTATTGTGAAGCCAAATTTGGGAATGAGTGTGAAATATGTTGGCACTGTTTGTGAAACATACTGGAACTGCTTGTGAATAATACAGGAATTTGATGTGACAGTTGAGGGTCGGGTTTTATATGATGGCCAGGGGCTAGGTTTTATTTGAAGGTTGTGAGCCAGGTTTATTTGACAGTCGGGGGCCAAATTTTTATTAAAAGATAAGTGTAAAACGAAATGATTTAAATTACGTTTTTTGTTACTTAAATTGCATGATATGTTTTAGGAACCCTATGGATCAGTTGTTATGTGAGCACGGTACTGTTATTAGTGATTGATTATTAGACCACGTGTGCCCACATTGTTTTGGATAGAAGTGTGAGGTGGTCTCAGCCAACAGCCTGCGTGAGGATGAAGTAAGGGCGTTGGGCCTGCAGCTTGGCTGTGGATGCCTGCAGATGGACTTGCAGAGGGATACTTTGACTTTGTTCTAGGCTAATCACCTAGACTTAGTCCAACTTTCGGGTCGCACAACTCGTACCATAGGGGAAGTAAATGGTGTTAGTCATAAAGAGTTGTCTTATACGCATATCTGTTGATTTATGTAAATGATGTTAATTTTTTTACTGAACAGATTTGTACCGTGGGAAGGAAAAATGACATTTTCAACTATGTAGAACAAGTATATTATGTAAATGTCATTTTCAATTAAATTGGAGAACTAGTTATTTTCTATATACACTAAAATTCATGATGACCACACACTGATTTTAACTTAGTCTTCCTTACTAAGAAGTGTCTCACCCTAATATATAATTTATCATTTTTTTCAGAACCATCTCGAGATCAAGCTTAGCAAGCTCCAAGGCGGGGTGATAGCTTGTTTTTAGTTTTGTGAGTGTCTGTAAGAACTCTAATGTATTAAGTTATATTTGAAGCCCCTAGGATGTGTATGATGGTTTTATGGATTTAGTTGGTTTTGTATGATATTTTGGGATGTGATATAAATATTTGGAGACTTTTGTGTATAAGGTAGTTTAGAATTTTGGTAATGTATTTGGAAAATGTATCGTTTATTTTTCGCTGCATTTATATTATGGTCATGGTATCAGGTACTCAGACGTCACTAAAGTAGCACCCTGGGCCCACGTGGCGGGTCATGGCGTTACAGGTGGTGTGAGAGCCTAGGTTTGTTAGGTTCTGTAGACTTTGAAAGTTGATAATCACCAGAGTATAGGTTGAGATAAGTTAAGGATAGGAATGAGTAGATTGGGCCAGTCTTGGTCTGGAAGCTTAGAGGCGGAAATCCTTTGACCTTCCTTGGTGTTTTTTCTGAAATGATGATTTTAGGAAAATGATGGTAAATCCATTGATGATTTCATTTCTGGGTTGAGAGATTGGAACTTGGAAACTTAAGTAGGAATGTTCAGTCAGGTGAGGAGGTGTTTAGTCCCGGAGTTGTGATCAGAGGTCGATACCTTGACGGTTTTGTGGCAGAATTGTGTAAATGATTCTTTTAACTACAAGTTCATATGTTATATTATTTCTTCATTCCATACTTGCATCAACCAAGATAAATGTGGAATTTTTAGGTCGGTTTCTATCATATCTTTTGGATGGATTCCAGGGGAAAGGACATCATAGCTGGAGGGGATAATCACATAGATACTTCCAATGAGGATGATATAGATGCTTCGACAGTGCTACGAAGTATAGCGCGGTATGCCAGGAAGGAGAACTGGAGGGACTCTAGAAAGTAGGATCAGCCACTGGTTGGTCACGATTGCACTTTTCAGCAGTTTACCTAGAAGAATCCGCTAGCTTTTGCAGGAAGAGCGAACCCGATCGCAGCTGAAAATTGGGTTCAGGAAATAGAGGAACTGTTGGGTGTGTTGGAGTGTGCAGAGAAGCAGAAGGTGCGGTATGTCACTTTTAAATTAGTGGGGGCAGCGAAAAGGTTGTGGAGATTAGCAAAGCTGGTGGAGGTACAACATTTAGGACCTGCAACTATTACCTTGTGCCGTTTTAGGGAGGTTTTCTTTGACAGATACTTCTTAATTGCCACCCGGGAGGTTAAGGTAGAGGAGTTTCTAAATTTGACGCAGGGACAATTAACCATACAATAGTAAACGGCAAAGTTTATGGAGCTATCCTGCTTTACTCCATACATGATCTCGGACAAGCCAAAGAAGGCTTGGAGGTTTGAGAAGGATTGAGGTAGGGAATATGCGTACAAGTGGTGACGTTGTTGACTCAGAGTTTTTCTAAGTTGGTGGATAAGGCCATGACAGTTGAGGCCAACATTCAGGAGGGGGAGAAACTAGCATTAAAATAGAAGAAGAGGCCTTTGCCTCAGGAATTTTAGACTATTACCAGCCATGGTACATAAGGGAGACCTGGTAATTTCATGAGCCAGCGGCAAGAGATGAGATATCAAGCTCATAAAAGGAATCCACCGCGACCTACCTATCCTAGATCATCAGTATGAAGGAGGTAATCAGGCACCCTAAGGTGGTCATTAGAGGGCTATTGCCCAGGCAAGAATGTACTCGCTTACACAAGGAGATTCAACAAGCCCCGGCTGTTGATTAAGGTGTAGTCCCAAGAAGGGGGGGGGGGGTGAATTGGATATTAAAAAAAAATTAAACCACTTAATATTCTTTCACACACTTCTTATAAGTTCACCAAATGCTTCTAATTGCTTAATTTTGTGTGAGTGTGGCAATCATATCTATGCATGCAATATCCTCAATTTAAATACAATGTGGAAAATAAAGAGTAAAAGGGAGAGAGATGACAAACGTGATTTTACAAGGTTCAGCCGACTTGGCCTACGCCCTCGCCTTGAGCAACCACTCAAGGATTCACTAATAACCCTCCTCCTTAAAGTGGGACGGAACTTCCCTTACAAACCGCTGCTTACAAGAGGTACAACTCCCTCCTTATCCGCTATTCACAAGAGGTACAGTTTCCTCCTCACACCCGGTTCACAACCCGAACCGTGTTTACAATGAAATCTGAAAATAACACTCAAAACAATGCTTCTAAACAAAAGCTTGTGAGTACAATTCAATTTCCTAGTACATTAACATATGATAAAACTTGAAGCTTAAGAATGTATGAAAAACAATACAATCGTTTGATGTATGCTATGTGTCAATACACAAATTCGTATTTAATCAAAATAGGTTTTCAATAAGAAGCCCAATGAACAATATATATGAATATGTGTTTATCAACTTATTGAAGTTCAAATCAATCAACTAACCTAACAAGATTTTCACAAAACATGATCTTCCCGAAATTCAGTTTTTATATGTGAATACACACTCAAGATCAAAACTTCTCTCAAACGATGAACAAGTAAAGAGATGAGAGATTCTTGAAAAAATGATAACTTGACAGATCAAACCTTAATACTGGATCAAAGTTTAGTTGGATGAATGAATGCTCTTTTGATTTCAGTAGATATTTTCCCAAACAAATATGGAAGAAGATTGAAGTGCAGAAAACCAGCTCTAGAGTTCAAATCTTGCAATGAGAAGTATGTATTTCTTGTTGTGTCCCTTAGCTTATGTTCTAAGGTTTAGATATTCATAATATATATTATATTACCCTTAGAATTAATCTCAGCCATTGGATCAATAATATACTTCGCGTGTCTTTTTAATAAAGAGCTAATTTTTAGGCTTTCCGGTGAGTTCAAGCAACCGAATTCGACTTCAGGCTCCTGAAGTGTAAACTTCAGGCGCCTGAGGTTCCAAGGTCAGGTGACCGAAGAGCCTCGGTCAGGTTCTGTCTTCTCCATTTAATTCTTTAGGCGACTGAACTTAATCTTCAGGCAACCGAAGAAATTCTTCAGGCTACTGAGGTTTGAGTTCAGGCGACCGAATTCACAATTTTCTCAAATTTTCATTTCTAACTAAAAAATCTGCTCGGCTTCTTTTCTTGGGTCTTTTATAAAATATATTTTTCATGATTTTGAAATCATTTCAAGGTCCATGAGAGTTTTCTAATGATGTGCATGAAATGCATGAGTCTTAATACCCATTCCCAAGAGTTTCAAAATAAATCATATGCCAATGTAAATACATAAGCTCTAAATACCCATTTCCAAGAGTTTCTTGAACTTTGCCGCTTGCATCTTGATTCTTATACTCTTTCTCATACTCTTTAAGTTGCAAGATGCTTTCCATGATTTGTAGGCTTTACTTGAATGCATCCATAACTTGTTATCTTTCCGTGCATGGTTAATATAGGTCCTGTACACAAACTCAATGCACAGATCAAATACCAAGTGATTTGTCATTATCAAAATAAGATTGGACTCGTAGAGTCAACAATCTCCCCCTTTTTGATGATAACAAATGCACGAACAAAAATATATAATGGGTTACGCCCAACTAAAGGCTCTCCCTCAATTAATGCATCAAATATTCAACGAATGACAATATGCTCATGTTCATACACAAGGTGTTTAGCCTGAATCCAAATAAAATATGAAATATGCTTCCATGTTATTATTTTTGCCTTTTTCCAGATTTTCTCCCCCTTTTGACATCAACAAAAAGGTGTAAACAAATAAAACATGAGTAGACACAACCTTATGTTCTTCTGCCCTTAGAGATCTTTAGGTTTTGAATTTGTCAAAATGTTGATACCAAATATTAATAATATGCACTTCCAAGTGAGTTAGTCGTAAGAAATGTTGCTCCCCCTGAATTATATCATTTAACACGATTCTAAGCAACCTCTCGACTATGCATGAGACCTAATTCATGCCTAATTTGTATAAATTTATCCTTTGAAAGTGGTTTCATGAATATATCGGCCCATTGTTCATCTGTGCATACAAATTCAATTCTTACATCCCCTTTTTGTACATGGTCACGAAGAAAGTGATGTATTTCTATGTGCTTAGTTCGTGAATGTAATATGGGATTTTTTGAGATATTTATTGCACTCATATTATTGCATCTTATGGGAATTGTTTCATAGCTTAATCCAAAATCCTTCAGTTGTTGCTTCATGTAAAGCGTTTGAGCACAACAACTACTTGCCGCTATGTATTCAGCTTCAGCTGTGGAAAGAGCGACTACATTTTATTTCTTGGAAAACCAAGAGACCGAGGAGTGTCCTAAGAAGTGACAAATAGCACTAGTGTTCTTCCTATCCACTTTACTACCTGCATAATCAGCATCTGAATAACTAAGAATCTCAAATGATGTGTGTTTAGGATACCATAACCCAATGTCCACGGTTCCTATCAAATATCTAAGTATACGTTTAACAGCTAGCAAGTGAGGCTCTTTTGGAGCAGACTGAAATCTTGTGCACAAACATACACTAAACATTATAGCTGGTATACTGGCAGTCAGGTATAACAAGCTATCTATCATTCCACGATATAGTTTGACATCTACTAGTATACCTTGTTCATCTTTATCTAATTTCAATAAAGTACTCATAGGTGTACCTAGTATTTTTCCGTCTTCCATGTTAAACTTTTCAAGTAGGTCTCTAATATACTTTGATTGATTTATGAATATTCTACGATTTTCTTGTTTAATTTGAAGTCTTAGGAAGAAATTTAGTTCACCCATCATGCTTATCTCAAATTCATTTTGCATTGTATGGGCAAATTCATTACACAATTCTTTATCGGTAGTGCCAAAAATGAAGTCATCTACATATACTTGCACTAGGAGAATATCATCTTTCTTAACCTTTATGAACAGGGTTGTATCTATCTTTCCTCTTATAAATCCATTTTCTAACAGAAAACTGCTTAGCCTTTTATACCAAGCTCTAGGGGCTTGCTATAAACCGTACATGGCCTTTGTTAGTTTATAAACATGATATGAGTTCTTATGGTTTTCAAATCCAGGGGGTTGTTCTACATACACTTCCTCATTTATGTAGCCATTTAAAAATGCGTTTTTCACGTCCATTTGATATAGCTTGAAATCCTTAAAAGCTGCGTATGCTAATAACATTCGTATGGCTTCTATCCTAACTACAGGGGCAAATGTTTCTTCAAAATCTATACCTTCTTCTTGGTTATATCCCTGAGCTACTAATCTAGCCTTATTTCTCACAACTATTCTATTTTCATCTTTCTTATTCTTATATATCCATTTACTCTATTTCTTTCAAATTGATTTAATTCCTCTTACATGGACAGCACCCAAGATTCATCCTCTATAGCTTCACTCACATTCTTAGGTTCTTCTTGTGATAAAAATGCACAATGACTCGTCATGTTCCTAAGAGAGGAGCGAGTGGATAGTCCACGTAATGGTTCACCTATTATTTGATCTATGGGATGATTCTTTATGTATTTCCATTCTCTGGGTGGTGCATTTACCTCAGCTGTAGTTTCTTCAATTTCAATGGATGGTTCTCTAAGTTCAATTTTCTTTTCTGAATCATTCTCAATTGATAGTTCTTTTAGTTCCTTGTTTAATTCAGGTTCATCTTCATCAATTCTTTTGGAGAAGGGATTTGTCTCATCGAACACTACATGAATAGATTCTATGACTGTTAATGTTTGTTTATTATATACTCTATAGGCTTTACTATCTAAGGCACACCCTAGGAAGATACCTTCATCAGATTTTACATCGAATTTTCCTGAATGTTCATTGTCTCTAAGCACAAAACACTTACAGCCAAAAATATGAAAATATGATATGGTTGGTCTATGGTCATTCCATAACTCGTAAGGAGTCTTATTAAGTGATGGTCTAATTAGAACTCTATTTAGTACATAGCAGGCTGTATTCACAGCCTCGACCCAGAAGTATTTGTGTAATCGATGTTCGTTAAGCATAGTTCTAGCCATTTCTTGTATAGATCTATTCTTTCTTTCAACTACACCATTTTGTTGTGTGTTATAGGAGCTGAAAAGTTATGACCAATTCCTAATGAGTTGCAGTAGTCTTCTATGCCTTGATTTTTAAACTCTTTACCCCTGTCACTTCAAATTTTGGTGATTCTGTATCTCTTTTCATTTTGTACTCTCTTGCCCAAATTAATAAAATTTTCACATGCTTCATCTTTATGACCTAAAAATAGTACCCATGTGTATCTTGAGAAGTCATCAACTATGACAAAAGCGTATGATTTTCCTCCTAAACTCTGAATTTGGTTTGGTCCAAATAAGTCTAAGTGCAACATTTGAAGTGACCTAGTAATAGAGATCTCTTTCTTCTTCTTAAAGCTTGTTTTAGCTTGTTTTCCTAGTTGGCATGCATCACAGATTTTATCTTTCACAAATTTTGTCTTGGGCAATCCCTTAACTAATTCTTTCTTAACTAATTTTGAAATTAAATCCATGTTTGCATGTCCTAGTCTCCTATGCCAAATCCAACTGATTTAATTCATAGCAGATAAGCATGCTACACTTTGTGAAGTTAGGTTATCAAAACTTGTGGTTGACTCACTCGAAAAATGAGCAACTCGAAAGCTATCCCAAGTATAGGAGTTATGTCGTGTAATATTAAGCCCAAGGGTTAGATCGTCTCCTCAGGGAATGCGTTTTAATCTCGGATTTAACGTTCTCCCAATCAAAATTAAATTGGTACTAAACTCAGTTCAGATTCGGGTTTTCAAGATTGGTTGATTTCATTCTTAACAAATTAAATGACATGCGATTTAAAGTCCTAAAACTAGCACGCACAAAATTAAATAACAATAAAGGAAACCCTAGGCTACTCAAGGAAATACCTAAACACGCATTATTAAATATGGCAACTACAAATAAGGAATTAAAACACGTAGGAATGGAAACTCAATCAGGTCCAAATACAGACTAAAAACTGAACTTTTTACACGAATCAAGAACGCGAACTAAAATTAAACTATCAATCAACCTAAACGATAACGGGACACAATAAAAACACGAACTTTGTATGTTATTATTTTTTTTTATTTTTTTAATTTTATACCAGAACTGAATCAAACTTCACTAAATTAATTAAATAAACTAAAGCATTAATTAAATCTATCACTAAATAAATGACCAAGTTGCAGCAATTTAAAATTACATCTTTCCATATACTTCAATAAAAAAAAACAATAGTCACTTGAATAATAAGCAATTAAATCTAGATTACTTAAGCTTCAAAAAGAAGAACAAAAACATAATATCCAAATAAAATAAAGTAAAAGAAAAGAATAGACAAGGAGAGAGAGAGAGAGAGAGAGAGAGTAAAACAGAGCCTATGCTGGTTGGTTGTCCTCGGTTGAAGCTGGAACAGAGGGCTGTAGTCTCGGGTGGCTGTGATGAAGGCTGGAGCAGAGAGGCTTGCTACTGCTGTGTTGCTCGTCGAGACAGTGCTGTGGCCGGAGGAGAGGATGCTACAGAAGATGGTGGTCTGGCCGTGTGCTGGTGTTGGATGCTCACGGGTTGCTGTGGCTTCGGTGGAGTAACTGTTGGTGAAACCGTGGCTGCTGCTGCTGTGTGTTCTCGGGTTGGAGAAACGGTTGCAGCAGAGAGTTGCTGCCGGTGTCGTGCAGGGGTTGCTGTGGTGGTGCTGGTGTTGTTGCAGCTGCCGGAGCAGGAAGATGGCAGGGAGCAGAGGGATTTAAGGAAGAAGAGTAGGGAAAGATTGGGGAAGAGAATAGGGAAGAATAATAAGAGAAAACAAAGACAGAACCAAGGGAAAAACAAGAAGAGAAAGGGGAAGAAGAGAAGGGAAAAGTAGGGAAGAGAAGCGCAAAGCAGAAATTGAAATAAAATAAAACAAAGAAGAAGAAGAAGAAGAAGAAGAAGAAGAAGAAGAAGAAGAAGAAGAACAGAGGAGCCGTGAGAAGAGGCTGCACTGGGGGAGTTTAAAAAGAAAAGAAAAGAAGCCCTACCCAGATTAGCCAACCCGACCGACCATACATGGCCGGGTCACATCAAATATCCATTCAAGTATATATTTTTTTATTTTTTTCATTTTATTTGTTCTCTGTTCGTCGCAAATTTGACTCTTCTGGAGCCTGTATCTCACAAAACTCAAAACACAAAAGTTGTAGATGATCATTTTCTCTTTCTCCAAAAATTTGAATCGTCTCGATCGGAGCTCAGAGGGAAAAGTTATGCACGAAATACGAACAAGTGTCGGTTTTGGTTCCTGGGAGTTTTCCTGCGACAAAAAATTACCAAAACGTCATAAATGGTGCAATAAAGTTCAAGAATGATGATTTTGGCACTTTATTAAAATATTGGACAATTTTGATCATTTAATTAAAAATATAAACTGTAAAACCCGGGTTAAACGTCCAAATACGCAGTTTCGGCGCGTAATCAGTGGTGTATATGTTTTCATGTCGTTTAACAATAAACAATATCTTATTATTAGTTTTGTGTTCAACTATGCACTTGTCATGTTCAAATGATACTTTGTACCCTTTATCACATAGTTGATATATGCTCAATAAATTGTGCTATAGACCTTCAACTAATAAAACATCATCAATAATGAGTGTGGAATCATTACCGACTTTACCGACACCTGTAATCCTTCCCTTAGCATTATCTCCAAAGGTAAGAAACCCTTCATCCTTGAGTGTGAAAGATGTGAATTTTGATTTGTCTCTGGTCATATGACGTGAGCATTCGCTGTCCATATACCATCTATCTTTTGAAGAAGTGGTTCTTAAGCAAATCTGCAAGATACAATTAAACAACTAGCTTTGGTACCCAGATTGTCTTAGGTCCAGGAGGGTTAGTGCTAGGTTCACACTTAATCTTCCATACTTTCCTAATTTTTACATTTTTGTTTTTGAATGGGCAGTCAAATTGTATGTGACCCAACCTTCTACATTTAAAGCATGTAGTATATCTATAATGATTCTTAGTTGGAACAAATGACTTTGATTCTTTTGTGAAATACCCCATGTAAAGTTGTCTTTTTCTTATATTTTCTTTACCATTAAAATCGAGCCCTTCTTTTTCTAGAGAATTTCTTTGAGATCCTAAGAGCTTTTCAAAATTGGTTTGTCCTTTGGTAAATTTACAAATAGTTTCAAATTTGTCTCTCAAGTCCTTTCTAATTCCCCAATTTTCAGCTCTTTATCCTTCATGGAAGATGCATGAGATTTTATTTTGGTGTTCAACGAGATTTGAAAGTTCTTTGACTTAGCTTCTTAACTCAGAAATTTTCTTTGTTTTCTTCTCAAGTATTTTAATAGTGTATAGGTATTCTTGTTTCAGTTCATCATATAACATTATATTATTTTCAATTTTCAGATTCACTAGAGTAGTATGAAGATGATGAACGAGATGATAGTACCTCAAAGTCATCATGTGCCATTAGACACAGATTGGCAACCTCATCGTCGCTGGATTGATATTCTGAGCTGCTAGTGCTGTGTGTATCCCAGCCGACTTTTAGCGCCTTCTTCTTTTTTCTTGAAACTTTCATGAGTTTGGGGCACTCGGGCTTGATGTGTCTAACTTCTCGGCAATTGTAACATGTTGGTGGATCCTCCTTCTTTTTTCTTCATGCTTTGCTATCCTCTTTCTGATTTAGAGTTCCGAAATTTTCTGTTGAACTTTTTATTCTTCTTTAAGAACTTTCCGAACTTCTTTGTTAACAAGGCCATGTCATCATCTGTTTCAAAGTCACTTCCTTCACTTGAGTAGCTTGATGATGCCTTAAGTGCAGTGACCTTCTTAACTTTGCTTTGTTCATTTTTCCTCTCGTTTATCGCTAGCTTATAGGTGATGAGTGATCCAATGAGTTCATCCACCGATATTTCCTTGAGATTTCTCCCTTTTGCTATTGCAGTAGCTTTTGCTTCCCACACTGGAGGTAATCCCCTGAGTATTTTCCTGATCAACTCATAAGAGGGGTAAGTTTTTCCAAGAGCATTTAAATAGTTAATGATGTGTGTGAATCTAGTGTACATGGATTGTATGGATTCATCAATCGTCATTTTAAATGCTTTATATTCACTAGTAAGCATGTCTATTCTGCTATCCTTTACTTCCTTAGTGCCTTCATATGTAACTTCTAATTTTTTTCAAATTTCTTTAGCTAAGTTACATGTCATTACCCTATTAAATTCATTGACATCTAGTGCATAGAAGAGTATATTCATGGCAATGGCATTAATTTGAACTGACTTCCAATCCTTTTCAGTATATTCATCTTCAGTTTTAGGTACATTAATCTTGTCAATTACTTTCATGGGAATATGATTTCCCTTAATCACAATTTTTCAAATCTTTCAATCTACGTTCAATAGATATATGCTCATCCTACGTTTCCAATAGGTGTAATTTACACCACAGAAAATGGGTGGTCTAATGGATGAGTGTCCTTCACCAAATGGAGTTACACTAATGTGTGTCATGCGATCATTTTACAAATTAACTATCAAGTCTAAGTAAACCCTCTCTGATACCAAATGTTGATTAAGGTGTAGTCCCAAGAGGGGAGGTGAATTGGATATTAAAAAAAAATTAAACCACTTAATATTCTTTCACACACTTCTTATAAGTTCACAAAATGCTTCTAGTTGCTCAATTTTGTGTGAGTGTGGCAATCCTATCTATGCATGTAATATCCTCAATTTAAATACAATGCGGAAAATAAAGAGTAAAAGAGAGAGATGACAAACGTGATTTTACGAGGTTCAGCTGACTTGGCCTACGTCCTCGCCTTGAGCAACCACTCAAGGATTCACCAATAACCCTGCTCCTTAAAGTGGGACGGAGCTTCCCTTACAAACCGCTGCTTACAAGAGGTATAGCTCCCTCCTTATCCGCTACTCACAAGAGGTATAGTTTCCTTCTCACACCCGGTTCACAACCCGAACCGTGTTTACAATGAAATCTGAAAATAACACTCAAAACAATACTTCTAAACAAAATCTTGTGAGTACAATTCAATTTCCTAGTACATTAACATATGATAAAACTTGAAGCTCAAGAATGTATGAAAAACAGTACAATCGTTTGATGTATGCTATGTGTCAATACACAAATTCGTATTTAATCAAAATAGGTTTTTCAATAAGAAGCCCAATGAACAATATATATGAATATGTGTTTATCTACTTCTTGAAGTTCAAATCAATCAACCAAGCTAACAAAATTTTCTCAAAACCTGATCTTCTCGAAATTCAATTTTTATATGTGAATACACACTCAAGATCAAAACTTCTCTCAAACGATGAACAAGTAAAGAGATGAGAGATTCTTGAAAAAATGATAACTTGACAGATCAAACCTTAATACTGGATCAAAGTTTAGTTGGATGAATGAATGCTCTTTTGATTTCAGTAGAGATTTTCCCAAACAAATATGGAAAAAGATTGAAGTGTAAAAAACCGGCTCTAGGGTTCAAATCTTGCAATGAGAAGTATGTATTTCTTGTTGTGTCCCTTAGCTTATGTTCTAAGGTTTAGATATTTATAATATATATTATATTACCCTTAGAATTAATCTCAGTCATTGAATCAATAATATACTTCGCGTGTCTTTTTAATAAAGAGCTGATTTTTAGGCTTTCTCGCGAGTTCAGGCAACCGAACTCGACTTCAGGCTCCTGAAGTGTGAACTTCAGGTGCCTGAGGTTCCAAGGTCAGGTGACTGAAGAGCCTCAGCCAGGTTTTGTCTTCTCCATTTAATTCTTCAGGTGATTGAACTTAATCTTCAGGCAATGGAAGAAATTCTTCAGGCTACTGAGGTTTGAGTTCAGGCGACCAAACTCACAATTTTCTCAAATTTTCATTTCTAACTAAAAAATCTACTTAGCTTCTTTTCTTGGGTCTTTCATAAAATATATTTTTCATGATTTTGAAATCATTTCAAGGTCCATGAGAGTTTCCTAATGATGTGCATGAAATGCATGAGTCTTAAGCTATTCTATGTTATAATGAACTTCAAAATAAATCATATGCCAATGTAAATACATAAGCTCTAAATACCCATTCCCAAGAGTTTCTTGAACTTTGCCGTTTGCATCTTGATTCTCATACTCTTTCACATACTCTTTAAGTTCAAAGATGCTTTCCATGATTTGTAGGCTTTACTTGAATGCATCCATAACTTGTTATCTTTCCATGCATGGTTAATATAAGTTTTGTATACAAACTTAATGCACAGATCAGATATCAAGTGATTTGTCATTATAAAAACAGTATTGGACTCGTAAAGTCAACACCAGCGATGTGGTAATAGGTACTATTTCCATTATGTCGAATAGTGTTATTTTGTTATTTGATTCAAGTGCGACACACTCATTCGTGTCTTGGGGATTGGTTAAATTTTATGAGGTAGAGACACAATTGTTAGATGCCGAGTTAGGTGTGGTCACACCGACAGGGTCAGTTGTGGTGTGTAGTAAGGTGATTAGAGACTACCTAGTGGAGATTTAGGGGAGAATGCTGTCTGCTAGCTTAATTAGTTTTGACATGCATGGGTTCAATGTCATTTTGGGGATGGACTGGCTAGCATCCAACTATGTGAGTATCGATTATCACAATAAGGAGGTAGTGTTCATACCTCCAATGGACCAGAATTTTAAATTTGGCGGGTCGTGTGTACGCTTTACACCACAGATCCTTGCAGCAATTTAGGTAATGAGGTTACTTTAAAAGGGTAGCCAAGGGTACCTTGCATATGTGAAAGAAACACCAAAGGAGGGACTTAAGAGGGATGATATCCCAGTGATAAGAGAGTTCATAGATGTTTTTCTTGAAAACTTACAGGGATTGCCTCCTGATCGCGAAGTGGAGATTGCCATTGAGTTAAATCTAGGGACAACCCCAATTTTTAAGGCCCCATACAGAATGACTTTAGCTGAATTAAAGGATCTAAAGGAGCAGCTGCAGAAACTACTTAATAAGGGGTTCATTAGACCGAGTGTATCACCCTGGAGAGCATTGGTGTTGCTTGTAAAGAAGAAAGATGATTCGATAAGGATGTGCATTGACTACTGGGAAATTAATAAGATAACAGTGAAGAACAAGTACCCATTACCTTGTATTGACGATCTGTTTGACCTGCTAAAGGGAACATAGGTTTTCTCTAAGATTGATCTATGATCCAGGTATAATCAGGTGAAGGTTAAATCAGAGGATGTACCAAAGACGGCTTTCCGGACCATGTATGGCCATTATGAGTTTTTGGTTATGCCATTCGATTTGACAAATGCTCCCGTAGTGTTTATGAATATGATGAATAGGGTCTTCCACCAGTATTTGGACTAGTTCATGGTAGTGTTTATTGACGATATACTGGTGTATTCAAAGAGTCCAGAGGAACACGAGACACATATGAGAATAGTTCTTTAGGTTCTGAGAAAAGGAAAGTATTATGATAAATTTTAGAAATTTGAGTTCTGACTAGAACATGTTGCATTTTTGGGACATGTAGTGTCCAAGGAAGGAATTTTAGTGGACCTGAGCAAGGTGGAGGCGATCGTTGACTGCACAAGATCGAAGAACGTGCATGAGGTTAGAAGTTTCTTGGGTCTAGTAGGATACTATCTCCGGTTTGTGGAGGGATTTTCAAGGTTATCAGGTCCTCTGGCACAACTTACATGGAATAATAAAAAGTTTAAGTGGACTAGTGAATGCGAACAAAGTTTTTAGGAATTGAAGCAACGACTAGTCAATGCTCCAGTGTTGACCATTCCGTCAGAAGAGGATGGACTTGTGATCTACAGTGATGCATCTCAGAAAGGACTCGGGTGTGTCTTAATGCAGCAAGGAAAGGTAATTACGTACGCTTATCATCAACTCAAGGAGTACAAGAAGAATTATCCAATGCACAACTTGGAGCTGATGACTGCATTAAAATCTGGAGGCACTACCTATGGTGAAAAGTGCGAGATTTTTACTGATCATAAGTGCCTTAAATACTTTTTCATCGAAAAGGAGTTGAACATGAGACAGAGTAGATGACTTGAATTGATTAAGGACTATGACTGTACCATTAGTTACCACCCAAGAAAAGCTAATATGGTAACAAATGCGTTGAGTTGAAAGTCGGTGGGTACGTTAGTTTTAGTAGTTGTTATACAACATCAGATCAGGATGGACCTAAAGAGGTTGGGTGTAGAGTTGGTGGATAGGGATCCGCAGGCCTTCATTATTAGTTTGATTATTTCAGCCAACCTTGCAAGAGTAAATTAAAGCCGCTCAGACAAGAGATGCAAAGTTAATGGAAATTGTGGAGAAAGTACAAAGCAAGCAACAATCAGACTTCAATGTTTTTGAGGATAGAGTTCTTAGATTTCACACCAGATTGTGTGTAACTATGATATTCCTCCGCCATAACTGAGGGTAGTTAATAAACTTGGGATGGAGCTGCTATGTGGGTGGCTACCGACTCTTCTGTAGAGATGGATTGTGAGTTAAGGATGTGATTGGTAATAGTTAGCAAACTTTGAGGACGAAATTTCTATAAGGAGAGAATGTGATGACCCCAAAAATAATGTGTGTAAGTGTGATTCTTTAAAAAAATTAAAATTAAAATTATTATTATTATTATTAATTAATTAGTTTATTAAGTATTGTTAAATTGAATTAATTAAAATAATAATGTTATATCTATATATATATATATAAACATATAACGATAAAGTAATATATATATATATGTATATATAAATGAATATAATAATAATATTATATTCATTAGATTTATATTAATATAATAAAGCATTAGGGATGCTTCTTAAGGAAGCATCCAAATGGAATTGAACTTTTAGAATTCCAGAGAGTTGGAATTCGCTCCCCCTCGCGCAAGACTCCCATGGCTAAAACCTTCACTCTCTCTCTCTCTCTCTCTCTCTCTCTCTCTCTCCTCGATTTCATTGGCTAAACAGGTGCTGATTGAAAAATGAAAGATACCACTCGGTTCCATTCTTTGCCACCGACATTCCTACAAGAGTTGATTTGTTGTAGGAGCGGCATAAACACCACTTCTGGGGTAAGGTAACACCTCTCTCTCTCTCTCTCTCTCCTCAATTTCTCCTTAAATCTTTAGTCAAACTGACGATCAGAAACCACCACGATGTTCTAGGAGCATTTCTCTAAAAGTCTAGAGGAGTAAATTTTTTAACTGGGCTTTTCAAGCACCACTCCAAGGTTAGGGTAAGATTTAGGGAATTTAGAAAATTTACTATTTCTGGGAATTTAAATATTTATTTGGAGTTTATAGACTTAGGAAATGTTAAAATAGTTATTGGAAAATTTGTGAGCCTAGGAATATTAAGGAAATTATAATTTTAGGGTTTAACTGATGGAACTAGGAAAATGTGCTTTCAAGATTTGGAGTTCTGAACGCCGCGGGCATGGGTTAGGATTTTTACCAAGTTTTTCAAGATTCAAGTAAGGGGATTAAGTTAATTGAATATTTTGATTAAATATTATCTGTTTAAACTGTTATTAATTTATTTATAAGTTCAAAGATTATTTTGAAAACAAACCGTTCAACAAGGATTTTACAAACCTAGGATACATGGTACAATATTTTGAATAATATGAACGGTGGAAAATTTGACTTATCTCATGAACTAGAAATACAGTGTTTTCTTGGTTGTCTCCTGAAACGTGTTTGAATATTGAAATTGTGTGGCAGGTGAATAAATTTATATGGTTTATCGTGAAACCGAGTTATGGAATGATTATGAAATTATTCATTTCCATTCCTTGATATAAATAGTTCAGTAAATAACTATTATCATTTACATAAATCTACAGACATGCATAAAAAACATTCCTTGGGACTAAACACCATTTACTTCACCCATGGTATGGGTTGTGCAGTATGAAGGTTGGACTAAGCATTGGGTGATCAACCTAAACAAAGTCAAATCAAACGTATACATCTAACTCCGACTACGCAGGCATCCGCAACTTGCTTGCGGGATTCCGATTGCCCTACCACATCCTAAAAGTCTGAGTTTCTTGGGAAGCTACACCCTCTACTGAGGCTAATCGACTGAGACCACCCTACACTTTCATCTAGAACAGTGTGAGCTCACATGGCCAAATACTGAATCTCTCGTAATAGTACTATGCTCATAACAGAACTAGTCCTCAGGGTTCTTAAAGCACGTCATGTAATTTAAGTAATAAAAACTGTATTTCCACTCATTTCATTTAAAATTTGTCATGTTATAAAACTCGGCCCCTAACCATCATATACCTCTCCGCTCACAGCTGCTATATCAAATCCCAGCCCTTGCGGTCGTCCTATAAAACTTGGCTCATAGCCGTTATATCTAATCCCAGCCCTCGCGACCATCATATAAAACCTCTTGTGTTTTCACAAATAGTTCTAGTATTGCACAAACAGTTCTAGTATTTCACAAACAGTTCCACAAATTCGGTTATACAATAACCTTGAAATTAATATCCACTTGCCACACAATTTCAGTATTTTAAACATAGCCCGTAGGCAACCCAGAACACAGTATATTTAGTTTATAGGGTCAACCAAACTTCCCACTGTTCATTTTATTCAAAATAGCATAATATATATCCTAGGTTTGAAAAAAAAAAGTTCATTTTGAATGGTCAGTTTTTGAAGCAACAACTGAAAACATAAATATAATTACCCTAAAAACATTTCAATCGATTCAAACTTGTTAAAAAGCTCACTTAATTTAATCCTCTTACTTGTTTATGAAAAAGGAATCGAAACAGACAGAAAAATCGAAACCCTAACTTTTCGAGCTGGTAGAAACTCAAGATCCTACGAGCCGATAAGAGAGGGAGTGATCTGGGAGTAAAAGAGAACCCATAAGAGCCTTTTAGTGAAGAAATCCCAAAACTTTAGCGGAGCCCAAGAAGAGAGGATTTTCAAATTTCAAGAAAAAATGAGCTTTCTATTTATAGGTGGGCAGCCCAGGAGAAAACCATCGATGGTTTTCCCTGTACCTAGAAAATCGTCTACTGTTTCATGGTTGACTCGCCTAGTTGACCCAAAATTGACAACGGTTTTTCTTTGCCTTCTGAAACCATCAACTTTTTTAGCCCTGTCACACCCAACTCCTTCATTTTCTTTTATTTTTCCTTTATTTTCCCTTATTTCTCCCTTTTATACATATTTTTGTTTATTTTCTAGGTTCGGGTTCCTACAATATTCTGGTCTACTCAAAGATTTTTTAGGAGCACGAAGATCATCCGAGGATGGTGCTATATGTGTTGAGAGAAAAGAAGTTGTACACTAAGTTTAAGAAATGTGAATTTTGGCTGAAGGAAGTTACGTTCCTTGGACATGCGATCACCGGGGATGGTATTTCAGTAGATCCGAGTAAGATAGAAGTGGTGGTGAATTGGACGAGACCGAGGAGTGTTCAGGAGATCCGAAGTTTCTTGGGTTTGATAGGATAGTACCACTTGTTTGTAGAGGGTTTTCCAAATAATTAGGTCCTTTGACACGGCTCACGAAGAAAAATGTGAAGTTCGAGTGGACTGACGAATGTGAGGAAAGCTTTCAAAAGTTGAAGCAACGACTCGTCACCACACTAGTTTTGACCATCCCATCAGGGGATGGAGATTATGTGATCTATAGTGACACGTCTTTGAGAGGACTTGGGCGTGTATTAATGCAACAAGGAAAGATTGTGACATACACTTCTCGGCAACTCAAGAAATATGAAAAGAACTACCCGACGCATGATTTAGAGTTTGCTACAGTGGTGTACGCCTTAAAGATCTGAAGGCATTATTTGTATGATGAGAAATGTGAGTTCTTTTACAATCATAAGAGCTTGAGATATTTCTTCATGCAGAAAGAGTTGAATATGAGGTAGAGGAGATAGTTTGAGTTAATTAAAGATTACGATTGTACCATCAATTACGACCTAGGGAAAGCAAATGTGGTAACTGATGCCTTGAGTCGGAAATCAGGGAATGCCTCTATGCCAACAGTGGTGATGCAACATCAGATCAAAATGGATTTTGGAAAGGTTTGGGGTAGAGCTGGTTGGGGGAGATCACCAAACATTTATTGCTGGTCAGGTACTTTAGCCAACTTTACTGGAGAAAATTAACTTTGCTCATATGGAAGATACATAATTAGTAAAGATTAGAGATAAAGTACAGAGTGGATAGGGAACCAATTTTACTATTCTAAATGATGGTGCTTTGAGGTTTGGTACAAAACTGTGCGTACGTGCAGATAATGATATTAAAATAATCATTTTGGAGAAGGCGCATCAATCCTTGTATAAAGTGCACCTAGGAAGCACTAAAATGTTCAGGGATCTTCAGAAATCCTTTTGGTGGAGCAATATGAAGAAAGAAATAGTTGAGTACGTAGAATAGTGCTTGACATGTCAGTAGGTAAAAGCTGAGTACGAGAGACCGGCGGGACAATTACAACCACTTCACATTCCTAAGTGGAAGTAGGAACATAATTCTATGGATTTCGTTACAGGATTGCTGCCAGCACTTCATGGTTAGGATGCTATCTGGGTAATCGTAGACCAGTTGACAAAGAGCCCACTTTCTTCCCATCAGAGTTGGCTACTTCATGTGTAGGTTGGCAGATATATATATATATATATATACACACACACACACACACACACAATAGATAGTGAGACTACATGGAGTGCCTATGTCCATTATCTTTGACCGAGACCCACGCTTCACATCGTAGTTTTGGAAAAGTTTGCAAATAGTCATGGGTACATAGCTAACATTCAGTACGACCTTTCATCCTCATACCGATTGACAGATGGAGATGACGATTCAGATACTGGAGGATATGTTGTGATCTTGTAAATTAGATTTTGGTGGTAGGTGGATCTAGTACATGCCACTAATCGAATTTGCTTAAAATAACAGCTACCAGGCCAGCATTGGGATGACACCATATGAGGCATTATATGGCAGGAGGTGTCGATCTCCATTATATTGGAATGAAACTGGTGAGAGATAGGTTTTGGGGCTAGAGATGGTTCAGCAAACTTCCTAGAATATCAAACTCATCAAAGATAGAATCCGAATAACTCAAAGTCGGCAGAAAAGTTATGTAGATACTCGCCGACGTGAGTTGAAATTTGGTGCAGAAGATAATGTATTTTTGAAAATTGCACCGATGAAAGGGGTGATGAGGCTCGGGAAGAAGGGTAAGTTGAGATCTATGTACATTGGACCATTCGAGATACTTGAAATAGTGCGTCTGTTTACCTACAAGTTAGCCTTACCACCAATTCTATCCAGAATTCATGTCGTATTTCATGTATCCATGTTGAGGAAATATGTCCAAGATCCCTCTTATGTGATTAGTTATACGACACTAGGGCTTGGTGATGCATTGTCTTATGAAGAAGCGCCTGTACAAATTCTAGATCAAAAGGAATAAGAGTTACGTACAAAGAGGATTTTACTAGTAAAAATATTTTGGCGCAACCATGCAGTCGAGGAGGCTTTGTGGGAGTTAGAGGAACAGATGCACTAGTGATATCCACATCTGTTAAGTGGAGATTAGAGATGAGATGTTAAAAGTAGATTAAATAACAATGTATGTATTTTTGACTTGTATAGTATAGGGTAGGATAGTTAGTGTTTTTGGTTTTAGGTTATAAATGGTCTTGGAGAGTTTTCTTTTTCTTTAAATGATTATAATCTCCCAGAACTCTTCCTGGTAACCACGGTATTCCTCTACCATAAGTGAGGGTAATTAATAAAATTGCGACGTTTTTCCTTAAGATTGGAAAATACGATAGATAGAAAATTTCGAGGACAAAATTTTATAAGGAGGGGAGAATGTATAGACCCGAAAAGTAGAAATAATAAGAAAAACAAAGAAAAAGAGGAAAATGGTTTGGTGAGGACCAAACTGGCGACGCTTTTCTGGAGTGCTAAGAAAACTACCGATATTTATATTTTTACCACGGTTAGGTTAAGGGTAAATAGTGAAAATCGATTTGGTTAAAGACCAAACTGTCGACAGATTTTTGGGAGCCTAAGAAAACCGTTGACAGTTTTTTCCAGAGACAAAATACTATATAAGGCTGCGTAGTCATTTTTCTTTACAAAAATTTTAAAACCCTCACTCTCTTTCTTAGCTGCGAACTCTCCCTCTATCTCTCATCATTTTCTCACTCTAAACTCGCCCCATTGACGACCAGACTCCGTATCTAAGGCCTAGCAGTGATCCTCGTCAATTTAATCAGAGCAAGATTGTCTTTGGAGGATCCCAATAACCACTCCAAAACAGAGGTAAGGAAGTGATTATGGTGTTTATTGGTGGTTTAATTAATTTAATGGGTGTATAGGTTTAGAAATGTGAATATGAACATAATTCTGGTATTGAACTGATAAATTGGGATTTGTGGAATACAAGGTTTTGGTATGAACGCCGCAAGCACAGGTTTAGGGTCCCTGTAGGCGTTTCCTCAGGGGATGAGGTAAGAGTAATAAATAGTTGATTATTTGATGTTTCATTGATTAAATGGAGTATGTGGGTCTGAGAAAATGTGAATGTGATATTATTCTGGGGGATACATGATTTTAGGGTTTTTTTGGTTCTGAACGCCATGAGCGTGAGTATAGCATTTTAGCGTCTCTCAATAATCAGGTAAAAGAAATAAGTTAAGCCAGTTAATTTAGGAAATTTTATCAATTAAAGTATAACGTGTGTTTATGGGATTTTAGCATATGATTTACTGGATATTACGAAATATAAAATCTAGAGTATGAGATTTGAATTTTACATTTTTTATATATTTGTGAAAATTCTGAAATTTTAGGATATAGGAAAGTTTTACAAATGATATATATTATTTTTATATAGCAGGAAAATACATTTTTTCCTATACAGATTATAGTATAAGAGTTTCATTTAAATTGTGTGGCATGAGAAATAATACGAAGATTTAATTTAGAAATTTTTACATCATTTATAGAACCATGATATTATAGTTTGTATAGAACCATGATTTACAGTTATTATATAACCATGATATACTATTATTACAGAACTATGATTTACAATTATTATACATAATTATGGTTATTTCTGTTTATTCATAATCATGATAAAACAGTAATATACAGACATAGTATTATATAGTATTAGATCCCTGATGAACCATAATAGATTGCAGAGCACGGTATCGTAACTAATATATTATAGATAGTGCAACCACACATCTTAGATAGAGGGTGGAATGACAGTCAACTGTACCTAGAGGAGAGACGAAGAGCACCCTGGCAGTCAGGACCAGGTTGAGAGGGCCAATCGTACTCTAGAGGTTTACAGTTTGACTTAGTCTAGTAGGCCAATCAGAGTTAAGACTAGCACAGGGGCCGCACAACCCGAGCATATGAAGTTAATTCATACATACAGTTTTCCATCTAGGGAAGCTTTCATAGTTATATAAATAAATATATATAGTTTTATAGAGAATAGGAACTATCTATTACAGTTAAAAGTGTAATAACCCCAAAAATGGTTATACAAGATTGGTGAAGTGATTTAAAAAAATAAATAATAATAATAAATAAATAAATAATAATAAATTAATTAATTATTAATAATAATTATTATTTTAAAAATATAATATAATATATTAATATATTAATATATTTATATAATATTATATAATATAACAATAATATAAGATTATTATATATATATAACATCTCCTAAAGCAAGAGATTCATGTAGACACACCCCCCTCTTCTTCAATGCTCACTCTTTCTCCTTCATTCTCTCTTACACTTTCCTCAATTTCTCGGCTGATATTCTTCCGATCAAAAACTATAAAATACCATTGGACTCCATTCTCCGCCACCGACATTTCTACCGGAGCAGATTTGTCGTAAGAGTGATGTAGGCATATTCCCTAAGATAAGGTAAATTCTCACTCTTATCTCATTTTTTCTTAAATTTTAAGCTGAATTGATAATCATACACCACCACGAGAATCTAGGGATGATTCTCTACAAGTCTAGCGGAGCTGATTTCTCGTAGGGTCGTCGTACGCATAACTCCAAAATTAGGATAAAAGGGTTATTTAAAGGTTAATTATTATTTAATTATTATGGATTTGGTAATGTTAAAATATTGGGCATTCTGAGATTAACCTAGGGTTATTGCATTCAATGTTCGGGTGAGCGCCGCAGGTATAATTACGGGATCCCTGCAGGTGTAGTTCAGGAAACCAGGTAAGTGGAATAAATTATAACAGTTATTTTTGAGAATCTTGAATGAATTATTGTGTGAAAATGAAATATAATGAGTTACCTAAAAAATTAGTGTATTAAGAGTATTAGATAAAAGTTGTGTGACATATGATGTATATTGAAAATGTGAAATATAATGATGAAAGTGTGAGTTCTAGTTAGAGCAGGTTACCTTCCTTAGACACATTATATCCACGGGTGGTATTTTTGTTGATCCGAGTAAGATTGAGGCGATAGTAGACTAGGTACGATCGAAAAATGTGCAGGAGATTAGGAGTTTCCTAGGATTGGTTGGGTACTACCGCAGGTTTGTTGAAGACTTCTCTAAACTATCAGGCCCACTGACTAGATTGACAAGGAAATATATAAAATTTGAGTGGTCTGATGAGTGTGAATGAAGCTTTCAACAGTTGAAGCAGCGACTCATCCCATAAATGGCTCGAATGCATGTTGATGCAGTGGGGGAGAGTGATAGCCTATACCTCACGACAACTGAAAGAATATGAGAAGAACTACCCTGCCCATGATTTGAAGTTTGCAGCAGTGGTCTATGCGTTGAAGATTTGGAGACACTATCGTTATGGGGGTAGGTGTGAGATTTTCACTAACCATTAGAGTTTAAAATACTTTTTCAGGCAGAATGAGTTAAATGTGAGGCAGAGGAGATGACTTGAGCTGATAGAGGATTACGACTGCACTATTAGCTACCAGTCAAAAAAGACTAATGTGGTCACTGATGGTTTGATTCAGAAATCAGTGGATTCATTTATATCTGTGGTAGAGATGCAACTTCCAATCCAAATGGATCTAGAGAGGTTTGGTGTGGAGCTAGTAGAGGGCGATCACCAGACATTTATTACTAACCTGGTTTTGTAGCCAACTCTACAAAAGAGAATTAAGGCAACTCAGAGGAATGATGCAGAATTAGTAGAGCTTGTGGAGAAGGTATAGATGGACAGAAGACAGAGTTTAGCATCTCAGATGATGGAGCCTTGAGGTTCCATACAAGATTGTGTCTTCCTGCTAACCTTGAGATTAAGAGGATTATTTTGGTGGAAGCACATTGGTCCTTGTATACTGTATATTCAGGTAGTACTAAAATGTAAGGGGATCTTTGAGAGTTTTTCTGGTGAAGCAACATGAAGAGAGAGATAGCCCAGTATGTGGATTAATGTTTGGCTTGCCAATAGGTGAAAGCTGAGCATCAGAGACCAGTGAGATCATTGCAACCACTCCACATTCCTGAGTGGAAGTGAGAGCATATAACGATGGATTTCGTCACAGGATTACCATCGGCGTTGCATGGACAGGACACTATTTGGGTAGTTGTGAATCGACTGACGAAGATTGCCCACTTTTTGTGGATTAGAGTTAACTATTTTATGGACATATTGGCCGAATTATATATCCAAGAGATAGTTGGACTGTATGGTGTCTCAGTGTCCATAGTTTCAGGCAGAGACTCACGATTTACATCTCGTTTTTGGAGGAGTTTGCAAAGGGCCATGGGTTGTCAGTTATCGTTCAGCATAACTTTTCATCCTCAGACAGATGGGCAGACAGAGAGGATGATACAGATTCTAGAGGATATGCTACGAGCATGTGTGCTAGACTTTGGAGGTCATTGGATGCAGTATTTTCCACAGGTCGAGTTTGCGTATAACAATAGCTACAAGGCTAGCATTAGGATGACACCGTATGAGACGCTATATGGCACCAATATACTGGGATGAGATTGGGAAAAGACAGATTTCGGGACCAGATCTGATATAGCAGACTTAGGATAAAGTCAGACTCATTAGAGACAGTGTCAGAATAGCATAGAGCCGACAGAAGAGTTATGTAGATACTTGTCGGCGAAAGTTAGAGTTTGATGCAGGAGATCATGTATTTTTGAAAGTGACATTGTTGAAGGGAGTTATGAGGTTTGAGAGGAAAGGTAAGTTGAGCTCTAGGTATATTGGACCCTTCGAGCGTCTTAAACGAGTGAGTCCAGTTGCTTATAGGTTGGCACTGCCACTGGTTCTATTTAGGATCCATGACATATTCCATGTTTATATGCTGAGGAAATACGTCTCAGACCCTTGCCATGTGATCAACTATGAAACACTGGAGCTAGGTGATACGTTAGCTTATGAAGAGGTGTTGGTGCAGATTTTAGATTGGAAGGAACAAGAACTACACACAAAGAAGATTCCCCTGGTAAAAGTTTTATGACACAATCATGCCATTGAGGAGACTTCCTAGGAATTAGAGGATCATATGTTTCAGAGATATCCATATTTATTCAGTGGAGTTCAGAGCTGAGTCAGTTAGAGAAAAAGTAAATAATGATGTATGTATTTTGATTTGTATAGTATAGTGTAGGATAGATAGAATTTTTGGTTTTGGGATGTGAATGGCTTTGGGAGAATTTTGAATAGTTGTAATCTCCCATAACTCTCTTTGTAATCACGGTGTTCTTCCGCCATAAGTGAGGGTAATTAATAAAATGGAAAGTGTTATCTCTAAGGATGGGAAGCAAATGAATAGTAATTTCGAAGATGAAATTTTTATAAGAAGAGGAGAATGTAATAACCCTAAAAATGGTTATACAAGATTAGTGGAGTGATTTCAAATAATAATAATAACAATAATAATAATAATAAATAAATAAATAAATATTAATTAATCAATAATAATTATTAATTTAATAATATATTAATATAATGTTATATAATATAATAATAATATAAGATCATATATATACAACATCTCCTGAAGCTTCTACTTCAGGACATTCACGCATAGAACCCCCCCCTTCTTAAGCACCTACTCTTTCTCCTTCACTCTCTCTTTCACTCTCCTTAATTTCTCGGTTGATATTCGGCTGATTGAAAATCAGAAAATACTATCGGACTCAATTCTTTTCAACTGACATTTTTACCGGTGCAGATTTGTTGTAGAAGCGACATAAGCATATTTCCTGGGGTAAGATAAATTCTCACTTTTACCTCAAATTTTCTTAAATTTTAAGCCGAATTGACGATTGGACACCATCGAGAGAATTTAGGGATGCTTTTCTACAAGTCTAACAGAGCAAATTTCTCGTGGGGTCATCATAGGCATAGTCCCAAAATTCGATTAAGAGGGTTATTTAGGGATTAATTGTTATTTAATTATTGTAGATTTGTAAATGTTAAAATATTGGGCATTCTGTGATTGACTTAGGGTTATTGAATTCAGGGTTCAAGTGAGCGTTACAGGTATAATTTCGGGATCTCTGTAGTTGTAGTTCATGAAACTTGGTAAGAGGAATAAATTATAGTAGTTATTTTGGAGAATGCTAAATGAATTATTTTTTGAAAATGGAATATGATGAGTTACCTGAAAAATTAGTATATTAAAAGTATTAGACAAAAGTTGTGTGACATATGATGTACATTGAAAATGTGAAATATAATGATGGATAATTTCTGAGAAAATAATGAAATGAGAATTATTGATATATTAGTGGAAAATGACGACATGTAGTATTTATATGTGAATGGAAATGATTTCTATGAAAATGAAAATGTGTGAATTACTAATATGGGTATTTTGAGAAATATTGAAACATATGAATTGTGATATATGCGAGTATGTGAATGAAATGAGCATTGATATGAGAACATTGAAATGTGGAAATTGGGATATGAATATTGAAATGTAAATATTGAAATGGGTATACTGAAATGTGAATATGGCAAAATAAATGTTGAGTTGAAAATGAGAAAATGAGAATATTGCAACGTGAATAATGCAATATGGAAATTGAAATGTAATAATTGAATTGAGAATATTGATTGTGAATACTAGGGAAATGAGAACATTGCAAAGTACGAAAGCTGCAATAGGATAATTGAAATGTGATTGATGAAATGCTATTACCACTTAATGATTACAGGTATGTGGTAATGATAACACTAATAGATGGATATGGAAACCTTAATGATAGGTTGTGATATTGAGCATAGTACTGTTGCTAGTGAGGTGTTAGTGCAATCACACGGTCTTGTGAAGAGTGTGCTGTGGGCAGTCGATTGAGCCATTTAGTAGAGTTATTGTGTCCCCTGAGTCCTGATTAGGGCTATAGGCTAGCCAGTTGTACTATAGAGGTATGGATGGATTTCCATTTTGATCTAACTAGGTAGGCCAACTGCCGTTAAATCCAGCCTTCGGGCTGTGTTTTATTAAATGGCAAGTTCTATATGAAATGATATTTATACTATATTGTTTACTATTTAAATTGCATGATATGATTTAAGAATCCTGAGGACCAATTGTATTATAAGCATGGTACCATTGATGGTACCATTGCTTGGGAATTATTATAAGACTGTGTGTGCCCACATTGTATTAAAAGGTGTAGGGTGGTATCTATCGTTTAACCTACGTAAGGATGAAGTACCTTTCCTGAGGACCGGATTAGGAAGTGGTAAGGCTAGCGAACTTGCAACTGAGTTGTGGATGCCTACATACGTACTTACAGATGGTTACTTTGACTGTATCATGGCTAATCCCCCAGGGCATAAGTCCAGCCTTTGGGACGCACAACCCATACTATAGGGGAAGTAAATGGTGTGTTAGTCCTAGGGAATGTTTTCTACGCATATCTGTTGATTTATGTAAAAGATATTATTTATTGAACTGGTTTATACTGAGGAAGAAAATGCATATTTTTCTACAATAAAGTGTGAGTATTTGTATATTAATTAAAATGCATAAATGTTTATAGAGAAGTAAACTCTTCACTCGAGAGCTTGCTGAGAATGACGAGTACCTTGATACGTATCAGTTGTAGCCATACATGATTGCACAATGTGTTATAGCAGAGGGGAGCTACATGTATGTGCGTGTAATCTCCCTTATCCTTAGGAACTTTCTCCTATAAATAATTGTGTGTGTGTGTGTGATTATGGTTTAGGAAATGATTTTATAGCTGTGGTTAATTAACAAGTGATGATATTTTGTATACACTAAAATTCATGGTGACCACACACTGATATTAATTTAATCTTCCTTACTGAGAAGTGTCTTACCCGAATATACAAATCATTCTTTAAGACCATCTTGAGATAGAGCTTAGCAAGCTCTAGGGTGGGATGATAGCTAGTTTCAGTTTGTGTGAGTGTATCTAAGAGCTCTAATGTATTTAAATTTTGTTGGAAGCTTTGGATGTGTAATATGGTCGTATGGACTGAGTTAGTTTTCGTTCTTTTTGATTGGGATGTATTATGGAATTTGGGAGACTTTTACATATGTTAGCAGTTTAGAACTCTAGTAATGTTTTAGAGAATGTATTATTTATTTCTGCTGCTTTTATATGATGAATATGGTATCAGGTACACAAACATTACTAAAGTTGCACCTCGGACCACACGTGGCGAGTCGGGGCATTACACCCCTCTATCCTCTCTTTGATTTTGGCTTTGTTTAAGTTTGATTTGACGATCATGAACCACCACGAGAATCTAGGGAGGATTCTCTTCAACTTAATCAGAGTGGAATCATGATTTGGGGTTCTGGGGCACCACTCCAAAATCAGGGTAAGTAAGGTATTTTAGGGTTTAATTGTTAATTTGGAGTATATGAGGCCTAGGAAATGCTAATGAGAAATATTCTAGGCGTTGAACCAGAGAGACAGGCAAGGAAAGAGAACTAGAGAGACTCTAAAGAGCAGGATCAGCAACCGGTTTGGTTAGGGCTGCACTTTTTAGCAGTTTACCCAGACGAATCCGTCAGCATTTGCAGGAGGTGCGAACCCGATCGCAGCTAAAGATTGGGTTCAAGAGATTGAGGAACTGCTAGGTTTAGTAGAGTGCACAGAGGAGCTGAAGGTGTGGTACGCCGCTTTTAAATTAGTGGGGGAAGCGAAGAGGTGGCGAAGATCTGCAAAATTAGTGGAGGAACAATGGCTAAGACCTACGATTATAACTTGGAGCCGTTTCATGGAGGTGTTCTTCAACAAGTGCTTCCTTATTGCTACTAGGGAGGGTATGTGACGCCCTGATTTTTCATACCATTTTTTCCCCATATTAACACGCATAACATATCGACCACGTCGCCACCTTGATACCATTTAAATATGACCCAGCCTGGGGTGGGTACTAGATAAAACGGTTATACCACTATTCCCATCAGTGAAAGTCACAATATATATATATATATATATATATACACACACACACACACACACACACACACACATCACAGTGAATACATATACTAGAGTGTCAACTAACCAGAAGTTTATCTATCAACTTACATCCCAAAATAAAAAAACTCTAGGGGAACCATCCATCCCTAGTTTACACACTCACCCTGTATGTCAGGGTACCAGCTCCACTCAATCTGGGAGCTCTATTACCAGCTCGATTCTCAGTTTCCTGAAATATTTAAATGATTGGGTGAGACACATCTCAGTAAGACAGAATAAATTATTTACAGTGTGTGACAATATGATATGCTTTGTATCATAGCATATAACATATTAGAAATAGTATCTTCTGAGAAAATATATCATTTCCATAATCATAATCATATAGATATAAAACATAAGCTTTCCTAAGTTTTTACTTCTATTCCCAAAACCATTCATTCATAATCTAAGTTTACCCGCAAAGTTCTTGAGAATAGGAAAACTTACCTGCCCATACAAGCAGCTTCCCTCTACCTTGAAATTATTTGCAGTCTCGCCCGATTAACCCGGGTTCAGCTACAGTTGATACTTATTAGAGCACTCACCTTAATCAGTAAGCCCTCAGGTGGTGTGTCTTACTTCGCTTTAATTATTTATTTACTCATGCAATTTCATTTATTATTTTCATTTCATTTCCATTTCCATTTCCATTTCCATATCTAGCACATGAGTATCCTCAGAAACCCACACATCCATGTCTGTAACTCATGGCTATCTTGAATATCTTTCTTCACACCATGCTTCCCCCCATGGTCAGAGTTGTGTAGCCAGAAGGCTGGATCTAACCATAGTTGGCCGACCCGGTTAGATCAAATAATTTCATATACCTGTCTATAGTAACAAAGGATATGGGTGATTACCCGCCCATACGAGTAGCACCCCTTCGCTCTGATACATAGGTAACCTTAAGGTTACAACCAAAGCATACTAGGGCACTCATCTTACTCAGTAAGTTCTCAAGTGTTAGATTGATCTCGTACTCACATAGTTCAACAATGGTTTACTAACAAAGGCCCTAAGAATAGGGAAATCTACCCACCCATACAAGTAGATTCCTTCTGTCCTAGTATGTTATGCAGCTACTACTACATCTGAAGCTACTAGTGCACTTGTCTTTCTCAACAAGACCTCAGGCGAAGAGTTTGCATCGCCCACTTGTAACATGTTTTACGTACATAAATACTTCTACTATCATAATACATTATTCCTTTCTATCATTATTTAATCATACACATCTATTCATGTTTATAGCTTAAAACATTTCATTGCATTTCACTTTACGTAATTTGTATCATTACATCGTTCACATTTGTCATTTCATACCATGTTATTTCATTATCATTTCATAAAATTTTCCTTTATTTTCTTCGTACTACAGCTGGTCTTTAGCCATCATCAGTTAGTCTCCAACTCCTTTTAGTTGTCATCAATTAATCTATACAGAAGTGTGCCAGATCTGCTAACATGACTGTCTTTCAGTTGTCTTATATTTACATGGTTGCATTTAATATACACAAGCAACATAGTCCATTTCATATTTTATTCTTAATGCTTTACTTACTTAGGCTGCATCTCAAACATTTAACATATATTTACACAGAATTTACAATTACTTATGCCACACAATTTAACAATAAAGTTCATAAATATTCCTATAAAATAGGCCAACCCACATTTAACATTTATATGTTGAATATACATTTCATTTCTTACATAATTCCTCAGAGATTACTTTTTACTTTCATTCGTTTGCTTTCATATATACATAACTATATAAGAAATCCTAGGCTCAGAAAACATGATTTTACATGGTTGGCATTTTAATAATTCACATAAAAACATATATACATATTAACACATAATCCATTTTAATTCATGAAAACTTGATTTAATATATAAATTTTCCTTTTACTTGACTTTTGAACTATGTTTGTAGGATCCCCGAATCGACAACCACAACGTTCACTTGGACCCTGAGCCAAAAATCCTATTTTAATTAAAATAAATTCCAACTAACTCAAATCTTAAGAAAAACACTTATTTACTACTTCCTAGGCTCCATATAACATTATTCATTAAGGAAATCCCAAAAATAATTCACTTACCCTGATTTTGGGATGTTTCCCAAACCCTTCAAACCAACGATCAGCTTCTACAGCCTTGCAGAGAATGATCCTACGAACCTCGTGGTGGTTTTGGATCGTTCAAACCGGGTCAAATATGGCCCAAGATCAAAGAGAGAAGGTAAGAAAACTGTCCTAGAGAGAGAGAGAGAGAAGAAAGATAGGTCGCAAGTTCTCGCTGAAAAATGAAGAAAACTCTATTTATAGGCAGGGTTTCATTGACGAGACACATGAGTTTGTTGACGAGGCATTATAGAAATTTCATCGACGAAATTCAGAGTTTCAAAATTTTCTCTTGGGATTCCTTCGTCGATGAGGGACTAAGTTCATCAACGAGCTCTAGAAGGACTCTAGTCGACGAAGACAGGACATTCGTCGACGAGACCTACTTTTCCTTCTAGAATCCTTCCTTTTCCTCTTATTATCCATTAATCCATTTCATTTATTATATTTTCTAATTATTTTAAATTTTTGGGTCATTGCATATATATATATATATATATATATATATATATATATGAAAATATATTACATATCATATGTTTCATCATTCCTAGTATGCACATATCAATATTTCACATTTTCCTCATTTTATAAAGTCCTTTCCATATTTCACATAATTCCACATTTCTTTATATGCACAAATATCAGTATTTCATACTTTCACTGTTTTCATAAAAATCATTTACATACATCCTTTTATCCCATTTCATGATTATCCAGAAATCACAATTAACATTTCATCATTTTCATATGATCATATGCCACAAAAATTTCATTTATTAATCATATCTTAATAATTTCAGGAAAAATACAATAAATAATTTCACATATAATTCATCCAGTTTTTCACAAAAATACCTACTATAATTTATTCCCCTTAACTGGCTTATTGAGATACTCACAACAACACCCAATTTGACCCTCCTCGGCATTTCCAACTCAAAAGCCTAGAAGCCATATTTTTACCAAATTAATGAACTCATTTCCCACAAAAATTTCAATATAATACTACCTACATTTCAAATACTTCAAACAACTCATAATACCCTTACTTACCATAATTTTGGGATGATGCTCAAGTTGGCCTAATCAACAATCTACTTTGGTAGACTTGAAGAGAATCTCCCCAGGATCAACGTGGCAGCTTCTGATCATCGAACTAGGGAAGATTGAGGCAAAAAATGCAGAGAGAAGGTAGAGAACCCAAGCTGGAGAGGGAAAATGTGAGAAAAAATTTTCTTTCTTAGTGAATCCCAATTTTGGCCTATGAATAGAGTGTTGTCCACATGGCATTGTCAAGGAGACATGTCACCTCATTGATGAGCCCAAGAAGGGAATTCTTCGTCGATGAAATTCAGGCTCTGCTAAACCCCTCTCAGTAAATTCTTGTCGACGAGACACGAGTCCATGTCCCCAAGCCTAAGAAAGCTGCTTATTGACAAGTGCTCTACGTTCGTCGACGAGACCTTACTAAGTTCCTTTAGGAAAAATCATTTTCTCTCATTTCTTTTATTATTTATTTGCTATAATTCTTTGGGTCTCTACATTCTCCCCTTTTATAAAAATTTCGTCCTTGAAATTGCTATCGGTCCTATACACCATCCACTTGAGAAAAAATTAGTTACTTATTTTATTACTTACCCTCACTTATGACGGAGGAATATTATGGTTACAAAGGAGTTTTGGGAGATTACAACTATTGAAATAAAATTCTCTCCAAAACCATTAAAACCTACACACTACCTGACCTACATTATACAAATTAAATTACATACCTTAACCCTGATTTTCGCCAAATAGGTGTAGATATCTCTGGCGCATCTGCTCCTCTAACTCCCAAGAAGCCTCTTCTACTGCATGGTTGCACCATAGGACTTTTACCAATGGTATAATTTTCATACGCAACTCTTGTTCTTTCCAATCCAAAATCTGCACTGTCATTTCCTTATAAGACAAGGCATCATTGATCTCCAGTGCCTCATATGTGATCACATGGGAGGGGTTTGGGATGTATTTCCTCAACATCGAAATTTGAAATACATCATGGATTCGAGAGAAAGTAGGTGGCAAATCCAACCTGTATGCAATTGGATCCACTCTCTCCAGAATCTCAAATGGCCCAATATACCTAGGGCTCAGTTTATCCTTCCTCCAGAATCTCATAACACCTTTTAACGGTGCCACTTTTAAGAACACATGATCCTCGGTGTCAAACTTCAACTCTCGCTAGGGAGTATCAGCATAACTCTTCTGTTGTCTCTGCGTTGCACTGATTCTATCTCTGATGAGTCTAACTTTATCTTGAGTCTTCTGTAACAAATTTGGCCCCAATACCTGTCTCTCGCCACTATCATCCCAATATAATGGGAATCGACACTTTCTGCCATATAAAGCCACAAATGGTGCCATCCTAATACTGAACTAATAGCTGTTATTATACGCAAACTCGACTAATGGTATAAACCGCAACCAACTACCTTCAAAGTCCAGCATGCATGTACGTAGCATATCCTCCAATATCTGTATCATCCTCTCCGTCTGTCCATCTATTTGAGGATGAAATGTAGTGCTGAATGATAACTGAGAACTAGTGACCTCTTGCAAACTCCTCCAGAAATGGGACGTGAATCGTGGGTTTCGATATGAAACTATGGACACAGGCACACTGTGCATTCTCACTATCTTCAAAATATATAACTCTGCCAACCGGTTTAAGGAATAGTTAAATCTAATAGGCAGAAAATGGGTAGTCTTCATAAGTTGATCCACCAGTACCTAAATGGCATCCTCTCCGTGAAACGCCGGCAGTAACCTAGTGACAAAATCCAATGCTATATGCTCCCACTTCCACTCAATAATATACAGCGGCTGCAATGACCCCGCCAGTCTCTGATGTTCAGTTTTCACCCGTTGGCATGTCAAATACTATGCTACAAACTCGGTAATTTTTTTTTCATTCTGCTCCACCAAAACGAATCCCGAAGATCACTGTACATTTTAGTGCTACTACGATGTACCATATACAAGGATCGGTGCGCTTCCTCCAAAATCACATTCTTAATCTTAGGATCAGTAGGTACACATAACCTGGTATGGAACCTCAAGGCTCCATCATCTGAGATATTGAAATCTTCCTCCATACCATCTTGTATTTTCTCTATCAGCTCTACCAATTCCGCATCACTCTTCTGTGTTGCTTTAATTCTTTCCTGTTGGCCTTATAAGACTTAACATCTTGTTTTGATGCTAACAAACAAGTAGAACTTAACATACTTTGTTTAAGTGATGTATTTTCAGGACTCAATGATGAATGCAAGGTTAAAGAATTCATGAAAGCTTATACTTCAAAGAATGATAATTTATATCAAGCTTGAAGCATGAATTCAAAAATGGATTTACAGATAAAGCTTGAAGATCATAAGAGCATGAGGATTAAAGAGAACTTGCTGAAAGCTCAAAGAAAGATGAAGCAAGTATAAAGACCTCAAGGAATTCAAGAATTGGAAATTTGAAGGAGTTTATAGGAAATTTCATGTAAGTGCTTCAAATAATTTCAATATGGATACATGAAACTCTTAGGTTAATTTTTTTGACCTAAATACCTTTTAACATACTTGAAAAATATTTTTATAAGTTCAAAAATTATTTCAAAAAGATTAGAATCATTTTTGAAATGAAAAGCATCAAAAAGAGGATTTTCAAAATACTGTTAATTTTTCTACATATGCATTCAGGTGTATTTGTCTCTATAAAAAACTATTTATTTTAAAAAGTTTTCAACATGAAAGTTGTAGAATTTTCTTTTAGCTTTCTTTTGAAACCAAGACCATCAAATTCGGAGTTACACATAAAAAGTTATTATCAAAAAACAGAAGGGTTCCAAAACTGACAGTAGCATGTGTGCAACCAGTAGACTGCCTAAACCAGGACAGACGCCTGGGTGGTCGTGGTAGGCGACTAGCTTAGTTTTGGCATGTGACTGCCAAGCTACTGCCCCTACTATTCCTTTAAAAATAACATGGTAGGCAACTAGAGGATTGGGGCAGGCAACTGCCACGCGACTGTTTTGATTTTTCTCATAACGGTCAAATTTTTAAATGGGGTTGTTTGTGATTCAAAATTTTTGAAAACTTGAGGGATATTTCAACACACTTGGGGACCAAGTTACTTACCTTTTAAAGTTTATAAATAAGTCTTAAAGATTATTGAATCACACAACCAAGAATTAAAATTCAGCAAAAATTCATCATCTCTCTCAAATTGCTCTCAATTTCTCAAAGCTCTCTTTTGCTCTCAACTTGCATGAAGCTTACTGAGTTCTTGTTGATTTTACTCACCAAGTTTGTGCTACAATTCTAAAATCTTTCATTCATTGAAAGAATTAAATTGGCGATATACTTCCTTGAACTTCAATTTGAATATTCATATTATTATTTACTTTGAAGTATATAGTTCTGAATTGTTGTATTAATCAGCTCTTTTAGGAGCAAATTCTTTGTACACAAATATTTAATTTGTATCTTGTTGATTAATGATTCCAAGGGTGGTTTGGATCGTTGATTAAGCAAGGGGATATTACTTAGAGAGGGGGGCTCTAGCCTATGTAAGGAGTGACCGGACAAGGGGATATCGTTTAGAGAAGGCGAACTCTAGCCTTAACCAAGGAGTGTTGTAAAGGTTTGTTCCACCCGTCAACAGAACAGGTTTAGTGAATCCTTTGGTGGTTTTTCCAAAAGTAAGGATGTTGGCTGTGTTGAAGCCAAACCTCGTAAAAATCTCCGTCTCACTTTCTCTTTCCCTATTCTTTATTTTCAGTGCATATTTAAATTGCGTGGATGGTTTAAATTTGAAAATCATATAAACTACATATATTTGGAAATCAAACAAACTTAAGATTTAATTTTGATTTGGGTTGTGAAAACCGAAAGGGAGTACGTTAGTTATACCATATATTGTGGAAACCATGTAAGAGTACGTTACTTGGTTAATATCCCAAAGATAAATTTATCAAGAATTTATTTGAGTTCTAAATATTTGGAAAAAGTGATTGAATGTTGTATTGAACATCATATTAAGCAAATCCATATATACAGGGTTTGATTCAAATTTATTTCTAGGGCTGACAACAAAAGCTTTATCGTGTTTGTGAAAGGATTGTTGAATATTAAATTTCATTCTTCACAAGGTTTTCAAATTCATAATCACAGGGCTTATATAAACAAACAAACTATCTCAAGATCTTATATTACCAAAGTGTTGAATACCTTATATCTTGGATTGGTTGTTTGTTGTTTAGCTTGTACTTGGCAAATAAATTGATTGTTTGGCTTGGAGATTGTGTTTAATTGATTGGTTGTTTAATTGTGTTATTGATTAACTAAGTTATTGATTGATTAAAGAATTAAACAAACAAGTCAAGAATTGGTTAAAAGAAATAAAAGAAGTTTAAGGTATCTTAAAAGGAATTAAAAGAAATTTTTAAAAGCCAATTCACCCCCCCTATTGGGAAGCTATTCCTAATTTCAATTGGTATCAGAGTGGCTAACTTAGGCGTAACTCCCTTTGGAGAGGGACAATCTTCAACTAGGCCTCCTATCTTTTGTGGTTTAAACTACACTTTTTGGAAAAAGAGAATGCAAATCTATCTCTAAACAATGAATTGGAAAGTATGAGAAGTTTTTAGAGATGGAGATCAAATTCCCACTAAGATAGTAGATGGAAAAAAAATCCCAAAAGAGAAGAAAGATATAATCGATCAAGATTATAAAATGCTCCAAACAAATTCAAGTGCTATAAATGCTTTATATTGTGCCTTGGATGCTAATGAATTTAATCGAATAATTGCTTGTAAATCAGTTAAGGAAATATAGGATAAGCTAGAAGTTACTTATGAAGGAACAACGGATGTTAGGGATAATAGGGTTGATATGCTTACAAGCGAGTATGAAGCCTTTAAGGTGAACCCAGATGAATCAATTACAAATATGTTTACTTGGTTCACTCATATAATCAATTTCCTAAATGCATTAGGAAAAACTTACACTACTTATGAGATGACAAGAAAATTTCTAAGAAGCCTTCCCTCCATGTGGGAACCAAAGGCTACTGCTATCACGGAAGGTAGAAATCTGAAAAACACATATTTAGATGAGCTTATAGGTTCTCTTATCACATACGAAATGACAATGAATGAAAAGAGTGGGAAAACTAAAGCCCAAGAAACAATAGCCTTTAAAACCTTAAAAGAAAACTCAAGTAGTGAAATGGATGAAGATGAAGAAGCCTTCATATCTAAAAAGCTAGCAAGGATACTAAGAAGGAGAAACAAATTTAAAAGAAGAAATCAAGACTTTGAATCAGAAGAAGAAGAAGTTAGTAAAAAGAAATCAAGGAATAAAACATTTAAATGCTATAATTGCAATAAAGCTGGACATTTAAAACCGGAATATCCACTATTAAAGGAAGAGTCTAAAAAGAAAAACAAGAAGGTCATGAAAGCCACTACTTGGGATAGTACAAGTAGTTCAGAGAATGAAATAAGTGACCAAGAGGTTGCCTACATGTGTTTTATGGCATGAGATAATGAAAAAAGCTCCTTAACTAAATCTTCAAATAATTCTTGTAGTGATGAATCAAGTGATGAGGGTATACCATCTTATGATGAACTTCAAAATGATTTATTCAAAGTACATAAGATGCTAATCAAAACAAATAAAAAAAATACTTCATTGAAGAATAAAAATGAAAGTATAATGAAAGAATTAGAATCCCTTAGAAATGCTGAAAGAGAAAATGAAAGAGAAGAGGATTCAAAGATCAAGAAAATAGAACATAAGTGTGAATCAACAATGAAAGAAATTGAATCCAAAACTCTTGCTGAAAAAGAAAACTACTTGAGAATCAAAAAACTAGAAAACAAGAATGAACAAATGATAGAAGACCTTCAATCCCTATCCTCTACGGTATATAAGAAGGATATGTATATTTTTGGATTAGAGGATAGAATAAGAAAATTATCTCTAGAGCTAGAGAAATCATTAAAGAAGGTTGATAACAAAAAAGACATAGAGTTAAATGATCTCAAGAATCAAATCAAAGATAAGGATAAAATTATTTATAACTTTACGAAAGGAAAGGAAAACCTTGATAAGATGATTGGCTCATAAAGAATGTCATTAAAAAAAGAAGGTATTGGTTTCAATGGAGTTGAAAATAAAAAGAAAAAGAGACTTTACATGGGTTATTTCTCAAAAGCCTCCAAAGATAATACTTGCACATCCTTTAATGCTTACACCAACACCGTATGCTATCAATGTAAGAAAAATGGGCATATAAAGTTTGAATGTCCGTTTAAGAGGACAGGTGTTAAAACCAAACAAGTATGGAAAATAAAAGAAACCTCATTTGAAAAATCCTCCAGACCGAAGAAAATATGGGTACCAAAAGTGAAATAATAACTTCATACAAACATAAAGAAAATAGCATTGTTGGTTCAAAATCATAAGATGATTTTTTTTACAAGGTTAAACTTAAGGAAATATTATTGAACTTATTACATAAGTACCTTGATTAAGAAAAATATATTTGAGAATGAAAGACCATATGCTACATGCTTACATGCCTATATAATATGCTATATGCTACATGTGTATGAATTGACTTGACTTGACTTATATTGGAAATTTATGGCTCACTATGTTGAAAATTTGAGCATGAGATTATTGAGCATAAGCATGAATTCTGATATGAGATTAATTCTTGATCATGTATGCTATTGATGAATTACATGGATAGAATTACCACTTTTATATTGATATCCATGAGCTCTAAGAGATATAATTGTTATATTGGTATCTACGAGTTGTGTATAATGTGATAATGACTTTGGTATCTATAAAGTCTTTGATATCCATGAATATTTTTGGTATCACATTTTAAAAATTTTAATTGGTATCATAATTTAAAAAACTCACTTGGTATCACAATCTAAAAGTTAAATTTGCTTTTGAGCATGACAAGTATAATTATATTTGTGACATTGGTATGATTTTGAGGATATTGGCATGATATTAATATTTGCTGCATGATGTGGATCAATATTTTGAAATATAGGATGATGAAAGCAAAATTGATAAAAAAAAAAAACTGAATGTATTGAATTCAGGGGGAGTGTTATGTCATATTACTTATATTATGATTGTTTCCCTATTAATCAATTTAGAGAATTTTCAATTTGTTTCATGAATTAAATTTTCAATTGGTATCAATTCTCAATTGGTATCATGAATTTTAAATAGATATCATGACTTCAATTTTAAATCGGCATCATAAATTCAATTATTGATATCTTGAGTAATGTCAAAGAAGGAAAAAGTTGTTAAGTAAGATATGGTTGTTATAACACACTACACATGCTATATTGAAAAATAATAAATTGAGTGTGTACATATGTTTGATATGCATGTTTAATGATATGCTCAACATGTGATTTTACTTGAACTTAATCGTTTTTTTTTTTTTTCCCTTTTTGATCAATGTCAAAAGGGGGAGAAGTTTTGAAGTAAAAATTGAGCATATTATTGCAAATTGCAAAAGCGTGAGCATATACATAATATATATCAAAAGGATAAGTATTTGATAGTGATGAGCATGATTGTAAAAGAGGTTTTGAAATTGATTTTGATCTTACAAATATCATTAAGATGTTGCTTATTGAAAGGGGGAGTCTTTTTAAGGCTCACTCCAATTTTTACTTCTTGTTTGTCATCATCAAAAAGGGGGAGATTGTTGCCTTTACAAGATTTAACATCTTATTTTGATGCTAACAAACAAGTAGAACTCAACATACTTTGTTTAAGTGATGTATTTTCAGGACTCAATGATGAATGCAAGGTTAAAGAATTCATGAAAGTTATATTTCAAAGAATGATGATTTATATCAAGCTTGAAGCATGGATTCAAAAATGGATTTAAAGATAAAGCTTGAAGATCATGAGAGCATGAGGATTAAAGGGAACTTAGTGAAAGCTCAAAGAAAACTGAAGCAAGCATAAAGACCTCAAGGAATTCAAGAATTAGAAATTTGAAGGAGTTTATAGGAAATTTCATGTAAGTACTTCAAATAATTTCAATATGAATACATGAAACTCTTAGATAATCTGTTGGACCTAAATAGATTTCAACATACTTGGAAAATATTTTTAGAAGGTCAAAAATTATTTCAAAAAGGTTAGAATCATTTTTGAAACGAATAACATCAAAAAGAGGATTTTCAAAATGTTGTTAATTTTTCTACATATGCATTGAGGTCTATTTTTCTCTATTAAAAACCATTTATTTTAAAAAGTGTTCAACATGAAAGTTGTAGGATTTTCTCTTAGTTTTCATTTGACACCAAGACCATTAAATTCGGAGTTATATAGAAAACATTATTATAAAAAAATAGAAAGATTCTCGAAATTGACAGCAGCATGTGTGCAACCAGTAGACTAACTAAACCAGGACAGGTGCCTGAGTGGTCGTGGCAGGTGACTAGCTTAGTTCTGGAAGGCGAATGCCAGGCTACTTCCCCTACTGTTCCTTTAAAAATAACATGGCAGGCGACTGGAAGATTGGGGCAAGCGACTGCCACGCAACTGTTTTGATTTTTCTCATAACGGTTAAATTTTTAAATGGGGTTGTTTGTGACTCAAAATTTATGGAAACTTGAGGGATATTTCAACACACTTGGGGACCAACTTACTTACCTTCTAAAGTCTACAAATAAGCCTCAAAGATTATTGAATCACACAAATATGAATTAAAATTCAGCAAAAATTCAGCATCTCTCTCAAATTGCTCTCAAATTCTTAAGGCTCTCTCTTGCTCTCAACTTGCACGAAGCTTACTGAGTTCTTGTTGATTTTACTCACCAAGTTTGTGCTACAATTTTGAAATCTTGTATTCATTGAAAGAATTAAATTGGTGATATACTTGCTTGAGCTTAAATTTGAATATTCATATTGTTATTTACTGTGAAGTATATAGTTCTGAATTGTTGTACTAATAAGCTCTTTTAGGAGCAAATTCTTTGTACACAAATATTTGATTTGTATCTTGTAGATTGATGATTCCAATGATGGTTTGGATCGTTGGCTAAGCAAGGGGATATTGCTTAGAGAGGTGAGCTCTAGCCTATGTAAGGAGTGACCAGACGAAGGGATATCGTTTGGAGAAGGCGGGCTCTAGCCTTAAGAAAGGAGTGTTGTAAAGGTTTGTTCCACCCGTCAACGGAACAGGTTTAGTGAGTCCTTTGGTGGTTTTTCTAAAGGCGAGGACGTAGCCTGTGTTGAAGTCGAACCTTGTAAAAATCTCCGTCTCACTCTCTCTTTCCCTATTCTTTATTTTCAGTGCATATTTAAATTGCGTGGATGGTTTAAATTTGAAAATTATATAAACTACATATATTTGGAAATCAAACAAACTTAAGGTTTAATTTTGATTTAGGTTGCGGAAACCCAAAAAGAGTACGTTGGTTATACCATATATTGCGGAAACCATACAAGAGTACGTTACTTGGTTAATATCCCAAAGATAAATTTACCAAGAGTTTATTTGAGTTCTAAATATTTGGAAAAAGTGATTGAATGTTGTATTGAACATCATATTAAGAAAATCCATATATACAGGGTTTGATTCAAATTTATTTCTAGGGCTGACAACAAAAGCTTTATCGTGTTTATGAAAGGATTGTTGAATATTAAATTACATTTTTCACAAGGTTTTCAAATTCATAATCACAGGGCTTATATAAGCAAACAAACTATCTCAAGATTTTATATTACCAAAGTGCTGAATACCTTATATTTTGGTTTGGTTGTTTGTTGTTTAACTTGTACTTGGCAAATAAATTAATTGTTTGGCTTGAAGATTGTGTTTAATTGATTGGTTGTTTAATTGTGTTATTGATTAACTAAGTTATTGATTGATTAAAGAATTAAACAAACAAGTCAAGAATTGGTTAAAAGAAATAAAAGAAGTTTAAGGTATCTTAAAAGGAATTAAAATAAATTTTTAAAAGCCAATTCACCCCCCCTCTTGGGAAGCTATTCCTAATTTTATTTCCTGTAGAGTCAGTTGCAACACCAGATTGGAAATAAAGACTTGATGATCACATTCCATGAGTTCTATCCCCATTCTTTCTAGATCCATCTAAATCAAATGCTGGATCCCCACTACAGATGTTGATGCACCCACAGATTTTCAGTTTAAGGCGTCAGCCACCACATTAGTTTTGCCCGGGTGGTAACTGATGGTGTAATCGTAATCCTTTATCAGTTTTAACCATATTTTTGCTTTATATTCAATTATTTATGTGTGAAAAAGTATTTCAAACTCTTGTGGTTAGTAAAAATTTCACACCTACGCCCATAAAGATAATGCTGACAAATCTTTAGTGCGTACACTACCGCGGCCAGCTCCAGATCGTGGGTAGGGTAGCTCTTCTCATAATATTTCAACTATTATAAGACATATGCTATAACTCTCCCTCTGCTGCATCAAAACACAACTGAACCCTTTATGCGATGTATCACCGTAGATCATGAAACCCTCCTCACCTAAAGGAATTTTCAGCATTGGTGTAGTGATAAGTCGCGGCTTTAGCTCCTAGAAACTCTGCTCACATTCATTTGACCATTCAAATTTTACTTCATTCCTCGTTAACCTCATCAACGGACCCAACAATTTAGAGAAACCCTTAACGAATCTGCAGTAGTATTTAGCCAATCCTAGAAAACTTCTAATTTCCTTCACATTCTTTGGTCGTACCCAATCTACTACCGCCTCGAGTTTACTCAGGTCTACTAAGATACCATGTAGAGACCCGAATAATTATCGTAATTTAATAATAGAAGTAGGAGAGAAAAGAAATTGAATTTGAAACGTAACAAGGGTTTCATCGATGAATGCTACATGCTCGTCGATGAACATTCTTGAGGGGATCATCGACGGGGACACGTGTCTTGTTGATGAGAAGATATCGAGAGGTTATTTTCCCTCTGAATTTCATTGACAAGGAATCAACGTTCATTGACAAACTTCCTTCGTGGCCTCGTCGACGAGTGCAAGTGTATAAATAGCCTAAACTTGAATTTTTTTATGTAGAATTACGCACAGAAACCCTCTCTCTCTCTCTCTCTCTCTCTCTCTCTCTCTCTCTCTCTCTTTTCATCCCTTCCCCTTTCTCTTTAAGATTTCAAGCCAGATTCTTGTCAGTTCGATGATCTGAAGCCACCACGACACTATTGGGAAAGTTCTCTTCAAGTTTGCTAGAGTGGATTGTTGGTGGGGCTAACTTGAACTCCATCCCAAATTCGAGGTAAGATTTTTTATTTAGTATTTGCCTTTCCTACAGTTGTAGAAAATATAGAACTCAAAGAAATACTAAAGTTTTGTTCAAGGGGATATTGTTTTCAAGGTGTTGAACAAGGAACCCTGCAGGTGTAGGACTAGACACCATAAAAGCTTTTCAGCAGTCAGGTAAGGGACGTATGCTACGCTAGGAATTTTAGAAAGTCTACTAGAAAATTTTATATATAAGCATCCGTATTATTATTTAGTTTCCCCAAATTTATTATTATATCAGGAGATGCAAATTTTAAAGCATGAAATTTAATTACTCTATAGTGTGGCATGAGTTTACTACAGTTTGGTATAATATTTATATGGCTATACAAATATCACATCCTAGAGTTTATTAGCAGAAAAATATTGATATCAGTTTTCAGAAAATATGATTTAAAGTATTTGTCTTCAGAATGTCATGACATCAAATCCATAACACTCAGTTATTCAGTTTATTCACTTATTTAGTCAGAAATTCAAATTATGCATATCAGTTTAAAGATGTTATGGTTATTTGAATATCATGGTAAAAACAGTAAGATAATTATATATATTAGTGCTAAATAGTATCAGACCTTGTGATGATATTCAGTCAGATTTAGATAGTAGAGCACAGTACCATTGCTATTTCTGATTAGAGTGCAACCATATAGCACAGATAGTGTATGGATTCCGTCTAACCGCATCAGGAGAGATTGCAGTCTCCCCAGAAAGCTGGGTCGAGGTGGCTAGTTAGACGAGACAGAGTAGTAGCATGCCTGGAGAGACTGCAGTGGGTGTGATTGTTGATTGATAAAGATATGGATTGACTTGCCTGGTAGGCCAACCAGAGTAAGTCCTGCCTACGGGCCGCACAACCCTATCATGAGGGCTAAATCATGACATTGAGTTCCCAGGGTATTATCACAGATATTTTTATATATATATTGATACAGATATATAGTGCAGCAACAGTTTTATTATAATATTAGAATTATGTGCGATTAGAAAACTCATATATCTAGTTGTATTTTTAAGTTATAATGAATGTGATCTATACAGTATACTAAACTAGCAGTTTTACAGTTTCAAGCACTATATTAATATATTTAAATGTGCAACTCAGTAGCCACACACTAGTAATAGTATATTTCCTCTTACTGAGCATTGTCTCATTCCAGTGACTTACCATTTTTCAAGTGATCTAGCTAGGTGAGCAAATCAGGCTCACGGGTAAAGGAGTTCTTGTGCTGCCCTTCTTGGAAGGGTGAGTGGTTATAAGGTGTTGGTTGTTTGGGGTAGATCTCAAGGTTTTGATGGACATCATAGGATATTTTGTGTTGTATATTTTGGGACGTTTTAGATTTCTGGTATTGTAAATATTGTTTATAGTTTTATGTTTTCCGCTACTTAGGAAAGTATTGCGTACAGAGTTTTCCTTAGTGCTCTTTTGGGCCTGAGATGTGTTCAATAGTACTATAGAAATATTTTCTATATGTTTTATATATATTAAGGAAAAAAAATGGTATGAAAAAGCATGTCGTTACATACCACCCCTGGAGATCATATGTCCAAGGAATGTATCCTGCTCTAGCCAGAATTCGCACTTCTTAAATTTTGCAAACAATTTCCTTTCCCTCAGTATTTGAAGTGCTATCCTCAGATATTTCTCGTGTTTTTCTGGGTTCTTTGAATATACCAGTATATCGTCAATAAATACCACCACAAACTAATCTAGATACTGGTGAAATACCTTGTTCATCAAATATATAAACACTGGAGGAGCATTTGTCAACCCAAACGGCATAACCGAAAATTCGTAGTGGCCATACCGAGTTCTGAATGCTGCCTTAGGAACATCTTCTGCTCTAACTTTTACTTGATGATAACCAGACCGTAAATATAATTTTGAGAAAACCTATGTCCCCTATAACTGATCAAATAAATCATCAATGCGAGGAAGCGGGTACTTATTCTTGATAGTCACTTTATTAATTTCATAATAGTCAATGTACATTCTCATCAACCCATCTTTCTTTTTCACAAATAAAATTGGTCCTCTCTAGGGTGACACGCTGGGCCGAATAAATTGCCTATCCAACAGTTCTTGCAACTGATCCTTCAATTCTTTTAGTTCTACCAGTGCTATTCTGTACGACGCTTTCAAAATTGGCACTGTCCCCGGTACTAGATCAATAGAAAATTCTACCTCACATTCAGGGGGTAGTCCCAGCAAATCATAGGGAAAAAAAATCTAGAAAATCCCTTACTATCGAGATATCCTCCATCCTCAACTCACCCTCTGATACTGCCTTTACACAGGCCACAAAACCTTGACAACCATCTAACAACAATTGCCTCACCTGAATGGCAGATAACAACTATGGTGGGGTACGCACACAAGACCCCACAAACCGATACCCTTGTCCCCCTGGAGGTTTGAACACAATCTCTTTTATATGAAAATCTATACTGGCATAGTGAGTGGCTAACCAGTGTATACCAAATATTACCTCGAATCCATGCATATCCAAGACAATTAGATCAGCCATTAAAATCCTCCCCTAAATACAAACTGGGCAATTGCTAAGTACCTTATCACATGTCCCCACAGTCCCTATCAGTGTAGCTATTAATAATCTAACCCCCAACCATTGAGTTTCAAACCCACATAATTTTATGAATTCTCAAGTGATGAAGGAATAAGTCACCCCTGAATCAAACAATGCAGTAGCTTTAAATGGTAGAATTGAAATTGTACCTGTCATGACATCTCCGACCGCCTCCGAATCTTCGGGTCAACGCATAAACGCATGCCGGGATGGTATTCCTTTGTTGACCACCACAAGGTGCTTGATGTCCTCCTCTGTACGGTCTTGAAGCAAGCACTGTCATCGGCAGTGCACGACAATCCCTCCCCATATCTCCCAACTGATAACACCGATAGCAAACCACCTCCCTCAAACAACACTCTCCCGAGTGCCCCTTATAACATGTGGGGCAAGGAGGGGACATTTTTCTCCCTTGTTATGCTCGATCTATTTCTTCCGGTCTCTATCCTCCTCTACTGTTCTTCCTCCTTCATGGCCCCCGAATGGACCCTGCCTAAACATTTGAAGACGCAAGCCTCTTTTCCTGACCCTACGCTGCGATGCCTCTCTAAAGGCCACCCTCAATCACGACAACTCTATCAACAACCTCAGCAAATGTCTGGGCTCAAAAACTTATGGCTTGCTCGAATACATTCTATTTAAGGCCCCCCTCGAACTTTCTTGCCTTCTTCTCCTCATCTAGTGCCAAATGTGGGGCAAACCATGATAGCTCAATAAACCAACTTGTGCACTACTACACCATCATTTACACCTGAGTCAAGTGTAGGAACTCTGCTACCTTCATACTTTGGACGATAGTAGGAAAATATCACTCGAAAAATAATTCCTTGAATTGACATGACGTCACTGGCACAGGATCCGGTCTCTGCTCCTCAATGAACCTCACTAATCTCCACTAGTGTTTTGCTGTCTCGATCAGCTTGAATGCTACAAATGAAACTTTCTATTCATCTATACATGGGAGCACTGCTAGCATGTCTACAATGTCCTAGACCCAATTCTCAATCACTATCGAGTCTGCTTCTCCAGCAAAGGATGGGTGTCTTATACGTGTAAACTGCTCGATCGTGCAGCTTCGCTCCCCCAAACTTCTAGCTATCTCAGCCATTACCTGCTAAGTGACACTGCACAATACTGTGTTGGAATCTCTGCTCCCATACTGAAAGGTCTTTCTCCATCACTCCCAGCATTTGTGTCACTATTCCTAGGGTCCATCCTGAAAAGGAAACAACCAATCTCAGAATTCCGTCATTATCACACAATTAATATATTCATCAAACTATAACTTATAAAACATTTTTATAAAGTCATCTATTTTATTATTCTCAATTCCCGTTTAGAATTTAGTCCTACCACCCAAAACAAGACCCAACGATAGTATCCATGATTTTCCTAGAATCGTCAGCCTAGGAAAACATAGAAACAACCACAGAACCCCTACTTGTAGGTTGCAAGACAGAACCCTAAATTATAATCTCATCCTCTAACAACAATTGACTTATATCTCATCAGTAACCATACCTATAGTCTGGTAATGTATTTTGCTATTTACTAAGGTCCACAGAACTTGGCAAACCTAGGCTCTGATACCCAACTGTGATGCCCTGATTTTTCATACCATTTTTTTTCAACATATTAACATACATAACATATCAACCACATCACCACCATAATACCATTTAAACACAACTTGGCCTAGGGTGGGTACCGGATAAATTGGTCAAACCGATATTCCTATTAGTAGAAGTCATAATATATATTTACATCATAGTGAATACACATACCAAAGTGTCAACTAACCATAAGTTTATACATCAACTTACATCCCAAAATAACAAAACTCTAGGGGAACCATCCATCCCTAATTTACACACTCACCCTGTATATTAGGGTACCAACTCCACTCTATCTGGGAGCTCTATCCCTAGCTCGATCTTGGTTTTCTGAAATATTTAAATGAATGGGTGAGACATATCTCAATAAGATGAAATAAAATATTTACAGTGTGTGACAATATGAGAATCATTGTATCATAGCATATAACATATCAATGATAGTATCTTCTGAGAAAATATATGATTTCCATAATCATAATCATATCGATATACAACATAAGTTTTCATAAGCTTTTACTTCCATTTCCAAAATCATTCCTTTATAATCTAAGTTTACCCGCAAAGTTCTTGAAAATAGGGAAACTTACCCGCCCATACAAGCAGGTTCCCTCTGCTTTGAAATCATTGGTAGCCTAGCCAGATTAACGCGGGTTTAGCTACAACTGATACTTATCAGAGTACTTACCTTACTCAGTAAGCCCTCATGTGGTGTGTCTTACTTCAATTTAATTATTTATTTACTCACACAATTTCATTTCTTATTTTCATTTCCATTCCATTTCCATTTCTTTTCCATTTTCCGTGTCCATATCTAGCACATGAGTATCCTCAGTAACCCATACACCCATGTGTGTAACTCATGGCTGCCCTAAGGATCTTTCTCCATGCCATGCTTCCCCCCATGATCAGAGTTGTGTGGCCCAAAGGCAAGATCTAACCGCGGTTGGCCGACCCGATTAGATCAAATAATCCTATATACCCGTCTGTAGTAACAAATGGTCGGCTTTATACCCTGATCTGGAATCAAGGGGGAAATATACAACCCTTCTCTGGTCCATTCGTACTACCTCACCATATGCTCCATGAGTCTATGTGGTTGCACTTTTCATCTGCTTGCATCAGTACCGTGCTCGATATCATAACCCATCGCTGGGGTTTACATATCCATTCCATCGGGGTTTTCTTTTCCACTATTACACTTTTCTTATATCAGTATTTCCAAATTCAATATTCATTGCAGTTGTTAGTTGCAATGTTCACATTCTCAATATTCACAATCACCATTCACAATTCAGTATTTACCAATCAATATTCCTAGTAAAGTCACATTTGTCTACCGATAAATTCTCAGTATTTCAATACTAGTTTCCTTTCATAACAATATGCATATATATATGAAAATATATTACATATCACATGTTTCATCATTTCCAGTATGCATATATCAAGATTTCATATTTCCTTCATTTCATAAAACCCTTTCCATATTTCACATAATTCCACATTTCTCTTTATACACAAATATCAGTATTTCATACTTTCACTGTTTTCATAAAAAATCATTTCCGTACACCCTTTTATCCCATTTCATCGTTATCTAGAAATTGCAAATAACATGTCATCATTTTCATATGATCATATGCCACACAAATTTCTTTTATTAATCATATCATAATAATTTCAAGGAAAATACAAGAATTCATTTCACATATAATTCACCCAGTTTTTCACAAAAATACCTGTTATAATTTATTCCCCTTAACTGGCTTTTTGAGATGCTCACAACAACACCCAATTTGACGCTCCTCGGCATTCCCAATTCAAAAGCCTAAAAGTCATATTTTTACCAAATTATCAACTCGTTTCCCATGGAAATTTCAGTATAATACTACCTACATTTCAAATACTCCAAAAAACTCATAATACCCTTAAATCTCTTACTTACCCTGATTTTGGGATGGTGCCCAAGTTGGCCTAATCAACATCTAGTCTGGAAGACTTGTAGAGAATCTCCACAAGATCAACGTGGCAACTTCTCATTGTCAAATCGAGGAAGATTGGGGCCAAAAATCTAAAGACAAGGTAGAGAACCCGAGTTGGAGAGAGAAAATGTGAGAAAAATCTAACTTTCTCGCTGAATCCCAATTTTGACCTATAAATAGATTGTTGTCCAAGTGGTCTCAACGACAAGACACGTCACTTAGTCGACGAGCCCAAGAAGGGAGTTCGTTGAAAAACTCGTAATTCTCATCGATGAAATTCAGGCTCCACTAAACCCCTCTCAGTATGTTTTCATCGACGAGACACAAGTTTATGTTGCCGAACCCAAGAAGGCTGCTCGTCGACGAGTGCTCTGCATTCATCAATGAGACCCTGCTGAGTCCCTTTAGGAAAATTATTTTTCCCTCCTTTCTTTTATTACTTATTTTCTATAATTATCTACATCTCTATAGGCTAAAGAAGAGGTGTTCCTAAATCTGACTCCGGGGTACTTGACCATACAGTAGTATGCGGTCAAGTTTGTGAAGCTATCCCGCTTCGCTCCATGCATGTTCTTAGATGAGCCGAAGAAGACCTAGAGGTTTTGAGAAGGGTTTAAGGCAAGGAATAAGTACATATGTGGTGGCATTGTTGACTCATAGTTTTTCTGAATTGGTGGATAAGGTCATGGCAGTTGAGGCTAATATTTAGGAGGGTGAGAAACTAGAAGTAAACCAAAAGAAGAGGCCATTGCCTTAGGGATTTTAGATTAGTACTAGCCAAGGTACATGGAGAAGGTTTGGTAATTTCAACGACCAGCAGCAGGATATGGGATATCGAGCCCATTAGGGAAATCGATCACGTCTTACCTGTCCTAGATGCCATAAGAGGAATTGAGGCCAGTGTAGGTATGAATCAGCTGGCTGTTACCGAGGTAGTAGGGTTGGTCATATAGCGTGGGATTGTTGTGCGAAGTTGACTCACACTCCTCGATAGTATCAATATCGAGGAAGTAACCAGGGATCCTAAGGTGGTCACCAAAGGGGCATCACCTAGGCGCAGGTGTATTTTCTTACGTCGGGAGATGCGGAGAACGCCGATGATGTGGTGATAGGTACTAGTTGCATTTTGTCAAATAGTGTTGTTGTGTTGTTTGACGTAGGTGTGTCTTGATGCAGCATGGAAATGTTATTGTGTATGGTTCTTGCCAACTTAAGGAGTATAAGAAGAACTATCTTACGCACGACTTGGAGCTAACAGCTCTAGTTTTTGCATTAAAGATTTGGAGGTACTACTTATGCGGTGAAAAGTGCGAGATCTTCACTGATCACAAAAGTCTTATATATGTTATCACCCAAAAGGAGTTGAATATGAGGCAGCGAAGATGACTTGAATTGATAAAGGACTACGACTGTACTATTAATTACCACCCAAGAAAGGATAATGTCGTAGCTAATGCTTTGAGTCAAAAGCCAGTGGGTGTGTCAGTTTTAGCAGTTTTTGTCCATCATCATATTAGGATGGACCTAGAAAATTTGGGTGTAGAGTTAGTGGAAATGAATTCACAGGTGACCATGGCCAGTTTGATAATTCAACCAACCTTGCTAAAGAAAAATAAAGCCGCTCAAACAAAAGACGTAGAGTTGAAGAAAATTATGGAGATAGTACGAAGTGAGCAACAAATGGACTTCAATATCTCTAAGGATGGAGTTCTCATATTTCACACCAGGTTTTGTGTGCCTAACGATACAGGGATTAAAAAGACAATTCTGGAGGAGGCTCATTGCTCTCTTTATACTGTTCATTCGAGAAGCACGAAGATATGTATATAGATATGCGAGAATCACTATGGTACAGCAACATGAAGAGGGAGATTGCCAAATTCATGGAACAGTGTCTGACATGTCAGCAGGTAAAAGCAAAGTACTAGAGGCAAGTCGGACCACTTCAACCACTTGATATCCCTAAATGGAAGTGGGAGCATATCTTGATGGACTTCATGTCAAGGTTGCCTTCAATGGTGCATGGACAAAATGTCATCTAGGTAATAGTGGATCGGCTGACAAAGACTGGACACTTTGTTCCAATCATAGTTAGTTATTCTATGAATAGGCTAGCAGAGCTTTATGTGTAGGAGATTGTACGACTTCATGGCGTTTTGCTTTCCATTGTCTCAGATCGAGATCCACGGTTCACTTCTCGATTCTGGAGGAGTTTGCGGGATGCCTTGGGATATCAACTCACTTTCCATACCATGTTTCATCTGCAGATAGTTGGGCAGTCTAAGAGGACCATTTAGAGTAGAGGATATGTTGCGGGCGTGTATGCTGAATTTTGGGGATAGTTGGATTCGCTATCTAACGCTCGTTGAGTTTGTGTATAATGACAGTTATTAGGTTAGTATCGGGATGACACCGTATAAGGTTTTCTATGGTTGCTGGTGCCGATCTCCATTGTATTGGGATGAGGTAGGCAAATGACAGATTTTGGGGCTAGAACTAGTTCATGTGACCTTTGCAAAGGCCAAGCTCATCAGGGAAAAGATTAAAGCAGCACAGAGTTAGCAGAAGAGTTACGCAAATACTTGCCGATGGGAGCTAGAGTTTAAGGTAGATGATATGATATTTTTAAGGATTGCTCCGATGAAAGGAGTGATGAGGTTTGGGAAGAAGGCAAGTAGAGTACTAGGTATATTGGGCCATTTAAGATCCTAGAAAGGATTGGTCCATTTGCCTATCGAGTGGCGTTATCCACAGCATTGTCTAGAGTTCATAATGTTTTCCATGTATCAGTGCTGAGGAAGTACGTGCTAGATCCTTCGCATGTGATAAGTTCTAAGCCTTTGATGATCAGGGATGCTTTGGCATACGAGGAGGTACTAGTTCAGATCCTGGATCGAAAAATACAGGAACTATGTACTAAGGACATACCGTTAGTGAAGGTCCTATGGCATAATCATACAGTTGAGGAGGCTTCTTTGGAATTAGAAACGGAAATACATCAAAAGTCCCCACAACTTTTCAGAGAGGTTCAGCACTAAGCAGGTAGGTCTCTGGTTTTGTGTGCAGGTTGTGTATGGTAGGTTTGTTTAGTATTATTAGTTGTTTATAGTTTTCGAATTTGGATGGTCTTTGGGAGAGTTTTGTATGATATTATAATCTCTCAAGACATTGTGTGTAACCACGGTATTTCTCCGCTATAAATGAGGGTAATTAATAAACTTGGGATGGGGCCAGTATATGGGTGGCTTCCAACTCCTTTGTAGAGGCGGATTGATATTTAAGAAAAACTCTAGAAGATGTGATGGGAAACAGTTAGAAAATTTCTAGGACATAATTTTTGCGAGGGGAGATTGTAGAAACCCAAATCCAAAAAATAAAACGAAATAAATATAAAAGAGAGAAATAAATGAAGAAGAAAGGAAAAGAAGGAAATTGGTTTGGCAAGACCCAAACCGTCGACGATTTTCTTAGAGTTTGGGAAAATCATCGCTGGTTTCAGTCAACTGCCAAACTATCATCGGTTGTCTAAGGTTAGGGAAAACTGTTGACGGTTTTCCTGCGAGTGGGCTTACGTAAGGGCTAAGCAACACATTATTTTTAATAACTTAAAAACTCTCCCTCCCTCCCTCTCTCTCTCTCTCTCTCTCTCTCTCTCCTTTAAGCTCACCCAAAGCTCGTGCTCGGTCTTCGATCACTCTCCTCCTCTTTCTTGGCTTCTCGGTTCATTTTCGGTGGCGAATCGAAAAGCTAGGGTTTTTTGTTTTTTGAATGGAATCAGTTTCTTTTTTAAGAACAAGTAAGAGGATTAAGCTAAGTCAGGTTTTAATAAGTTTGAACCGATTAAATTGCTTTCTAAGTAAGTATACTATGATTTCAAAGGTTGTTTCGAAAATCGACTGTTCAAAAATGGATTTTTCAAATATAGGATATATGATACAGTATTTTGAATAAAATGAACAATGGAAAGCTTGGTTATAAACTAAATATACTATGAGGTACTAGTTGGTTATTTACGAATTATGTTTAAATACTAAAATCATGTGGTAGGTGAATAATTGGTATAGTTATTGTGTAACCAGACTCGGGGTATGGTTGTGAAAATACTCAACTATTTTTGAAACATACTAGAATTGCCTTTGCAAAATATTGGGATGTGATATGACGGTTGGCGATCAGGTTTTATTTAATCACCGAGGGACAAGTTCTATTTAACAACTAGGGGTCGGGTTTTATTAAATGGCAGGTTCTATATGAAATGATATTTATAATACAATGTTTACTATTTAATTTGCATGATATGGTTTAAGAACCCTGAGGACTAGTTGTAGTGTGAGTACGGTACCGTTGTTAGGGAATTATTATGAGACCGTGTGTGTCCACACTGTACTGAGAGGTGTAGGGTGGTCTCCGCCATTTAGCCTACGTAAAGATGAAGTACCTTTCCTAGAGACCGGACTATGAAGTGGTAAGGCTAGCGGACCTTCAACTAAGTTGTCGATGTCTATAGACGTAGTTTCATATGGTTACTTTAACTGTGTCTAGGCTAATCCCCCAGGGCATAAGTCCAACCTTTGAGCCGCATAGCCCGTACCATAGGAGAAGTAAATGGTGTGCTAGTCCTAGGGAGTGTCTTCTATGCATATCTGTTGATTTATGTAAAAGGTGTTATTATTTATTGAACTGGTTCATATTGAGGAAGCAAATGCATATTTTTTGACTATAAAGGTGTGAGTATTTGTATATGAATTAAAATGCATAAATGTTTATAGCGAAGTAAACTCTCCGCTCGATGGCTTACTGAGAAAGGAGAGTACCTTGATAAGTATCAGTTGTAACCATACCAGGTTGCATAACATACTAGAGCAGAGGGGAGTTACATGTATAGGCGTGTAATCTCCCCTATCCTCAGGAACTTTCGCCTATAAATAATTGTGTGTGTGTGTGTGTGAGTATGGTTTTGGGAATGATTTTATAACTGTGGTTAATTAACAACTGATGATATTTTGTATACACTAAAATTCATGGTGGCCACACACTAATATTAATTTAATCAGCCTTACTGAAAAGTGTCTCACCCCAATATACAAATTAATTTTTAGGACTATCTCAAGATAGAGCTTACCAAGCTCCGGGGTGGGACGATAGCTAGTTTCAGTTTGTATGAGTGCCTGTAAGTGTAATGACCTGAAATTTCCATCCATTTTTTTTATATATTAATATAATTTTTCTGATACCTTGCATGAGCATAGCTGACATCATCACAGCCCGAAGTGGGATCGTGATATCCTGTGCATTTCATATAACACTTAAGCAGTAGAAGTACATATATATCAAACATATTCCAAAATACAATACCAGAATACTATATACCTAGCTGTACACATACTCACATATACATAACACTTCTAAAAAATTTCAAAATACCGTGGGCTCCGCATACCCGCCTAAAACTTGCCCCAAAAACTATGTCGACTCTACACCACCTCTACCTCTGAGTCAGCGCTGCTCGCTTCTCTTAATTACCTGAAATGATTAATAATGTTAGGGTGAGACACCTCTCAGTAAGGAGATATGTTATTACCAGTGTGTGGCATATGAGTTAGTTGACAACATATCATTTAATTAACACTATATACAATATACATTAGGAAAAACATCTGTATAACAACATATGCTTATGTCATTTAGAATATGAAAATTTTTGAGTTTTCCATTCAAAAGTACTTCTATCTATAATAAGTAATCTTTGTTTTCTATGTGTACTATACATAAACATAAATCTATAAACTTCCCCCCTAATGGCTATATATCATGACTTACCCCCTCATGATTGGGTTGTGCGGCCCGTAGGCAGGGCTAAACATTGGTTGGCCCTCCAGTGTTAGCCTAACTATATGCATATCTAGACGCCTATACCACGAAAGGACTGCTTCACCTGATCTGGACGCTAGGGAGCTCACAACTCTACCAGAGGGCACAATTGGTTGTACCATACTGACTCACTCGAAAAATGAGCAGCTCGAAAGCTATCCCAAGTATAGGAATTCTGTCGTGTAATATTAAGCCCAAGGGCTAGATCGTCTCCTCAGGGAATGCGTTTAATCTCAAATCTTACATTCTTCCAATCGAAAATAAAATTGTACTGAACTCAGTTCAGATTTAGGGTTTTTCAAGATTGTTCAATTTCACTTTTGATGAATTAAATGACACGTAATTTAAAACTCTAAACTAACATGCACTAAATAAAAGAAAACAAGAATAGAAACCTTAGTTTACTTAAAGAAACATTGGGACACGCACTAATTAAAAATGGGAACTACAAATAAGGAATTAAAACACGCTAGAATGGAAACTCTAATCTACCTAAGGAAACATCGACATACGCACTAATTAAAGATGGTAACCTAGAACATGGAATTAAAAACACCCAATAGAAACCGAACAAAATTACGGAATTAAATCAAGAATCACAATCTAAACACAAACACGGATTCAACGAGAATTTAAAGCACGCAAACAATGACGAAATATAATGAAAACATGAGTTTTTGCTCAACCCGACCCTAACTAAACCATGCTTCGGTAAAAAGACTGAATTTAAAAAAAAACAACTTCAAAACAAAAACACTCTTTTTTTTTCATTTTATATTTTCTCTTTTCATTTAATTACTTAGTTAGAAATAAAACGGAATTTAAATTGAAGGACTAATAAACAAATAAAAGAAACTAAATCAAATTCTTTCAACCTAATGACAACATTAATTAAGAGAACATAAACATAAAACAAAAATCAAAATTAAACTTCACTCAAACAAATTAAAAATTACTTAACAACCATTCAAAATAAGGTTTTCAAAACTCTACTAACTAACTAAATAAGAAGAAAGGAGTTATTTTGCTGCAATCAACAATAAAAGAAAGAGAAAAAAAAAATAGAGAAAAAGAGAGAGAAAGAGCTGGAAAGCTGGCTGATCTTGGAGGGGATTCTCGGCTGCTGTCAGTGCCGGAGTGGTGTTGTGGAGTAGCTCTGTTGATGTGGCGTCTGCTAGCAGCAAGTTACTGCTATGTTACTGCAAGGAGGGACCTCTCTGCTGTGCTGGAACAGAGTGGACAGTAGGGGCTGTTGTGGCTAGATGATGCCGAGAGAAGAGGGCTGCTGGAGTTGGAATTGCAGAGGCTTTGGATGCTGTTTGAAGGCTGGAGAAGTTGCTGCAAGCTGCTGTGCCGTGAAGGTCTGGTAGCTAAACTAAGAACAAGAGGGAGAGGAAGAGCAAGGGAAGAGAGGAGAGTTTGAGGGAGAGAAAGTAAAGGGAAGAGAAGTGAGCAAGATAAAAAAAAAAACAAAGCAAACTAAAGAAAAAGAAGAAGAAGAAGAAGAAGAATAAGAAGAAGAAAGGTGAGGAGAGCCGGCTGGGGGCAGTGCCCAACACTAGAGAAAGGAAAAAAGGAGAGAATAAAAAGGGGAAATTTGGTGCCCTAGGATCCAGATTACCCAGCCCGACCCGTTTGCAATGGGTTGACCCGGCAACTTGATTTTTTCATTTTTTTTTAATTCTCTGTTCGTTACAAATTCTGTTCTTCTGGAGCCTGTATCTCACAAAACTCAAAACATAAAAGTTGTAGATGATCCTTTTCTCTTTCTCTAGAAATTTGAATCGTCTCGATCGGAGCTCGGACGGAAAAGTTACGCACGAAATACGAACAGGTATCGGTTTTGATTCCCGGGAATTTTTCCTGCGACAAAAAATTACCAAAACTTCATAAATAGTGCAATAAAGTTCAAGAATAATAATTTTGGCACTTTGTTAAAATATTGAACAAATTTGGATATTTATTTAAAAATATAAACCGTAAAGCCCGGGTTAAACGCCCAATTACGCAGTTTTGACGCGTAATCACATACTATATCTAAAACGTATAGTTGCACTGTCTATATTGTATCGCAATAGTACCGTGCTCTGTAAACTACTGTATTCTATCGGGGTTTAATACTATATAATAATATTTTTATATAAGTCTAGCTGTTATACCGTGATTTTGTATTTTTGTAATAACCATGATCTTGTATAAAATGTATAGCCATGACGATATAATATCTGTATATTTGTATATTCTGTAGCTGGAATTCTGTATTCTATATGTCATGACTCTATATTCTGTATAATCTATATTACTGTACTTCACAGTTCTATATTGTCTATATCATAGTTCTATAAAATTCTGTATAGTCATGGTTCTGTATATTTTTGTATAATCAAGGTAAAAAAATACTATATAATCAACTTTGTAAAACACTATACAATCTTGTTCTAAAATGTACTATGTAATCATAATTTTGTAAAATACTATATATCATATAAAGTGTAGTTTTGTATAATTTTATATAGTCGTAGCTCTGTATATAAACCTGTATAAGTTATGTTTCACAACTCTATAGGCTATATAATCTTGTTTCTGTAAAACTATATAACATGTTTTTGTAGGAACTATATATAAGTATAATTCTGTACTCTGTCTGAATAATGTATACTATTTCAGTAAGTCTCATGCCATGCAACTAAATAAAATTCCTTATAAATATATTCTGTAAAGCTGTATAATTTTCATGCTTTGACCAAATACTATGCTATACTGGTAAAATGTCTGATAAAGTTGGTATAACATGTATTCCCCTTACCTGAATATCTAGCTCTAGATACTATTTAACAATCTTACACATGCAGCGTTCATAATTTTCAACACCTGAAATAACACCTATATAATCCCCAGTCACAACTAAATTTACCATAATAATTATCACATTCCTATTTTCCTTAACTCCACATATTCAACATTTCTAAACTATAATTTACCTGAGCTCCTAGCAAGATACTCATTGGGGTCCTCAACCCTTACATGCAAGGTTTCAAAAACATCCTAACCTTGAAAATATAATACCCTAGTTTTACTCCACAAAACACCAGTATATTCTCATACAACACAGAATCTAAATTCAGATAAGCTTGATAATACTAAAAATACCCAAATGATCAACTTACCCTGATTTTGGAATGGTGCCCAAGTTGGCCTAACCAAAAATCTACTCCAGCAGACTTGAAGATAATCTTTCTAGGAGTAACATGGCGGCTCCCGATCATTAAACCGATGAAGACGAAGTTGGAATCATAGAGAGAATGAGAGGGGAACGAATTTTAGAGAGAGAGAGAGAGAGAGAGAGAGAGAGAGAGAGAGAGGGGCAGCCTATATGCAATCCTCACTGAAAAATGTGATTTTTGGCCTTATATAGAATGCTTGTCCACGTGGCCTCATCGATGAATAACGTCTTCCCGTCGACAAGTCCAAGAAAGGGGTTCATTGACGAACACCTAACCCTCATCGGCAAGTTTCAGGCCCTGAAATCAGCTCTCAATAAGTTCTCGTCTACGAGACATGAGTCCACGTCGATGATCTCAATAAGGCTTCTCATCGATGAGTGCTCTACGTTCGTCGATGAGACCTTGCTGAGTCCCTCTTGAAAATTTATTTTTCTATCTTTCCTTTTAATATTTAATTACTATAATTCTTCAAGACTCTATATTCTCCGCTCCTTATAAAATTTTGTTATCGAAATTTGCTATCTGTATTGAAGAGCATCCATTGAGATAAACGACTACTTATTTTATTAATTACCCTCACTTATGGCAAAGGAATACTGTGGTTATAACTGCGGTTCTGTAAGATTACAAATATACACAAAAAAGAAAAAAAATTCTCACAAAACCAAAAACTAACTACCCTATAACCTAAAATACAACTATACATTCGTTACTCTGTACTGAATATAATAAAACGGTCGTTTTCTGAACAATACTGACTATTACTATACCCCACTAAATAGGTGTGGGTATTTTTGTCTGATTTCCTCCTCAAGTTCCCATGAAGCTTCCTTTATGGCATGATTCCTTTATAGGAATTTTACTAATTGAGTTTTCTTGGTGGGTAATTCCTGTTCCTTCCTGTCTAGGATATGTACTGGTGCTTCCTCATATGATAGTGAACCTTCGAGCTCTATCTTCGCATAACTTATCACGTGGGAAGAGTCTTGAATGTATTTTCTCAACATGAAAACATGAAATACGTCATGAATTCTAGATAGAGCTGGGGGTAGAGCTAGCCTATAGGTAACTGACCCCACTCTCTCAAGTATCTCAAATTGGCCAATGTACCTAGGGCTCAACTTACTCTTCTTCCCAAATCTTATAACTCCTCTCAGTGGAGCTACCTTAAAAAATACTCGATCTCCCACATCAAACTCTAACTCCCGGCAGCGAGTATCTGTGTAACTTTTTTACCGACTCTGAGCTGCACTAATTTTGTCTTTAATAAGCCGAATTTTATCATATGCCTACTGCACCAACTCTGGTCCTAATACTCTCCTTTCTCCTAATTTATCCTAGTATAATGGAGAACGACACCTCCTATCATTTAAATTCTTATATGGTGCCATCCCAATGCTGGTCTAATAGCTATTATTATATGCAAACTCGACCATCGACAAATATTGGGTCTAACTACCCTTAAAATCCAACACGTACGCTTGCAGCATATCCTCAAGTATTTGGATCGTCCTCCTTGTCTGCCCATTTTTCTGAGGATAAAAAATAGTGTTGAATGCTAACTATGACCCCATAGCCTCCTGAAAGTTCCTCCAAATTTGTGAAGTAAATCGGAGGTCTCAATCTGAGATTATAGATAGTGGCACACCATGAGAGCGCACTATCTTCTGAATATATGACTCTGTTAGTCTGTCCATAGAATAGTTAACTTTGATAGGGATAAAGTGAGTGGTCTTCATCACCCGATCAGCGACCACCCATATAGCGTTTTGTCCCTGCTGCGCTGGTGGTAACTCTGTCAAGAAGTCCATGGAAACATGATCTCATTTCCACTCAGGGATGTAGAGTGGCTGCATTTGCCTTGCTGATCTTTGGTGCTCATCCTTTATCTACTAGCACATCAAACACTGTTTCCCAAATTCGGCAATCTTCTTCTTCATGTCGCTCTACTAGAATGATTCCTGTAAATCCTGATCCATTTTAGTACTACTTGGATGCACGGTGTATAGCGATCTGTGAGCCTCTTCTACGATCATCCTCTTGATCTCAGCGTCTATAGGAACGCATAGTCTAGCACGGAACCACAAATTTCCATTAGTTCTGCTAATTCTGGATTACTCCTCTAGGAAGCTTTAATTCTTTCTTGCAAAGTAGGATATACCACCAGAATGGCAATGAATGCCTGGTGATCACCCTCTATCAACTCCACGCCTAACCTCTCCAAATCCATCTAGATAGGGTGTTGAATCTCCACTACTGGCAATACTGCTCCCACTAACTTTCGGCTTAGTGCATTAGCCACCACATTTCCTTACCCTGGGTGATAGCTAATAATGTAGTCATAATATTTAGTAAGTTCCAGCCATCTTATTTGCCTCATATTCAGTTCTTTTTTAGTGAAGAAATATTTCAAACTTTTGTGGTTTGTGAAGATTTCACATTTTCCTTTATAAAGATAGTGTCTCTAGATCTTAAGAGCATACACCACTGTAGTCAGCTCTAAATCATACACAAGATAGTTCTTCTCTTATTCTTTAAGTTTCTTGGATGCATAAGCAATAACTCTCCCATGCTACATCAACACACACCCGAGCCCCTTCGGAGACGCATCACTATAAATGAAAAATCCATCATCTCCTGATGGAATAGCCAACATCGGGGCAGTAACCAACTTTTGCTTTAACTCTTGAAAGCTCTTCTCACACTCCATTCAAACTTCGCATTCTTTCTCATGAGCCGTGTCAAAGGACTTGATAGTCTGAATAACCCATATACAAAGCGCTAGTAATACCCTGCCAGTCCTAGTAAACTTCTAATTTCTTAAACATTTCTCGGCCTCACCCAATCTACCACTGCCTCTACTTGCCTAGGTCAACAGCTATACCATTCTTGGATATCACATGCCCTAGAAAAACGACCTGCCTCAACCAGAATTCACATTTCTTGAATTTCGCGTACAACTTCCTTTCCCTCAATACCTGGAACACCAACCTCAGACGATATTCATGCTCCTCAAAACTCTTCGAATAAACCAGTATATCATCTATGAAAACCATAACAAACTGGTACAGATACTGATGGAACTGCCGATTCATTAGGTCCATATACACTGCTGGTGCATTCGTCATACCAAACGGCATAACTAGAAACTTGTAATGCCCATAACGGGTCTTGAAAGCTGTCTTCGAAAAATCCTCTGCTTTAACTCTCACCTAGTGATAACTTGACCGGAGATCAATCTTGGAGTAGACTAAAGTCCCTTGGAGCTAATCAAATAAATCATTGATTTGGGAAGAGGATATTTATTCTTTATCATTACTTTGTCTATTTTTCTGTAATCAATGCACATTCTCATGGTCCCATCTTTCTTTTTCACAAATAAAATCGATTCTCCCCAAGGCAACACGCTAGGCCTGATAAAACCTTTTTCTAACAGCTCATTCAATTGATCTTTTAACTCTTTTAATTCTGTTTGAGCCATTCTGTAAGGCGATTTAGATATTGGTGTCGTCCCTGAAAGCAGATCAATTGCAAATTATACTCTCGATTAGGTGGTAAGCCACGTAACTCCTCCAGAAAAATATCTGAAAATTCTTTAACCACTGAAATATTTGTAAGCTTTAATTCTCCCTCTGGTAAGTCCTTTACATAAGCTATGAATCCTTGAAAATTGCCTTGAAGCAACCTCCTCACCTGTAAAGCCGATACTAACTGCAGTGAGGCAAGCACACGCAATCCTACGAATCTAAATTCTTGCTCACCTTGGAGTCGGAAGCTCACTTCTTTATGATGATAGTCAATACTGGCATGATTAGCTATCAACCAATCCATACCCAATATCACGTCAAATCCCTGTAGGTCTAGTATCACGATATCAGCTAGTAGTACTTTCCCTTGAATGGCCACTAGAAAATTCCTAAGTACCTTTCTACACCTCATTATAGATCCAATTGGCGTGGCAACAGACAACTCTACATCTAACAGTTGTGCCTCAATTCCAGATAATTTAGCATAACCTGATAATACAAATGAATGGGTGACACTTGTATAAAAAAAAAAATAACAACTTTATATGATAAAGCAGTAAAAGTACCTGTCAAGACGTCTGCGGCAGTCTCGGCGTCTCCCAGCGTTAATGCATAAACCGTCGTCGGGGCTACATTCCTCTACTAGCCGCCACCCTTGGGTGCCTGATTATGTCTCTAGATCTATCTAGGGGCTGGTGCCTTATTCAGTGACAACTGACACTCCTATGCTATGGGTCTAGATCTTCCATAATTGTAGCAAACATTACTCCCCAACCGACATGCTCCTATATGTCTCCTACCACAAATTAGGAAAATAAGGTATGCCTGCTCACCTCGATACTCGTAATCTCCTCCCTCCTTTCTCTGAACTCTGCCAAATATATTTCCCCTCCAATGGCCTCATCTAGAACTCTTCAGAAATCCCCAAGATGCAGGCCTCTTTCTCTTAGTTAAGGTCCCCACATCCCTTTAGCCTGGTGATTCTGCATCTTTTTGCTCACTCTCCTCTGTTATAGTGGCCCTATCAACTAGCTCAAATAAGTCTTGCAGCTTTAAAACCACCACTTGTTTATAAATATCCCGTCTCAAACCTCTCTCAATCATCATAGCCTTTTTCACCTTATCTAAACAATATAAAGGGCGAAGCGTGATAGCTTAATAAACTTCGCTGTGTACTACTAGACTATAAGTTTTCCCTGAGTCAATCCCAGAAATTTTGCTACCTTTGCCTCCATGATGGTGTTAGGAAAATAATGATCAGAGAAGATTTCTTTAAATTGGCACCAGGTTATAGCTAATGGTGCCTGTTATTATTCCTCCAATAATCTCGTAGGCATCCACCACCTCTCAACCTCACTTGTTAGTTTATAAGTAGCATAAAGAACAGTCTGCTCATTGGTGTAATGAAGGACCATCAGTATTCTTGATCTCCTGCATCCAATTCTTAGCCACTGTAGGATCGGCTTCTTCTAAGAATGCTGGAGGATTCATCTTCGTGAACTTTTCAATAGTACAACCTTAATCTATTGATAGTTCTCCCTTCTCTCTAGAACTATATGCAATCTTAGTCATAACTTGCTGAGCCATGCTACATAGTACTGCGTCTAAATCACCACCGCCCGCACCAGAGGAGCCTGTTCCATCATCTCCACTAATGTGAGCACTGCTACCCCCAGCATCCATTCTACAATAAGATAAGCATAGTCTGAGGACCTTATCCGTATAACATAACCAGTATATTTATCAAATTTCAAAATCTCATAACAATAATTAATCTATCATCTTTACCCTTAATTAAGATTCAGTCCAGTAATTGAGAAACACAACCCGGCCATAGTTTACTATAACTTTCCTGAAATCGTCACCCCAGGAAAGACACAGAATCAACAACGGAAATTCTACTTCTGGATCACTAAACAAAACCCTAACCCTAAATACTTATCTTCATTTCCCCAACATTGATTCACTAAATTCCTAATTTATTTCTATACTCTGGTATTGTTTTCGTTGTACTCTATAGTCTACAGAACCTAGCAACTTAGGCTCTAATACCAAATTGTAACAACCTGAAATTTCCATCCGTTTTTTTTTCTATATTAATATAATTTTTTTGATACCTTGCAGGAGCATAGCTATAACGACCTGCTTATTTAATCATATAATAAAACATATTTAATAATAAAGTGAACCCAAACCCGTGGGTAATGGGGACACATCTAACATTCACAGTGGAAACGTAAGCAGTAGTAAATGTAAATCACATTCTTATAACCATAAAATATAAAATACCAGAGCCAACTACAATCCACTGTGTTACTGTATTCATATACAACCTAAAAAATATCCAAAAATACATCTAGGATCCCACAACAAAAATCTCCTGACCATGGTACAAAACTTATCCTCCTAGTAAGGTAGCACAATTGACTCAATGGCGGCCTCGATACTCCGGTCTTTCTGGGTTTCCTGAAAATTATTTAATGTTCAGGGGTGAGACACTTCTTAGTAAGGGAAAATAAACTAAACACAGTTGTGTGACAGCATGAATATTCGATGCAATTATACATATATAGTACATTTCATATGCTGGAAAACATTCATCATAACATAATGGAATAATCATATATTTCATAAATTCTAATAATTCATATTGATTATAAAATGTTTGATATAACTAATAATACTGAAAATTCACCCAGGATGAATAGTTAGCTGATCTCATGTATTACTCCCCATGATGGGTTGTGCAGCTCGAAGACGGGACTCGACAATGACTGGCCAACCATTATCGAGTAAAAAATATCTGTAAGTACGATGGATCGGCCACACCATGGTCTGGACTATCAAGTGGACGTCTACAACTCTACACTGAAAGTCACATCGACTATCCACCTCCCACCCCCTTATGGGGTGGTTAGCACAAATTTGAGCATAGATATCTAATCTATATAGCTACGGTTCCGTGCTCTTGAAACTGAATTAAACTAACATCTGGGTTCTGATAACATATAATACATGATAATATAGCATTTAATATAAATGGATTGATAGCATTTTCTATAATTTCATAAATACGGCCTTACACTGAACATTTCATAAATACGACCTTGCGTTGAAATCATACATAAAACACGGCCTTGCGCCAGCTATCAATCACGGCCTTGCGTCGAATATCTCACACATATCATTCTGAATAAATAAATTAATTATCATGTATTTCAAAATCATAATGTACTGTATTATTTCATAATTCCTAAAAACATACTTTACTCGTAAAATTTTTTATAACATAATACTTATCATGTAAAATTATATTCATGCCACACAATGCTGAGTAAAATCATTTATTTTATTCTAAAATTATGTTTCCCGTATAACAGTAGCATTTTCCCAAATATGCATTTTCTCAACAATATTCAAATATAATACATGCTTTCCTGAAAATAAATTTGCTAATAAAATTTACATGGAAAATAATTGCTTTAATTTATTCTCTTACTTGACACTCAGAAGAAAACCCCCCTAGAATACGCTCATCCTACACCCGTAGGGTTCCCCAAGCAACACCTTGAAACCAACAACTCTCAGAACTAAACTCCAGTATTTCTCCGTGAATAACGTTTCCTATAACTATGGAAAAGCCAAATTCTGAATATTTAGCCTTACCTTGAATCTGGGATAAATTTCAACTTACTCCCACTAACGATCTGCTCTAGTAGATTTGGAGAGAACTTTCCCAGGAGCGTCGTGGTGGCCCTAGATCATCGATCCAGCGAACGACAGAGCCAAAATCAAAAAGAGAAGAGAGAGAAATCGTAGAGAGGAGAGAGAGAGAGTGATTTTTTTTATTTTTCTACATTTAAATCCGAGTTTTAGGCTATTTATAGAAGGGGCTTCATCAACGAGCCATTTCACCTCGTTGACGAGGTCAATAGAAAGTTCGTCGATGAACTCTCCCCTTCGTCGACGAAATTTAGAGGCACCCAAAATATCCTCTTGGTATCTTCTCGTCGACGAGCCACATCACCTTGTTGACGAGGTTAAGAGATAATTCGTTGACGAACTCTCCCCTTTATTAATGAAATTCAGAGTTGCCCAAGTTGCCACGTCGTCGACGAAGTCTACTACCACCTTCCATTTTTCTTTCTCTTTATAATTTAAATACCATTATTCTTCAGGTCATTACAATAGCTTACATCATCACGACCCGAAGTGGGACCGTGGTATCCTGTGCATTTCATATAACACCTAAGCAGCAGAAGTACATACATATTCAATATATTCCAAAATACAATATCAGAGTACTATATACCTAGTTGCACACATACTCACATATACATAATAATTCCCAAAAATCCAAAAATACTGTGGGCTCCACAAACCAGCCCAAAACTCACCCCAAAAACTATGCCGACTCTACACCACCTCTACCTCTGAGCTGACCCTACTCGCCTCACTGGATCACCTGAAATATTTAATAATGGTGGGGTGAGACACCTCTTAGTAAGGAAAAACATGTTATTACCAGTATGTGGCATATGAGTTACTTGGCAACATATCATTTAAATAATACTATATACAATATACATCAAGAAGAACATCTGTATAACAACACATGCTTATGTAATTTAGAATATGAAAATTTATGAGTTTTATATTCAAAAGTACTTCAAATCTATATTCAGTAATCTTTGCTTTCTACGTGTATTATAAATAAACATAAATCTGTAAAATTCCCCCCTAGATGGCTATATGTCATGACTTACCCCCTCATGACTGGGTTGTGCGGCCTATAGGCGGGGCTAAACACTGGTTGGCCCTCAGTGCTAGCCTAACTGTATGCATATCTAGATGCCTATAGCACGAAAGGCCTGCTCCACCCAGTCCAGACGCCTGGGAGCTCAAAACTCTACTTAAGGGTACAATCGGCTGTACCATACTCTATCTCAGACACATGGTTGCACTATTTACATTATATTGCAATGGTGCCATGCTCTGTAAATTGCTGTATTCCATCAGGATCTAATACTATATAGTAATATTTCTATATAAGTCTAACTATTTTACCATTATTCTATATTTATGTAATAACAATGATCCTGTATAAACTATATACCCATGACATTGTAATATCTGTATATTTGTATATTCTGTAGCTGTGATTCATTATTCTATATGTCATGGCTTTATATTCTGTGTAAAATGTATTTTTGTACTTCATAGTTCTATATTTTGTACATCATAGTTCTACAAAATTTTGTATAATCACGGTTCTATATATTTCTGTATAATCATGGTAATAAAAACACTGTATAATCAACTCTGTAAAACACTGTATAATCTTGTTCTAAAATGTAATACGTAATCATAATTCTGTAAAATACTGTACATCATATAAACTGTAGCTCTCTATAATTTTATATAGCCGTGACTTTATATATAAACCTGTATAAGTTAAGTTTTATTAACTCTTTAGGCTATATAATTCTGTTTCTGTAAAACTGTATAACATGTTTTTGTAGAAACTATATATAAGCATAATTCTATACTCTGTTTAAATAATGTATACTATTTCTATAATTCTCATGCCACGCAACTAAATAAAATTCCATATAAATATATTCTATAAAGCTATATAATTTTCATGCTCTGATAAAATATTATGCTATATTCGTAAATTGTCTAATATAGTAGGTATAACATGTATTCCCCTTACCTGACTATCTAGCTCTAGATACTATTTAACAATCTTATGCATGCAACATTCATAATTTTCAACACCTGAAATAATACATATATAAACCCTAGTCACACAACTAAATTTACCATAATAATTATCACATTCCTATTTTCCCCAACTCCACATATCCAACATTTCTAAACTATAATTGACCAGAGCTCTTGGCAAAAAACCCATCGGGGGCCTCAACCCCTACCTGCAGGGTCCCAAAAACACCCTAACCCTAAAAACATAATACCCTTTACTCCACAAACCACTAGTATATTCCCATACAACACAGAATCTAAACTCAGATAAGTCTAGTAATACTAAAAATAACCAATTAATCAACTTACCCTAATTTTGAGATGGTACCCAAGTTGGCCTAACCAACAATCTACTCCACCAGACTTGAAGATAATCTTCCCAGGAGTAGCGTGGTAGCTCCCGATCATTGAACCAGCAAAGAACGAAGCCGGAATCATAAAGAGAAGGAGAGGGGAACAAATTTTAGAGAGAGAGAGAGAGAGAGAGAGAGAGAGAGAGAGAGAGAGAGAGAGGAGCCTGCATGCAATCTTTGCAAAAAATGTGATTTTAGGCCTTATATAGAATGCTTGTCCACGTGGCCTCATCGAAGAGCCACATCTTCATGTCAACGAGTCCAAGAAAGGGGTTTGTCAATAAATACCTTACCCTCATCGATGAGTTTTAGGCCCTGAAATCAGCCCTCTTGGTAAGTTCTTATTGATGAGACACGAGTCCACGTCAACGATCCCAGGAAGGCTCTCGTCGATGAGCATTCTACGTTCGTTGACGAGACCCTGCTAAGCCCCTTATGAAAATTTCCTTTTCTCTCTTTCCAATTATTATTTAATTACTATAATTCTTCGGTTCTCTACAATAAGAACTCTAATGTATTTAAGTTTTGTTGGAAGTCCTTGTGTCACGCCACGAACTCAAAAATGGGACCAAGGGTGCGATTTAGTAACCTAACTTGTATCTATATCATACAACATCCGTGATACTACACAATATGAGGGTCTGAGCCCATAAGGTTCATATATAGCCTATCCATCATCTCATACACAATGTATATGCAGCAAACCATAATAAAGTCTATACAAAGCAGGATATAGTCCCCCAAAATACATAACATACCCTGAGTGTCAACATAACCCAAAATGACTACCTGCAAAGGACCAGTACTTAAACAAGTATCTCTACACAACTAACCAACCACCACACTCCTGAATTGTTAGGATTCTAGTGTCAGTTACTCGAAGGATCTGAAAAAACTTTGCATGATAGGGGTGAGACACCTCTTAGTAAAGGAGAAACAAGTTATATCAGTGCGTGGATACATAAGTGTTATTTCAATAGCAAACATACATTTCACAATTCCAGTATTTTCACAAATATTGTTCTAGTATATATACGATACAAGGCAATACGATCTAGTGTCATCACACTCTTCGGCCTAATTCGGACTGTCTTGTGGTATTTCACATCCTTCGGCAAAATTCGAACTGTCTAGTGGTATTTCACACCCTTCGGAAAAGGTCGGTGCCCCTAGTAACCTGACATAGCATAAGCCCCTATAGCATTGAATGGGTGTAAATATGGTGTTTTCACACACTTCCGTAAAAACTGGTCTATCTAGTGGTATTGCACAGTCTTCGGCAAAAGCCGAACATCAAGGCTACGGTCTTATTCCGACTCGGTTCAATATCTCAACCTATGACATTTTAATCCGGCCTACTTTAATATATCCCCTACAGTATTATCCTGACTCGATATTTTCACAAAACCTGAAACATTTTGGAACTCGCGTTCCTATATCTCATTTGAATAATCGATAGCCTACGGTAGTTAATCAACACGCTTTTTCACACAAAATACATCATTCAAATTTATCATCTAATTCAACACTTATTTCGGCAAACAAATGATCACGTATCAAGTATTTCACAAATACAATTTAAAATAATCAAAGGTACGGTCATCCCTATATCATAGTTTATAACAATACAACATTTTTCAATTGAAACGGAGATGATACCCGAAGCCCCCAATTTTTACAAAAATCGTAAAATGAAAATCTCATAACTTCACCTAATAGATTTTTCCAAATAAGTAACCAAAACATTCATAGAATCATGAACTACCTTTTTACCTATTCAGATTACAAAAATAATTGATATAAACGGAAACCGCTTACCTTTCCCTCGAAAATCAAAAAACAAACTAAATCGGTCCAAAACAATGTCACGGGACCCCCAAAACTTAAAAATCGAAGAACGATACTTCAATATAATCATATCTACTACATATCTACCAAATGAAAAATGAAATCGGACTCTTACCTTGATTTTGGATCAAAACCCTAAAATCCTCGAAACGAAACTCCAATTCGCTATAACTATAGAGATTCTCCTCTTGATCCACGTGGTAACATCGGATCATCGATTCTGGTAACAAATAGCCCGTATCTTAGAGAGAGAGAGAGAGAGAGAGAGAGAGAGATAAAGAGAGAGTGTGGTTCGAGTTTAAGATAGAGAGAGAGAGATTTTGAGTTTTCTTAGCAATGAAGCAACAAAATATCCTATTTATAAACCCTTGACCTGGTCCAATTCATTGACGAGACGGTGCCTTCGTCAACGAATCATCTAAGCATTTCGTCGATGAACTGGTTCCTTCGGTCATGAACTCTATTTCGATATTTTACAACTCATTCAGTATCTCTTCATTGACAAGGTTCTGAATTCCGATAATGAAAAGTATAAGGGTCTTCGTCGATGAGAACAATGCCATTGTCGATGAAGCCTACCAAATTTACCTTTTTACCCTTCTATTATTTATTAAATACAAAATTCTCAGGTCGGGTTCTTACAACCTCCCCTCCTTACAAAAATTTTGACCTCAAAATTTGTAATCTCTCACTAGATAACTTATCCACATACCAAAACGTATACCCGATTCTAGAAAGAGTAGGTGGCCACCCACTTATGGCGAAGGAATACCGTGGTTACATACACAGTGTCTCGGGAGTTCACAGAATCACAAAACCATATCAGAGACTAACCACACATTAATACTCTAAACAGATACATAAAATACTTACCTAAATCATACCTGTAAACATTACCCTCAAAACAAATGTGGATATTTTCGACGTATTTTTGTCTCTAATTCCTAAGAAGCTCCATTAACCACTTGATTCCACCACAACAGTTCACTAATGGTATCTTCTTGGTATGCAGCTTCTGAATTTTCTGGTCAAGAATCTGAACAGGTATGTCCTCATATGCCAAAGCATCCTCAATCTCTAAGGATTCGTAACTAATCACATGTGATGGATCCGACACATACCTCCTCAACATAGATACGTGGAACACATCGTGAATCCGAGAGAGCGCTGGAGGTAGTGCAATCCTATAGGCTATTGGACCCACTCGTTCAAGTACCTCGACTGGTCTGATATACCACGGGCTCAGTTTGCCTTTCTTCCCGAATCACATCACCCCTTTCATCAAAGAAATTATCAAGAATATCTTACCCCCTACCTCAAATTCCAACTCACGACAGCGAGCATCCATGTAACTCTTCTAAAGACTCTGAGCCAATTTAATTCTAATCCTGATCAATTTGACCTTCTCAGAAGCCTGCTGTGCAAGTTCAGGACCCAATATCTTCCGTTCACTGACCTCACCCCAGTACAAAGGAGACCGAAACCTCCGACCATATAATGCCTCGAACGATGCCATTCCAACACTAGCTTGGAAACTATTGTTATAGGAAAATTCAGCTTATGGAAGAAATTGAATCTAACTACCGCCAAAATATAACACGCAATCCTGTAACATATTCTCCACGATTTGTACCATCTTCTCCAATTGTCCATCAGTCTAGGAGTGGAAAGCTGTACTAAAAGTAAGCTTCATCCCTAGTGCTTCCTGTAAGCTCCTCCAGAATCAAGAAGTGAACCTTGAGTTTCAATCTAAAACAATAGAAATCGGTACCCCGTGCATTTTGACTATTTTCTGCACGTATAGATCTGCTAGGCTACTTAAGGAGTAGCTAGCCTTCATCGATACAAAGTGAGTAGATTTAGTCAACCTGTTCATGATTACCTAGATTGCATTCTGCCCATGAAATGCTGGTGGCAACCCGGTGAAAAATTCCATGGAGATGTGCTCTCATTTCAGTTCTAGGATTCTCAATGGATGCAACGGCCCTGCCGGCCTTTGATGCTCAGCCTTTACCCGCTGACACGTTAGACATTGCCCCAAAAATTAAGCAATCTCCCTTTTTATGCCACTCCACAAGAATGATTCACACCAATCTCAATACATCTTTGTGCTGCTTGGATGTACCGTATACAAGGAACGATGCGCTTCCTCTAGAATCATCCTCCTTATCCCCTTGTCATTTGGAACACACAGTCTATTTCCAAACCTCAATATACCTCCTTCCAAGATGTTAAAATCTGTAGCCAGCCTCTGCTGCACCTTCTCTACAACCTCGACTAACTCCTCACAATTAGCCTGCGCGGCTTTAATCCTCCCAACTCTAATAATGTCGTCTAGATCACCAAGCTAGCAATGAAAACATGATGATTACCATCCACCAACTCCATACCAAGGCTTTTAAGATCCTGTCTGATATGATGCTGAGCTATCACTATCAATACTGTGGCATGTTCTGACTTTCGACTTAATGCATCAGCTACCATACTAGCCTTCCCTAGATGATAGCTAATAGTGCAATCATAGTACTTTATCAGTTCTAGCCACTTTCTCTACCTTATGTTTAACTCCTTCTACGTGAAAAAGTATTTGAAGCACTTGTGGTCTGTGAATATCTTAAACTGTTCACCGTACAAGTAGTGTCTCAAGATTTTCAGCTCATACACCACTACCGCCAACTCCAGATCATGCGTGGGGAAATTCTTCTCATACTCTTTGAGTTTCTGAGAAGCATAAGAAATTTCTTTCCCCTGTTGCATCAGCGCACATCCTAAACCCTTCAGCGATGTGTTGTTGTAAATCACAAAACCACCATCTCCAAATGGAATGGTTAAAATCGGCGCAGTGACCAATCAGTGTTTCAACTCCTAGAAACTCTACTTGCACTCGTCCTTCCAATCAAATCTCACACCTTTCCTCGTCAACCGTGTTAGAGGGCAAGATAACTTAGAGAATTCCTCCACAAACCACTGGTAATACCCAGCCAGTCCTAGGAAACTCTGAACATCCTGCACGCTCCTTGGTTTCACCCAGTCAACCACTGCTTCTATCTTACCTGGATCAACTGAGATACCACCTCCCGACACGACGTAGCCAATAAATGCGACCTGCTTTAGCCAAAACTCACATTTCTCCAACTTGGTATACAACTTCTTTTCCTGCAGTACCTGAAGTACCAACCTCAGATGGTTTTCGTGCTCTTTTGAACTCTTAGAATATACTAGAATATCATCGATGAATACCACTACAAACTGATCCAGGTATTCATGAAAAACTCTGTTCATTAGGTCTATAAATACTACTGGAGCGTTAGTCAACCAAAAGGCATGACCATAAACTTGTAGTTACCATATCTGGCTTAAAAAGTAGTCTTCGCAACATCCTCAATCCTAACTCTCACTTGATGATACCTTTACTGTAAACCGTTCTTCGAAAAAACTTGCGTTCCTTGTAGCTGCTCAAACATATCATCTATATGAGGTAACTGGTATCAGTTCTTCACTACTACCTTGTTGATTTGGCAGTAATCAATACTCATTCGAATTAACCCGTCCTTCTTCTTTACAAACAACACTGGAGCTCCCTAGGGCAAAACACTAGTTCGGATAAAGCCCTTATCTCGTAGTTCCTGCAACTAATCCTTCAACTCTTTAAATTCAGTTGGAGTCATTTGGTATGGAGCTATAGAAATCGGTGCCTTACCTGACAAAATTCAATAGCGAACTCCACCTCCCGATCAGGAGGTAAACTGGGTAAGTCTTCCAGAAATACATTCGGAAATTCGTTAACCACTTAGATATCTTCAAGCTTAAAATCATCTTAGGGTCGTTCCTTCACACAAGCTAGGTACCCTTGCCAACCGCCCAAGAGTAACCTTCTTGCCTGCATAGCTGACAGAATCTATGGCATCAAATGCACCCATGATCCCATGAACTCATATTCATGCTCCCCAGGAGGTCTGAACACCACCACGTTTCTACGACAGTCGATCACAGCAAAATTGGAGGATAACCAATCCATCCCCAATATAACATCGAACTTGTACATGTCATATACCACAAGATTCACTGGTACCGACTGAAATTAGGAATAGCTTCCCAAAAGGGGGAGTGAATCGGATTTAAAAAAAAAAATAGTCCCTTTAGGTAATTAGTTCTTTTAAGTTGTAACTCTTAGAAACAATCACAATCAACATAGTAAGATCAAACACTCAATTTATGTAACAATATATGTGAAAATTTGCTGCACTCAATATAAGCCCTGTATCACAATTATTCTTCTTCCCAATGTTCAATTTTTAAATAAACTTTCAAATTAATAGGTCAAGGATAATCAACCAACGTAGTCCCTTTCGATTTTCGCAATCAATGTTGATTTATCCAAAACGAATTACCTTCCGGTCTATTTAATAACCAAACATTCAGAATTGAAATTAAAAACAACCACGCAGATTATATCTTTAAAAAAAAGTAAAGAGTGGAGTAGATAAAGAAGACCAAATTTTTTTACGAGGTTCAGCTTCAACACAGCCTACGTCCTCACCCTTGGCAAAACCACCAAAAGATTCACTATTACCATTCTTTTATTAGCCGGAACAAAACCAGTTACAAGCACTCCTTGGGTAAGGCTAGAGCATGCCTTCTCCAAACAATCTCCCCTCTTTTGGTCCAACAATTCAATACTCAAATCATCAACAAATCCTATTACAAAGATAGAAAACAAGATGTACAAGAACTTGCTCCTCAAATAGCTGGTTAATACAAATTTGAAACACTTATGCACTTTAGTAAATTCAGAATATGAATTTCAGAATGAAGCTCTTAGAAACTTATCACCATAGCTGTCTTTCGATGAAAGAATCAACAACTCAGTGATCAAACACAATGAGAGATTCAGAAAAAATTCTCTTAATTTCGAGCAAAGATGAGAGCAATTTGAAGCACTTTCAGAAATTGAGAATGAGAGAGTAGGACAGTAGAATATGATTTCTTAATGATCTTGATAGAAATTAATGTGCCTTAGGGGTATTTATAGATGTAGAAAACCTTCTTGCTTATTCCCCAAGAATACTCAGAGTTGTTTCCTTATATTAAACTTATTTGAGTTTCCAAGCATATGAATTTCAAAAATTATATTTGTTAGAAAACAGAAAAATGTCGCGAGGCAGATGACTGTGAAGTCCTGGCAATCGTCTGTCCATTTAATATAACTATAAAAACATAGGCAGAAAGGTGGCAGTCATCTGTCCTTTGAGTGGCAATCCTTTATCACCAGAATATGAGGTGGCAATCGTTTGTCCATATGGTGACAGTCGTCTGTCCATGTATAATTTTAAGCCTTTCAATAACATAGAAGGTGGATAGTCGTCTGGTGAAACCTTCACAGTTTTCTCACTTTTCACTGGCAGTCATCTATCAGAGCCTTGACAGTTGTCTGTCAGGCTTCTGTATTTGAGTTTTAAGCCTTGTTAATTTGGCCAGTCGTCTGTCGATTTATAGACAGTCGTCTGTCCATTGAATGTTTTCCTTTTCTAGTCAATTTTTGATTTCTCCCACATTGTTGCTTGGAATATAGATTTGTTTTATCTTTAAAAACATATTCCAAGTTTTATCTTAAGGTCCCTAAGTCTCTTTGCTTAATGAGCTTCAAAATGAAAACTTCATATTTGAATAAACTTAAAGTACTTACAAAAACTTTTCTTAAGTACTTAAAAATTCTTCTTATTCTGAACTTTCTTTATTACTAGTCTCTAATCTCTTAGAATTATCTGAGCTTTCATCTCTTTAAACCCTCTTAATATTTCTTCATTGATTCAGACTTTGAGCTCTCATGTTGATCTTCTTTAATCATCATGCTCTTATGGTCTTCAGACTTTGATCCATGCTACATAAGTACTTTCAACCTTGATTCCTGAGAAAATACAATACTCAACCGAAGCATGTTAAGTCCTACTTGTTTGTTAGCATCAAAATAGAGTATTAAACCTTGTAAGGCCAACAATCTCCCCCTTTTTGATGATGACAAGCAAGAAGCAGAAATTTGAGTAGCCTTAAAAAGACTCCCCCTTTCTATAAGCTTCATCTTAATAGAATCAAAAGTATTTTCGTTAGAATCAATAGTAATTTCATCAATCATTTCTTTATTTCAAAATCATTCATTATTCAAGTTCAAGTATGTCAATTAATAAAAAATAAACCTTGTAAATATATTTTAAGTTCAAGCTTAATTTTTGTTTAGCTCAATTTTTGTTAAACTCAATTTTTGCAAAACACTTCTCCCCCTTTGACATCGATCAAAAAATAAGATGATCAAGTGCAAATTTCATTTTAAGTATATGTGATACCTGTGTTACAATATAACGTAGTAACATCAGTTGATTAATGATTATGCACAAGTGATAAATCATAACACTCCCCCTGTCAATCAACACACTTAATAATTTCTTTTAAGTCATAAGGTCAGAAGTTTCAAAGTTTTCAGAGTTATCATTAACATTAGAACTTATAATACATCAAACTAAAAACAAAGCATTTCAAAGGTTCAGGATTTCAGAGCTAGAAACAAATACGTATAAAAACTCATAGTCTTTGCTTACACATACTCCCCCTTTTTACAACAAAAAAAAACATTTACAATTTGAGCATGTGTAGCATATAAAATAGCAAAAACACTATCAAAAGTCTATTTTTCAGAGATAGTGTCACTATTTGCAGCAATTCCTTTTCCTTTGGATCTTCTTCTTCTTCTTCTTCTTCTTCTTCTTCTTCTTCAGTTACTTCTTCATCATCTCCTGCATCTTCTTCTTCTACTTTTTCTTCCCCTTCTCCTTCACCTTCTTCATTTTTAGCTTCTTCCTCATCAGTATTTTCATTACCCTTATTATTTGAATCAATGTCATGTGTAATGACATGATGCTCTATCTTAGCAATATGATTGTCTAACGAAGTATACTTGTCATCAATGGTTGAGAGTTTATCTTGAAGAGAAGCAAAATTTTCTTGCATTTCAGAACTAAAGCTAGTATAATTTTGTTAAAATGGAGCAAACCAAGGTGGCATATCAGCTTCTTCAGGAGCTGGACTCCTTTCTTCATGTGTAGGTCTTGCTGGTCTATTGCCCCAGAACATCCAACCCTCAGTATACTTTTTGTAACCCATTCGTTTCAATGTAGTAGATGAGGAAACATGGTAATAGGTTCTTTTTACTATTTTTGAAGCTGGAGAGAGGACTTGAAAATGGGCAAAGATTAAGGAAAGAATACCGCCATATGGAAGCCCAATTCTAGGAGATTCAAGCTTCATCACCATCCACTTTAGCATAATACTGGATAGGTCTAATTTCTTCCCTTTTAGTAAGCACCACATAATAAAACAATCAAAAAATGATATATGATCAAAGGATCCAGACCTCATAATTATATTGTATGCAATGATTTTATGCAACATTTGTGCTTGAAGATAAAGCTTCTTATATGGTGGAGGATGTCCAAAATAAATAGGTGCATCATTCATCACGAGAGGCAGAAATTCTTGTGGTGAAAATCCTTGTTCCATGGTCCATTGCTTCTCAACTGGGGTACACTCAAAATTTCCATGCTTGATATGAAGAATTTTCCGTAATGAGTGTGGGGTAAGTGTAATCTTTTGACCATAAATCTTAGTAGTAATTCCCACTTCTTTCTTTACCAAGTTGGAATAAAAAATATTAATCTGATATGGGTAATACCCTTTCACTTGATGAAGAAACTTGTCCCATCCTATAGCTTGGAACATTGCAATAATTTCAGGAAAATTTTCCTCAAAGAAAGTGACGTCTAAAATCTTATAGAACATTGGTTCAATTGTAGATATATGATTCTAATACAATGATTTCACATGTGAAGAGACCAGCCATTTTTCTACGTCATTGTTGCTTGTAGGCTTTGAAGAAGACGATGAGGCTTTGTCCTTCTTTCCCACAATTTTGGTACGAACCATCTTGATGAACCAATTGAAATGCAGAAACCCTAGATATGTATGGAGTAGATGTGTGATGGATGGTCGTTGTGTATAGCTTAGGAGTGAAAGAACTATGAAGAAAGAGAAGAGAAGATGTTAGAGAAGGGAAGATGAATGGACAGACATCTATAGGGTTTAAAAATCGTGTTTTTAAGTGAAAGGAACACCACCCACCGTGAGACAGTTGTCTATCACTAATTGGATAGTCATCTATCCACATACAGTAGCCTACTAGTCATCTACTAGCTTACTGGCAGTCGTCTGTCTACTGTCTTTTACACAGACAGTAGCCTGCCAGTCGCCTGCTAGCTTACTGACAGTTGTCTGCCCTAACTAATTGAACTTCTTCCTTTTTAGTTAACCTTTCTTATATGTAACATGCTTAATTCTCGTCGAATAAATACAAATTGATCCTCAGCTAATGGTTTGGAAAATATATCAACAAATTGAGCATGAGTATTGACAAATTCAAGAACTATTTCTTTCTTGTCTACATTATCTCTTAAAAAGTGATGACATACATCAATATGTTTAGTTCTTGAATGTGATACCGGATTCTTTGAAATATTTATAGCACTTGTATTATCTTATTTTATGGGGATTGTTTGGTATTGAATTTTGAAGTCCCTTAATTGTTGTTTCATGTATAAAATTTAAGCATAGCAACTCCCAGCTGCTATGTATTCTGCTTCAGCTGTAGATAATGTTACGAAATTTTGTTTCTTTGAAAACCATGAAACTAATGAGTGTCCTAAAAGGTGGCAAGTCCCACTAGTGCTTTTTCTATCTATTTTGCATCCTACATAATTAGCATCTGAATAACTCATCATTTCGAAATCAGTTCCTTTTGGATACCATAACCCTAAATCTAGTGTGCCTAGCAAATATCTAAGGATTCGTTTTACTGTTGTTTGATGTGATTCCTTAGGAGCCGATTGGAACCTAGCACACATACACACACTGAATATTATATCTGGTCTGTTTGCTATTAACTAAAGTAAGATTCCTATTATACCTCAATAATGCTTGGTATCAACTTGTTTCCCTCTTTCATCCTTGTCTAGACTAGTTGAAGTGCTCATGGGAGTTCCTATAGGTTTACTTTCTTCCATATCAAACTTCTTTAACATGTCTTTAATATACTTAGTTTGATTTATGAAAGTTTCATTTTTAGCTTGTTTGATTTGCAAACCTAGAAAGTAATTTAATTCTCCCATCATGCTCATTTCAAACTCTCTTTGCATTAGTTATAACAAATTCATTACACAAGTCTTCCTGAGTAGCTCCAAATATAATAACGTCAACATAAATTTGTGCTATAAGCATATTATTATCTTTGGTTTTTATAAATAAAGTTGTCTATCTTTCCTCTTGAAAAATTATTTTAGAGTAGAAATTTGCTTAGCCTATCATACCAAGCTCTAGGAGCTTGTTTCAATCCATATATGGCCTTAGTTAGCTTAAATACATGATTTGGATTTTTAGAGTCTTCAAAACCTGGAGGTTGTTTAACATAAACTTCTTCATTAGTATAGCCATTTAGAAATGTACTTTTTACATTCATTTGGTATAATTTGAAGTCTTTATAGGCTGCATAGGCAATAAGCATCCTTATTGCTTTCGATCTTGCTACAGGAGCAAAAGTTTCTTCATAATCAATGCCTTCTTCTTGATTGTAACCTTGTGCTACAAGCCTAGCTTTATTTCTTACAACTACCCCAGTTTCATCCTTTTTATTTCTAAACACGCATTTAATTCCTATGATTGACTTATCTTTGAGTTTAGGTATAAGTTTCCATGCTTGACTTCTTTCAAATTGATTTAGTTCCTCCTGCATAGTTATGATCCAAGATTCATCTTTTATGGCTTCTTCTATATTCTTAGGTTCATCTTGAGACAAGAAAGCATAATGATTACAAATGTTTTTTAATGAGGCTCTAATGGTTATTCCTTTTGACGGTTCTCCAAGAATTTGGTCTTTTGTGTGACTTTTAGCATATCTCCATTCTTTAGGTAGTTCTAGATTTTCAATTGTGTTTTCTTTTGGGGTTTCATTATTATTTTCTTCTTTCATTTTAATAACTTCTTCTTTATGTGAAATATTTTCTCTTTCATCAATTTTATTTTTGTTAACATGATCATTTAATTCATCAAATGTTATGTGTATTGATTCAATAATTGTAAGAGTTCTTTAACTGTAAACCCTATAGGATTTACTATTTGATGAGTAACCTAAGAAAGTTCCTTCATCAGATTTTGCATCAAATTTTCCTAGATCATCTTTAGTATTAAGGATAAAGCATTTGCAACCGAATACATTAAAGTAAGAGATATTGTGTTTTCTTCCTTTCCATAATTCATATGGTGTTTTGTCTATACTAGATCGTAAGGATACTCTATTTATTATGTAATAGGCTGTATTGACTGCTTCTGCCCAAAAATACTTAGGTAAATCATTTTCGTTTAGTATGGTTCTTGTCATTTCTTGTAGGGCCATTTTGTTGTGGAGTCCTAGGTGCGGAAAAATTATGGTTTATTCCATATTCATTATAGAATTTTTAAACATTTTTGTTTTTAAATTCCCTACCTTAATCACTCCTAAAGTTTGTTATATTATAGCCCTTTTCATTTTGTAATTTCTTACATAATGTAATAACATTGTCACAGGCTTCATCTTTGTTTGCTAGGAATAATACCTAAGTAAATGTTGAATAATCATCCACTATTACAAAAACATATTGTTTACCTCCTAGGCTTAAGGTTCTAGTTGGACCAAATAAGTCTAGGTGTAGCAATTCTAGGGGTCTTTTTATAGATATGTATTTTTTCTTTTTTGAAACTTATTTTAACTAGCTTTCCCTTTTGGCATGCATTACATATCTTGTTTTTATGAATTTTGTATTAGGTAGTCCTTTGAGAAGATTTTTTTTTTTTTATAATTTGGATAATAGGTCCATGCTAGCATGTCTTAGTTTCCTATGTCATAGCCAACTTATTTCATTCATTGCTGCCAAACAAGTTACATTCTCATTTACTAAGTTCTCAAAATTTATACAATAGACATTGTTTATCCTATGAATTATAAACAAAGTTTCATTGTTCTTAGGATTTTGAATAATGCATTTTTCTTTGTTAAATGTTATTTCAAACCCTTTGTCACTTAATTGGCTAATGCTTAAAAAGTTGTGTTTCAATCCTTCTACTAAGAGCACATTATTAATAGTGAGAGAAGGTTTTTTACCTATTTTTCCAATGCCAATAATTTTGCCCTTGGTATTGTCACCGAAAGTAACATATCCTCCATCCTTTTGCCTTAGAGAGGTAAATTTGGTCTTATCGCCGGTCATGTGCCTTGAACATCCACTGTCCAAGTACCACTTATCCGTTGATGGTGTTGTGCTAAAGCATACCTACAATGGAGGATTTTTTGTGTTAGTCTTTGGAACCCAAATTCTTTTAATTTTCTTTGTTTTGTAGTTCCATTATTGGCTTTCCATTACCCTTGCACTTTAACATACTTTCTCTTTAAGTGGCAATTAAAGATTATGTGACCTTTAGTCTTGCACATATAACAAGTGGTGTGTTCATGTTTGTTGTTTGAGGAAGTGCTAGCATAGTGCTTGGCCTCCTTGATAAAGTATCCCATGTATAATTTCTTATTCTTTTTATTTGTCTTACCATTATAACCTATCCCTTCTTTATCTCCATGTAGCCTTTGTTGGCCAATCATTTTTTCAAAATTATCTTTACCTTTGGTAAAGTTATATATAATTTTCTCTTTATCCTCTACGAATATCTTAAGTTCATTTACTTCTAAATCTTTTTTATTCAAACTATCTTTATGAGTTTTGCTTAATTCTTGAGTTACTTTATTTACTTCCTCTTCTAACTTCTAAATACAAGTGTCTTTTTGTTTTTCAATGATTTTGAATGATTCAAGTTGCTTTAATAGTTCTTTATTTTGATCTTTCAAAGTTATATTTCTCTTAGAAATTTTTATTAATCTCTTAAGTAAAGAAAACAACTCAGCTTGCAATTCCTTATAGGAAGGCATGCTATCACATGACTCATCATACGACTCATTATAAGATTCTGTAAAGGAATAGTAGGAGTTTACCTTTTCTTCATTCGCCATGAAACATATGTTTGGCATCTCTTGTCCGCTTGATTCATTTTTTGTCTTGCTGGAGCTTGAATCATCCCACGTAGCTTTCATAACTTCCTTCTTTTTCTTCTTGTCTTTTTTGAGCAACGGACAGTCTAATTTGATATGCCCTGGTTTCTTGCAGTGATAACATATCGGAGGTTCATTCTTACTATTATTTTCCTTCCTACTTGTCTCTCCTTTTTCAGGTTTCTTTTCATTGAACTTCCTAGGAAATCTCTTATTTCTTCTATAGAACTTACCTAGTTACTTAGTGATGAATGCTAATTCATCTTGATCTAAGTCACTTGTCTCACTTTCCTCTTCACTAGAGCTATGGCTAGACGCTTTTAGTGCAATGGATCTTTTATGCTTTAGTTCAAGATTCCTTTCTTTTAAGGTCATTTCATAGGTAAGAAGTGAACCTATGAATTCATCTAAAGAGGTAGTCTTAAGGTTTCTACCTTCAGTGATAGCTGTAGCCTTTGGTTCCCATATTGAGGGAAGGCCTCTTAGGATTTTTTTTTATCATTTCGTAGGTAGTATGAGTTTTCCTTAAGGCACTTAAGGAATTTATTATGTGGTTAAATCTGGTGTACATACTTGATATTGTTTCATCAAAATTCATCTTGAATGCTTCATACTCGCTTGTTAACATGTCTATCCTATTGTCTCTAACATCAATAGTTCCTTCATATGTCACTTCTAATTTGTCACATATTTCTTTAGCCGTCTTGCTTGCCATGACCCTATTAAATTCGTTAGCATCTAAGGCACAGTATAAAACATTTATAGCACTTGAATTGATTTGAAGCATTTTATAGTCTGAATCAATCATTTCCCTTTTTTATTTTGGAATTTTTTTTCCATCAACTATTTTAGTGGGAATAAGGTCTCCATCCATAACTACTTCTCATGCTTTGCAATCCATGTGTTAGAGATAGATTTACATTCTCTTTTTCCAAAACGTATAATTATGTCCACAAAAAAATTGATGGACGGGTTGAGGATTGGCCTTCACCAAAGGGTGCTACTTCTATATTTGCCATTTGATCTTTTTATAGTTTCTTGTTAGGAATTACTATAACTAGTCTCTGATACCAATTGAAATTAGGAATAGCTTCCCAAGAGGGGGGGTGTGAATTGGATTTTTTTAAAAATAGTCCCTTTATAATTAGTTCTTTTAAGTTGTAAATCTTAGAAACAATCACAATCAACACAGTAAGATCAAACACTCAATTTATGTAACAATATATGTGAAAATTTGTTGCACTCAGTATGAGCCATGTATCATAATTATTCTTCTTCCCAATGTTCAGTTTTTAAATGAACTTTCAGATAAATAGGTCAAGGATAATCAACTAACGTAGTCCCTTTCGGTTTCCGTAATCAATGCTGATTTATCCAAAACGAATTACCTTCTGGTCTATTTAACAACCAAACATTCAAAATTGAAATTTAAAACAACCATGCAAATTATATCTTTAAAAAAAGTTAAAGAGTAAAGTAGAGAAAGAAGAACACAGAGATTTTTACGAGGTTCGACTTCAACACAGCATACGTTATCGCCCTTGGCAAAGTCGCCAAAGGATTTACTATTACCATTCCTTTTATCAGCCAGAACAAAACAAGTTACAAGCACTCCTTGGGTAAGGCTAGAGCCCGCCTTCTCCAAATAATCTCCCCTTGTTTGGTCCAACGATTCAATACTCAAATCGTCAACAAATCCTGTTACAAGGATAGAAAACAAGACGTACAAAGAACTTGCTCCTCAAAGAGCTGATTAGTACAAATTTGAAACACTTATGCACTTCAGTAAATTCAGAATATGAATTTTAGAATGAAGTTCTTAGTAACTTATCACCGTAGGTATCTTTCAATGAAAGAATCAACAACTCAATGATCAAACATAGTGAGAGATTCAGTAAAACTTCTCTTAATTTTGAGCAAGGATGAGAGCAATTTGAAGCACTTTCAGAAATTCAGAATAAGAGAGTATGACAGCAGAATATGATTTCTTAATGATCTTGATGTAGAAATCAATGTGTCATAGGGATATTTATAAATGTAGAAAACTTTCTTGCTTATTCCCCAAGAGTACTTAGAGTTGTTTCCTTATATTAAACTTATTTGAGTTTCAAAGTATATGAATTTCAAAAATTATATCCGTTTGAAAATAGAAAAATGTCGCGAGGAGATGATTGTGAAGTCGTGGTAGTCGTCTGTCCATTTAATATAACTATAAAAACATTGGCAGAAAGGTGGAAGTTGTCTATCCCTTGAGTGGCAGTCGTCTGTCTCCAGAATATGAGGTGGCAGTCATCTGTCCATATGGTGACAGTCGTCTATCTATGTGTAATTTTAAGTCTTTCAATAACATAGAAGGTGGACACTCGTCTGGTGAAACCTTCACAATCTTCCCATTTTTCACTAGCAGTCGTCTGTCAGGCTTCTATGTTTGAGTTTTAAGCCTTGTTAATTTGGCCAGTCGTCTGTCGATTTACAGACAATCATCTGTCCACTGAATGTTTTTCTTTTCTAGTCAATTTTTAATTTCTCTCTCATTGTTGCTTAGAATATAGATTTGTTTTAACTTTAAAAACGTATTCTAAGTTTTATCTTAAGGTCCCTAAGTCTCTTTGCTTAATGAGCTTCAAAATGAAAACTTCATATTTGAATAAACTTAAAGTACTTTCAAAAACTTTTCCTAAGTACTTAAAGTTGCTAGTCTCTGATCTCTCAAAATTATTTGAGCTTTCATCTCTTTAAACTCTCTTGATATTTCTTCATTGATTCAGACTTTGAGTTCTCATGTTGATCTTCTTTAACCATCATGCTCTTATGGTCTTCAGACTTTGATCCATGCTACATAAGTACTTTCAACATTGATTCCTGAGAAAATACAACACTTAACCGAAGCATGTTAAGTCCTACTTGTTTGTTAGCATCAAAATAGAATATTGGACCTTGTAAGGCCAACACCGACCTTCCCTGAATTTCCACCGAGTAGTTTCCTAACATCTTCCTACATATCAACACACTCGTAGACGGTGTGGCCACATACAACCCCTGATCCATCACTTGGGTTTTGGCCAGACACAGTTTCAAAAAATTTGCAGATATAAAGGAGTGGGTTGCTCCTAAATTGAATAAAACAACAGCTTTTTTTCAAAGAAGTAACATGATACCTGTCACCATGTTGCTAGCGTGTTCTGCATCTGCAAGAGTAAGAGAGTATACTCTTGCTTGAGCTATGTTTCCCCAAGGCACCTAGTTTTGCCCTCGATTTTGACTCGGTGCAGCCATACCCATCATCGGTGTAGGATATTTTCAAGATACATGGCCTGGTTCGCCACAACGGTAACAGTTACCCATGACTGGCTAGCATTCCCCATCATGCCACTTATGACACTTGGCACAAAGCACGGGAGATGGATCCCCAGCAAACCCTGTCGTTTCGTATTCTGGCGATTTCCTAAACCATAGTTCCTCTTCTTCCACTGTCCCTATCTAGAACCAATCTGAGAACCAGAAGGTACCAGCCTCTTCTTTTGATCCTGTGCCACCTCATCCTCCTAGAGACTAGCCTCAACTATGGCGAAATTCTCCCCTAGAACCAGAAACTTTCAAATTTGCAACATTCCTATCAGCCTATGAATGTCCTTCCTCAGACCCTTCTCGAACCTTTAAGCCTTTTCGTACTCGTTCGAGATCATACACGGCATAAAGGGAGACAACTCAATGTATCTAGCTGCATAACTCTGCACTATTAGGGTCCCTTGAGTCCGACTCGATAACTCATCTACCTTTATGTCACGGAAGAAAGTCAAGAAGTATCTCTTGAAGAACACCTCCTTAAAGCGACCCCACGTCATCCCAAGTAAATCGACTCTCTGCTCCTTAAGTTGACTCACAACCACCAACCACCCCTTAGCTTCTCCTGCCAACTCAAACATAGCATATAGAACTTTCTGCTCGTTAGTGCAATGTAGAACTTTTAGTATCTTCTCTATCTTCCGCATCCAGTTCTCTGCCAAAATCAAGTCAGATCCTCCTATAAACGTTAGAGGATGTATACGGGTGAACTTCTCAATGGTGCAACTGGCAGCCGTAGGTGGACGCTATCATCCCTTAACACTTCGTCCGATCTCTTGCATGATATGTTTAGTCAAACCTCGAGGCACAGAAGGTGACCCTTCACTCGCAGTCCCCTCCGAACTACTATCCTAGTTGCTCTCTTTGGGCTTCATACTAAAATAGTGTATTAATAAATTAGCATTCCTATATCATAGCACAGTTAACACAATCATTTGTAGAATAATCATGTTAAACTCTAGACTCTCAGACCTAGGTCTTCCCTACTGCACAAATATGAAACCATTAATGGTTTGCTGTGATTTTACTGAAATCGTCATTCCAGGAAAAATACAGAACACAGTCTATGAGCCCCTGTCTAGCTATAAGACAACCCTCGACCTACTCTACCCATTCCCTACATCCTATACTCTGGTATGTTCACAAAGTCATGCTTAACCAAGTCTATAAGACCTAACAACCTGGTTAGCTCTAATACCAAGATGTCACTCCTCAAACCCGGAAATGGGACCCAGTGTGTGATTTAGTAACCTAACCTGTCCTTGTATTATACAACATCCATGATACTACACACAATATAAGGGTCTGACCCCATAGGGTTCACGTATACCCTATTCATCATCTCATACACAATATATATGCAGCCAAAAAAATTCAACCTAATACGTTCATAAAACCATACCAGAGTCTATACAAAATAAGATCTAGTCCCCCAAAATACATAGCATACCTCGCATGTCTACATAACCCAAAATGACTACTCGATAAGAGACCAATACTTACACAAGTACCTCTACACAGCTAACCAACCACCACGCTCCTGAACCATTAGGACTCTAGTGTCGTGTCACGCCCTGAACCTAGAAATGGGACCCAAAGGTGAAAATGTAAACTAACCAGTCCCTGTATCATACAAAACATTCAAGATATAGAGCAGGGATGAGGGTCCGACCCCATGGGGTTCTCAGGCACCCTATACACATCCAACACAATAGAATATATACAGTAGAAATATAGTCATTCTATACACATATAGTACCATACCAGAGTCTATATAAGAGTAGAAACAAGGCTTTAACACAAATGTACAAACGGGTGCCCAATACATCTCAAAATGGCAACCACCAAAACACAATCCTAGCACTTACCCAAGCGTTAACTGTAGTACACCGGCCACTACGCTCCCTACACCAGGACTCTAGTTTCGGTTACTCGAACGACCTGTAAAAATGTACGTATAGTAGGGGTGAGACACCTCTTAGTAAGGAAGAACACATGTTATATCAGTGTGTGGCATTTAAGTGTTATCACGATGCAACATAGACACAGTTAAATGCAGTTCCAATACTAATTTCATAATAGTGCATACACGCACACACACACATGATCAGCAAACCCGGTGTCATCACACCCATACGACATTGGCCCATAGCCAACCCGTGAACATAGCACCACTGGCATATGGCTAGTCCCCGACTCCCATGGCTTCGTACCAGCGCTAAACTGGTGGATCTACACCTTTCGGATTGATCTGCCAAAATAGGCTCATGTCCTTGGATATAGATCCGGACGCTCTACCAATCTATGGCCAGTGATTTCATATGCCCTCGGATATAGAGTCTGACACTCTCAGTACCTGCAACAATTCAGAACCGCGTTCCTACTAGCATTTCAACCAATCACACATACACATGCATGCTCATATAACCAAACAAACATACGCATTTGGTAATCTAAAATCATGGTTTTTCAAACACATACAGTTTAAAACAAGTCAAGGCACGACCATCCCAATAACATAGTATAAACCAGTATATACGTTCGGTTTTCAAAAAAACCAGGGATGCAACCTGTCATCCCCTTTTTCCCAAAACTGTAATCATGAAAAACCCATAGTTTTCCTCGTTAGATCCCCCCAAATGAGTAGCCAAAACACACATAGGACCGTGGACCATAGTTCCACCAAGTCTGATTTCAAAATAATTGATATAAACACAATTCCCATTACCTTTCCCTAAATAGAAATTCCTGAACTATAAGGCCCCTAAACAGTGAATCGAGTTCCAAAACCTACAATCAATAGTACCAAAGATACTCACAACACTGTTTTCTACTAAACTACTGGATCAGAATTGAAAACCAAGTCTTACCTCGATTTTACCCCGAAATCCAAAAATCTCCGAAACGGGATTCCGATCCGTAGATCTTGTAGAGAATCCTTCCATAATCCTCGTGGTAACTTTAGATTTATGATTCTTACGACGAACGATGAAGAAATATAGAGAGGTAGAGAGTAGGGAGATTTTTAGAAAGATAGAGAGAAGATATTTAAGTTTTCTTAGCTTGGAAGTAATGAAACTTCTATTTTTAGCCCTTTGACCTGGCCACTTCTCATTGATGAATTGCATCCTCATCGACGAGGCTCTATAGTATTCTCGTTGATGAGACCAAGACCTTGTTGACGAGTCTGGGATCTCTGATTTTTTGAAACCCCCCGACTTCTCCTCATCGATGAGCCTCTGAACTTCGTCGACGAGAGATACAAGGCCTTCGTCAACGAACTCTGGCTTTGTCAATGAAGCCTATTCAAATTCTAATTTTATCGTTCTCTTATTTATTTAACCCACCAATCACGGTTCGGGTTCTTACAACCTCCCCTCCTTACAAAAATTTCATCCTCGAAATTTTCCATCTCGCATTCACAAAGTCATACATACAACTCCAGAGAAACTGGCGACTACTACAGCGTAGCCCCATCATACACATATATACACACCCTCACTTATGGCGTAGGAATAGTGTGGTTACATCATAAACTATCTCAGAAGTTCACAATAAACACACTCCTGACGTCCAACCACCTATCCCAACCTATAGTAAGATGACATACCAGTACTCAAAAAAATTGCGGACACTTTCGGCTTATTTTTGTTTCCAGTTCCCAAGAAGCTTCCTCAATCTCATGGTTTCGCCATAATACCTTTACTAATGGTATCTCTTTGGTACGAAGCTTCTAAACTTTATGGTTCAGAACCTAAATAGGTATCTCCTCATACGCTAAAGTATCTCCAATTTCCAACTCATCATAGCTGATAACATGTGAAGGATCCAACACGTACCTCCTCAACATGGATACGTGAAACACATTGTGGATCCTTGAGAGTGCAGGGGGTAGTGCAATCCTGTAGGCTACCGGACACACTTGCTCAAGTACCTCGAATGGTCTGATGTACCTCGAGCTCAGCTTGCCCTTCCTCCCAAATCTCATCACCCCTTTCATTGGAGCGATACGCAGAAATACCTTACCCCCCACCTCGAACTCTAACTCACGACGGCGAACATCTACATAACTCTTCTGCCGACTCTGAGCTGATTTAATCCTCTCCCGAATCAAACCCACCTTCCCAGGTTCCTGCTGCACAAGTTCAGGTCCTAAAACCTGACATTCACTGACCTCGTCCCAACATAAAGGAGATCGACACCTCCGACCATACAAAGCCTTGAACGGTGCCATCCCAATACTAGCTTGGAAAATGTTATTATAAGAAAACTCTACTAGTGGCATAAACTGTATCCCGGTACCACCAAAGTCTAACACACAAGTTCACAACATATCTTCCAAGATTTGTATCATCCTCTCCGACTATCCATTAGTCTGGGGGTGGAATGATGTACTGAAAGTAAGCTTCATCCCCAGTGCCTCCTGCAAGCTCGTCCATAATCGAGAAGTAAACCTTGGATCTCGATCTAATACAATGGACATCGGTACTCCGTGCATTCTCACAATCTCATGCACATACATTTCAGCTAGCTTACTCAAAGGATAGCCAACCTTCATCAGTATAAAATGAGCATATTTCGTCAATCTATCCATGATCACCCAAATAGCGTTCTGCCCGCGAAGTGCTGGTGGCAATCTGGTCACAAAGTCCATGGAAATATGCTCCCATTTCCACACCGAAATAGGTGAAGGCTGCAACGACCCTATCGGCCTCTAATGTTCAGCTTTCATCTACTGACATGTCAGACGTTGCTTCACGAACTGAGCAATCTGCCTCTTTATACCAGACCACCAGAAGGTCTCGCGTAAATCTCGATACATCTTTGTACTACCAGGATGTACCATATACAAAGAGCGATGCGCTTCCTCCAAAATCATCCTTCTGATCTCATCATCGTTTGGAACACATAACCTGGTCCCAAACCTCAGCACACCTCCCTCAAAGATGTTAAATTCCTTAACCAGTCCCTACTGTACCTTTTCCATGACCTCTTCCAACTCTGCATCACTAGCTTGTGTGGCCTTTATACGCTTAAACAAAGTTGGCTAGACCACCAAACTAGCAAAGAAAGCCTGATGATCACCAGACACCAACTTTATACTCGAGCTTTCCAAATCTTGTCTGATGTGACACTAAGTTACAACCACAGATACAGCCGCAGGTCCTAGCCTCCGACACAACGCATCAGCCAGCACATTAGTTTTCCCCGAGTGATAACTAATCGTGTAATCGTAGTCCTTAATCAACTCAAGCCATCGTCTCTACTTCATATTCAACTCCTTCTGCGTGAAGAAATACTTGAGACTCTTATGATTAGTGAAGATCTCACACTGCACACCATACAAGTAGTGTCGCTAGATCTTCAGTGCATGAACTACAGCAGCTAATTTCATATCATGCGTAGGGTAATTCTTCTCATACTCCTTAAGTTACCGAGAAGCATAAGCTACCACCTTACCTTGATGCATAAGCACACATCACAAACCCTTTAGAGACGCGTCGCTATAAATCACAAACCCACCGTTCCATGAAGGAATGGTCAAAACCAGAGCAGTAACTAGCCAGTGCTTCAACTCCTGAAAGCACTACTCGCAATCACTAGTTAACTCAAACTACACCCCCTTCCTGGTTAATCGAGTCAGAGGTCCAGATAATTTAGAGAACCCCTCCACAAACCGATGATGGTAACCCGCCAGTCCCAGAAAACTCTAAATCTCTTGCACATTCTTCAGCCTCACCCAGTCGACCATAGCTTCGATCATGCTAGGATCAACTAATATACCATCACAAGTAACCACATGGCCTAAGAACACCACTCGATCCAACCAAAATTCACACTTCTTCAGTTTAGCATACAACTTCTTCACCTTCAAAGTCTGTAATACTAACCTCAAATGGTCCTCATGCTCTTCCGAATTCCTTGAGTATACCAGAATATCATCAATGAATACCACCACGAATCGATGCAGGTACTCATGGAAAACCCTGTTCATCAGATCCATAAACACCATCGGAGCATTTTTCTACCCAAATGGCATAACCAAGAACTCGTAGTGGTCGTATCTGGTTCAAAAAGCCATCTTCGCTACATCCTCAAATTTAACCCTCACCTGATGATATCCTGACTGCAAGTCGATGTTCGAAAAAACCCACGTCCCCTGCAACTGGTCAAAAAGATCATCGATACGAGGTAAAGGATAGCAATTCTTCACAGTCACCTTGTTAATCTCATGGTAATTAATGCACATGCACATCGACCCGTCCTTCTTCTTCACAAACAATACTGGAACTCCCCAAGGTGAAACACTAGGTCAAATGAATCCACTGTCCAGTAATTCTTGCAACTGCTCCTTCAACTTCCGAAGTTTTGCTGAAGCTATCTGGTATAGAGCTTTAGAGATCGGTGCCTTGCCAGGCAGCAATTCTATCGCAAACTCCACCTTACAATCCAAAGGTAAACCAGGTAAATCATCTGGAAACACATTTAAAAACTCGCTGACTACCTGAATATTCTTAAGCCTTAACTCATCCCGCAGTGGTTCCTTCACACAAGCTAAGTACCCTTGACACCCGTCCAAGAGTAACCTCCTCACATGTAGTGTCGACAGCTTATGTGGCGCTGGACGCACACACGATCCCACGAATTTGTACTCATGTTGCACAGGAGGTCTGAAAACTACTACCTTCCTACGACAGTCGATCACATCATAACTGGAGAACAACTAATCCATCCCCAGAATAACATCGAACCCCGACATGTCGTATATCATGAGATTCGCCGGTAGCAGCTTCCCCTGAATTACTACTAGGCAATCTACTAACATCTTCCCACAGAAAGATACACTCTCAAATGAGGTGGTAGTAGATAAAACTTCGTTAATGTCTCAGGTCTCAACCCCACACCGTCCCACAAAATTCACAGATACAAAAGAATGGGTTGCACCCGAATCAAACAAAATCAAGACCTTATTTGAAAGCAATAATAAGGTACCTGCCACTACGTTCCCTGCATGCTTAGCGTCCGCTGGAGTAAGAGAGTATACTCTAGTTGGAGCTGTATTCATCTAAACGATTCCGCGAGGTATCTAGTTGCTCCTTCGGTTCACACTGGATGTAGGCACGTCTCACTTCGGTGCACGACAATCACGAAACATGTGGCCTGGCTGGCCACAACTGTAGCAGTTACCTCCAAATGATCGACACTCACCCTCGTGCCATTTGTAGCATCTGGTACAATGACCACTAGTCCGAGTCATCTAAAAATCCTGGTGCTCGGTATTCTGACAGTAACCTAAGCCCTTGTTCCTCTTCTTCCATGATCCCTGACGAGATCTTGTCTGAGAACCAGAAGGTACTATCCTCTTCCTCGATTCCTAATCCACCTCGTCCTCTTGGATACCAATCTCAATTACTGTGACTTTATCTACCAACACCGAGAACTTGTGGATTTATAGCATACCCACTAGTCTGTGGATATTCTTCCTCAGCACCTCCTCGAACATCCAAGTCTTCTCATACTCGCTCGAGATCAAACACAGCGCAAATCGGGACAACTTTATGTACTGAGTTGAATACCCCTGCACTATCAAACTCTCCTGAGTCTGAGCAGAAAACTCATCTGCCTTCGCATTACGTATAGAAGCAGGAAAGTATCTTTCAAAGAATACCTCCTTGAAATGGCTCTATGTCATCTCCTTAGGATTGGCTATCTGCTTCTCCAGCAGACTCACCGTAGTCCACCATCAACCCACCTCCCCAGATAGCTGGAAGGTAGCATAAAGGACTCGCTGCCTATCCGTGCAGTGCAAGACCTCCAAGATCCTCTCAGTCTTCTCCACCCAGTCCTCTGCTATGGTTGGGTCAGGTCCCTGAGAGAACGTTAGAGGATGCATACGCGTGAACCTCTTAATGGTGCACCCCACGATAATAGAAGAGCGCTCGCATCTTCTTAAACTCCACCCAATCTCCCGTAACACCTGCCTCATCAAACCTCAAGGCACACAAGGAGACTCATCACTCGCAGTCTCCTCGGAACCACTTCCTAGGTCATTATCCTTGGGCTCCATTCTGCAACATAATAGGAATCTATCAGTGTCTCTACAACACGTACAATTAACACAATGATCTAAAACTAATCGTGTTAACTACTCTTTGCCAGGTCCAGGTCTATTCTATCATATCGACACGAAAGTCATCAATGGTCTGCCTGACTTTTACTAAAATCGTCATTCCAGGAAAAACACGGAATACTGTCGACAAATCCTGGTCTAGCAACTGAACAACCCTCAACCAACTCTACCCAGATTCAACATCTTATACTTTGGTATGTACTCACAGCTAAGCCTAACCAAGTCTACAATACCTAACAACCTAGTTAGCTCTGATACTAAGCTATCACGCCCCAAACCTGGAAATGGGACCCAGGGGTAAAAATGTAAACCAACCAGCCCCTGTATCAAACAAAACATCCAAAATACAGAGCAGGGATGATGGTCCGACCCCATGGGGCTCTCAGGCACCCTATACACATCCAACACAACAAAATGTACGCAACGGAAATATGATCATTCTATTCACATACAGTACCATACCAGAGTCTATACAAGAACATAAATAAGGTTCTATCACAAATGTACAAACGGGTGTCCAATACATCTCAAAATGGCAACCCACCAAAACACAATCCTAGCATTTACCCAAGTGCTAACCGCAATGCACCGGTCACTATGCTCCCTACACCAGGAAGCTAGTTTCGGTTACTTGAATGACTTGTAAAAATGTACATACAGTAGGAGTGAGACACCTCTTAGTAAAGAAGAACCCATGTTATATCGGTGTGTGGCATTTGAGTGTTATCATGATGCAACATACACATAGTTAAATGCAGTTCCAGTACTAATTTCACAACAGTGTATACACGCACACACACACATCATCAACAAACCCGGTGTTGTCACACCCATCAACCTGAAGCTGGCCCGCAACATACAGCATTGGCCCTTAGCCAACCCATGAACAGGGCGCCACCGGCACATGGCTAGTCCCCGACTCTTATGACATCGTACCGGCGGTAAGCCAATGGATCCACACCCTTCGGTATAATTTGCCAAAATAGGCTCACGCTCTTGGATATAGAGTCAGACACTTTGCCAATCTATGGACAGCGATTTCATACATCCTCGAATATAGAGTCAGACACTCAGTACCTAGAATAATTGGGAACCGCGTTCCTATTAGCATTTCAACCAATCACACATACACATGCTTGCTCATATAACCAAATAAACCACACCCATTTGGTAATCTAAAATCATGGTTTTTTAAATGCATACAGTTTAAAACAAGTCATGGCACGACCATCCCTATAACACAGTATAAATCAGCATGTACGTTCGATATTCAACAAAACCAGGGATGCAGCCTGACACCCCCTTTTTCCCAAAACTGTAATCATGAAAAAATTATAGTTTTCCCTATTAGATACCCCCAAATGAGTATCCAAAACACACACAAGACCGTGGACCACAGTTCCACCGAGTCCGATTTCAAAAATAATCGATATAAACACAATTCCCCTTACCTTTCCCTAAATAGAAATACCTAAACTCTAAGACCCCTAAACAGCGAACCGAGTTCCAAAACCTACAATCAACAGTACAAAAGATACTCACAACACTATTTTATACTAAACTACCGGATCGAAATTGAAAACCGAGCCTTACCTCGATTTTAAGTCGAAACCCAAAAATCTTCGAAACGGGATTCTGATCCGTAGAACTTGTTGAGAATCCTTCCACAATCCTCGTGGTAACTTTAGATTTATGATTCTTGCGACGAATGAAGAAGAAATCTAGAGAGATAGAGAGCAGGGAGAGTTCTAGAGATAGAGAGAAGATATTTAAGTTTTCTTAGCTTGGAAGTAATGAAACTTCCATTTATAGCCCTTTGAACTGGACACTTCTCGTCCACGAATTACATCCTCATCAACGAGGCTCTATAGTCTTCTCGTCAATGAGACCAAGACCTCGTCGACAAGTCTAGGATCTTCGATTTTCTGAAACCCCTCGGCTTCTCCTCGTCGATGAGCCTCTGAACTTTGTCAACGAGAGATACAAGCCCTTCGTCGACGAACTCTAGCTTCGTCGACGAACTCTGGCTTTGTCAACGAAGCCTATTCAAATTCTAATTTTATCCCTCTCTTATTTATTTAACCCTCCTTTCAAGGTTCGAGTTCTTACATGTCAGCTACTCGAAAGACTCGAAAAACATTTGTATGATAGGGGTGAGACACCTCTCAGTAAAGAAGAAGCAGGTTATATCAGTGTGTGGATACATGAGTGATTATTTCAACAGCAAACATACATTTCACAATACCAGTATTTTCACAAATACAGTTCTAGTATACATGCGATACAAAGCAATAGAATCTAATGTCGTCACACTCTTCGGCCTAAGTCGGATTGTATAGTGGTATTTCACACCCTTTGGCAAAAGTCGGTGTCCCTAGTAACCTGGCATAGCATAAGCCCCCACGGCGTTGAACCGGTGTAGATCTGGTGTTCTCACACCCTTTGGTAAAAATTGGCCTATTTAGTGGTATTGCACACTCTTTGGCAAAAATTGAACATCAAAGCCTATGGTCTTATTCTGACTTGCTTCAATATCTCAGCCTACGACGTTTTAATCCGTCCCGCTTTGATATATACCCTATAGTATTATCCCGACTTGGCATTTTCACAAAACTTGGAACATTTTGGAACTTACTTTCTTATATCTCATTTGAATAATCCACAGCCTACGGTAGTTAACTGGCACGCTTTTCCGCACAAAATACATCATTCAAATTCATTATCTCATTCCACACTTATTTGGATAAACAAATGATCATATATCAGGTGTTCCAAAAATATAATTTAAAATTATTATTGGTATGGTCATTTCTATATCACAATTTATACCAATATAAAGTTTTCCAATAGAAATGGAGATGATACCCGAAACTCTCAATTTTTCTAAAAAATTATAAACCAAAAATCCCATAATTTCACCCTATAGATTTTTCCAAATAACTAGCCAAAACATCCATAGAATCATAAACTATAGTTTTACCGATTTAGATTATAAAAACAACTGATATAAACAAAAACCCCTTACCTTTCCCTGAAAACCAAAACATGAACTAAATCGTCCAAAACAACGTCACAGGACCCCCAAAACCTAAAAATTGAAGAACGATACATCAATATAATCATCTACTACATATCTACAGAATCAAAAACGAAATTAGACTCTTACTTCAATTTTGAATCAAAACCCAAAAATCCATGAAACGAAATTTCAATCCGCTTTAACCATATAGATTCTCCTCCTGATCCATGTGGTAACGTTGGATCGTCGATTCAGGTAACAAATAACCTGTATCTTAGACAGAGAGAGTGTGGTTCGAGTTCTAGAGAGAGAGAGAGAGAGATTTTGAGTTTTCTTAGCAATGAAGCAACAAAATATCCTATTTATAGAACCTTGGCCTGATCCAATTCGTCGACGAGACGACGCCTTCATCGACAAATCATCTACGCATTTTGTCGACGAACTGGTTCCTTCGGCGACGAATCCTATTTTGATATTTTACAACTCATTCAGTATCTCTTCATCGACAAGGCTCTGAATTTTGGAGATGAAAAGTATAAGGGCCTTCGTCAATGAGAACAATGGCATTGTCGACGAAGCCTGCTAAATTTACTTTTTTACCCTTTTTTATTTATTAAATCTAAAATTCTCAGGTTGGGTTCTTACACCTTGGATTTGTAATGTGTTCATATGGACTAAGTTAGTTTTCTTTCTTTTTGGTTGGGATGTAATTTTAAAATTGGGAGACTTCTATGTATGTTAGCAGTTTAGAACTCTGGTAATGTTTTGGAGAATGTATCATTTATTTTTGCTACTTTTATATGATGAATATGGTAACAGGTACAAAGACGTTACAAAAGTAGCATAGCAGGCGCCATGTGGCTGGTCGGGCATTACACCCCTCCCTTCTCTCTTCGATTTTGGCTTCGTTTAAGTCCGATTCGACGACTAGGAACAACCACGAGGATCTAGGGAGGATTTTTTTCAACTTAATCGAAGCGAAATCACAATTTGGGGTTTTGGGGCACCACTCCAAAACTAAGGTAAGTAAGGTATTTTAGGGTTTAATTGTTAATTTGGAGTATATGGGGCCTAGGAAATGCTAAATGAGAAATATTTTGGGGGTTGAGTTGATTAATTTGGGGAAAAAGTAATTTCAGGATTTTGAGTTTCGAATGTCATGGGGTGTGGATTTAGGGTTGTTAGTAGACCTTGTTGACTATATGAGTTCAATCCAATTTTAATAATGACAAATCACTTGGTATTTGATCTGTACTTTGAGATTGTGAACATGAACTATATTAAGCATGCACAGAAGGATAACAAGTCATGGAAGACATGAAGATTAAAGCATACATATCTTGGCACAATCCATGGAACTCAAAGAGTATAAGAATGAAGATGCAAACAACAAGTTCAAGATCATCGTGGGAATGGGTATTTAGAACTGAATGTACTTACATTTCATATAATTTAATTTGAGGCTTAACATATACCCTAAATTGACCTTAGGACTCATGCATTTCAAGAATATCATTAGGGGATATCTATGGACATAGAAATATTTTTAAAACCCCAGAAAATATTTTTATAAAAAGGCCAAGAAATAGAGCAAAACAGATTTTTTGAACCAAAAAGAAAAAATCTAGGAATTGGTCACTTCACTAGACCGAACTAAATGTTCAGTCGCCTGAAGTTGCAACTTCAGAAGACCAAAGTTACGCTAAGTCATCGGAAAAATTTCTTGAGAAGACCAAATATTAAGTTCAGTCACCTAAAAAATTTATGGTGAAAAATATAACCTAACAAAAGCACCTCAAAAGACTGAACTCATACTTCATTCATTTGAACTTGACACTTTAGAAGATTGAACCCTAACTTCAGTCGTCTGACCTTGTGGCCAAGTTATTTTTTTCAAAGCTCTAAGGAGCTTCAGTCATTTGGGTCTTTAATCTCAGTCGTCTGAACCTGCGAGAAAGTTTTAAAAATTTAATTTTTAATGCAAGAACACGCGAGCTATTTCTTTTATCCAATGGTTATGATTGGTTCTAAGGGTAAGGAACCTATATATTGACCATCTAAACCTTAGTGCTAAAGCTAAGATCAACAAGAATAAGAAGAACGATAAGAAACAACTACAAGAAGAAGAAAATCAAATCTTGGGAATACGATTGAGCATATTAGCACAGCTCGGGAGATCACACTACTGAGGTTATGATTCAGATTTCAAATCTTATACTGCACATTTGAGTTAAAGCTACTTTGATCCTCAAAAGGTTTTGTTCTGATTATTGTACAAGCTTTTTGATATTGAGGTTTGGTAAATCACACTACTTGTTAATAATTAGTCTCATAGAGTTCTTCATATAAACTGATCTACTTGTTGATATTTAGTTTTCAAAGAACTTTTCATCTCTAAATCTTTTATTGAATATAAGCTGAGTGATTGATCTTGAGTGTACTTACTGATAGATTATTTTGATAAGATCAATACTTGGGAAAAGCTTTCACCATTAATTAAACGTTTTTGAATCAAGTGTGTATTCCGTTAAAGGATCTATATTTTAGATATCTTAAAACAACTTGATTAAATATCCTTAGGGTTCAAAACTATATATTTTATTGAGGGATATTTTTTGGAAAACATTATATTCAGTTTTTTATCTTTGGAAATCATATTATATGTATGTATATATTTGCATATTACAAAGATCATTTTGTGATTGAATATTTGAAAGTAAGTTTTTGATTTAGATATTTATAATATTCAAGACAAACTTTTTAACAAGATCATATTTGATATTTGTGCATCTTATCTTCAAAGCTATTACTCATACAAATATTTTGGAAGAATTGATAAAAGAGAAATTTTGTGAAGCATATTCATTCATTAACGATTGTATCATTAGATACATATTGAGTTTCAAGTTTCATCATATGATTATGTATTATAAATTTTAGTTGTACTCACTAACTTTGTTAGAAGCAACATTGAGTGTTTTGCAGATTTGATATTATAATGTAATCAAGGTTTGGGTTGTGAACTGGGTTTGAGGAGAGAGCTGTATCTTTTGTAAGCAGTGGAGTAAAAGGAAGTTGTACCTCTTGTAAGGAGCAGATGTAAGGGATGCTCCATCCCAATTTAAGGAGAAGAGATTTTAGTGGAATCCTTGAGTGGGTTGCTCAAGGCAAAGACATAGGCTGGGTTGGATGAACCTCGTAAAATCGTGTTTGCATTCTCTCTTCCCTTATCTTTTTATTTTCTGCACTACATTTCATTACTCATATTTCATGTGTGTATATTTGAATAACCTCACACGCACTTAACTGGGTAAAAAAAATTCATTGTCAAAATAAGTTCAAATCAGCCTCAAACTCTTGCACTTAATTTGTTAAACATAAAAATTGGGATTAAGTGGTAAATAAGTTTGAAAATTTTTAAAATGCCCAATTCACCCCCCCCCCTTTTGAGATTACACCTAAATCAACATTTGGTATTAGAGTGGGTTTACATAGACTTAATAGCTCATTTGTAAAAAGATCACTTGACACACATCGGCGTAACCCCATTCGATGAGAGACACTCATCCACTAAACCACCAATTTTCTATGGTGTAATTACACCTATTAGAAACGTAGGATGAGCATATACCTATTAAATGTAGATTGGAAGGTATGGAAAATAGTTACTAAGGGAAATCATGTACCCATGAAAGTAATTGATAAGGTAAATGTACCTAAAACTAAAGATGAGTATACTGAAGAGAATTGAAAATCAGTGCAAATAAATGCTACTACGATGAACTTGCTTTTTTGTGCATTAGATGTAAATGAATTTAATAGAATAATGGCATGTAACTCTGCTAAAGAAATTTAGAAAAAATTAGAAGTTACATATGAAGGTACTAAGAAAGTAAAAGATAGTAGGATAGACATGCTCACCAGTGAATATGAAACATTTAAAATGATGACAGATGAATCTATTCAATCCATGTACACTAGATTCACACACATCACAAATTCTTTAAATGCACTTGGAAAAAGTTACCCTACTTATGAGTTGATCATAAAAATACTCAAGGGAGTACCTCTAGTTTGGGAAGCGAAAGCTACAACAATAGCAGAAAGGAGAAATCTCAAGGAGATGTCTGTTGAAGAACTCATTGGATCGCTCATCACCTATGAGGTGAACTTGCAATAAATAAGAGGAAGAATGAGTAAAAAAAAAAAAAACATGGCCTTGCTAACAAAGAAGTTCAAAAAGTTATTGAAGAAGAATAAGAAGTTCAATAGAAAATTCTTGAACACAAAATCATAAAGAGGAGAGTCAAGCATGAAGAAAAAGAATGAAGATCCACCAACATGCTACAACTATAGAGAGGTTGGACACATCAAGCCTGAGTGTCCCAAACTAGTGAAAGCCTCAAAGAAAAAGAAAAATGCGCTAAAAATCGGCTGGGATACGCACAACACAAGCTGTTCAAAATATGAATCGAGTGATGATGAGATTTCCAATCTGTGTTTAATGGCACATGATAATCTTGTGGTACAATCATCATTCTCATCATCTTCTTATTATTCTAGTGATTCTAAAAATGAGAATGACATGCTTTCATATGATGAACTAAAACAAGAATATATTTACGCTATTAAAATGCTTGAGAAGAAAACTAAAAAAATCTCTGATTTGAAAAATAAAGTCAAAGAACTTTCAAGTTTAGTTGAACGCCAAAAAGAATCTCATGCATCTCTTATGAAAGACAAGGATTTGAAAATTGAGGACTTAGAAAAAAATTTGAAAGATAAATATGAGATTATTTGTAAATTTATTGAAGGACAAAATAATTTTGAAAAACTTCTGGGAGCTCAAATAAATTCCCTAGAAAAGGAAGGTCTTGGTTATAATGGGAAGGATAACATAGAACGGAAACACCTTTACATGGGATATTTTATAAGAGATTCAAAATCATATGTTCCAAAAAAATATTATTATAGAAATATTACATGCTTTAAATATAAGAGGTTGGGTCACATAAAATTTGACCGTCCTTTCAAAAATAAAGATGTAAAAATTAAAAAAGTATGGAAGGTCAAAGGAGAATCTAGTACTAACCCCCCTGGACCCAAGAAAATCTAAGTACCAAAAGTAGTTATCAGATTGTGTCTTGTAGATATGCTTAAGATCATCCTCCTAAAAAGATAGATGGTATATGGATAATAGATGTTCACGTCACATGACTGGGGATAAAGCGAAATTCACATCCATCACACCCAAGGATGAAGGATTTGTCACTTTTGGAGATAATGCTAAGGGAAGGATCACAGGTGTAGGTAAAGTTGGTAATGATTCATCACTAACTATCAATGATGTTTTACTGGTTAATGGTTTAAAGTACAACTTTTTAAGTATAAGCCAACTGTGTGATAAAGGTGACAAAGTGCCATTTGAACATGACAAGTGCATTGTTGAACAAAAAACTGATAATAAGATATTGTTCACTGCTGAGTGTCATGAAAATGTATGTACCACCAGTTTTGATATCTTAACCTCATAGAGTGTGACATGCTTTTCTGCTATAAATGAAATTAATTGGATTTGGTATAGGAGACTAAGACACGCTAACGTGGACTTAATATCTAAACTAGTTAAGGGTTTGCCTAAGACAAAATTCATCAAAGATAAATTTTGTGAGGCTTATCAACTAGGAAAACAAGCAAGAACGAGCTTTAAGAAGAAGAAAGAAATCTCCACTACTAGGCCACTTCAAATGCTACACTTAGATTTATTTGGTCCAAACCCAATTCAGAGTTTAGGAGGAAAATCATTCGCATTTGTCATAGTTGATGATTTTTCAAGATATACATGGGTATTATTCTTATGTCACAAAGATGAAGCATGTGAACAATTCATAAACTTATGTAAAAAAATCCAAAATGAAAAGGGATATACTGTCACAAAAATTTGAATTGATAGGGGTAGAGAATTTAAAAATCAAGGCATGGAAGACTACTGCAATTCACTAGGAATAGCTCATAACTTTTCGGCTCCTAGAACACCACAACAAAATGGTATAGTTGAAAGGAAGAATAGGTCTATGCAAGAAATGGCCAGAACTATGCTTAACGAACATAAAGTACCTAAGTATTTCTTGGCTAATGTAGTGAATACCGCCTGCTATATTTTAAATAGAGTTTTGATTAGACCATCTCTAAATAAGACTCCTTACGAGTTATGGATGGTCACAGACCAAACGTATCATATTTTCATGTCTTTGGCTGTAAATATTTTTTACTTAGAGACAATGAACATTTAGGAAAATTTGATATGAAATCATATGAAGGTATCTTCTTAGGGTATGCCTTAGATAGTAAAGCATATAGAGTATATAGCAAACGAACATTAACGGTTATAGAATCTATTCATGTAGTGTTCGATGAGTCAAATCCCCTCTCCAAAAGAATTGATGAAGATGAAATTGAGATAAACAAGGAATTTGAGAAAATATTCATTGAGAATGATTCAGAATAGAAAAATGAAATTAAGGAACCATCCACTGAAACTAATCTAATTGAAAATGAGGTTAATGAACCACCTAGAGAATAGAAGTACATAAAGAATCATCCCATTGATCAAATAATAGGTTAACCATGACGTGGACTAGCCACACGATCCTCACTTAGGGATATGATTAGTCATTTTGCCTTTCTATCTCAAGAAGAACCAAGGAATGTGAGTGAAGCAATTGAGGATGAATCGTGGGTGTTGTCCATGTAAGAAGAGTTAACCCATTTTGAGAGAAATAAAGTATGGACACTAGTTCCTAAACCTGAGGATAAGACAATTATTGGAACAAAATGGATATATAAGAACAAGAAAGATGAACAGGGGATAGTTGTTAGAAATAAAGTTAGACTAGTAGCTCAAGGATATAACTAGGAAGAAGGAATTCATTTTGAAGAAACCTTTGCACTTGTAGCTAGAATGGAAGTCATTCAAATTCTTTTAGCCTATGCAGCTTTTAAGGATTTTAAGCTATATCAAATCGATGTCAAAAGTGCATTTTTAAATGACTACATAAGTGAAGAGTATATGTAGAACAACCCCAGGTTTTGAAAACCATAAGAATCCAGATCACGTTTATAGACTAACAAAAGCCTTGTACAGTTTATAGCAAGCTCCTAGAGCTTGGTAGGAAGGTTAAGCGGTTTTATACTAGAAAATAGATTTATCAGAGGAAAGATAGACACAACTCTGTTCATCAAGTCAAAGAAAGATGACATTCTCCTAGTTCAAGTATATGTAGATGATATCATATTTGGAGTTACAAATAAAGAATTATGTAATGAATTTGTTAGTACTATGCAAAATGAATATGAGATGAGTATGATGGGTGAACTAAATTTCTTCCTAGGACTTTAGATCAAACAAGCGAAACATGGAATATTATAAATCAATCGAAGTATATTAGAGATCTACTCAAAAATTTTAACATGGAAGATGAAAAAATACTAGGAACACCTATGAGCACTTCATTGAAATTAGACAAGGATGAACAAGGTATATAGTAGATGTTAAGCTCGATCGTGGAATTATCGGTAGTTGACTTTATCTAACTGCCAGCCGACCTAACATAATTTTTAGCGTATGTTTGTGCGCAAGATTTCAGGCTGCACCAAAAGAGTCACATTTGTTAGCTATCGAATGAATATTTAGATACCTGATAGGAACCGTGAAAATTGGGTCATGGCATCCTAAGTATACATCTTTTGAGATTATCAGCCATTTAGATACTGATTTTGTTGGTAGCAAAGTGGATAGGAAGAGCACGAGTGGTACATGTCATTTCTTAGGACATTCATTAGTCTCTTGATTTTCCAAGAAGTAAAATTCAGTTGCTCTTTCGACAACTGAGGCAGAATACATAGCGACGGGTAGTTGTTGTGCTCAAACGCTATACATGAAGTAACAACTGACAGATTTTGGATTAAGTTATGAAACAATTCCTATAAGATGCAACAATATGAGTGCAATAAATATCTCAAAGAATCCCATATTACATTCACAAACTAAGCATATAGAAATATGACATCACTTTCTTCGTGATCATGTGCAAAAAGGAGATGTGACACTTGAGTTTGTATGCATGGATGAACAATGGGTAGACATATTCACGAAACCACTTGTGGAGGATAGGTTTATCCAAATTAGGCATGAATTAGGCCTGATGCATAGTCGAGAGGTTGCCTAGAATTATATTAGATGAATTTAGGGAGAGCAACGTCACTTGATATTCACAATTTGTTAAAAATTTCAAATTCGTCTCATTTATTCTCATTTGCTATCACATTTTTCAACATTTGTATCACATGTTAATCATCACATAATCTTTGAAAATTGCCACACTTGTATGTTCACATTGAAATTTACTTTCAACAACACAACTTTATGCATTAGCAAGGAGGAGAAGTAAATTTTCCAAATCTGATGGTTGAACAAGTTTAAATCTCTAAGAGTTAAAAGGGAGAAAAATATAAGACTATGTCCACTCATGAATTAATATTATACACCTTTTTGTTGATGACAAAAGGGGGATAAGAAGTAGGCTTTAGGCAAAAATAGGCAAAAACGGTTGATAACACTAATTGTGTAAAGAGGGAGAAGAATCAAGTTATAAGATGAATTAGGTTGTAAGAATCAGGCTATGGCAAAACTAATTGTGTAAACGGGGAGAAAAATCTAGCTATAAGAGAAGAATTAGACTAAACAACTAGTGTATGAGCATGCGCATATTTCATTTGGAATTATGCTAAACAACGTGTGTATGAACATGAGCATATTTCACTTACTGAATATTTAATGCATTATTTGAGGGGGAGCCTTGTTAGGCGTAACCCATTTTATTCTATATTTTTGCTCGTGTATTTGTCATCATCAAAACAGGGGAGATTGTTGACTCTATGAGTCCAATTTGGTTTTGATAGTGACAAATCACTTGATATTTGATCTGTGCATTGAGATTGTGAACAGAAATTATATTAAGCATGCACGGAAGGATAACAAGTCATGAAAGCCATGAACATTAAAGCATACATATCTTGGCATAATCCATGGAACTCAAAGAGTATAAGAATGAAGATGCAAGCGACAAGTTCAAGATCGTCATGGGAATGGGTATTTAGAACTAAATTTATTTACATTTCATATGATTTAATATGAGGCTCAACATATATCCTAAACTGACCTTAGGACTCATGCATTTCACGAACATCATTAGGGGATATCAATGGATTTAGAAATATTTTTAAAATCTCAAAAAATATTTTTATAAAAGAGCCAAGAAATAGAGCAAAGCATATTTTTTGAACTAAAAGGAAAAAAATCTAGGAATTGGTCACTTCAGTAGACCGAACTAAACGTTATGTCGCCTGAAGTAGCAACTTTAGAAGATTGAAGTTAAGCTCAGTCATCTGAAGAATTTCTTTATAAGACCGAAGATTAAGTGCAGTCACTTGAAGAGTTTATGGTGAAACACAGAACCTGGTAGAAGCACCTCAGAAGATTGAACTCAGACTTCAGTCATCTAAAGTCGACACTTCAGAAGACTGAACCCCAACTTCAGTCATCTGACCCTGTGGCCAGGTTATTTTTTCAAAGCTCTAAGGAACTTTAGTCATCTAGGTCTTTCGTATGAACCTGTGGGAAAGTTTTAAAAATTTAATTTTTAAAGAAAGAACACGCAAGCTATTTCTTTAATCCAATGGTTAGGATTGATTCTAAGGGTAAGACACCTATATATTGAACATCTAAACCCTAGTGCTAAGGCTAATATTAACAGGAATAAGAAGAACGATAAGAAACAACTACAAGAAGAAGAAAACCCAATCTTGGGAATACGATTGAGCATATTAGCACAGCTTGGGAGATCACACTACTAAGGTTGTGATTGGGATTTCAAAACTTATACTACACATCTAAGCTAAAGCTACTTTGATCCTCAAAAGGTTTTCTTGCGATTATTGTACAAGCTTTTTGATATTGAGGTTTGGTAAATCACACTACTTGTTAATATTTAGTCTCATAGAGTTCTTCATATAAACTGATATACTTGTTGATATTTAGTTTTCAAAGAACTTTTCATCTCTAAATCTTTTATTGAATATAAGCTGAGTGATTGATCTTGAGTGTACTTACTTATAGATTATTTTGATAAGATCAATACTTGAGAAAAGCTTTCACCATTGATTAAACGTTTTTGAATCAAGTGTGTATTTCGTTGAAAGATCTATATTTTAGATATCTTAAAACCACTTGATTAAATATCGTTAGGCTTCATAACTATATATTTTATTGAGGGATATTTTCTGGAAAACATTACATTCATTTTTTGATCTTTGGAAATCATATTATATGTATGTATATATTTGCATATTACAAAGATCATTTTGTGATTGAATAATTGAAAGTAAGTTTTTGATTTAGATCTTTATAATATTTAAGACAAACATTTTAATAAGATCATTTTTTATATTTGTGCATCTTGTCTTCAAAGCTATTACTCATACAAATATTTTGGAAGAATTGATAAAAGAGAAATTTTGTGAAGCATATTCATTCATTAACGATTGTATCGTTACATACATATTGAGCTTCAAGTTTCATCATATGATTTTGTATTAGGAATTTCAATTGTACTCACTAACTTTATTAGAAGCAACATTGAGTGTTTTGTAAATTTGATATTATATTGTAATCAATGTTTGGGTTGTGAACCAGGTTTGAGGAGAGAGTTGTATCACTTGTAAGCATCAGAGTAGGATGAAGTTGTACCTCTTGCAAGCAGAGGATGTAAGGGAAACTCCGTCCTAATTTAAGGAGCAGGGATTTTAGTGGAATGCTTGAGTGGGTTGCTCAAGGCTAGGACATAGGCCGGGTTGGATGAACCTCGTAAAATCGTGTTTGTATTCTCTCTTCCCTTATCTTTTGATTTTCCACACTGCATTTCAATACTCATATTTCATGTGTTTGAATAACCTCACACGCACTTAATTAGGTAAAAAGAATTCATTAATAAAATAAATTTAAATCAGCCTCAAACTCTTGCATTTAATTTGTTAAACATAGAAATCGGGATTAAGTGGTAAAAAAGTTTGAAAGATTTTAAAATACCCAATTCACCCCCCCCCCCCACCCCCTCTTGGGATTACACCTAAATCAATAGACCTCTCAGTAAGTCAAGTAAAGGGATAGATTAACTTTGGTATTTTCAGAAAATTAATTGTTGAATATACAGTATTTGATTCAGAAATTTATATATGATTTAGTATAGTTTTTGGGAATACTAATGTTGAACTTAGGAAACTTTGAAAATAGATTTAATATTATTTTGTCAGCAAAATATGTTTTCTTAGGCCAGATAATTTATGACAGAGTAGTACTCACTTGTGTGTGGCATGAGTATAAAGTTTACTATAAATAATGGTATGTCAGAATATTTTATAAATTCACAGTCTAAGAATGATTTGGTGATAGATTTTAGAAAAACTATAAACAGTACATAAATTATATTTTCAATATATTATGATATTCAGCCAGCACAGATACCGTGATATTTAGCTAGGCGCAGATGCCGTGATATTTAACTGGTGCAAATGCCGTGATATTTAGCTGGAACAGATGTCAATACTAGATATATTTATAACAAATATTCAGAAATATTATTATTATGTCAAATTTTACACAAAATCATGAAACAGTATTATTATAAATATTATAGAATCATGATATTTCAGCTTATACAGAATCATGGTTATTTCAGTCTATACATAATCAGTAATATACTGACATAGTATTATATAGTATCAAATCCTCGATGGACCAGAACAGATTATAGAGCACGGTACCGAAGCTAATTAGCCAGATTAGATAGTGTAACCCCTGTGTGCCGACCTAAGAAGTGTTGTGGAGAGTAGGATGGGAGGACCAGGTTGGTGATAGCCAACAGTGCAACCACACTATTCAGAAAGTGTTGAGTCGGAGGCCGATTAGCCCCGAAGGGTTGCAAAGAGTAGGATACCAACTATGTGCCGACCTGAGAAGTGTTGTAAAGAGTAAGATGGGCAGATCAGGTTGGGTGGGCAATAGTGCATAATTATGTCATATTTGACTTAGCCTGGTAGGCCTACCATAGTTAAGTCCAGCCCATGGGCCGCACAACCCGAATCATGCGGGGTTAATTCATGATACATAGTTATCAATCTAGGGTATAATTTCAGTAATATACAGATATAGCGGATGATTTATATCTATACAGAAATTTAGTATGATATAATATGTTATGTTGATTTACGATTTATTTAAATTTAAATAGAACAGTTTTACCTGACTTGTCAAATGCAGTTAAATTATGTACAAATTTTCCTTAGTTATCAAAAACAGTTTATCATGTACAGTATATGTATAAAACACAATAATACTCATGTTGTCACACACTGATATTAGCATGTCTCTCTTACTGAGAGGTAACTTATCCCAGCAATACAAACATTTTAGGAAACCCAGGCTGGATCGAGCTCTGAGACAGAGGAGGCTGATTGTGCTACCCTGGCTGAAGGGTAAGTAGTTTGGTTGAAATTGGGATGAATTTTTTAGGGTATAACCCTAGGGTATTTATGGTCCTTTTTGGGATGTATATATGTATTTTAGTTATATTAAAACTTCGGTATTATATATAAGGTTGAATAAATCATGGTTTCCGCTGCATAGTTGTCATGTATGTATTGGCAGGCATATCCCCGATTTCCTTTGGGGTTCGGATTAATTTAGTTAATGTTTTATTATGTGGAAAAAAATATAGGAGAATTTTTGGGGCGTTACACTACTATAAGAAACTAGAAATTGTTTTGTCGCCCATGATGTGCCATTAACATCTAAACAATTAACATATATATGCACATGAGGCAACATTAAACAAGTTTTTATTCACATATATAGACAGACAGATAGACATAGACACACACTCAGAGAGAGACTACTGCATTCTCATTTATATACATTGATGATAAGTAACTGCAGGAAAGTATGATTGCCTAGAATGATACAAGTTATCTGTTTATTTGAGCTGGGAATGAGACAATGCAAATATTTTTCATGCTTTCTTTTAATTGGCCTCACCCATGAAAAACTTCTGTTACCCTTTTGTTGACCAATGAGAGAAAGAAAAAGAAAAACACTTCTGCTAACCTTTTGCAAATCCATTTTTTTCATACTTTTCTCCCTAATTAATTTTGGTTCGAGAAATGTCTATTTTTAAGAATTGAATAGTTATAGTACAACATTTTGATAGCTTACTAAAAAAAAAAAAAAAAAAGAAGACGAAATTTTTTTATCATAAACTGTTGGAATTGGTGTATTCCCAAGAAGGGGTGGGGGGGGGGGGGGGGGAGGTGAATTGAGTATTTAAAATTTTCTTCCTATATTTAATTCAAATATACAATCATTATAACTCAACCTAGGGTTTGTTTAAGCAAATATCAATTACCTAACAATATACAACTGAGTAGATAAATAAAACAGATACAACAGGTTCAATATTTCCCAATCATTCATAATAATAATAAAAAAATACAAAAATTCAAGTGCAGAAATTAAATTGTGGAAATCAAAATCAGACATGAGAAATGTTATCGAGGTTCAGCCAAACTTGCTTACGTCTCCGCCTCAAGCTCACAAATAAGAGGATTCACTAAATGCTCGCTTAACGGGTGGAGCGACACTGGTTACACTACCCTTTCCTTACTGGGCAAGGGAATACCCCATGTCACATTCACAAGGCTGACCCCAACCTTAACAACCACACCTTAGAAAGGTGCATCTAGTTTTCCTAATCGGTTCTAAACCATCTGCTGCTTTCTTAACCGAGTCTAAGTAATCTGGTGCACGTTGCAAGCCAGTGCAATTCTCTTCCCACCATACATTGGGAATACAATAGATATTCAATAAAATTTTTCATACAATCGAATAACTTCTAAAAAGTAGATGTTTACAACAATAAAGTGCAAATGCCCTCATGTATGATATGAATATAAGCTCAGTTTAAGTATGTTGATTTCTCTCAAAATAACTTTTTGGAATCTTTGAAACTGGTGTATATAATAAGAAACTTCAAAGATTCAAACCCCAATAAAATTTTCTCCCAAATATTTTTCAAATAAAGTATAGGAGAACCTAGGGTTTTTGCTTTTCAAATGATTTTTTACAAACAAAAATAAATGTGATCTTTAATTAAGATAAAATATGAAATGAATGCAATTCAAAGATCTCAAGAAAACCTTCAAATGAAATCTCCAAAAAAAAAAATTATATTCTTAAGGAGTTAAGTGCTGGACATATAGAGTTTATGCTCAAAAATTATTTATCCAATAAACAACAAGTGAGCTATAGGAATCTTGCAATGGATGTGCGAGATTCTTAAGCTAAGACAAGTTTGCTCCACAAAAATTTATCAAGAAAATAATGGGAGAAAACTAAAGATCAACTGTCAAAAGATTTGAAATAAAATATTTGAGAGAATAGATGATTTTTTATATGAAAGATTTATGCTCAAAGTGAATGGTCTCTTGAAAAGATTTATGAAAAATGATAAGTATAAGAGAGTAGAAAAATTTAAAACACAAAAATTTTGGGAGGATTTTCTAATCTAATCTCCTTTTTAATTTTGAGATATGAGGGGGTATATATAGATTCAAGGAGATTTTTGACTGGTAGGGACAAAACGGGAATAATTAAAATTATTTAATTGAAAATTAACAACGTTTAGCATTGTAAAAATTCATTTTCTTGAGAGGTTCAGTCATTCATCTTAAAGGGTTGGTTGGGCGAGCCAAGGCGATATTGCAAACCTTCATAGGTTCAGTTGCCTAGACTTAAGGTAGGTCTACCGGTTCATGAGGTTCGGTCGACCGAGGGTATTTTTGAACTGAAAGTTCGGTCGGCCAGGGCAGGTAGAAAAAGTTAAGTTTGAAGGTCGGTCAGCCATGGAAGATACGCTCAATTTAGGTCGATCGCCCGAGGCTTGGTCAAACATTTGACTTTTGACCTTAAGTGTGGTCGGTTGACTGAGCAGATTTGAACTGGAAGAGTTCGGTCGATCGAGGTTTTTTAATTAAGCCAAAAAATTCAATGTTAGTCTTTGTAAAATAAATTTTGGCCCTGATTTTTACCCTAATACAATTCTGAAAGCCTTGTATGATTTTAGTTGTTAAGAAAAAGGTTTTTGGTGCCAGTGTTGGGTTCCCTATGGCCAGTCTATGGTCAATCTAAGATCTTATCCACATCATGCATGTCATGCATTATTATAGACCACATACAAAAACAAAATGCATTTACAATTTAAAATAGTCTTCTTCTTCATTTTCTTCTTCTTTTGCTCCTCAGATACAACATGGAATTCACCAAGTTGTGTGAGCTTTAAAATCTGTCTTGGCTTTTACTTCTCCTGTATCTTATGTGTATAAGAGAAAACCGAGTTTAACACTATTTATACTGTGGCCTTCATCGACGAGCTACATCATCTCATCGACGAGGTCATGAAGAAGGTTCGTCGACGAACACAATCTCCTCATCGACGAATTTCAAAATTTAGAAAACAGCCTCTCAGTATCTTCTCATCAATGAAACATACCCTCATCGACGAGACCCTATGTTATCCTCGTCGACGAATCCTATTTAAATTCCTGGGTTATTATACCCAAAGTGCTACGTCGTCACCCAAAGGTATCTTCTGTTCCTGTTTCCATTTCCCTCTCTTTTTATTATTTAAATACCATTATTCTTCAGGTCATTACAACACTACCCTTTCCTTACTAGGGAAGGGAATACCCCATGTCATATTCACAGGGTTGACCCTACCTTAACAACCATACCTTAGAAAGGTGCACCTAGTTTTCCTAATCGGTTTTAAATCATCTGGTGCTTTCTTAATCGGGTCTAAGCAATCCGGTGCACATTGTTGGTCAGTGCAATCCTCTTCCGACCACACGTCAGGAATACAATAGATATTCAATAAAAAATTTTGTACAACCAAATTACTTCTAAAAAGCATACGTGTACAACAATAAAGCACAAATGCCCTCATATATGATATGTATATAAGTTTAGTGTGAGTATGTGGATTTCTCTCAAAATAACTTTTTAGAATCTTTGAACTGGTGTATATAATAAAACACTTCAAAGATTCAAACCCTAATAAAATTTTCTCCCAAATATTTTTCAAATAAAGTATATTAGAACCAAGGGTTTTTGCTTTTCAAATGATTTTTCACAGACAAAAATAAATGTGATCTTTGATTAAGATAAAATATGAAATGAATGCAATTCAAAGATCTTAAGAAAACCTTCAAATGAAATCTCCAAAATAAATAAATAAATTATATTCTTGAGGAGTTAAGTGCTAGAGATATAGAGTTTATGCTCAAAAATTATTTATCCAATAAACAACAAGTGGGCTATTGGAATCTTGCAATGGATGTGCAAGATTCTTAAGCTAAGACAAGTTTTATCCATGGAAATTTATCAAGAAAATAATGGGAGAAAACTAAAGATCAACTCTCAAAAGATTTGAAATAAAATATATGAGAGAATAGATGATTTTTTATATGAAAGATTTATGCTCAAAGTGAATGCTCTCTTGAAAAGATTTATCAAAAAAGATAAGTATAAGAGAGTAAAAAAATTTAAAACACAAAAATTTTGGGAGGATTTTCTAATCTAATCTCCTTCTTAATTTTGAGTTATAAGGGGGTATATATAGACTTAGGGAGATTTTTGACTGTTAAGGACAAAACGGGAATAATTAAATTTATTTAAATAAAAATTAACCACGTTTAGCACTGTAAAAATTCATTTTCCCGAGAGGTTCAGTCAACCGTCTTAAAGGGTCAGTTGGCCGAGCCAAGGCGATATTCCAAATCTTTGTAGGTTCAGTCGCCTAACCTTAAGGCCAGTTTGCTGGTTCATGTGGTTCGGTAGACCAAAGGTATTTTTGAACTGAAAGTTTGGTCGGCTAGGGCAGGTAGAAAAAGTCAAGTTTGAAGGTCAGTCAACCATCGAAGATGCATTCAATTTAGGTCGGTCACCCGAGGCTTGGTCGAACATTTAACTTTTGACCTTAAGTGTGGTCGATTGACTGAGCAGATTTGAACTGGAAGAGTTCGGTTGACTGAGACTTTTTAATTAAGCCAAAAAATCCAATGTTAGTCTTTGTGAAATAAATTTTGGCCCTGATTTTAACCCTAATACAATTCCGAAAGCCTTGTATGATTTTAGTTGTTAAGAAAAAGGTTTTTGGTGCAAGTGTTAGGTTCCCTATGGTCAATCTATGGTCAATCTGAGCTCTCATCCACATCATGCATGTCATGCATTATTACAGACCAAATACAAAAACAAAATGCATTTACAATTAAAAATAGTCTTCTTCTTCTTCTTCTTCTTCTTCTTCTTCTTTTGCTCCTCAAATACGACATGGAATTCACCAAGTTGTGTGAGCTTTAAAATCTATCTTAGCTTCTACTTCCCCTGTACCTTATGCGTATGCTGGAATGTAAACCTGCTCATGCACTAAGTATACACATAAGTTCCAAGTGTTTTGTCAGTATCAAAATAAGGATCGGATTCAAAAAGTCAACATAAACTAAATGAAAAACTAAAAAAATTTGTTAACCTGTAATATGGATATGTATATTTCTCATTCCTTGTTCAATGGATTAATATAAACTTCTACATTGTGATTTGCTTAATCATAACACTTGTTTTTTGGGGAAACTACCAATTATGACCACTTTATAATCTAGAATAAACATTCAAGAAGAAAACTTAACCCTAATTCTTCATCTTGTCAAAATCTTGCTGCAATTCATTCTGGCTGCTTTGTGCCACACATACGTGACTTTTTGTATTTTTATTAGATGATAGAGGACTCCAGGCTTTGTTGCTTGTTTAAGGAATCTGACTGGTTCCATTTCATTACCATTCAATTATTATTTTGAAATTTGCTTCTAAAAATAAAAGGATTCTTAAACGGGTGCACAGGTACATATACATTCTATGCACTTTAACAGTACTCACCAATCTAACACCCCACTCGCCACTTTGTATGTTGCATTGATTAGTTTCTTTGCTGTCCGGCGCTGAATAATGCCCTGGAAATTGTGCTTTGATGAAATAAAAGATAAAGAAGACTTGCTATTGAATTACAGCTCTACCCATTTTGAAACTGGAAAAACACACACCCTTTGTGTGTGATTTGGAGTAGACTGATTTTCCTTGTTTCGGTTACAAATGCTGGATGATCATACTGCTCAGATGTCCAGAACACCAAAAATTTTCAATTGAGCTGCTGCCTTGGATAGAAGTTATAAAACTAAAATTCCCATTCTGTGGAGGGGATAGGTGGACAAGATATTTTGCAGGATAAGTGTCTGCATCTCAAAGTGTCACTTCTCCTCCAACTTCATGCATGGAGTTAAAAAACTTTTGCCAAGCACAGCACAGGCCTCACACCGTCCAATGTCAACCTCTTAAAAAAAGAGAAGGGAAAAAAGGTTAACATCATCTGATGGCATGCAAAAAAGAAAGAGGACAGGAGCAGGTATATATATAATGAATAATTTGATTGACGCTTAAGCTGACGAACTAACAGTTGTTCAGGCGCGTCGGCATGCCCTGCCGTGACTCTCATTTGACGAAAATAATTAATCATTATCTATTATATATTGATCAATACTAGAATGACCGGTTAGAATTGTGTTTTTTCTCGTTTTATCTTCTTTTTTTTTATAAATATATTAAATAATACTTTTTTAAAAAAAATATTTTTCGAAATAATCCTCATGTAATCTCGCTACTTCAAGTAGCGAGATTTGTCACGTGTTATTCGTACAAAAAAAATATTATTTAATATATTTTTAAAAAAATAATAAATTGGAAAATAAATTTTTCTACATAATAAATTGATTTATCATTATTATAATAATAAATGATAAATTTATTACGCAAAAGAATTTATTTCCCGATTTATTATTTTTAAAAAATATATATTAAAAAAATTTATTTTCCAATTTATTAAGCAGAATAATTTATTTCCTGATTTATCATTTTTTAAAAATATATATTAAAAAAAATTATTGCATAATAAATTGAAATTTTGAACTTTATTTAAATTACCAATTTTAATTGTGCCTGAAATTAATATATATATATATATATATATATATTGACACAACAAAAAAAATTACTTTAATATTTATTCAATAGAAGATTTTTTATCAATATCAATATTAATTAAGAAAAATACTTATTATTAACACTGCAAATATACAAGCAGTAATTTCAATATTTATTCAATACCAGATTTTTTTGTGATAAACTGCTTCTTCACTATACAAAAATGAATATAAAAAAATAAAAATGATATCATAATTTATATTCTAATTATTGAAATTAATTAGGTGGTTTGGCATCACTTGAGATGCCCCAAAAGACTCATACATATTAAAATTATGAGTAATAAAAAATAAAAAATTAGGGGATATTTTAATTCAATTAAATTATCAAATTTTTGGATTTTTTTTTTTTTAAATTAAAGAACCAAAGCAATGCATACAAGGTAAGAATTACAGATAATTATATGGATATTTTAGAAAATTTTAAAATAGTGTAATATATATATATATATATATGTATATATATATATATATATGTATATATATAGTATATAATAATTTTATAAATGATTTTATATTTTAAAACTTGAATAAATCTTCATAACTTTTTATTATTATTTTTTAAAATAAGAAAATTTTAAATGTAAAAATAATTTTTATTATCTCCTGTAAAAAATAATAAATATAAAAAGGGGAGAGACGCGAGTGTTTTTTTAAAATAAAATTTATTTTGGATCGTCATAAATACTGCTTTACCCACGGTCAACGGCTAGTTTCAAATAATTATTATATATATAAATTTTCCAATCGCAGGACGTGTATAGAAAGTTTCCCAAAACGTTCCCGATTTATAAATGCTAATTACTCAAAACTAATAATAAATGCTAAATTTATTACGCAGAAAAATTTATTTCCTGATTTATCATTTTTTTTAAATATATTAAAAAAATTTATTTCCCGATTTATTATTTTTAAAAAATATATATTAAATAATATTTTTTATTGGAATGACATGTGGCAAATCTCGCTACTTCAAGTATCAAGATTTGTTTAAATCTCGTTACTACAAGTAGTGAGATTACGTCAGGGTTATTCCGACAAATATTTTTCAAAAAAAAGTATTATTTAATATATTTAAAAAAAAAAGATAAAATGAGAAAAAATTCATTAGAATTCATCGCCTACAAGATATCGTAACGTAGAGCAAGCTGCAATAGCGTTTATGGACCAACATGATCACAATAAGTTTTCTAAGTCTCATTTCAAGCGAAATTTAATTTGTAAAGAGTAATGAGACTTGCAAAATACAAGCAAGAAAAGCCCAATGTATGTTTTAGTGCACGGGCTTTAATTTGCTTCGAACCCTAAATTTTAACAATTTTTTATGCTTACACACAGCCTTTTAATTCTTGAATAATTTTTTTCTGAGTGATTTTAGTTTCTTATAGAAATATGGTCAATTTATGGAAAAAAATTTATTTGGTTAGACCACTTATTAAGTTAGATAGTTTCACCTAATAATTTCTCTAATCACTGCTCTTATATGGGTATCTTATTTTACAATTCACGACTTGGTGTTAAATATTATAAGATTTATCAAAAGTATAAATAGTTATATAAGGTCGATGGCTATTAATTATTATACTTTTTGTCTTCTCTTATCTCTATTTGTTAGAAACCTTAGGGTCTCATAGTTGTGGAAAATAATTTTTTATTTTTTGATTTTTAGTTTTTCAATTAATAATACAAAATTTTAAAACTGCAAATTAATAAAAAAAAGTTTGAACTCTATTCACCTGTTAAAGTGTTCAGATATTTTTTTTTTTTTTTTAATTTGTACAAGAAAGTTGGAGAACACTTCTTCATTGTTTTTCTAAAATTTTAATTTCTTGTATAATTTTTGGAAAACCAAAAACATAGTGCAATTTTGCAATTATTTGGAGATCTAGAAATAAAGGTTCAAAATTGTTTTCTGCAAATCCTTTTTCTTTTCTATTTTATCAATACAAATATTGAAAATTAAAAAATAAGCCAATATTTTTATAATTTTTCAATTTTTTTTTTTAAATAAAAATAAAACTATTGCTCCCAAGTAACAAGCATTTATAGTTAGTAGAGGATAAGATTCATCACTACAACATTAATACTTTAATACTCTTCAATTAACGGCAAATGACAAAGAATGCAAGAATTTTCTAAGCAATGAGCCAATGATAATTTGCCTAGTCATCTTATAATAAGTGAGAAACGTTATTTTTTCTCTTAGCGCAAGTTAGTTTTATGTTGCACCAATCCTTTTTTGCTATTGAATTCTAGATGGTTTATATGGTTGTTCAAATGTTTAGTTGTGACTTAGTGAGTTCCATTTTTTAATCAGCGAATTTGATTTGTGATTAATTTGAATGATGGAGTTGTTGGAAGTTCGGTCAAATAGATCGACAAATTGTTTGGATGCTAGATTGATAATATTTTTTTCCCTAATTGGAAATGCTTGAGTATTTGAGGATTCTCTATATCGAGAATCCTTTGTACGTGGCAGCTGACTAGGATGACTGACGTGGCACTGACTTGGACTATGGTTGCTGATGAATTGCTGACAAGGACACGCTAACATCACACTGACTTCAGCTACTGCAACAGACTCGTGAGATATATGTCGTGCATGTGGGCGGTGACCTGGTGGAGCGTGAAGGTGCATGACGACGATACGAACTCCTAGAAGCGCTTGTGGGCGAGTGGGACCTCCATTTGAGCTCTGGTTTACACTGTTGGCTTTGTCTCGTCGGGAGGAACACCTTGGTGTGGTCAAAACTTGATTTTGAGATACTGGGCAAAGGTGGTTTTGCTCCAATCTGGTGGTTTTGCTTCGATCTGGCTCTGATACCACTTGTTAGCACTGGAGGAGCCCATAGGTGGGCTTGATACACATGGGTGAATACTAACTTGACCCAAAAGTTTAAGCCTATTAGGTCTTGGGCAAAACCATGTATATAAGCACCCATCATACACTCAATTTCTCCAATGTGGGACAAACTCACAAGTGGAATTCTAAAAAATATCCTTTTCAAATAGTGGACGAAAAATCAGTTATGGAGCAAACACAATGTTGATTTTTTGAGTCCGATCCCTATTTTGATACTGACAAAACACTTGGATCTAATGTGTGTGCCTCGTGTTTTGAACAAGATTACAATTTAGAATGCACACACAAAAGAGAAAGATAGAAACCAGAAAGGACATAGAACTCACATCATCCTGACATGTTCAATGAAGACTTGAAAAGCAAAGAAGACATTTGATTTAATTTATATATGCATTTTAGTTTTTATATTTTGGTATGTAAGAATGCATACATCTTGCATGATATGATTTGAATTCTCAGACAGAACCGTAGACTAACCGTAGGGAATCAGATGACTATAGATAGACCCTAGAGACCAACACTTTTCACAGAAAAATTTTTTCTTAATAACTAACTGGTTAAGGTACAAAATTAGGCCTAAACTGAAATTTGAGAAAGATTTGGTCGAATGACGTTAGATTTTTTGGTTAATTAAATAGCCTCGATCCCCTTTGACGTTTAAATCACCAAAGTCGACCGACCGCTCTGTAGGCAGAAGTCAAACAGCTGATTGAAAGTCTCGGTTGATCAACCTTAATTTGAACATAGCTTCCACGGTTGACCGACCAATGAAGCTTGACCTTTCTACTTGCCTCGGTCGACCGTCCTCTAAGCTCAAAAAAGCCTCAGGCGACCGGCGACTGACCCTCAAGAACTGGTAGACCGGCCTTAAGACTGGGCCACCGAACCTACAAAGGTTTGGAAAATCGCCTTGCTTAGCTGACTGGTTATTCCCATGGACAATCGAACCTATTTCAAAACTAAAAATGGTTGTGTGTGTTCAGTCGATCAACCCTGAAGGTCAGCCAACCGAGCCTCTTGGGTTTCAAATTTGTTAAGAGCTTAAACGTATTTAATTTTTAATTAAACAAATTTTAAAATTCCCTTAGTGTCCCTCAACGGTTAAAATTCTTGAAAATCTATATGTGGACTTTTTGAGTTCGATCCTTGTTTTGATGCTGACAAAGCACATGTTTCTTATGTGTGTATTTAGTAATTGAACATGTTATAATTCAACACACACATAAGAAGACTGACAATGGAAACCTTGAAGGATGTAAAGACTATACACTTAGGTTTATTCCATGATGTTAGAAGAGCGAAGAAGAAGACATATTTGATTTAATTTGTATATGCATTTAGGTTTTTATATTTTAGTTTGTAATAAATGCATATATCCTGCATGATATAACTTAAAGCTCAGATAGACAGTAAACAGACCCTAGGGACCAACGCACTTCACAGAAAACCTTTTTCTTAACAACTAAATTCATACAAAAAGGTTTAAATTGGTTAGGGTCAAAATCGGGGCAAAAGCAACAGTCGACCAACATTGGCTTTTTAGGCTTAACTAGAAAGTCTTATTCGACCGAACCCTTCTTGTTATGATCAGATCAGTCGACTGAACACATTGTAGGCTAAAAGTCAACTTGTTGACCATGCCTCAGGCGACTAATTGTAAAATGAACATATCTTTCTCGGTCAACCAAACCGTGGAACGTGACTTTTCTATTGTCCCCGCGCAACCGAATTTGTAGTTCAAAAACGACTCGGTTGATTGAACCTAAAATACCAAAAGACCAAACCATTCACCGGCTGATCGAAACCACGAAGCTTTGGAAAATTGCTTGGCTTAGCCAACCGGTCGTTGGCCACGGTCAACCGAACCTGAAAAATCACTTTTACTCTTTGTGAGTGTAAGAGCGACCGACCCTAGGCACCAGGTGACCAAACCTCTCGTGTTGGGTTATTTTTTCAGCGCAAATCATGTCTTAATTTTAATTAAATATTTTTGAAAATACCGAGCGTGTCCCCAACGGTCATAATTTCCTAAAAAAATATAAATACCCCTTCATTTGCTTTGATTAGTAACTTTGATTAACGTAAATTTTCTCTCAAATCCTGTATTAATCATAGTTCCCCCAAATCATTTTTATTGCTAAAATTATTCTTTTGGGGAAAAATATTTTAAGCAAAACTCTCCAACTCTCTTTCACTCTTTCATTTCAAAATTATTCTTAATGAGAATATATTTATTTTGGACATTTATTTTTATACTCACATTTTGTTGACTCTGTGAGCCTGATCCCATTTTGATTATGACAAACCAATGTTTCTCACCAGTGCACTGAGCTTCTGGAACAGGTTCATTCTTAGTATGCACTAATGGTTGGAACTCAAGGAAGTCATACAGACCTTGAAGATCATGTTTCATATATGGCATCTAGAGAAGCAAAAGAATGAAGACCTCCCTTTAATTATAATTTGCATTTAATTTTACTTGGTCTGTAATATAATATGATCTATAATAATTGCATCACATGCATAATAGGACTAAATGCTTAAGAGGCAATAGATTGACCCTTAGGTCCCTACACATCAATTGCACAAATCACCCTAATACTCACAAGTCATGTCTATGCAATCAAAGGTCAACTTAAATAAAAAGCAAGACCTATTTCTTAAAGTTTGAAAGAGCTTTGGGTGACCGAAGCTAGCCCATTAAAAACACCTCGGTCAATTGAATAGGTAGAAAGTCAACATGTTGACTGAGGCCCGGGCGACCGAACTAAAATTTAGCTAAACGTCTATGGCCAACTGTCCCTTAAAATTTTACCTTTCTACCATCCCCGAGCACCTGAATACTCAGTTCAAAAATACCCCGGGAAGCCGAATTATCATGTTTGGCAGACCGTACTGTGAACCCGGCGACCGAACTTTGAGCAGTTTGGAAAATTGCCTTGGCTTCAACCAACCGAACTTAACCTCAAGCACCTCATGAACCCAAAACCGAACATTTCTACTTGTGTATGTTCGGGTAACCGGCCCTAAGGACCGGGCCACCAAATCTCTCGGGTTGCCTTATTTTTAACTGCAATAATTAGGGATAAATTGCAATTAACATTTTCTAATATTCCCAACAAGTCCCCAACAGTTAAAATTCAAGGGAACCTTATATATATCTATTATTTGACTCAATTAGTCAGAGATTCGAAAAAGTGATTAGTGAATTTCCTCTCATATTTTTATACTTATTTTGCTATATTCTTTACATTCCAAACATATATTTTTTAATACTCTCTTAGATACTCATTTGAAAATAACTTTTGAAATAGAGAGTTTATCCTTCTTGTTCCCCTCTCTTGCAAATCAATTGCATGATTGAAGGGAGTTGTTTGTGGTTGTTGTGTGCATCTTCAAATGATTCTCTTGGCAAATACTCTCACATACTCATACGTTTTTAAAATCCATTTTGAGAGTTCTTTCTTGTTTGATCTTTTTCATAATATTTCATATATAAATATTTGATTACGAAGATCTTGTATTTCGCTTACTAGTCTTGGCATTCAAATTGCAAGACTTGAAAGCTTGCATATAATCTTTGATATTGTTTGTGCAAGTCTCAATCTAGAATATCTATTGTGCTTTACATTTAGAATATTCTTGAGGTATTTGATTTAGGTTGTGTTAAACTTCCTTTGATTATTCGTTCGTTGAATATAATATCTTGTATCAGAGGTTGTACTCTCACATATACATACTGTAAGAACCCGACCCGTGAGATAGGGAATAAATAAATAGTAAAAGGGTAAAACAGTAAATTGAGTAGGCTTCGTCGATGAAGAGTCTTCTATTGTTCGGTGACGAAATTCAGGGGTTCGTCGACGAGGAAAAGCCGAGAGGTTTTAGGAAATTCGAAAATCTCAAGCTCGTCGACAAGACCACCACTATGTCGATGAACTCCCTTTGTTGACTCATCGACGAAGACGCCGCCTCATCAACGAGGTTGGCTGAGTTAAAGGCTCTATAAATATCCTATTTCATTTCTTCTTAGCTAAGAAAGCCAGAATTCTCCCTATTTCTCTCTAGAACTAGTGGGAATACTCTCTAACTCTATAGATTTCTTCATTGTTCGTCGTTAGAATTGACGATCTGACATTACTATGGGGATCAGGGAGGATTCTCTTTGTGATTTGTGGAACGAATCTTCATTTCGAGGAATTTCATGTTTGACCCAAAAAATCGAGATAAGGCTCGGTTTTCATTTTCATTTTGGGAGACCTGTAGAGAATGGAATTGTAAGTATGTATTGTACTGTGATTTATAGGTTTTGGGAACTCGGTTCATTGTTTAGGAGCCGTAGGGTTCGAGTTTGGATTTTTCAAGGAAAGATAAGGGAATTCTGTTTATATCGATTATTTTTTAAATTAGATTTTGTAGAACTGCGATTCACAATCCTGTGTGTATTTTGGTTACTTATTCGAGGAAATCTAATTGGTAAGATTACGGGGTTTTCATGTTACAGTTTTGGGAAAAGGGGGCATCGGGTTGCATCTTTGGTTTTGTTGGAAAACCATGGATATATTGTGTTATGGAGATGATCATGCCTTGACTTGTTTAAACTGTATTTTGAAAATCATGATTTTGAGATTACCAGATAAATGTGGAGTGAACTATTATACGAATATGCATGAGTTGTGATTGTTGAAATGAGATATAGGAAAGTGTGTTCCAAATTGTTCCAAGTTGTGAAAGAGTGTTTGACTCTATATCCTAGGGTGTGAAATACAACCTGCCAATGACAAGAGTGTCTGGCTCTATATCCGAGGGCATGAAATATCGCCTCTTACCGGCTGATCATTGAACGGTGTGGATCCACCAATTGTACCGGTACGATGCCATGGGAGCCTAGGGCTACGCCATCTGCTGGGGATGCCGTGTAATGCGGGCCGGCTTCATGTCGTAGGGTGTGATGACACCGGGTTACTTGATCATATGTGTATGTGTAGTGACCTAAAGAATTATGGTATTTAAATAATAGAAGAAGGAAAAAAGGAAATTGTTATTGAAATACTTAAACAGGGCCTCGTCGACGAACACAGGGAGTTCGTCGACGAGTACACATGATGAGCTCATCGACGGGGACATGTTTCATCGATGAGAAAATACCGAGAGGCTATTTTCCCATCTGTGAATTTCGTCGACGAGAAGCAAACGTTCATCAACGAACTTCCTTCGTGACCTTGTCGATGAGGTGATGTGACTTGTCGATGAAGGCTAGTGTATAAATAGCCCTAAACTCGGATTTCAGTGCAGAAACTTGCAAATCATACTTCCTCTCACTACATTTTTGTCCTCCACCCCTCCTTTTAAGTTTCTAGGCCAGCTTTTTGCCAGTTCGACGATCTGAGGCCACTATGACACTCCTGGAAGAGTTCTCTTCAAATCTTCTAGAGTGGATCGTTGGTGGGGCTAGCTAGAATTCCATCCCAGATTCGGGGTAAGGCTTTCTATTTAGTATTTGACTTTCCCGCAGTTGTAGAAAACGTAGTACGCGTAAAAATATTGAATTTCTGTTCTGGGAAATGTTGTTTTCAGGGTGTTGAACGAGGAACCTTGCGAGTGCAGGATTGGTTGTTGTAGGGGCTTTTCAAAAGTCAGGTAAGTGGATAAACTAAGTCAGGATTTTTACGAAAATGTACTATTTACTATTCAACAATTATTTTCAGATGAATATATATGTTATAAAATTTTGTTAGGAATAATGTTGTTGAACAAGTGTGATTAGTAACCCATTTTGTGTGGAATAAGTAGAATTTATTATGAATTACTTTTTTCTAGAAAAATGTAAAATGATGCAAAGTTTTACTATAAAATACCGACGTATGGGCTGAGAGTTTTTATATAGTATATCGGCGTACGGGCCGAGAGTTTTTATATGATATACCAGCGTACGGGCCGAGGATGTTCTTACACGATATGCCGGCATACGGGCTGAGCCTTTTATATGCTATGCCAACGTACGGGCCGAGCCTTATATATATATTATGACGGCGCACAAGCCGTGAATGATAAAATACGGCGTAAAGGCCGAAAATTTTCATATTATGTTATGAATGATATGATGATCTTGATCGACAATTATTCTTATGGAATAGCTATGTATCACAATTTGAAATATGTTGTATGTTATCTGAACCTGGTTAGCTTGGTTTAGGCTTACACGAGCACGGTACTGTAGCTATGTAATCATGATCATTATGATGTTAGTGTTATCTCTATCGTACGGGGCAACAAGAGGATGGATAGTCGATGTGGTTTATGGTAGTGTTGGCGCCCCTGGTGGATGGACTAGGTCTGGAAGATCCATTGTACTTACATAATTTTGCTTTTGACTTGGAAGTAGTCGGCCAGCCATTGTCAGGTCCCGCCTTCAGGTCACACAATCCAGTCATGTAGGGGTAAGACATGACACCAGTAAGCTAACCTTCCATGGTTTTTTTTTTATTATTATCATATAAGATGAATTATTTTTATGGAAATCTAGTATGCTCTATCATGATATGATTATATATGTTTTCCATATATGTTACAGACAGTTTCACTAAATATGTTTATGTATGGTTTTATGTATAACACAGAAATACTCATGTTGCCACACACTGGTATTAGTTTATTTCCCTTACTGAGAGGTGTCTCACCCCAAATTATATGAACATTTCAGGAGCCCTAGATAGGAGAGTGGATAAAGCTCTATTGCACTAGAGTTCATTAGTCCTACCCAATCTGAAAGGTAAGTACTTGCTAGGGTCAGACAGATTTCGGGTAGTGACCCTATGACTATTTCGGATACTTTTGAGATGTGTGTATCTATATGATGGTTTTAGTAAAATCTGGTATTGTGTTGAATGATAATATGAGATGTATATGATTTTATGTTTCCTGGTGTTTAGGCTTCCGTGTTGTATTTTTGATGTATCTCTAGTACCCACGGGTCTAAGTTGATTACGATTTGCAAGGTTTATTGGTTTTATTATCATGGAAAAAAAATTATAATAATAGTAAAATAAGTAGGTCGTTACATTTGGTTTCAGAGCCTAGGTTGCTAGGTTCTATAGACTTTAGAGTGCAGCAAAAACGATACGAGAGCATAGGAAAATGATTTAAGATTTTTATTCTATAGTCTAGAGGCAGGACTTTCGTAGAGATTTCTGTGTTTTTCCTAGGTTGATGATTTCATGAAAACCATAGTAAACTATTGTTGGGCTGTGTTCCTAGAATGTAGGACTGGAGTTGGGAATGAGTTGAGGAAGTTAGGAAAGGAACTATGTTAGGTGTGTAAATTATAAGTATAGGATTCCTAAGTTACTTTTATTATTTTTTATGATGGATCGAGAAGGAGATAGTGCCCATGTGAGTGGCAGTGATGGAGCAGGGCCCTCGAGTGCAGGCGAGACTAATTCTGACGTAGTACTATGCAGCATGGCTCAGTAGGTTATCACTGAGGTCGCTAGGAGCTCTAGGGAGCAAGGAGGCCCGTCTACAAGCCATGGGTGCACGATAGAGAAGTTTACTAAGATGAATCCTCCAGCATTTTCAGGGGGAGTTGATCCTGCAATTGCCAAAAATTGGATGCAAGAGATCGAGAAAGTTCTAGTTGTATTATAGTGTATGAAGGAATAGAGGATCCTCTTCGCCACCTATAAACTGACAGGGTAGGCCGAGAGGTGGTGGACTGTAGTGAGACTTCTGGAGCAGCAGAGGACGACACGGATAGCCATGACATGGGACCAATTTAAAGAGTTATTCTTTGACAGGTATTTTCCAGCCACTATCAAAGAAGCTAAAGTGGAAGAGTTCCTGAATCTGAAACAGGGACAACTATTAGTTTAGTAGTACGTGGCGCGGTTTATAGAGCTTTCACTATAACGACTTGATTTAATAAAGATTTTTTTTCCCTTACATATATACTGTGAAATTTCATTGCTATGATACCTATTGTTATAGGTCAACCGACATCTTGGTCCAGATAGGACCCATGAAAATTGTGCTACAACAAACAATCTAAGCAACAAGAATCTGTATACATAAAACATATCCACATATTTATTTACAATACCAGAGTGTTAGAATATTCCCCAAGCTATACATACACGACTATTCCCCAAAATACCCCCAACTGAACTAGGGTCAAACAACAATAATCGCCCCAAAATACTCACCCTTAAATAGGGAAGTACTGTAGCCCCCTCTATTTGCGAGTTTGATCTGCTCGCCTAGCTGGATCACCTAAAAAATATTAAATCACTAGGATGAGACAACACTCAGTAAGATGAAATATGCTATCGCTAGTGCGTGGCAAATGAGTTACATATTTATAAAATCTGATTGGAAATACCATAGATAACTGAATCTGAGAAAACATGTATAAATAATGTATAATATAAATTATACCTATGTTACTTAACATAACTGTTCTTATAAATTTTCTATTCACAACACTTCTAATATTCATAGTTACATCTACTATTCCTGCAAATTTGAGTATACATGTAATAACTGAGAAAACTTTCCTGGATGGATAATTGTATGTCATGATTTAACCCCTCAAGACAGGGTTGTGCGGCCCGTAGCCGGACCTATCTCTGGCTGGTGTACCAGGATAAGTCACTATGCTCCGAAAGTTTGATTGGCCTCCTCAACCCTAACTGACAGGGAGCCTGTCCACTACTAAGGCACGATCAACTATTGTAAATCTACATACTATATGAGTTACGTGGCAGCACTCTGAATTGTAAATAGCTACGATACCGTGTTCTATAAACTGATCTGTAGTGGTCCATCAGGGTCTGATACCATATAATACATTTCTATATATAAAGTCTATCTATTTTACCATGATTCTGTATCAAATATAATAACCATGACGCTGTAATAAACTGTATTCCTGTATCAACAGTATTTCTGTATGTCATGGTTCTATGATCTATATATCATGGTTCTGTAAAACTGTATAATCATGGTACTATGAAAACTGTAAAAACATCTTCCTGTCTATATATACTGTAAATCATGAAACTATAGACACTGTGTTTCTGAATAAAATTGTATATCTCTATAAACTAAATATATTTATAAAACTGTATATTGGAATAGTTTTAATTCTGTAATTTAAAACTGTTTATTCTATGAAAAATAATTCTATAAATCAACATACTCATAATTCTATAAAAGCTGCATAGAACACTGTAATATTCCAATATTTCTTATGCCACACAAGTAAATAATGCTCATTAACCATAAACAATAAAACTATATAATTCCTGCTCCAGAAGACCCATAAACAAATACTATATTTTTCTAGTGAAAATAACTAATTTACTAGCATAACATATTTCCCTTACCTGATCACTAGAAAGCCCCTAATATGATTGGTCCTACATTCGCAGGGTTCCCTGATCAATACCCTGAAAATAACATCCCCCAAAACAAAACTTCAGTATTTCTTTGACTACTACATTTTCTATAACTATAAGCCAAATACTAAATTAAAAGTCTTACCCTAAATTTGGGATGAAATTCAAGATAGCCGCACCGATGATCCACCCCAGTAGACTTGAAGAGAACTTTCCCAGTAGTGCCATAGTGGCCTCAGATCATCGAATCGACGAGAAACCGGCCTAAAATCTTAGAGAGAAGGGGGAAGGTATGAAAACCTAGAGAGAGAAAGAGTTTCTGCGCAATTTTACTGAAATAAATCCAATTTTGGTATACTTATACACTGACCTTCATCGATGAGACACGTCACTTCGTCAATGAGGTCAAGAAGAGAGTTCCTTGACGAACTCATAACCTTTGTCGATGAATTTTAGGCCCGGAAAATGTCCTCTCGATATCTCATCGTTGATGAGACACGTGTCCTCATTGACGAGCCCAGCAAGCCTGTTTGTCGATAAGACCTTGCTGAATTTATATTCCTTTTTCTTTTCCTCTCATCCTCCTATTATTTAATTAATATAGTTCAGTGGGTCTCTAATTATCCCCTCCTTATAAAAATTTCATCCTCAAAATTTACTATCCATATGATTCACCATCCCTTAAAGAAAATGGGTTACTTGTTTTATTACTTACCCTCACTTATGGTGGAGGAATACCGTTGTTACATTAGAAGTTCTAGGAGATTACAATTATATCTAATAAAGAAAATTCTCTGAAAACCAAAAACACTACCTATCCTATCGCGACGTCCCGGGAGCGCGTGTGCCCCGGGCGGCGAAATTAAAAATCAATTTTAATTTTCAAGGAAAATTCATGGAATGTCGGAGTCGCCACTAACCTTTTAGTGTGGTTAGAACACATGATTACTACCCCGTTAGGGGTAGAATGGGTCTATGTTACCAGAGTTAGGCTCGGGAGTTCAGTTACACGAGGGGAAGGTACAAGCACCCCCTACGCGCCCGTTCTTACGAACGGTACCTAATTAATTTGAAATTATCCCTAAGTTAATCTAATAAGTCTTTAAATTACTCTTTTTTATGAATTTATAAATATAAATAAATATAATATAATGTATATACATATATTCCCTCAGAGTTTAAGGTACGTGATGCCCGAAGGCTCATACCCCCGCAATAAAATCATAGGGATTAAAATCAAGAAAATATTTAAAAAAGTACGCTCCCAATTTTGGAAATTTTATAGTTTTCTTTTTAGAAAAATACCAATATGGGAGGTTTTAATATATGGTAATAGGGTAATAAGCAACAAATACCTACTAAAATATTATGAATGTCAAAATACGTAACTAGATACCATAATACTATATATATTAATATACTAAGGATATTATAAATAGTAATACTTTATATATTAAAAGGCTAAAAATGCCCTAATAGGTAATGTTAGATGTCCTAAAGATACCATATTAAATAGTTCCCTATACGTTAAAATTCTAAAAAATACCCTAATAAGTGATACTAAATATAAACGTAGTAATAATACCATATATATACCTAAAATACTATAATGAGTTACGTATACTAAAATATCAATAAAAAATATATACATAAAAAAAAGAACAATATCATAATAACTACTATCATGTGAGTATACCAAATATATAACGTAGTATATAATACTAAGAATACCATAATAATATCATATATGTACTAAAATACTAAAACACAAACAAATACCATAGCAATATAACATCATATTAATAATGAGGACCCTATCACAATGATAAACTAGAACCCTACATATGTACCTAGACAAACAATAACGCCCTAAAAAAAAAAAGTATTATGATAATAAGAATATTAAACACATAATTGACACACCGAAATGGAAACCCTAGAAACGAATATCAAACATTATGAACAACATACACCTTATAACACGAACATTAATATTTTAATGAATACAACCACAGCCCTAATATTAGGTATACAACTTGACTATTATATACTCAAATAAATACAACATTTAAATACCAAAACTCATATTAAAACTTTAAAACTCTTATGTCATTATAGTTCATGCCACAAGATTTCAAACTTTAACTATTAAAATGAATTTCCACAGTAAAGATTCTACAATCATATCTAATGTTTAAGAATAAATGAATAAATAAATAGACATTAACAAGTATCATAAAAATTAAACTTAATATATATATATATATATATATATATATATATATATATATATATACACACACAATAAAATCATTACCACAAGATTTAATTTTTAAATATTGAAATAAGCCCCTAACAAGAATCCTAAAAAACAAATAACAAACAAATTAGTATTTACCTTAATAATGATAATAAAAAAAAGAAAAAAAAGAAAAAAAAAAGAACAAGGGGGGTGATAGAAAAATAAAAATAAAAAATAAGAATATTTATAATGAAACCAAAATAAACAGGCTCGTGCACTGTGTGTGTTGTGGCACGCGTGCAGAGAATTACCTGGGAGAAGCCGGAGGCGATGGGCTGGCAACAGAGAGGAACAGGTGGCCGGAGATGATGCTGCTGTTGCTGTGGTGTGAGGTGGCCTAGAGCTGTGGAGAGGGCAGGACGGAAGAAGGGCCGGGGCTAGTCTGGCGTTCTGGTGTTGCAGGGATGACCGGAGGAACCAGTGGCCCGAGCTGGGTGGTGACAGTGTTCGGGGTTGTAGAGCAGGGAGCGGCGGCGGCAATTGCTGCTGCGACGTGTGACTGAAGGAGCTGTGGCCCTGAGGGTGGCCTGATATTAGCCGGAATGGTGTGGTGGCCGTGGGAGGCTATCAGAGTTGAAGATGGTGGTCGGGGAGATGGTCTGTGCACGAAGCGGCATTGAGGGGCTGCCGGAGTTGGAGATGGGAGGATGATGATGGAGAGAGATGGGTGTGGCTTGCCGTGGTGGTTCGGCGAGAAGGAGAGTGGCTGCGAGAGAGTGGGAGAAAACGATGAAGAAGACAAAGGCTGTAGAAAATATTTTTATTTTTTTTCTTTTTTGGCCTCCTGCGCTGCGCCTGTGTTTGTGCGCTCCCCCGCTGTTATATAAAAAAAAAAAAATTGAAAACCCTAAGAAACTTTCCTTTCTTGATTTTATTTTTTCTTTTTCTCTTTTTTTTTATGCTTTTATTCTTATGGTAATAATGAAAAAGGAAATAATATTAATAATAATAATCATAATAATATAAATATCAATAAGGTAATAATAATAATAATACTACTAAATAGTAAATAGTAATAAATAATTATAGTAAAAATAAAAATAATAAAGATAAAATAATAATAATAATGATAATAATAAATAAATAATAGTGATAATAATAAATTACTTATAATAATATAGGAAAATAAATAATAATAATAATATTAATAATAATAATAATAAATAATAATAATAAACAAATAACAATAATAATAATAATAATAACAATAAAGTATCAATTTTGAATAAAATAATAATAATAATAATTATAATAATTATAATAAGGTAATAATAATAATTATAGTAAATTAATAATAACAATAATAATAAATAAATAAATAATTATAAGAAAGTAATAATAAAAATACTAATAATAATAATAAAATAATAATAAAAAGGGAACCCCTTGTTCTATTTGGTTAGGGCAAAAATAGGGTGTCTACAGCTGCCCCTCTTTGTAGGCTTAGTTGCTTCAATGTAACGGTAGGAACTCTTCTACGTTTTTTGTAGTAACAAGCCTGCAAAGATAAAAGACACCTACTTTAGCCAGGCCACGCAACTGTCTGGGCTTTTCAATCAGGTGTTGTTTGCTTTTGCCAATTAGGGATAATTTGCACTGAATGTAAAAATCCAAACGCCAAAGTATGTGAGAATGACTTGCACTGGGTTTGAGAACCCGAGCACCAAAGTACAATGATACTAACTTGCACTGGGTTCGAGAACCCGAGCACCAAAGTATATGAGAATGACTTGCATTGGGTTTGAGAACCTGAGCGCCAAAGTACATGAGAATGACTTGCACTGGGTTTGAGAACCCGAGCGCCAAAGTACATGAGAATGACTTGCACTGGGTTTGAGAACCCGAGCGCCAAAGTACGTGAGACTAACTTGCACTGGGTTTGAGAACCCGAGCGTCAAAGTATATGAGAATGACTTGCACTGGGTTTGAGAACCCGAGCACCAAAGTACATGAGACTAAATTGTACTAGATTTGAGAACCCGAGCGCCAAAGTATATGAGAATGACTTGCACTGGGTTTGAGAACCCGAGCGCCAAAGTACAATGATGGCTTGCTTCGAATGTAAGAATCCGAACCGTAGGGATACAATGATCCAGCCATGGGACACAATGATGGCTTGCTTCAAATGTAAGAATCCGAGCCGTAGGGACACGATGATCCAGCCATGGGACACAATGATGGCTTGCTTCGAATGTAAGAATCCGAGCCGTAGGGACACGATGATCCAGCCATAGGACATAATGATGGCTTGCTTTGAATGTAAGAATCCGAGCCGTAGGAACACGATGATCCAACCATGGGACAAAATGATGGCTTGCTTCGAATGTAAGAATCTGAGCCGTAGGGACACGATGATCCAGCCATGGGACACAATGATGGCTTGCTTCGAATGTAAGAATCCGAGCCGTAGCGGATACGATGATCCGAGCCACCTCAACCAGTAACAACGTGTGAAAGCAAAGCTTGGAAAGTTGTTACTCTATTTGGAAAATGCACTTGGGGTAAAGGCCGAATGTCAATGAATGAATCCCCTTGTCTTTGGGATCTATTGCCCTAGTTCAAAATAAATCAATGTGTGTCTGGGGTCAACTTGCCCCAGTTTTCCAAGTAAATCAATGTGCGCTTGGGGTCAGTTACCCCAGCTCATAATTAAACACAATAGGAATCTCTCCATCAAGGATGTCAAATAATCATTCAAAAGCTCAAGAAAAGCATGAAGGGTGCTCTATTGCTGCTTGTGATGCTAGAATGCAATGATATGTTGCTATATGTATGCATGTTGCTAACTTATAATGCAGTGATATGTGGCTATTAATATGCATGTTACCAACTTGTGATCATATGTATGCATTTTTTATTTTTTATGTTTTTATTTTTTTGGGTAATGTACGAAATGCACAATGGTGATGCATGAGATGTATTGGTAATACATAGAATATAGGTAATGCATGCAATGCATGGCGATACATAAAATGTATGGTAATGCATGAAATGCAGGACAATGCATAAGATGCATGGTAATACATGAAATGCATGACAATGCATGAGATGTGTGGTAATGTGTGAAATATAGGGTAATGCATGAAATGCATGGCGATGCATAAGATGTATAGTAATGCATGAAATGCATGGCAATGCATAAGATGTATGGTAATGCATAAGATGTATGGCAATGCGTGAAATGCAAGGCAATGCATAAAATGTATGGTAATACGTGAAATGCATGTCAATGCATAAGATGTATGGTAATACATGAAATGTAGGTAATGCATGCAATGGATGATAATGCATGAAATGTAGATAATGCATGAAATGCATGACAATGCATGAGATGAATGGTAATGCATGGAATGCATGACAATATATGAAATCTAGGTAATGCATGAAATGTATGACAATGCATGAAATTTGGGGTAATGCATGACAATGCATGAATCTTTTCTCCCAATGCACTTGTGATCAATGTCCTCATCTTTGGTCTCCACATGAAACTCGCCATATTTGAATGGATCTGTAACTGATCTTGGCTTAATCTTCTTTATTCATCCAGTCATGAAAGTGATTGACTCAGCTCAAAAATCACAAAATCTGCCCCAGTTGAATGGACCTACAGCTGATCTTGACTCTGATTTCCTATTCAAATTCGATAAGAAAGTGCTTGAATGGGACCTACTGAGACTCAACTCGGAATTTGTCCCAGTTAAATTCATCTGCCACCGATCTTGACTCTATTATTGGATTCCTTTTGAACTTGACATAACATTTGCCCCAGTTTGACTGCTCTTTCTCCACAAGGATCTTCTTTATAAAAATTTCTGGTGATTCTGAAACTCTTTGACTATTCATCCTCTTTTAATGCTCTAAAGAATAAGAAGGGTTCTTTTTTTTTTTTTTTTTTTTGTGATTTTAAGGAACGAGACATGATTATGCAACTATGACATCAACTTGCTAAATCAAAAGGCCATCCACACAAAATAAATGTTTTACCATGTTTCAATGCTATCATAGGGAAAAATTCATACCAGTATTCAAAAACGTTAATTTCCCAACCTAGATGACTGTCCTTCTCGTCAACTGCCCCAATTTCATCAACCCATGCTTTGATCTCAAGATGGTCTTTAAGACTCGGGATGAAACGTAGGCTTAAGAATGTAGGATTTTAGAATAAAAGGAAAAATAAGGCTCAACAATACCACCCCAAATAATGTTTTATGCCCCCAGTTCGAGTTGAGGCGCTTTTGCAAGATGTTGACCGAACTTGTTATTTAAACAAGCTGCCTACGTACCTTTTCAGGATCAGGTCATTACGTAGTTCAGACTCAACATTGAGTCTGACAAATCATTTAAGACAACAATGTATACCAATCTGGCCAGGACTTTCTTTTGGACTGTAATGTAGGCTAAGGGTATGGGTTGAAGAAAGAAAGATTTAAATAAAGCTCAAAATTTATCAATTTCATCAAGGGTAATTTGGTCAAAGATCACATATGTAGTATGTCCCATATTTTCCTTTCTTCTCCCTCTTCATCTTCTTTTCCTTCTTTTACTGCAACTTTCACTTTTTCTTTTATAAAGGAATCTTGACTTTATTTTCATTTGAACTTTAATTGGGACCAATCTTTTAAAAACTGCCCCAATGTGAGGTGTGATCCTTTGACGGATTAATCAAAAAATGAATCTTTCAGGCTCAAAAAGGGTTTGCAAGGAATTTCTTCTTTAACTTTCTTTTGGGTAGCAGAACAATGGCCTGCCATCCTTTTGGTAATGACTATTGTCTCAAATGATTTGCCAAACGCTAAGGGACCCAAACCCAAGTTCGATTTTTGGTGATCTGACTTTTAAGAAAAAGCTGGTTTAACATTCAGGCTCAATTTGGTTAACAAATGGTAAATCATTGTTTGGGTTCTTTTTAGAAATAACTGGTCAGCCAAAGAGGGCCATCCATCATTTGATCAAAACATGAGTGATTAATTGATAGGAAACAGCATAGCCGCTTCGTTGAATTCCTTGGAAAGTAAGATACTTCTTCATAACATCTGAATTTGATGATTGTTTCACCCTTCTCTACTTTCGCCTCTTGGGTTGAATTTTCAAAATTAATAGCTCTTTCCAGCTTGTGAATACTGGCAATATTACTTTTCCTATTCCCGCATGAAACATAAGCAAACAAAATTTGGCAACTGGACTTATGATGCAAGTGAGATAACGAAATGCATAATTCATTTTATTGAATATCGAAAATATTCCGAGGCACTAGCGTCCATGGATTATAAAAAGCAAATAACAATGGAAAACAAAAGAACATTAACTAAAAAGGATTAGATAGTCAAAAGTTCAGTACTCCATCATTTTAGCCTCGGTGGATAACGACTGAAACCATTAATTTGGGAACCTCATGGATATGTTAACCACTTCCTTCCTCGTGTTTGGGAAAAGGATTCCCCTGGACTCCCGGTTGCTTGTCGTCGAATGCTAACCATCCAGCATCTTTTAATGATTGCGCCTTATGCTTGAAGGCCCAACATCTGTCAATAGTATGGGCGGGAGAGTTAGCATGGTACTCACAACGAACCCCAAGATCATACCACTGTGGAGGAGGGTTCGCAACAGGCGTCCCAGGGATTGCAGATACCATCCCCCTTTCCCGCAGCTGAGGAAATAATTCGGCATATGTCATGGGAATGGGATCTACCCTTCGGAAGTTTCTAGTCACATTCCTATCTTGTGTTTGCTGATTCGGTGGACCAGAGTGAACAATCTGGGGCCTTGTGCCTGTATGCGCCGTTTGATTTACCATGGGCTCAAAACCAAAGTTTCTCTTGGACCATTGGTTCCCACCTCTGGTGTACTGATTCTTCCAATTAAATTGCCCCTGTATCATTTGTGCCTCTTCCTCCTTCTTCCTATTAGTCCACCTTTTGCCTAAACCAGTTTCCGAGCCACTATCCTTGACTAGGCCTACCTTGATATCACCTTCAATTCTTCCTCCCGCAGCCACAATATCCATAAAATCATGGAGAGTTGCTCCCCGAAGGTGCGTACGGTAGGGGTCTTTTAATGTGCTCACGAACAAGGAGATGGCCTCTCGATCACTCACCAGGGGGTCCACTTAGATCGACATATCCCTCCACCTATAAGCATATTCTCTAAATGTTTCGGTGGATTTCTTCTCCATCTCTGTAGAGTCATTCGATCAGGCACCATTTCCGTCACATGGTGGTAGTGAGTAACAAAGGCGTTGGCTAAATCCTTCTAAGTGCGGACCCGAGCCTTATCTTGCTGAATGTACCAACGGATAGCGGACCCGGTCAAACTACTTTGAAAGCAATGCATCATTAGTTTTTCATCGTTTGAGTACGTGGCCATTGCTTGGCAGTACATCACTAAATGTGTTCGAGGGCACCGGGTCCCATCAAACTTTTCAAAGTCTGGCATTTTGAACTTTGCCGGCAGGGTGACTTTAGGCACCAAGCAAAGGTCATTTGGATTAACTGAATCGAAAGTATTAGAACCTTCCATTGCTTTTAAGCGCTCTTCTAATACGTCACAGCGACGCTCAGCCTCAGATTTGCTGATCCCCATATCAGAAGGTACTAATGGAGGAGTTCCTACTACTGGGAACCCCTGTGCTGGCATAGCAGGGATGAAAGGAGGCATATTTGGCGGTGGACCCCCCATGACACCAGGCGGTGGAATTGATGTTTGTCCATGATCTGGGGTGAACCCTGGGGGATGAGCGGGGTCCACATCTACTTCAGGATCAACATGCACTGCCTTTCCCTTGTTCATCAGTAACTCCAAAACCTTACTTATCTTGTAATTTATCTCTTCTTGTCCTTGTTCTAGACCCAGGACTCTATTTTCCATTTGTTCACTTATATCTCTTGCTCTTCGCCTGGTATTGTACTAATGTGTGGTGGTCTCAATTATTGCTTTATATTACTCAAACGACCTCTTTGAACTGAAAACCAACAATTTCCTTTTCAGAATCATGAATGCACAATTATGTACTGCATGAGTGAATGTGTTTTGATGCATGATCAGGGTATGTAATAGGTGTTTATGTATGGATGCAACTAATATACTTATACATACAAACAAAGATATGAGTGTGCATGCAACCTATCGTGCATGACTATGTATGAAATGAAGTGCATGAATATGATGCAACCTAAGTGACTACTTAGCCAAAATTCTAGAAAAATTCCCCTAATGAGAGATTTCAAGATTAACACGACCATTGATGGGCCACAATTTCAGTTCAAATCTTCCCTTAACCATTATTTTCCTAATTAACGGTCCATGTACCTCAGGTTCTATGAAGGGTCAGATTATGTTCTGAGGTTGGGGTTGACCTAGGCTAGTCGCCACTAACCTTTTAGTGTGGTTAGAACACATGATTACTACCCCGTTAGGGGTAGAATGGGTCTATGTTACCAGAGTTAGGCTCGGGAGTTCAGTTACACGAGGGGAAGGTACAAGCACCCCTTACGCGCCCGTTCTTACGAACGGTACCTAATTAATTTGAAATTATCCCTAAGTTAATCTAATAAGTCTTTAAATTACTCTTTTTTATGAATTTATAAATATAAATAAATATAATATAATGTATATACATATATTCCCTCAGAGCTTAAAGTACGTGATGCCCGAAGGCTCATACCCCCGCAATAAAATCATAGGGATTAAAATCAAGAAAATATTTAAGAAAGTACGCTCCCAATTTTGGAAATTTTATAGTTTTCTTTTTAGAAAAATACCAATATGGGAGGTTTTAATATATGGTAATAGGGTAATAAGCAACAAATACCTACTAAAATATTATGAATGTCAAAATACGTAACTAGATACCATAATACTATATATATTAATATACTAAGGATATTATAAATAGTAATACTTTATATATTAAAAGGCTAAAAATGCCCTAATAGGTAATGTTAGATGTCCTAAAGATACCATATTAAATAGTTCCCTATACGTTAAAATTCTAAAAAATACCCTAATAAGTGATACTAAATATAAACGTAGTAATAATACCATATATATACCTAAAATACTATAATGAGTTACGTATACTAAAATATCAATAAAAAATATATACATAAAAAAAAGAACAATATCATAATAACTACTATCATGTGAGTATACCAAATATATAACGTAGTATATAATACTAAGAATACCATAATAATATCATATATGTACTAAAATACTAAAACACAAACAAATACCATAGCAATATAACATCATATTAATAATGAGGACCCTATCACAATGATAAACTAGAACCCTACATATGTACCTAAACAAACAATAACGCCCTAAAAAAAAAAAAGTATTATGATAATAAGAATGTTAAACACATAATTGACACACCGAAACGGAAACCCTAGAAACGAATATCAAACATTATGAACAACATATACCTTATAACACGAACATTAATATTTTAATGAATACAACCACAGCCCTAATATTAGGTATACAACTTGACTATTATATACTCAAATAAATACAACATTTAAATACCAAAACTCATTAACTTTAAAACTCTTATGTCATTATAGTTCATGCCACAAGATTTCAAACTTTAACTATTAAAATGAATTTCCATAGTAAAGATTCTACAATCATGTCTAAAGTTTAAGAATAAATGAATAAATAAATAGACATTAACAAGTATCATAAAAATTAAACTTAATATATATATATATATATATATATATATATATATATACACACACACAATAAAATCATTACCACAAGATTTAATTTTTAAATATTGAAATAAGCCCCTAACAAGAATCCTAAAAAACAGATAACAAACAAATTAGTATTTACCTTAATAATGATAATAAAAAAAAGAAAAAAAAGAAAAAAACAGAACAAGGGGGGTGATAGAAAAATAAAAATAAAAAATAAGAATATTTATAATGAAACCAAAATAAACAGGCTCGTGCACTATGTGTGTTATGGCAAGCGTGCAGAGAATTACCTGGGAGAAGCCGGAGTCGATGGGCTGGCAGCAGAGAGGAACAGGTGGCCGGAGATGATGCTGCTGTTGCTGTGGCGTGAGGTGGCCTGGAGCTGTGGAGAGGGCAGGACGGAAGAAGGGCCGGGGCTGGTCTGGCGTTCTGGTGTTGCAGGGATGACCGGAGGAACTAGTGGCCCGAGCTGGGTGGTGACAGTGTTCGGGGTTGTAGAGCAGGGAGCGGCGGCGGCAACTGCTGCTGGGGCGTGTGACTGAAGGAGCTGTGGCCCTGAGGGTGGCCTGATATTAGCCGGAATGGTGTGGTGGTCGTGGGAGGCTATTAGAGTTGAAGATGGTGGTCGGGGAGATGGTCTGTGCACGAAGCGGCAGTGAGGGGCTGCCGGAGTTGGAGATGGGAGGATGATGATGGAGAGAGATGGGTGTGGCTTGCCGTGGTGGTTTGGCGAGAAGGAGAGTGGCTGCGGGAGAGTGGGAGAAAACGATGAAGAAGACAAAGGCTGCAGAAAATATTTTTATTTTTTTCTTTTTTGGCCTCCTGCGCTGCGCTTGTGTTCGTGCGCTCCCCCGCTATTATATAAAAAAAAAATTTTTGAAAACCCAAAGAAACTTTCCTTTCTTGATTTTATTTTTTCTTTTTCTCTTTTTTTTTATACTTTTATTCTTATGGTAATAATGAAAAAGGAAATAATATTAATAATAATAATCATAATAATATAAATATCAATAAGGTAATAATAATAATAATACTACTAAATAGTAAATAGTAATAAATAATTATAGTAAAAATAAAAATAATAAAGATAAAATAATAATAATAATGATAATAATAAATAAATAATAGTGATAATAATAAATTACTTATAATAATGTAGGAAAATAAATAATAATAACAATAATAATAATAATAATAATAATAAATAATAATAAAAAAATAGCAATAATAATAATAATAATAATAATAAAGTATCAATTTTGAATAAAATAATAATAATAATAATAATAATAATAATAATAAGGTAATAATAATAATTATAGTAAATTAATAATAACAATAATAATAAATAAATAAATAATTATAAGAAAGTAATAATAAAAATACTAATAATAATAATAAAATAATAATAAAAAGGGAACCCCTTGTTCTATTTGGCTAGGGCAAAAATAGGGTGTCTACATATCCTATACTCTATATTACAATTACACCATACTACATAAAATAAAATTAACATTACTTCAATTTACAAATTACTGCTATATCCCACTAAATAAATGTAGGTATTTCTACCTAATTTCATGTTCAAGCTCCCAACAAGCTTCTTCTACCTCGTGATTCTTTCATAAGACTTTTACTAGTGGTATTTTCTTACTGCGCAATTCTTATTCCTTCCTGTCTTAAATTTGTACTGGAGCTTCCTTATATGCTAGAGCATCACTGAATTCTAATTCTATATAACTGATAATATGGGAAGGATCTGGAACGTATTTCGTTAACATAGAAACAAGAAATACGTCATGTATTTTGGATAGAACTGGTGGTAAAGCTAGCCGATAGGCAACTGGTCCAATTTTCTTAAGTATCTCAAATGGGCCAATAAACCTAGGGCTCAACTTACCTTTCTTCCCAAACCTTATGACTCCCTTCAGTGGTGCTATTTTCAAGAACACATGGTCCCCCACTTCAAATTCTATTTCCCGATGGCTAATATCCATGTGGCTTTTCTGCTGACTTTGTGCTACACTGATTCTATATCGAATAATTTGGACTTTATCATATGCTTGTTGTACTTTCTCTGGCCCCAAAACTCACCTTTCACCAAATTTATCCCAGTATAAAGGAGTACGTCACCTCCTACCATAAAGCGCTTCATACGGTGCCATGCTGATGCTGGCCTAATAGCTGTTATTCTAGGAAAATTCCACTAGTGGAAAATACTAGGTCAACTACCCCCAAAATCCAATACACACGCTCGCAGCATATCCTCAAGAACTTGGATCATTCTCTATGTCTGACAATCTGTCTGAGGATGGAAAGCAGTGTTGAATGCTAACTGAGTCCCCAAAGCCTCCTATAAGCTCTTCTAGAACCATGATGTAAAGTGTGGATCACAGTCTGAAATTATAGATACTGGTACTCCATAGGGTCGAACAATCTCTTGAATGTAAATATCTGCTAATCTGTGCATAGGGCAGCTAACTTTAATGGGTAGGAAATGAGTTGTTTTTGTAAGCCTATCCAAAACTACCCAAATGACATTCTGACCATGCGGCACTAGCGGTAGCCTACTAAAAAAATCCATGGACATGTGGTCCCACTTTCACTCAGGGATATAGAGTGGCTGTAACTGACCTGCTAGCCTCTGGTGCTCAGCCTTAACCTACTAGCACGTCAAGCACTGCTGTACAAATTCTGTAATCTCTCTTTTCATACCACTCCACTAGAAATGCTTTCGCAAATCCCTATACTTTTTCGTACTGGTCAGGATGAACTGTGTATAGAGATCTGTGAGCCTCCTTTAGAATCGTTTTCCTAATATCATAATCCGTAGGCTCGCACAATCTGGTGTGAAATCTCAAAACTCCATCGTCAGAAATGCTGAATTCCTTTCCTTGACCATCCTGTACTTGGGCTATTACCTCTGCTAATTCTGGATCATTCCCCTGAGTGGCTTTAATCTTTTCATCTAGTGTAAGCTGACTAACAAGACTGACAATAAATACCTGAGGATCATCTTCCACTAATTCCATGCCGAGCCTCTCCAAGTTCATTTGAATTGAGTGCTGAATTGCTACTGATAACTGCGTTGTATCCCTTGATTTATGGCTCAAAGCATCAGCCACCACATTTGCTTTACCTGGGTGGTAGCTGATGGTGCAATCGTAATCCTTGATAAGTTCTAACCATCTCTTTTGCCGCATATTCAACTCTTTTTTGCGTAAAGAAGTATTTTAAACTCATATGATCAGAAAATATTTCACATCTCTCACCACACAAGTAATGCCTCAAAATCTTCAATGCGTATACCACTACAGCCAATTTCAGATCGTGGGTAGGGTAATTCTTTTCATACTCTTTCAAATGCCTGGAAGCATACACTACCACCTTACCATGCTGCATCTGTAACACCCCGAACCCTTAAACCCAGTTCTGGTGCGTTATACCTGATAAAATCCTTGATAATCCATAATCCATAATATAGGCAGTGGAAATATAACCATAATCTCCATATAACATAATACCAGAGTTTACTAATTCTAATTACCAACCATAATAAATTAATCATCCACCAGTATTTAAATATATGCATGTCTTCAAACCATTATTCACTAATACCAGTATGTTTCACAACTATCCTTTCATAACTGACTTAAAACATAAATTATAAAAACATAAAATATACATATTAAAATTAACATAAAGATATACCATTTTTCTTATATCTTCCAAAAATGTTATAAAATCTCAAGCTCTCAAGCTCGATCCTGAGAAATCTTGAAAAAAATGAATTCATATTCGGGTGAGACACATCTCAGTAAGGGAAGAAACAATGTATTAAAATAGTGTGTGGCCAACATGAGTTTATATATAACATATTATTTAATATTTGAAAATCGTTAACATAATTTTTGAAATCATTCTCTGAACCTAATCAAACACATGCAAATGTTTAACCCACAAGATTACCCGAGGATAGGGGTGATTACCCGCGCATACAAGTAGCATCCCTCTGCTCTGATACCTAGGCAACCCAAAGGGCGCAGCTAAAGCATACCAGGGCACTCACCTTACTCAGTAAGCCCTCAAGTGTTAAATTAATCCCGTACTCACGCATTCAACAATAGTTTACCGGCAAAGGCCCTAAGGATAGGGAATTCTACCTGCCCATAGAAGTAGGTTCCCTCTACCCTAGCGCGTTATGCAGCTACTGCCACATCTGAAGCTACTAGTGCACTCGCCTTACTCAGCAAGCCCTCAGGCGAAAGGTACGCCTTGCCCAATCGTAACATGTTCTAGTACATACATACTTCTAATATCATAATACATCATTCTTTCTATCATTATTTAATCATACACATCTATTTATATTCATGACTTAACATTGCATTGCATTTCACTTTAAGTGACTCTTTCCCATTTTACATTGTTCACATTGCAAATTTCATTTCCATTTCATTCATTTTCCTTTTCATTTCATACCCAGCATCTTTCAGCTGTTTTACCCAGCATCTTTCAGCTGTTATACATTTACCCAGCCACTTTCAGCTGTTTCACATTTACCCAGCCACTTTCAGCTGTGACACATTTACCCAGCTACTTTTAGTTGTGACACATTTACCCAGCCACTTTTAGCTGTTTTACCCAGCATCTTTCAGCTGTTTATCCAGCATCTTTCAGCTATTTATATGGTTGCATTAACACACATAGGCAACATTATCCATATCATATTTTATTTTCATGGTTTTACTTACTTAGCCTGCATCTCATACATTTAACATATATTTGCACAGATTCTCATGCCACACAATTTAATAGTAAAATTCATACACTGTCTGTAAAATAAGCCAACCAATATTTAATGTTTATATACTAAAAATACCTTTCATTTCTTATTTAATTATCCTAAAAATATTTCCCACTTTCATCAATTCATTTTCACATATACATATCTAATAAACAACCCTAAGCTCGAAAAAAAATATAATTTAAACAGTTGGCATTTTACCAATACTGAAACATATACACGTACATATAACACAATTTATTTTTTCCATTAAATTCATAAAAATTCTTATTTAATATATATTTTTCCCCTTATCTGGTTTCTTGAACTACGCCAACAGGGACTCCGAAAAATACCTGCGGTGCTCACCCGGACCCTGAATCAAAAATTCCTAACTCCAATAAATTATTCCTGAATAAAATATTATTTAAATATTTTCTAGGGTCATAATTCCTAAATAAATAAATATACCCTTAAATTTAGTCAAATTGCCAAATTTCCCAAATCCCACTCTCGCTTTGGAGTAGGGTCTAAAAAACTCCAATTAAAAAATTACCTACGTCAAAATGACGATAACGACGATTAGAACCCTGTGGTGGTGCCTAATCATCGATTCAATAGCAGATTTAACCAGAAATTGAGAAATTGGGAAAAAATTACCTTTCCCCAGGAACAGTACCTAAGCCGTTCCCACGACAAATCCACTCCAGTAGAAATGTCGGTGGTGAAGCTAGGAACCCAACGGCACCTTCTGTTTCCCGATCGGTCAAATATTTATCGAGAAATGAGGGGAGAGAGAGAGACGGAGACGAAGAGGCGACGAAGGAATTATGGGGAAGTTGCAGAGAGAGAGAGATGTTCAGCTTTCATCTTCTTTTTTTTTTTTTTTTTTTAACTTACTCACTTACATAACTTAACATACATACATATATATATATATATATATATATATATATATATATATATATTACTTTTACTTTTACTTTATATATATATAACTTATACTTTAACTTATATATATATATATATATCTTTATTCCATTTTTTTTTACTATTTATTTATTTATTTAATAACATTTAATTAATTCATTAATTAATTCATAAATTTTTTTTTTCAACTATTTATTTTCATTTGTTTATTTAATACATTAATTTAATAGTGTTTAACCACTTAATTAATTAATAATTTTAATTACTTTTTTTTTTAATTTTTTTTTTCAGCTTATTACAATTTCCACTATGGAATAAAAAGTGGCTGCAACTGGCCTACCGGTCTCTGGTGCTCAGCTTTTATCTGTAGACACGTTAGACACTGGGCTACATACTCAACAATTTCTTTCTTCATACCACTCCACCAATGAGACTCTCGCAGATCTTTATACATCTTCGTACTATCGGGATGAATTGTGTACAAAGATCTATGAGGCTCCTCTAAGATGGTCTTCGTGATGTTAGCATCGGCAGGAACACATAATCTTGGAACGGAATCACAACGCTCCTTTATCTGCAATATAGAATTCCTTCCCCTGATCATTATGCATTTTAACTAATACCTCTGCTAATTCTGGATCGTATTTCTGAGCAGCTTTAGTCATTTCCTATAGAGTACACTGCACCACCAGACTAGAAATACATACTTGAGGGTCACTCATAACCAATTCAATGCCGAGTCTCTCCAGATCCTTTACGATCAGATACCGGATCTCTATAGTTGCCAACGTTGGTCCCACAGACTTCCTACTCAACGCATTACCCACCACATTTGCTTTCCTTAGGTGGTAACTGATGGTACAATCAAAATCTTTAATAAGTTCTAACCACCTTCTTTACCTCATGTTCAGTTCCTTATGGGTGAAAAGTACTTTAAACTTTTTTGGTCGGAGAAGATTTCGCACCGTTCACCATACAGGTAATGCCTCCAAATTTTCAATGTGTGTACTACTGCAGCCAATTCAAGATCATGGGTAGGGTAGTTCTTTTCAGACTCTTTCAATTTCCTAGAAGCATATGCTACCATCCTGCCATGCTCCATCAATATGCAGCCAAGTCCCTTCAAGGACACATCACTGTATATAACATAACCCTCACCCCTTAACGGAATAATCAACACTAGTGCTGTGACAAGTCTTTACTTTAATTCATGAAAACTCTACTCATAGTTGTCGTCTCACTCAAACATGACATTCTTCCTAGTCAGTCACGTTAGAGGCCTCGATAACTCTGAGAATCCCTCAACGAAACAATGGTAATACCCAGCTAACCCCAAGAAACTCCTAATCTCCTGGATGTTCCTTAGTCTAGCGCAGCTCACTACCGCATCAATCTTATTGGGATCCATAGAAATTTCATCCCCTGAGATGACAAGCCCCAAGAAAACAACCTTTTCAAGCCAGAATTCACATTTATTGAACTTAGCGTAGAACTTCTTTTCCCTAAGCATTTATAGAACCTACATCAAATGAATCTCATGCTCCTCATAGCTCCTTGAATAGTCCAATACATCATCAATAAAAAGAACAACAAACTGGTCTAAATATTGGTGAAAAACTCTATTCATCAAATCCATAAATATTAAAGGAGCATTCGTTAGACCAAACAGCATAACGAGGAATTCATAATGCCCATATCTGGTCCTAAAGGTTGTCTTCGAGACGTCTTCTATTTTCATTCTCACCTGATGGTAGTCTAATCTAAGGTCAACCTTAGAATACACCTGTGTACCTGGAGCTAGTCAAATAATCATCTATATGGGGTAGAGGATACTTGTTCTTGATTGTCACTTTGTTAATCTCCCTATAATCTATACACATCCTCATAGTACCGTCTTTATTCTTTACAAATAAAATTGGAGCTCCCCACGGAGATACACTAGGCCATATAAAACCCTTATCAAGAAAATCTTGCAACTGATTCTTCAATTCTGCCAATTCTGCTAGAGTCATTTAGTAAGGTGCTTTAGAAATCGACGTTATACCTGGAAGCAGATTAATAGGAAAATCTACCTCAAGATTAGGTGGCAAGCCTGGTAACTCGTCTTGAAAAACATCTGTAAACTCCTTTACTATTGGTTTACTAGCGAGTTTCAATTCATTCCCTAAAATTTCCTTCATAAAGGCCACAAATCGTGACAACCACTTAGCAGTACCCTCCTTGCCTGAATAGATGAAACTAACTGAAGCGGGGATTGCACTCGCGACCCTTCAAACCTGAATTTTTCTCTTTCTAGAGATATAAATATCACTTCTCATGAATGACAATCTATACTGGCAAAATTTGCTGCTAGCCAATCCATACAAAATATTACATCAAACCCATGCATGTCCAGCACTATTAAATCAGCAGACAAAATTTTCCCTTAAATATCAACTGAACAACCCCAGAGCACCCTACTACACCTCACTGCTGACCCAATTGGTGTAGATACCAACAGTTCAATGTCTAACAACTGTGTTTCAGCCCCACATAGTTTAGTGCATTCTAGAGACACAAACGAGTGTGTGGCTCTTGAATCAAATAATACAATAACTTTAAAGGAAAGCATGCTAACCATACTTGTCACCACGTCATCGGCTGTCTCAGCATCACCCGATGTCAAAGCAAAAACTTTGGCTAGAGCCATATTCCTCTACTAGCCTCCATATCGCACCTGATAGCCTCCTTAGTACAATCTAGGAGCAGGAGCGATATCTAGTGGTAAAGGGCAATCTTGCACCAAATGTCCTTATCTACCACAACAATAGCAGATAGCTCGTCCCACTCAACACTGTCCCTAGTGTCTCCTCCCACAAGTCTGTCAGATAGGAGGATTCTGCACCGCCTACACCTCACGACCTCCAGTATCCTGCCTCTATCCTCTACCATAGTTTCCATTCCTTCACTGACCCTGCCTAGGACCCTGGTAAAAGCTTGAAGATGCAAATCTCTTCTACTGTACCTGCTCCTCTGCATCCATATGCTCACTAATCTTGGCCAAGGCTACTCTGTCAACTAACTCAGCAAAGTCCTATATCTTTAGCACTACCACCTGCTTGAATATGCTTTGTCTCAATCCTCTTTCAAACTGTCTCACCTTCATTGCTTCATCAGGAACAATATATGGAGCGAAGCGAGAATGTAGAGACCCGGTGAACTATATTAATTAAATAATAGGAAGAGAGGAAAAGAAATCGAAATAGAAATTTAGCAGGGTCTCATTGACGAAACAGGCTTACTGGGCTCGTCGATGGGGACACATGTCTAGCCGATGAGGAGATAGCGAGAGGACATTTTAGGGCTTGAAATTCGTCGACGAAGGTTATGAGTTCATCAACGAACTCTATTATTGACCTTATCAACGAAGTGATGTTTCTCATCGATGAAGGCCAGTGTATAAGTATACTAAAATTGGATTTATTTTAGCAAAATTGTGCAAAAACTCTTTATCCCTCAAGGTTTTCGTCCCTTTCCCCTTCTCTCTAAGATTTCAGGTCAATTTCTCGTCGATTCGATGATCTGAGGCCACGACGATACTCCTGGGAAAGTTCTCTTCAAGTCTATTAAAGTGGATCGTTGATGGGGCTATCTTGAATTTCATCCCAAATTCAGGGTAAGGGTTTTAATTTAATATTTGGCTTACTTACAGTTATAGAAAATGTAGTAGTCAAAGAAATATTGAAGCTTTGTTTTGGGCGATGTTGTTTTCAGGGTATTGATCAGGGAACCCTACGGATGTAGGACTAGTCATATTAGGGGCTTTTCAGTGATCAGGTAAGGGAAATATGCTATGCTAGTAAATCAGTTATTTTCATTAGAAAAATATAGTATTTGTTTATGGGTCTTCTAAAGTAGAAATTATACAGTTTTATTGTTTATGGTTAATGAGTATTATTTACTTGTGTGACATAAGAAATATTGGCATAGTACAATGTTCTACGCAGCTTTTTCAGAATTACAAGTATATAGATTTATAGAATTATTTTTCATAGAATAAATAGTTTTAAATTTCAAAACTACAGCTATTTAGATATACCGTTTTATACAGATATTTAGTTTATACAGATATACAGTTTTATTGAGAAACACAATTTTTATAGTTTCATAATTTACAATATATACAGACAAGAAGGTGTTTTTACAGTTTTCATAGTACCATGATTATACAATTTTATAGAACCATGATATATAGATCATAGAACCATGACATACAAAAATACAATTGATACAAGAATACAGTTTATTACAGCATCATGGTTATTACAGTTGATACAAAATCATGGTAAAACAGATAGATTTTATGTATAGAAATGTATTATATGGTATCAGACCCTGATGGACCATTACAGATCAGTTTATAGAGCACGGTATCGTAGCTATTTACAATTCAGAGTGCAACCACTAAACTCAGATAGTATATGGATTTACAGCAGTCAATCGTGCCTTAGTAGTGGACAGGCTCCCCGTCAGCTTGGGTTGAGGAGGCCAATCAGACTTTCAAAGCATAGTGATATATCCTAGTAGGCCAGCCAGTGATAGGTCTCGCCTACGGGCCGCACAACCCTGTCATAAGGGGTTAAATCATGACATGCAGTTATCCATCAAGGGAAGTTTTCTTAGTTATTATACGTATACTCAAATTTGCAGGAACAGTAGATGTAACTATGAATATTAGAATTATTGTGAATAGAAAATTTATAAGAATAGTTATGTTAAGTAACTTAGGTATAATCTATATTGTACATTATTTACACATGTTTTCTTAGATTCAGTTATCTATGGTATTTCTAATCAGATTTTATAAATATGTAACTCATTTGCCACACACTAGCGATAGCATATTTTGTCTTACTGAGTATTGTCTCATCCTAGTGATTTAATATTTCTCAGGTGATCTTGCTAGGCGAGCAAATTAGGCTCACAGATAGAGGGGGCTATAGTACTGACCTATCTTAGGGTGAGTATTTTGGGGAGATTATTGTTGTTTGACCCTAGTTCAGTTGGGGGTATTTTGGGGAATAGTCGTGTATGTACAACTTGGGGAATATTCTGACACTTTGGTATTGTAAATATATATGTGGATATGTTTTATGTATACAACTTCTCGTTGCTTAGGTTGTTTGTTGTAACACAGTTTTTGTGGGTCCTATCTGGACCAAGATGTCGGTTGACTTATAATAATAGGTATCAGAGCAATGAAATTTCACAGTATATATGTAAGGAAAAAAATCTTTATTAAATCAGGTCATTACAATTTGGTATCATAGCCTAGGTTGCTAGGTTCTGTAGACTCTAGAGTACAGCAGAAGCAATACCAAAGTATGGGAAAGGATTGAGGTTTTGTTCTATGGTCTAGGTATAGGATTTTCGTAGTGGTTTCTATTTCTTTCTTATGGTGACAATTTCAGGAAAGCCATAGTAAACTATTGTCTGGTCGTGTGTCTAAATTGTATAATTGGATTTTGAATTAAGATCAGAAAGGGTAGCTAAATGTGGATATAGTATTTTAGTTGAATGAGATAGAATAGTTTTGCATAGGGGATGAGGTCTTTAAAGTGTGTTCTGGTGTGTTCTTTGTTTTTAGGATGGACCCAAGAAGTAGTGGTATAAACGTTGGGGGAGACAGACCAGGACCCTCTAATATAGGAGTTGAAGATACTAATGCAGTATTATGTAGCGTCACCCGATAGGTCATGGCTGAGAGGGCCAGGTGAAGATCAGCACGAATGATTGAAGAGTGGAGGCTGGATCCAATGCCGGTGATGTGGAATCGATTTAAGGAGCTATTCTTCAAGTGATACTTCCCTGCTATCATTCGGAGCATGAAGGCAATAGAGAGTATGCACCTAGTTCAGGGGCAGATGATAGTATCTTAGTACGCAGATCAATTTATTGAATTGTCACGATTTGCCCCGTATTTGGCACCTAACAAAGAGAAAAAGGTAAGGAAGTTTGAAGAAAGTTTGAGGCAGAACTTGTTTTGTAGATGATTGGTTTTCGGGCTCAGACATTTGCGAAGGTCGTATATAGGGCTGTGATTATTGAGAGTGGCATACAGAGAGGTATTGCAGTTTAAAGTCAAAGAAAGAGGCCCACGTCTCAGAGTTTTCAGGTAAGGTCTAGTAAGGGGCCTTGGAGAGGAGGCCGTGATAGGGGAGATCAGAGGCAGACGATAGAACCTCGTGAGAATCAGGGTATGCAGACCTACCCGGTTTGTCAAATGTACGGGAAATGACATTTGGGGGAGTGCCAGGTAGGGAGAGATGTTTGCTATCATTATGGGAGACCTGGCCATATGGTATGAGCATGCCCAAGACAGCCGATCCAAGTCCCAGCTCATGGACCTTATCAGGGAGGTTATCAGGTGCCACATGCAGCCCAGCAGAGGAATGTAGCCCTGGTGAGGGTTTATGCTTTGATGCCGAGTGATGTTGAGACTACCCCAAATGTAGTGACAGGTACTCTTACTATTCTATCATATCAAGTTATTGTTTTATTTGATTCAGGTGCTACTCATTCCTTTGTCTCTACAACCTATGTCAAATTGTTTGGAAATGAGACCTAGTATTTAGATGTGGAATTGTCAGTGGCTACACCATCAGGGCTAGTGGTGCATTGTCAAAGAGTTCTCAAGGGTTATCCAATAGAAATTTAGGGGAGAGTGTTATCAGCTCACCTGATCGTATTCGATATGTGTGGGTTTGATGTAACACTGGGTATGGATTGGTTAGTAGTTAATCATGTCAGTATTGATTGTCATCAGAAAGAAATAATTTTTAGACACCATGACGAGCAAGAATTCAGATTTGTCGGTTCACATGTATGTGCTGCATCGCAGTTAGTGTCAACCATGCAGGCGAGTAGACTACTCATGGACGGAAGTCAGAGGTTTATGGCTTTTGTAAAGGAGGTGTCAAAAAATGAATCAAAGCTTGACAATACACCAATGGTAAGGGAATTTCCAGATATATTTCCAGAAGAGCTACCTGGGTTGCCTCCCGATCGTGAGGTAGATTTTGCTATATATTTACCTCCAGGGACAGCGCCGATCTCTAAGGTTCCTTACCGTATGGCTCCGGCTGAATTGGAAGAATTAAAGTATTGAATCAGGTGTAATCTCAAGAAGGGGGTGAATTGGATATTTAAAAAATTTTATAAAACTTATTTACCGCTTTAACCCTTCTTATATATTTACCAATGAATTCTTGTTACTCAATTACTTATGTGTAAGGCTATCCAACCTATACATGCAATATACGTAATTTAAATGCAGTGTTGAAAATAAAGAGTAAAGAGAAGAGAGAAGACAAACACGATTTTTACGAGGTTCAGCCGACTTGGCCTACGTCCTCGCCTTGAGCAACCACTCAAAGATTTCACTAAATCCCTGTTCCTTAAATTGGGATAGAGCTTCCCTTACAATCTGCTGCTTACAAAAGGCATAGATCCTTCCTACTCCACTGCTTATAAGAGATACAACTCTCTCCTCACACACCAGTTCACACACCGAACCATGTATACAATAGAATCTGAAAAACAACACTCAAAACAATGCTTCTAACAAAAGCTTGTGAGTACAATTCAATTTCCTAGAACATTAACATATGATTAAACTTGAAGCTTATGAATGTATGAAAATGATACAATCATTTTATGTATCATATGCTTCAACACACAAACCCTCTTTAACCAAAACTCCCACGTAATGATATATTTAAAATGCTTTGGAATATACTAGGGTTCTAGTTCACTTTGTAAAGATGCACACATATATCTAATGTGAACTTGATAAAAGCCTTATCTTGAATATTTTATCAATCTATAAAAAAAAAACTTTCTATCAAATATTTAATCCCAACTCGATCGTTGTAATATGTAAATGTATATGATATGTAATTCAAAGAACATAATCCTGAGTATAAGATTTTCCAAACAAGATATCCCTTCATAAAATAGATATTTTTGAATACCAAGGATATATTCTCAAGTGTTTTAATATATATAAAATATGAATCCTATAACTGAATGCACACTTGAATCAAACCATTAAATCAATAACACAACCTTAATCAAGTAACGATCTTGTTTAAAATAAATATGTATATGTATAAGCAATTTCAAGATCAACCTTTTAATACCTAATCAAAAATCAATTTTTCAATAATATGCTCTATGAAAACTATATATATACTCTTGAATCAAAAACAATTAATTAATAGCTAAACAACTTTCTCAAGTAATGATTTTTTCAAAAACAATTTTCTTATATGTATGAACACACACAAGATCAAACTTTTCTAAAGATGATCAAGAACAAGTAATGAGATAAGAAGTTCTTGAAGATAATAACTTGAATGATCAAACCTCAATACTAGAATGAGAATTCATATGAGTAAACAAGTTCCCTTTGAGATTCTGAGTTGATTTGCCTAGCTTGATGGTTAGAGATTGAAGTGTAGGCAATCGTATAGCAATAGGAGCAAATTTTCAATATTCTTTCAACAAGATGTGTTCCTCTCTTTCTTGAGTGTCTTCTCTTCATTCTAGGGTTTAGATATTCAGTATATATAGTGTCTTACCCTTAGGATTAATCTCAACCGTTGGATTAAAGAAATGGCTCGCGAGTTCGTTTAATAAAAATCACAATTTTAAGTTTCCTGCAGGTTCAGGCGCCTAAGGGTGAAAGCCCAGGCGACCGAAGTTCCTTAACCCTTTGAAAATTTAACTTGGGATGCAAGGTCAGATGCCTAAAGATAGGGTCAGGCTCTTGAAGTGGTTTAGGCGCCTGAGGTTCCAAGGTCAGGCGACCGAGGTGCCTTGGCCAACTTGCTGTGTTTTCCCATTAATTCTTCAGGCTACCAAACTTAATCTTCAAGCTCCTAAAGAAATTCTTTAGGCTACTGAGGGTGGGTTCAGGCTACTGAATCCCCTCTTTATCAATTTTCCTTCTCTAATTTAAAAATATTCTTTGCTCTTTTTCTTGGGTCTTTTATAAAATATATTTTCTTTGATTTTAAAAGTATTTCTAAGTCCATGAAAGTCCCCTAATGATATACATGAAATGCATGAATCCTAAAATCATTTTAAGTTATGTTGAGCCTCAAATTAAATCATATGAAAATGTAAGAACATGAGTTTTAAATACCCATTCCCAAGATGTTTTTGAACTTTGCTGTTTGCATCTTGATTCTCGTACTCTTTGAGTTCCATGAATCTTGGCAAGATGTGTCAGCTTTACTTTGTGGCATCCATGACTCGTTATCTTTCCGTGCATGCTTAATATGGTTCCTTTTCACAAAATCAATGCACAGATCAAATACTAAGTGATTTGTCATTTTTAAAATATGATTGGACTCGTAAAGTCAACATAAAGGATTAGTTGCAAGACTTGCTATATAAAGGATTTATACGACCTAGTGTATCGCCGTGGGGAGCTCCTGTGTTGTTCATAAAGAAGAAAAATGGATCTGTGAGGATGAGTATTGATTATAAGGAGATAAACAATATCACTATTAAGAATAGATATCCTCTACCCCGTATAGATGAATTTTTTTAGCAGTTCTAGGGTACACGAGTATATTCTAAGATCGACCTCAAATCAGGTTATCATTAAGTGAGAGTAAAAGCAGAGGACATTTCGAAGACAGCCTTCAGGACCAAGTTTAGGCACTATGCATTTCTCGTTATGCCATTTAGTCTGACAAATGCCTTAGTTGCGTTCATGGACTTGATGAATAGGGTCTTTCACTAGTATTTAGACCAGTTTTTTGTGGTTTTTATTGATGATATACTGGTTTACTCGAGAAGTTTTTAGGATCATGGGGCGCACTTGTGGCAGGTACTACAGACGCTCAGGAAGAAAAGGTTGTATGCCAAGTTTAGTAAATCTAAATTTTGGTTAGAGAAAGTATCATTTCTGGATCACGTGATTTCAGGGGATGGTATTTTCGTGGATCCCAGTAAAATTGATGCGGTGGTGAATTGGGTCAGACCTAAGAACGTACAGGAAGTCAGAAGTTTCTTGGGACTGGCAGGCTATTACCGTTGATTTGTTGAGGGATTTTCATCCTTATCAGGGCCTCTCATGCGGTTGACTAGGAAAAATGTCAGATTTGCATGGGATGAAGAATGTGAGCAAAGTTTTCAGGAATTAAAGCAGCGGCTCATCACTGCACCAGTATTGAAGATTTCATCAGGAGGTGATGGTTATGTAATTTACAGTGATGCGTCTTTGAAAGTGCTCGATTGTGTATTGATGCTGTGATAACCCAAAAAAAAAAATTAAAAAAAAGTAAATAAAATTATTAATTAATTAAGTGGTTAAACACTATTAAATTAATGTATTAAATAAACAAATGAAAATAAATAGTATGAAAAAAAAAATTTATGAACTAATTAATGAATTAATTAAATGTTATTAAATAAATAAATAAATAGTAAAAAAAAATGGAATAAAGATATATATATATATATATATATATATTACTTTTACTTTTACTTTATATATATATATATATAACTTATACATTAACTTTTATATATATATATATATATATATATATATATATCTTTATTCCATTTTTTTCTACTATTTATTTATTTATTTAATAACATAAAAAAAAAGTAATTAAAATTATTAGTTAATTAAGTGGTTAAACACTATTAAATTAATGTATTAAATAAACAAATGAAAATAAATAGTATGGAAAAAAAATTTATGAATTAATTAAATGTTATTAAATAAATAAATAAATAGTAAAAAAAAAAAATGGAATATAGATATATATATATATATATATATATATATATAAAAGTTAAAGTATAAGTTATATATATATAAAGTAAAAGTAAAAGTAATATATATATATATATATATATATATATCTATCTTTATTCCATTTTTTTTTTACTATTTATTTATTTATTTAATAACATTTAATTAATTCATTAATTAATTCATAAATTTTTTTTTTTCATACTATTTATTTTCATTTGTTTATTTAATACATTAATTTAATAGTGTTTAACCACTTAATTAATTAATAATTTTAATTACTTTAAAAAAAAATTTTTTTTTTCAGGTTATTACGTTATTAAACTCAGCGTGTGGTCTTCATGAGATAGATAGATATCATTTTTATTTCATTTGCAAATCATCATATAACATTGAAATCATTTTCTCAACCTAAACAATCACATGCAAATATTAAATATTTGGCTAAATTTAAGGGTATATTTATTTATTTACGAATTATGATCCTAGGAAATATTTAAATAATATTTTATTCATGAATAATTTATTGGAGTTAGGAATTTTTGATTCAGGGTCTAGGTGAGCGCCGCAGGTATTTTTTGGAGTCCCTGTTGGCGTAGTGCAAGAAATCAAGTAAAGGGAAAAGTATATATTAAATCAAAATTTTTATAAATTTAATAGAAAAAATAAATTGTGTTATATGTACGTGTATATGTTTCAGTATGGGTCAAATGCCAACTGTTTAAATTATATTTTTTTTCAAGCTTAGGGCTGTTTATTATATATGTATACGTGAAAATGAATTGATGAAAGTGAGAAATATTTTTAGGATAATTAAATAAGAAATGAACGGCATTTTCAGTATATAAACATTAAATATTGGTTGGCTTATTTTACAGGCAGTGTATGAATTTATGTTGAAGATGATGATTTTATTTTAATTATTGATGATGCAAAAATTTATTTGGGGGACATATTTATTGAATGGTATGAGGTATAGTACATCATAGAATTATGGAGATAAAAGATTAGGTAACGAATTTCGAGGACAAAATTTCTTCAAGGAGGAAAGAATTTACCCAGCCACTTTTAGCTGTTTTACACAGCATCTTTCAGCTGTTTATATGGTTGCATTAACACACATAGACAACATTGTCCATATCATAATTTATTTTTATGGTTTTACTTACTTAACCTGCATCTCATATATTTAACATATATTTGCACAGATTTTCATGCCACACAATTTAATAGTAAAATTCACACACTGCCTGTAAAATAAGCCAACTAATATTGAATGTTTATATACTAAAAATATCTTTCATTTCTTATTTAATTATCCTAAAAATATTTCCCACTTTCATCAATTCATTTTCACATATACATATAAGCTCGAAAAAAAAATATAATTTAAACAGTTGACATTTTACCCATACTGAAACATATACAAGTACATATAACACAATTTATTTTTTTTCATTAAATTCATAAAAATTCTGATTTAATATATATTTTTCCCTTTACCTGGTTTCTTGAATTACGCCAACAGGGACTCCGAAAAATATCTGCGGCACTCACCCGGACCCTGAATCAAAAATTCCTAACTCCAATAAATTATTCATAAATAAAATATTATTTAAATATTTCCTAGGGTCATAATTTGTAAATAAATAAATATACCCTTAAATTTAGCCAAATTGCCAAATTTCCCAAATCCCACTCTCACTTTTGAGTAGGGCCTAAAAAACTCCAATTGAAAAATTACCTACGTCAAAATGACGACAACGATGATTAGAACCCCGTCGTGGTGCCTGATCGTCGATTCAACAGCAGATTTAACCAGAAATTGAGAAATTGGGAAAAAATTACCTTTCTCCAGGAGCAGTACCTAAGCCGTTCTCACGACAAATCCGCTCCAGCAGAAATGTCGGTGGTGAAGCTAGGAACCCAACGGTACCTTCTGTTTCCTGATCAGTCAAATATTTATCGAGAAATGAGGGGAGAGAGAGAGACGAAGACGGAGAGGCGACAAAGGAATTATGGGGAAGTTGTAGAGAGAGATTCAGAGAGAGAGTGAGATGTTCAGCTTTCATCTTCTTCTTTTTTTTTAACTTACTCACTTACATAACTTAACATACATATATATATATATATATATATATATATTACTTTTACTTTTACTTTTACTTTATATATATATAACTTATACTTTAACTTATATATATATATATATATATATATATATATATCTTTATTCCATTTTTTTACTATTTATTTATTTATTTAATAACATTTAATTAATTCATTAATTAATTCATAAATTTTTTTTTTCATACTATTTATTTTCATTTGTTTATTTAATACATTAATTTAATAGTGTTTAACCACTTAATTAATTAATAATTTTAATTACTTTTTTTTATTTTTTTTTTCGAGTTATTACAGAAATGGGATAATATAACTAAGGATTTTATTTCAAGGTTGTCGTCGGCATTGCATGGCAAGAATGCAATTTGGGTGATTGTGGATCGTTTGACCAAGACCACCCATTTCCTTCCCATCGAGATCAGTTACTCCATGGACAAACTGGTAGAGGTATATATTCAGGAGATAGTCCATTCTCACGACGTGCCAGTGTCTATAGTGTCAGAAAGAGACCCACGTTTCACGTCATTATTTTGGAGGAGCTTGTACGAGGCTTTAGGTTCTCAGTTATCTTTCAGCATGACATTCTATCTTCAATCAGATGGGCAGACAAAGAGGACGATTCATATATTAGAAGATATGCTTCAACCGTGTGTGCTAGATTTTGGGGGTAGTTGGACTCAGTTTATGATGCTAGTGGAATTTACATACAATAATAGTTATTAGGCCAGTATTGGCATGACACCGTTTGAGGCACTTTACGGTAGGAGATGTCGTTCTCCTTTATTTTGGGATGAAGTGGGTGAGTGGTGAGTTGTGGGACTAGAACTTGTTCAGTAAGCACGTGATAAGGTTTGGGTTATCAGAGATAGATTTAGGGCAGCTCAGAGCTGATAGAAGAGTTATGCTAATACTCACCATAGGAAATTGGATTTTGGTGTCGGTAATTATGTATTTTTGAAAATAGTTCCATGAAAATGGGTTATGTGATTTGGGAAGAAAGGTAAACTTAGCCCTAGGTTCATTGGCCCGTTTGAAATTTTAGGGAAAGTAAGGCCGGTTTCCTACAGGCTAGCTTTGCCATCTGTGTTGTCTAGGATTCATGATGTATTCCACATTTCCATGTTGATGAAATACGTCTCAGAGCCTTCTCACGTGATCAATTATGGTGAATTAGAGCTCAGTGATTCACTAGTTTATAAGGAGGTGCCAGTACAAATTTTGGATAGGAAAGAACAAGAATTACGTAATAAGAAGATTTCTCTGGTGAAAGTCTTATGGAGAAATCATGTAATAGAAGAAGCTTCTTAGGAGCTCTAGGAACAGATAAGGCAGAGATATCCACAATTATTTGAGAAAGTATAATAGTAGGTAATGTTTCTTTTGCAGATTAGTTAGTGTATGTATTAGTTTAGTTAAGTAAGTATTATTTTAGTCTTGGGATAATTTTATTTTATATATGTAATTTCCCAGGACTTGGATTGTAACCATGGTATTCTTTCATCATAAGTTAGGGTAAGTAATAAAATAAGTAGATCGTTTTGCCTTTAAGGGATGATGAATCATATGAATAGCAAATTTTGAGGATGAAATTTTATAAGGAGGGGAGAATGTAGTGACTTGGGGAATTATGGTATTTAAATAATGGAAGAAGGAAAAAAGAAAATTTTATTTGAAATACTTAAATAGGGCCTCATCGATGAACACAGGGAGTTCGTCGACGAGTACACATGAGGGGCTCATCGACATGGACATGTTTCGTCGACAAGAAAATACCGAGAGGCTATTTTCCTGTCTCTGAATTTCGTAGATGAGAAACAAACGTTCGTCGATGACCTTCCTTCATGACCTCGTCGACGAGGTGATGTGGCTCATCGACAAACGCTAGTGTATAAATAGCCCTAAACTCGAATTTCAGCGCAAAAACTTGCAATTCTTACTTCCTCACACTACATTTTTGTCCTCCACCCCTTCTCTCTAAGTTTCTGGTCCAGATTTTGGCCAGTTCGATGATTTGAGGCCACCACAACACTCCTGGAAGAGTTCTTTTCAAATCTTCTGTAGTGGATCGTTGGTGGGGCTAGCTTGAATTCTATCCCAGATTTAGGGTAAGACTTTCTATTTAGTATTTGACTTTCTTGCAGTTATGGAAAATGTAGTACGCATAGAAATATTGAATTTCTATTATGGGAAATGTTGTTTTCAGGGTGTTGAATGGGGAACCGTGCGAGTGCAGGACTGGTTGTCGTAGGGGCTTTTCAAAAGTCAGGTAAGGGGATAAACTAACTCAAGAGTTTTATGAAAATGTATTATTTTACTATTCAGCAATTATTTTCAAATGAATATATATGTTATAAAATTATATTGGGAATAATGTTGTTGAACAAGTGTGATTAGTAACCGATTTTGCGTGGCATGAGTAGAATTTATTATGAATTACTATTTTCTAGAAAAATGTTAAATGATGCAAATTTTTACTATGAAATACTGGTGTACGAACCGAGAGTTTTTATATAGTATATAGGCGTACGGGGCGAGAGTTTTTATATGATATACCGGCTTATGGGTTAAGGATATTCTAACATGGTATGCCGGTATACGGGTCGAGCCTTTTTTATGATATGCTAACGTACATATCGGGCCTTATATATATTATGACGGCGTACGGGCCGTGAATGATAAAATACAAAATGCCGGCGTAAGGGCCGAAGATTTTCATATTATGTTATGAATGATATGATGATATTGATTGACAATTATTATTGTGCAATAGATATGTATCACAAATTGAAATATGTTATATGTTATCAGAATCTAGTTGGCTTGGTTTAGGCTTACACGAGCACGGTACCGTAGCTATGTGATCATGATCATTTTTATGTTAGTGTTATCGCTATCTTACAGGGCAACGTGAGGAAGGATAGTCTACGTAGTTTATGGTAGTGTTGGCGCCCCTGGTGTATGGACCAGGTTTGGTGGACCCATCGTACTTATAGACTTTTTCTTTTGACTTGGCAATGGTAGGCCAGCCATTGTCAGGTCTCGTGTTCGGGCCACACAACCTAGTCATGTGGGGGTAAGACATGACACCAGCCAGCTAACCTTCTAGGGCTGTTTTTGTATTATTATCATATGAGATGAATTATGTTTATGGAAATCCAGTATGTTCTATCATGATATGATTATATATGTTTTCCAGATATGTTACAGACAGTTTCACTAAATATGTTTATGTATGGTTTTATGTATAACACAGAAATACTCATGTTGCCACACATTGGTATTAGTTTATTTCCCTTACTGAGAGGTGTCTTGCCCCAAATTATATGAACATTTCAAGAGCCCTAGATAGGAGAGTGGATAAAGCTCTGCAGCGCTAGAGTTCGTTAGTCCTACCCTATCTTAAGGGTAAGTACTTGCTAGGGTCAAATGGATTTCGGGTGGCGACCTTATGACTATTTCAGATACTTTTGAGATGTGTGTATCTATATGATGGTTGTAGTAAAATCTGGTATTGTGTTGAATGATAATATGAGATGTATATGATTTTATGTTTCCTAGTGCTTAGGCTTCCGTGTTGTATTTATGATGTATCCCTGGTACGCATGGGTCCAGGTTGATTACAATTTGCTAGGTTTATTGGTTTTATTATCATGGAAAAAAATAGTAATAGTAAAATAAGTAGGTCGTTACAGTGTGGGTGTTAAGAACTATATTGGAACTATTTTGTGAAAATATTGGAACTGTATTGAACTGTGTATGTTATATGTCATGATAACACTCATATGCCACACACTGGTATAATCTGATTCTTACTTACTAAGAGGTGTCTCACCCCTATTGTTCGTACATGTTTTTAGGTCCTTCAAGTAACAGGAACTAGTGTCCTTGTGTGGGGAGCATGGTGGTCGGTTTACTGTGTAGGGTACTAGTGTGAGTACTTGGACTATAATAGGGTTGTCGTTTTGGGTATTTTTTGGCACCCTAGGTTATGTTTTGTATTATGGAACTTAGACTCTATCTGTGTAGACTCTGGTATGGTACTATGTATATATAGAATGAACTTTTTTGCTGCATATATGTCGTGTATGTGAATGTGTATAGGGTGTACTAGAACCTCACGAGGTCAGACCCTCATTCATTATTGTATCATTTGTGATGTGTATAACACAAGGACAAGTTAGGTTACTACATCACACCCTGGGTCCCGTTGTCAAGTTTGGGGCGTGACACATACACTCTCACATCTTAAAGAGTTCATATTGGATCTCACTTGAGCATTAATTCCATATCATTTGTAAGTGCACATATTTGGATCATATTATTGCACAAATCTACTTGTGTTAGAAGCACCTTTACTTGTACGAAAAAGCTTATTTGATTGCAGTCTAGGCGTAGCCTGAGGTGGGAATTCTCTGCCCTGTAAGGAGAGTGGGTAAAGGTTGAGGTCAGCCTTGCTAATTTGAATGGGTTGTAACCAGTACCGCTCCACCCATTAAGTGAGCATTAGTGGTAATCCTCAAGCTTGCGAGCTGAGGGGGGGACGTAGGCACATTTTCCGAACCCCGATAACATATTCGGTGTCACTTTTACTTTTCTTGCGTTATATTCTGCTTCTTGCTTGATTCAATCTCTTTATTGAATATACTGCATATCTGGTTGACACGTAATTGTAGTTGATTAAGAGATACTGGAACTATGTTGCGTGTGCTAAAAATAGATTGATTTATCATTTTTGCAACTTCATACGTAATTAGATTGCCCCTAGGTTGTGCATTATTGCTGCTGGCTAAGATAAACCTAGGAAGAACTTTTAAATCTTCAATTCACCCCCTCTCTTGGGATTGCGCCAAAGTCAACAATTGGTATCAGAGCCTCGTCTCTAGACTTAAGCATTATTTTGTTAAAGATCATGATGGCTCGTGTTAGTGCATCCCCATCTTATGAGGGAAGGTTATTTACTAACCCTCAAGTGTTTTATGGTGAAAACTTCACTAAATGAAAATTTAGAATGACTATATTTGTTAAAGCTTTAAATTGGAAGATTTGAAAAGTTATGGCTCAGGGAAATGTTGTGCCTATAAAAACCATTCATTTTATTGAAACTCCAAAATTATAAAATGAGTTGAATGATAATGACATGAATTTAATGCGAATAGATTTTGATGTCATGAACACTTTGTTGTATACTTTAGATTCTAACATTTTTCATAAGGTTATGACATGTCATGGTGCTAAAGAAATATGGGAGGAACTTGAGAAGAGGTATGGTGAAATTAAGCAAGAAAAGGGTATCACTTCAAGCAAGTCAAGCTCAAAGGAAAATGGAGGAAATAATAAGTGCTTTATAGCCTTAACTAACAAATAGGTGAATTCGTCTCCCTCCAACTCATTAAATGATTCATGCAATGATTGTGTTAAATGTGATGAGACTTCTAGTAGTGATTATTGTAGTGAATCTGATGATGATAGCATGCCAACTTATGAGGAACTCAAACAAGAATACATTAAAACTCATAAGTCACTCGTTAAAGACCTTAAACGCTATACTATTTTGAAAAACAAGAATGAGCCATCATTGAAAGAACTTCAATCTAAAATTCTTGTTGAAAAAGAAAATAATTTGAAAATCAACAAGTTAGTAAACAAGAATGAACTGTTGGAAAAAGAGCTGGATGTCTTAAAATCTCAAATCTCTAGTGATAATGAAAAAGATTGTCTTATTTCAGAACTTGAGTGTAAAGCAAACACAATGTCTAAAGAATTCATAAAACTACAAAGTGTTTGCAAGGGCTTAAAAGATCTAAAAATGCAAGATTTGGAAAGAAAAGTTGAGGATCAAGATAAGATCATCCATACATTAACTAGGGGTAAAGAAAACTTTGACAAGCTCTTAGGATCACAAAAGATTACCTTAGACAAAGAAGGTATAGGGTTCAATGGAATTAAAAATAGAAAGAGGAAGAACCTATACATGGGGTACTTTGTAAGAGAATCTAAACATTATGCTAGTACCTCCTCCAGCCCTTACACTCACACCACATGCATCTTGTATTAAAAAAAAAAGGGACACATTAAGTTTGATTGCCCATTAAAAAGAAAAGGTATGAAAATGAAACAAGCATGGAGAGTCAAAGAAAAACCTGAATTCATTTCACCATGACTCTAGGAGAACTGAATGACAAAAGGTCAAAATTGGTGCACTTAATAATTCATAAGTCAAGCATCTAAATCATTTGGCTTATCTTTTTTGTGTAATGGTAAAAAATGGAGGGTTGACTGGGTTCAGTCGGCTGAACTCATTTCAGCCTAAATTCATTGGTCGACTGAATGAGTATGTTGACCTTTGTTGACCACCTTGGCCGCCCGACGATTCTCGTTAAAAAGAGGTTCAGGCTACTGAACTTGTGGTTCGTCAGACCAAAGTTAAATGTCAGGCGACCGACACATGGGGTATGAAACGTCACATCAGTTTGGTCAACCGAACTCAAATTCTTTGGGCGACCGATGATAAGAATATGAAAAGTCAATAGGTTTCAACCAACCGACCACAAATTTAGCCAACCAAACAGACTCAGTATCCACCACTTTTAATGTGGATCAGTCGACCAAACACTTGACCAGGCTTCCGAACCCACGGTCTATATATTTAATATGCGTGGAAATTGTTTTATTTTCTCTATGTATTTCAAAGAAACCTAAGGGCTCTTCTCTTCTCAGTGCTCCCTATTCCTTTTATCACCTTTGTTTCTCTCAAAAATCATCATCCTACCATGTCTAGAACTCTAAGACGCATTGAACTTGGTACCGCTCTTGACGAATGGTTCATTTTAGCAGATCGAAGGATCAGGTATGAAAGGACCTTAGGCTTAAGGATCCAATCTTGGGTAAGATCCTTGAGATTGAGTTTATACAAAATCACTTCAATAATGTCTTGGAAATGTTTAAATATCAGGGTTGGTATAATTTCATCATCTATCAGGCTAAAGGGATGTATCCCACTCCTGTGAGATTATTCTATGCTAATTTAGGACAGGATGATCATGGGTACTATTCTAGGGTTTTTTGTGACTGGCATTCTGTTTGGTGATGAATATATTGCTAAGACTTTTGATGTTCAGAGAGGAGAGGTTGACTGCCTAGATGTTGTATCCACTTGGATAAATGAGCAGAGGTTTATAGTGGAAATATTTGTTAATCTTGTAATAACTAATCCCGTTGTTGATCTGAATCATGCTCCCAGCTATAGATCCTTAAAACTTGAGGTAAAGGTTGTTCACCACTTGATTACATACAATATTTTGCCAAAGTCTAGATCCAGAGATCACATATCTAATCTAGAATGCTTTGTGATATGGTGCCTCTTCACAAGGAAGAAGCTAGATCTGTTAAAACTAATATGGAAATGGATGTTTATCAAAACTATAGGGAAAAGAATCATCATGCCATATGGGGGTATCTTAAATAGGATGTTCGTAAGAGAGAAAATCACCAGAACTCTTTACTTAGTGCTTAAAAAGATGAAAAGCTCAGATCTATTCTCCTCTACCATCTTGAAATTGATGGGATATGAATTGACTCGCAACATGTGGTTGCCAACCATTCCAAAAAGAATAGGAGGTCCACCAGAAGCTTTTTAGGATCAGCCTCACATGCCGTCAAACGCAGAAATCATGGTTGCTATTACTGGTCTCACTGCCTCCATTAATTAATTTAAGGGGTCTATGCAAAGTGAGATGAGCGAGCTAGCTACAGTATCCTATGCGAGGCACACTGAGCTTCACACTCAGTTTATGGAATTTGAATCGGTCATAAAGGAAAATTTTCACATTCTCAATGAATGCCTAAGGGGTCTGAATGAGAATGATGAAGGCAAAGAGCATATGGATGTGAGTGATGATGAAGAAGGACCTGCAGATGGTGAGATCTAGAGGAGATACATAGTATCAGATGCTTCTCTCTTTTCCTTTTTTCTTATATACATGTTGGGTCTATAATATTGATACTGCTTTAATTTTACTTTTGCATTACATTTTCACCAACTACACTCACATACTGATGATGATTGCTTTTTTTTTTTTTTTTTTTTTTTATGGTAGTTGATTTGATCTATCACATGATGGCATGCGCTTATAATTTCTTTGAATATTCTGGCTTATTGTTGATGCCTCCTGCATGGAAGATGTAGTGGATGTGTATTGCATGCTGGTAGTGAATTATAGGTTCTCGCATGCTCAAACAGAATAATATATTGCGTGTTTGAATCTATTTGGTATTGGTTTTATGGGAAATTTCTTGTTTACAGACGATATGCTACTAGAATTTAGTCAGATATTTCTGAAAATAATCAAATCTTGTGCTAAAAGTTTATGCATGCGCATGTAGAACTTGATTTGAATTTGAATTTCTTGCATGATTACACACTTTGCTCGAATTAACAAGTAATATCTTAGCTTGTGTATGCTTTTGAATTCATTATGGGTTAGGTACTTTAAAGCATTTGACTTAAATGGCATCTAGATGATGCAAAATATTTAAGGATTATATGATATAACCATGTTTTGAAAGCAGGTTTCAATAGGGAAAAGCTATATTTTTAAACGAAATTCTGCTCAAATTTTTTTAAAACTTAGCTCCAATTGCATAGATCCTATGATTTATAAAAATTAAACATTATGGACTTACGTACTTCATTGGGTTCTTTTTGAGTCCAAAATTTGTTTGCATTCCTAGAACATCTCATTATGAGCTTCTTGACTACATTCAGTATGGATTGTTCTGGTAAATTGTGAACATGTTGCTGGACTTGAATCCAAATTTCAGTGGCTCGTATGCTTCATAAACTCCTATTTGAAACCTAGCCTGACTCTCAAATTGAAAGGGGGAGTTTGTGTTTTAAAATTCTATCTCCTCAGGGTTATCCAATTTTTATTTTTATTTTTTTTGCAAATATTATCCCCAAATGCTCATTGATTATTTCCAAAGGGGGATTCATTTTAAAGTTTATTCTACAAGAAATGATCTTAAATGATGATTTTTTTTCTTGATGATGCTTAGTAAGCTTCAAAATATTAATTTCTTATGCTAAAAAATTATAAGAATAGATAGAGTGCATAAACTTAGGGGGCGCCACATACTACGGCTCTAAAATCCCTTATCAATTCTAGCACTTACATTCATGTTCCTAATGTATACATTGAAATGTTTGCTTCATATTGATCATGAATGTTGGATGTGTTTAAATCATTGCATGCACTACTTTGGACTATATTGAGTATCTTGCATGTATTGATAATGAGCTATAGTTATAATTCATCAGGTCTGTGATTTAGTTTTAAGAATCGCTCTATTTTCAAACGGCATGCTGCCAAAATTTCAAATATTCTCAAAATTAAATCTTATATCTAAATTCTTTCTGTGTTTACTTTCCTACCTTAGCCCTTCTTGCTGATGTTAAGAAAAGGAGAAGTGTCTAATGCAAAATTGGGAAAGCTAAATATATATTAGAATTGAATTGAGGTTTATTGACAACTTAGAATTGAATGCATAATTTGTGTATGCTAGTCTTCATTTGTCATATATCATATGCCTATACTTCGAATTTAAATTATGTGCATATACTTAGGGGGAGTCTGTTTGGCTTTGCCCACTTTTGCAAATTATTTTTGTCATCATCAAAAAGGGGAAGACTGTTGACTTTATGAGTCTGATCCTGTTTTGATTATTACAAAACCAATGTTTCTCACCAGTGCACTGAGCTTCTTGAACAGGTTCATTCTTTGCATGCACTGATGGTAGGAACTCAAGGAAGCCATACGAACATTGAAGATCTTGTTTCATATATGGCATCTAGAGAAGAAAAAGAATGAAGACCTCTATGTTATTGTAATTTGCATTTAATTTTACTTGATCTGTAATATAATATGATCTGTAATAACTGCATCACATGCATGATAGGACTAAATGCTCAAGAGGCCATAAAAATCCCCCTAATACCCACAAGTCATGTCTATGCAATCAGGGGTGAACTTAAATAAAAAATAGGACCTATTTCTTATAGTTTGAAAGGGCCTCAGGCGACCAAAGCTAGCATGTTAAAAACGCCTTGGTCGACCGAATAGGTAGAAAGTCAACATGTTGACTGAGTGTTGACCTTATAAGTCGCACCCGGTTTTGATAATGACAAATACTTAGGTATTTGATGATTATCAAGTGTTTGTGCAGGCTTAAATGAACATCCTAACGAATGACACTAGAAGCAACTAGAAGACCTTGAAGGCTTTTGTTTTGTACTTGTAAATTCAATGTTTGTAATATAGGTCTGTAAGAGTAACCTAGGATTTGGTATGTATTTATCTTACCTGCACATCATGCATATAGGATATATGGTAAGCTCAATAAGACCATAGCATGACTCTAAATCCCAACACTCACACACTTATCATTTAATATATAGGAGTGTTAAATTTGTGCATTAAATTGAACAAATATCAGGATGTTGAGGGAGCTCGGGCGATTGAACCCCTGGAGTTCAAAGCTCCTCGGGTGCCCGAACTATTGACAAGTCAACAGTTAACCAGGGCTCTCGGGCGACCAACCAATTATGTACATACCTTCCACAGGCACTCGAACCCCATAATAGGCCAACTCGGTTGACTGACTATTTCATTTCAAAATGAATCTCGGGCGACTGAACACATGGATTTGAGCCACCGAATATAGGACTAGGCACCCAAAGTCACGAAGCAATGCTACGGACTTTGATTCGGGTCACTGAACGTAAATCGGGTGACCGAACTAAATTAAATGATTTTTATTGTTGAGTCATGTTGGGCAACTGAACCTCGGTTCAGCCACTCGAACCTTAGTGAGTTATAATTATTTTAATTGTGGTAAAACAGGGTTAATTTGGGCTAAGTGCATTTTAACTATTTGAGACTTTTTAAATTATTCCCATCATATCCCAAACGGTTATAATTTTACCCATGCTGTTAGAATTGGTGTTTTCCCAAGAGGGGGGGTGAATTGGAATTTAAAACTTTTTCTCCTAGGTTAATCTATCCTACAACAGTATATACACAACCTAGGGTCTGTCTATTCAATTTCCAAATGCGTAGATAAATATAATGTGAAATTTAAGTCATACGCATCATTCGCCCATAACATACATGTGCGGTAAATATAAAGTGCAGAAATATAAATGAACACACGATATGTTATCGGGGTTCGGCCAATCGTGCCTATGTCCCCGCCTCAAGCTCGCAAGCAGGAGGATTCCACTAATAGCTCACTTAAGGGTGGAGCGGCACCGTTTACAACCAGGTCAAATTAACATAGGGCTGACCTCAACCTTAACTAGGTCAATTAGCGGGGCTGACCCCAACCTACACGCCTTAACAGGACGATGCACCTAACTTTCCTAACCGAGTCTAAGCCAATCTGGGACTATTCCAGGGCTAGTCTCCCTCTTCAGGCCCGTGTCTGGAAATACAACCAAAGTGTATTACAATGAAATGGTACAGTGATTGTGCTTTCAAGTAAAGCAGATAAGTACCCAAATTCGCGCAATAATATACACCACAAATATGATTCAGTATATAAGCTCAATGTGGTCTAAGATGTCAACTCTCAAATAGATTTACTATCGTTGTAATGAGTGCGTGAGAGTGCAAACCTAAATTATCTTTGTATCACAGGATATCAATATAAGTGCTCAAACAAAGATATTATCCAAACTTCATATATTTCAATCAACAAGTTTTCTTAATATATATATATATGTATATGAAGCTCTAGCAACGTATAAATTTGGTTTGCAAAAAGGATACTCAATCTTTGTATTCAACAAGGGATATATGAGTTAACGAATATTGCAACAAAGATTTTATCACACTAGCAAATATCTCATCAAATATTTTCAAGATAAAAACACAGTAGATATTTGAAAATGTTTTTGCAACCAAAATGCAAATACCAACTTCTTAAGATGTTGCAACGAAGGTGCAAATCTTAGAAGATCTATCAAAGTCTTCTTAGGATAGACTTATTAACAAAGTCTCCTAAGAATACTTAGGTTTAGCTCTCAATCAAAATAAATCAATCAAATATGAATGGGAAAGCAAACCTATTAAATATAAACACTCAAAACCAACTTACAAATGATGTAGGCAATATGAGAACGTAGGATTGAGTGTGTGGAGCTTGGAAATGAGTGTTATAGGGTTTTGGTTTTTCAAAGAATTTTCCCTAATCAAAGTGACTAATCCCACACTAATTTTCTCAAATGAACTTGTATATATAGGCAAGGGAGAAAATATGACCGTTGGGGACCTATTGGGTATTATTAGAAAAGTTTAATGACGTTTAAGGCATTTTAACCCTGTTTAGAAAATTATTAACCACGGTAAAAATTGGACCAACCTGAGAGGTCCGGTCGACCAGAAATGGTTCGGTCGACCAGGACTCAAGTGGCTCGGTCGACTAGGGGCATTTTGAACTGAGTGGTCGGTCGACCGGGGAAGGGCGATTTTCCAAAACTCCGAGGTTCGGTCGACCGGCCCCTTTTTGAACTGCATGGCTTGGTCGACTAGACCGTTGGGAATCCTCCCAAGACCCCTCGGTCGACCAGGTAGTTGGAGTACAAATCTAGTCGGTCGACCGGGAGGTCAAACTATTGACTCCCAGGTGGTTCGGCCGACCGAGGTCAAATGACCTATAAGGGCTCGGTCGACCGGGCATGGGTCAGATAGTTGACCCGGACCGGTTTCGGTCGACTGGACCAAATTGAACTGAATTGGCCGGTCGACCGAAAGTGCACCAAGTGTGCATTTCGGTCCCGTATCAACCCAAACAATTCCTATTCAAGTGTCTAACAAATATATGTGAATATGTGTGTTGTCCTAAGGTCACTTGGGGTCCAATTTGAAAGCACCGAAAAAATCCAGTGTTGGTCGACCTTCGGTCGACCGAAGGGCACCCTAAGGTCTTTCTACGGTCCTTTCTCATTCATGGTTCAGTTTGAGCTTACGTAGTAAATCATACATGTGATGTGCATGAGCTTATTACAAACCGAATGCCCTAATTACTATTACAGACAACTTCACTGAAAATTATTACAATTAAGAGTTATGAAATTGTCTTCAAGCCTTTCTTGTTTTGTGCACATCTTGATCTTATCATTCTTGATTCCTGCACAAAACTCAACCACTCATTAGATACAATGAGTATTTGTCATATTTAAAACCGGGCGTGACCAATAAGGTCAACACATGCCTATAAATATGGCCTCATTTGCAAGATTAAAGATAGATTAGAAAGTAGATTAGCCAAAAAATCCTCTCTTTTGAAAATACACTCTTTGGCCAAAAACTTTCAAATTTCCATTCCATTAATATATTCTAAGATTGTGAGAGCTCATTTTCTATGATTGTGATTACTAATCTTGCTAAATACTCCCACTTACTTGTGTGATTGAGATATTGATTTTGGGGAGTTTAGCTTAGGTTTATCCCATAGATTTTCATATTATAAATCTTGTGTGGGGATAAACCAAGTAAGCTTAGGATATTTTTCATCTTGTTGCAGGTGTCAAATAGCTTGGTTTTTGTTGTGCAAAGACTTTTTCCAAATAAGAAAATATTTTCAAACTAATTTTGTGCACATTACATTAAAGAAAACTCTCTTGAACTAGTTTGATTATCTGATTCGTATCTTTGGAATATTGATTTGCTATTAAAGTACTTTGTTTAGATTCCAAAATGCTGCTTGTATTGAACATTCTTGAGCATCATACTGATTATATTATATTTAGTATTGATCGCACAAAAAATTTGCCTCACTAAGCTTACACTATATCCATATCATTGATGTGTATGTTAATGTGCGTATTGGGTACATATCTGTTTTACGTGAAAGCATAATCACTATATCAATTTCATTGTTGTGAAATTACTGAATGTTTCCAGGCATGGCCTAAGGGGGAGGTAATCTAGCCTGATAAGGATTGGTTGTAAAGGTTGAGGTCAGTCCCATGCTAATTGACCTAGTTTGTTTAGGTGCCGCTCCACTCATTTGAGTGACCAATTATAGTGGTAATCCAATTGCTTGTTAGCCAAGGCGGGGACGTAGGCAATTGGCCGAACCTGGATAACATTTCTGCATGTCACTTTCTTTTACTGCTTTCTGGTGCATATGTTGTTAATTAGATTGTTCTATATAATTTATGGTACATAGTATAACTGATTTACATTACTTGCACTAAATTGACCATTGGGTTGTGAACATACTATTGTTAGGATACTTACATAGGGCTTAAATTTTAAAGGTACCAATTCACCCCCCCCCTCTTGGGATCACGGTAAAGCTATCAATTGGTATCAAAACCGCGTAGCATAGACTAGTAGTTATTTTGCAAAAGATCTTATATGGTTCATAGCTCCATGACCCCTTTCCTTGAGGGACCATATTTCACATGACCTCCTTTCTTCAATGGTGTTAATTACATGTTATAGAAATAGAAGATGCGCATCTACCTTCAGAATACTAATTGGAAGGTGTGGAGGATTGTCTTTAAGGGAAATTATGTTCGCATGAAAATAAAGGGTACCACTAGAGTTCTTAAAGCTAAGGAACAATATGATGATGATGATATGAAAGCTATTAGTTTAAATATCACTGTTATGAATATTTTGTACTGTAGTCTTGATGTAAATGAATTTAATAGAATTATGGAATTTTATACTACAAAAGAAATCTAGGATAAGCTAGAGGTCACATATGAGGGTACTAAGGATGTGAAAGATGGTAGGATAGATAGTTGACTAGCGAGTACAAGGCCTTTAAGATGAATGTAGGTGAGTCCATTCAGAGCATGAACACCTGATTCACACACATCATAAACTCACTACATGCATTAGGGAAGACCTATCCCACTTATGAGATGATTAAGAGGATCATTAGAGGCTTGCCTCCTATTTGGGAAGACAAGGCTACAGCCATTGCTAAGGGTAGAGACCTTAAGGCCATGATTTTAGATGAATTGATAGGTTCCCTGATCACTTATGAAGTAGTCATAAATGAGAGACTAAATGAACATAATAGGGTTAAGAAAGTGATTGCATTAAAAACCTCCACTAACTCATCTAGTGAATGCAGCGAAGCTAATACTGATGATGACATGACAATGCTAACTTGAATGTTTAGCAGATTTTTAAGGAAGAATAGAAAGTCATATAAAAAATATAGGGAGTCTACAACTGAGAAAGTAGAGTCTAGCAAAAGAAAATAAAAATCAAATGCTCCCACGTGTTATAACTGCAACAAAGTTGGGCACATCAAGCTGGACTGCCCACTACTGAAAAAGAAGGCTAAGAAAAAGAAAAAAGCCATGAAGGCTAGGACATCATGGGATAATCTAATCAGTAGTGACTCAGAATCAGACCACAGTGACTTAGAGGTCGCTAATATATGCTTGATGGCACACAATGATGAGGTATCTTTTTCTAGTTCATTATCTTCATATTATCCATCTGATGATTTTGACTCTGATTGCATGCCTACATTTAAAGAATTACAATTTGAATATATTCGTGTATCTAAATTGTTGAGTAAAATGACCAAAGAAAATGATGATTTGAAAAAGAAATGTGAAAATTGGTCAAAATTGTTTAGTATTGCAAAAACACCGCATGTTTCTATTTTAAAAGAAAATGATGTGACTATTGCTGAACTTGAGAGGAAAGTGGAGGATAACTCCAAAATTATTTGTAAATTCACCGAGGGCAAACGCAATTTTGAAAAACTACTTGGTGCCCAAAGGAATTCCATAAGTAAAGAAGGCCTTGGTTTTAATGGTGTTGAAAATGTTAAATGACCTAATCTTTACTTAGGATATTTCACGCGTGAGTAAAAATCTCATGTTCATCCTAAAGATCCTAAGTGTAGAATAAAATGCTTTAAATGCAAAAAAATTGGCCATATTCAATTTGATTGTCCACTTAGGAACAAGCATATGAGAATTAGGAAATTTTGGGTAGTTAAGGGTGATCTAGCTACTAACTCCCGTGGACCCAACAAAATTTGGGGACCAGCACCAGTCACTTAGCTTATTTTGCAGGTATGCCTAAGATCATGCTCCTCTAAGGATAGATGGTACCTGGATAGCGGGTGCTCACGGCACATGACTGGCAACAAAGGAATGTTCGCATCAATCATTCCTAAGGATGGAGGATACGTGACATTCGACGACAATGCAAAAGGACGCATCATCAGGGTAGGTAAGATTGGTAAGGATTCCTCTCTTACTATTGATAATGTCTTATTAGTTGATGGGTTGAAGCATAATTTACTAAGCATAAGTCAATTGTGTGATATATGAGGTGTCTTTTGAAAATGATAAATGCATAGGAAAAGATAAATCAAATCACAAAGTGCTTTTTACAGCTGATTGCCATGAAAATGTTTACACTACTTCTCTTGATAACTTAGCTTCACAACAAGTAACATGCTTTTCTGCTGTAAATGAAGTTAGTTGGTTATGGCATAGGCGCTTAGGACACGCTAGCATGAACTTATTGTCAAAACTTGTTAGAAAAGAACTTGTAAAAGGCTTGCCTAAAATGTCATTTGTAAAAGATAAAATTTGTGATGCATGTCAAATGGATAAGCACACAAAATCTAGTTTCAAGAAAAAGAAATTCATATCTACCACTAGACCACTTGAAATGCTTCATTTAGATTTGTTTCGTCCTAATTCTGTGCAAAATCTAGGTGGTAAATCATTTGCTTTTGTAATTGTAGATGACTTTTCTAGATTCACATGGGTGTTATTTCTTGCACATAAAAATGAATCATGTAAACAGTTTACCAAACTCTGTAGGAGAATTCAAAATGAAAAAGGATATAAGATAACTCATATAAGAAGTGATAGAGGCACAAAATTTGAAAATGAGGGCATAGAAAATTATTGTGACTTAAAGGGTATTTCACATAACTTCTCTGCACCTAGGACACCTCAACAAAACGGATTGGTAGAAAGAAAGAGTAGGTCACTACAAGAAATGGGTAGAACTATGCTTAATGAACATCACTTAAATATTTTTGGGCCGAGACCATAAATACTGCATGTTATGTTATGAATAGGGTTTTGATTAGACTGTTAATTAATAAAACCCTTTATGAATTGTGGAACAACCATAAGCCTAATATTTCGTATTATCATGCATTTGGTTGTAAATGCTTTGTGCTTAGGGATAATGAGCACATAGGAAAATTTGACTCTAAATCTGATGAAGGCATTTTCCTATGCTATGCACTTAATAATAAAGCATATAGGGTTTTTAACAAAAGAACATTGACTGTCATTGAATCTATTCATGTTGTGTTTGATGAATCAAATCCATTTTCTAAGAAAGATGATGAAGATGATATTGATATTAGAAAATGTTTAGATAAATTATCTACTGAAAACAATGCAAGTGAAAACCCTGAAGTAAATGAAAAATCATCTGAAGATAATGAAAATCAGGAGTTGCCTAGAGATTGGAAATTCATTAGAAATCATCCTATAGATCAAATCATAGGTGAACAATCCCGTGGTGTAACCACAAGATCCTCCTTGAGAAATCTAGTGAATCATTCCGCTTTCTTATCTCAAGAAGAACCTAAAAATATTAAAGAAGCCATAGAGGATGAGTCTTGGGTGATGTCCATGCAAGAAGAACTTAATCAATTTGAGAGAAGCAAAGTGTGGACTCTAGTTCTTAGATGAGAATGGGGTAGTAACTAGGAATAAGACCAGACTAGTTACCCAATGGTATAATCAAGAGAAGAGGATTGACTTTGATGAAACATAGGCTCCTGTTGGTAGGTTAGAAGTCCATCGTATGCTACTTGCTTATGCCGCTTTAAAAAATTTTAAATTGTTTCAAATGGATGTTAAAAGCATTTTTCTAAATGGCTATATCAATGAAGAAATATATGTAAAACAACCACCCGATTTTGAAAATCATAAATATCCTTGTTCAATCAGGTGTAATCCCAAGAAGGAGGGTGAATTGGGTATTTAAAAAATTCTTTGACACTTATTTACCACTTAAACCCTTCTTATATATTTACCAATGAATTCTTGTCACTCAATTACTTATGTGTAAGGCTATCCAACCTATACATACAATATACACAATTTAAATGCAGTGCTGAAAATAAAGAGTAAAGGGAAGAGAGAAGACAAACATGGTTTTTACGAGGTTCAGCCGACTTGGCATACGTCCTCGCCTTGAGTAACCACTTAAGGATTTCACTAAATCCCTGCTCCTTAAATTGGGATGAGGCTTCCCTTACAATCCGCTGCTTACAAGAGGCACAACTCTCTCCTACTCCGCAGCTTATAAGAGATACAACTCTCTCCTCACACACCGGTTCACACATCAAACCGTGTATACAATAGAATCTGAAAAATAACACTCAAAAATGCTTCTAAACAAAGTGTCTGAGTACAAATCAAATTCCTAACACATTAACATAGGATTAAACTTGAAGCTCATGAATGTATGAAAACGATACAATCATTTTATGTGTGATATGCTTCAACACACAAACCCTCTTTAATCAAAACTCCCACGTAATGATATATTTAAAATGCTTTGGATTATACTAGGGTTCTAGTTCACTTTGTAAAGATGCACACATATATCTAATGTGAACTTGATAAAAGCCTTATCTTGAATATTTTATCAATCTATATCAAAAAACTTTCTATCAAATATTTAATCACAACTTGATCTTTGTAATATTTAAATGTATATGATATGTAGTTCAAAGAATAAAATCCTGAGTATAAGATTTTCCAAACAAGATATCCCTTAATAAAATAGATATTTTTGAATACCAAGGATATATTCTCAAGTGTTTTAATATATATATATATATATATATATAATATGAATCCTATGACTGAATGCACACTTGAATCAAACCATTAAATCAATAACACAACCTTAATCAAGTAACGATATTGTTTAAAATAAATATGTATATGTATAAGCAATTTCAAGATCAACCTTTTAATACCTAATCAAAAATCAATTTTTTAATAATATGCTCTATGAAAACTATATATATATATATACTCTTGAATAAAAAAAAATCAATTAATAGCTAAACAACTTTCTGAAGTAATGATCTTTTCAAAAAAAAATTTTCATATGTATGAACACACACAAGATCAAACTTTTCTAAAGATAATCAAGAACAAGTAATGAGATGAGAAGTTCTTGAAGATAATAACTTGAATGATCAAACCTTAATGCTAGAATGAGAATTCAGATGAGTAAACAAGTTCCCTTTGAGATTCTGAGTTGATTTGCCCAAGCTTGATGGTTAGAGATTGAAGTGTAGGCAATCGTATAGCAATAGTAGTAATTTTTCAATGTTCTTTCAATAAGATGTGTTCTTCTCTTTCTTGAGTGTCTTAGCTTCGTTCTAGGGTTTAGATATTTAGTATTTATAGTGTCTTACACATAGGATTGATCTTAACCATTTGATCAAAGAAATAGCTCGTGAGTTCATTTAATAAAAATCTGATTTTTAAACTTTCACACAACTTCAGGCTACTAATGTTCAAGTTCAGGCTCCTAAAGTGACTTCAGGCGATTGAAGTTCCAGGGTTAGGCAACCGAAGTACCTCGATTTTCTTGCTGTGTTTTCCCATTAATTCTTCAGGCTACCGAACTTAATCTTCAGGCTCCTAAAGAAATTCTTTAGGCTACTGAGAGTGAGTTCAGGCTACTGAAGTCCCCTTTTTCTTAATTTTCCTTTTTTTTTAATTTATAAATTTATTTTACTTTATTTCTTGGCTCTTTTATAAAGGTACTTTCCAAGGTTTTAAGAATATTTCTAACTCTATGAAAGTCCCCTAATGATATACATGAAATGCATGAATACTAAAATCATTATAAGTTATGTTGAGTCTCAAATTAAATCATATGAAAATGTAAGTATATGAGTTCTAAATACCCATTCCCAAGATGTTCTTGAACTTTGCCGCTTGCATCTTGATTCTCGTACTATTTGAGTTCCATGGATCTTGCCAAGCTGTGTTAGCTTTACTTTATGGCTTCCATGACTCGTTATCTTTACATGCATGCTTAATATGGTTCCTGTTCACAAACTCAATGCACAAATCAAATACCAAGTGATTTTTCATTATCAAAATCGAATTGGACTCGTAGAGTCAACAATCTCCCCCTTTTTGATGATGACAAATACACGAGCAAAAATATATGTAATCGGTTGCGCTAAACAAGGCTCCCCCTCAATTAATGCACCAAATATTCAATAAATGACAATATGCTTGTAATGAATATGCTCATGATGTTTCAACCATGATGTCAACAAAAGTTTCTCCCCCTTTGCATATCTCCCTCTTTGCATAATTCCATTCTATTATTTTTGCTTCCAATTTTCTCCCCCTTTTGACATCAACAAAAATGTGTAAACTATTAAAGCATGAGTAGATGTACCCTTATGTTCTTCTCCCCTTAGACATCTTAAGGTTTTAAACGTGTCCAATTGTTGATTAATGCAATATCAAGTGATTATATCGTAAGTGACATTGCTCCCCCTGAATTATATCATCTAACAAAATTCTAAGCAACCTCTCGACTATGCATGAGACCTAATTCACGCCTAATTTGGATAAACCTATCCTCTGCAAGTGGTTTCGTGAATATATCTGCCCATTGTTCATTCGTGCATACAAACTCTAGTGTTACATTCCCTTTTTGTACATGATCACGAAGAAAGTGATGTCATATTTCTATGTGCTTAGTTCGTGAATGTAATATGGGATTCTTTGAGATATTTATTGCACTCGTATTATCACATCTTATAGTGATTGTTTCATAACTTAATCCAAAATCCTTCAGTTGTTGCTTCATGTAAAGCGTTTGAGCACAACAACTACCTGCCGCTATGTATTCAGCCTCAGCTGTGGAAAGAGCAACTGAATTTTGTTTCTTGGAAAACCAAGAGACTAAGGAGTGTCCTAAGAAATGACAAGTACCACTAGTGCTCTTCCTATCCACTTTGCTACCCGCAAAATTAGCATCTAAATAATTAAGAATCTCAAAGGATGTGTACTTAGGATACCATAACCCAATGTCCACGGTTCCTATCAGATATCTAAGTATTCGTTTAACAGCTAGCAAATGAGATTCTTTTGGTGCATACTAAAATCTTGCACACAAGCATACGCTAAACATTATATCAGGTCTACTGGTAGTTAGGTATAACAAGCTACCTAACATTCCACGATATAGTTTGACATCTACTGGTATACCTTGTTCATCTTTGTCTAATTTCAATGAACTGTTCATAGGTGTACCTAGTATTTTTCCATCTTCCATATTAAACTTTTTGAGTAAGTCTCTAATATACTTTGATTGATTTATGAATATTCCATGATTTGCTTGTTTGATCTGAAGTCCTAGGAAGAAATTTAGTTCACCCATCATGCTCATCTCAAATTCATTTTGCATGGTATTGGAAAATTCATTACACAATTCTTTATCTGTAGCGCCAAATATGATGTCATCTACATACACTTGTACTAGGAGAATATCATCTTTCTTAGACTTATGAACAGGGTTGTATCTATTTTTCCTCTTATAAATCCATTTTCTAATAGAAAACCGCTTAACCTTTCATACCAAGCTCTAGGAGCTTGCTTTAAATCGTACAAGGCTTTCGTCAGTCTATACACGTGATCTGGATTCTTATGGTTTTCAAAGCCTATGGGTTGTTCTATATACACTTCTTTATTTATGTAGCCATTTAAAAATGCGCTTTTGACGTCCATTGGATATAGCTTGAAATCCTTAAAAGTTGTATATGCTAAAAGCATTCGTATGGCTTCCATTATAGCTAATGGTGCAAAGGTTTCTTCAAAATTTATACCTTCTTCTTGATTATATCCCTGAGCCACTAATCTAGCCTTATTTCTCACAACTACTCCATGTTCATCTTTCTTATTCTTATATATCCATTTGGTCCCTATGATTGACTTATCCTTAGGCCTGGGAACTAATGTCTATACTTTGTTTCTCTCAAATTGATTTAATTCTTCTTGCATGGACATCACCCAAGATTCATCCTCTATAGCTTCACTCACATTCTTAGGTTCTTTTTGAGACAAAAATGCAAAATGACTAATCATGTTCCTAAGAAAGGAGCGAGTGGCTACTCCACGTAATGGTTCACCTATTATTTGATCTATGAGATGATTCTTTATGTATTTCCATTCTTTAGGTGGTTCACTAACCTCATTTTCAGCTTGATCAATTTCAATGGATGGTTCCTTAAGTTCATTTTTCTTTTCTGAATCATTCTCAATTGATAGTTCTCCTAGTTCCTTGTTTAATTCAATTTCATCTTCATCAGTTCTTTTGGATAAGGGATTTGACTCATCGAACACTACATGAATAGATTCTATGACCGTTAATGTTTGTTTGTTATATACTCTATAGGTTTTACTATCTAAGGCATTCCCTAGAAAGATACCTTCATCTGATTTCATATCAAACTTTCCTAGATGCTTATTGTCTCTAAGCACAAAACATTTATAACCAAAGACATGAAAATATGATATGTTTGGTCTATGACCATTCCATAATTCATAAGGAGTCTTATTAAGTGATGGCCTAATCAGAATTTTATTTAGCACATAGCAGGCGGTATTCACTGCCTCGGCCTAGAAGTATTTAGGTAATTTATGTTTGTTAAGCATAGTTCTAGCCATTTCTTGTATAAACCTATTCTTCCTTTCAACTACACCATTTTTTTTGCGGTGTTCTAAGAGCTGAAAAATTATGGGCAATTCCTAAATGAATTACAATAGTCCTCCATGCCTTGATTTTTAAATTCTCTACCCCTATCACTTCGAATTTTAGTAATTGTATATCCCTTTTCATTTTGGACTTTCTTGCATAGGTTTATAAATTGTTCACATGTTTCATCTTTGTGACCTAAGAATAATACCCATGTGTATCTTGAAAAATCATCAACAATGACAAAGGCATATGATTTTTCTCCTAAACTTTGAATTTGGTTTGGTCCAAATAAGTCTAAGTGTAGCATTTGGAGTGGCCTAGTAGTGGAGACCTCTTTCTTCTTCTTAAAGCTTGTTCTTGCTTGTTTTCCTAGTTGGCATGAATCACAGATTTTATCTTTCACAAATTTAGTCTTAGGCAGTCCCTTAACTAATTCTTTCTTAACTAGTTTTGAGATTAAATCCATGTTTGCGTGTCCTAGTCTCCTATGCCAAATCCAGCTTATTTCATTCATAATAGATAAGCATGTCACATTCTGTGAAGTTAAGTTATCAAAGCTTGTGGTATATACGTTTTCATGACACTTAGCAATGAACAATATCTTATTATCAGTTTTTTGTTCATCTATGCACTTGTCATGTTCAAATGATACTTTGTAGCCTTTATCACATAGTTGACTTATGCTTAATAAATTGTGCTTTAAACCTCCAACTAATAAAACATCATCTATAATGAGTGAGGAATCATTACCGATTTTACCTACACCTGTGATCCTTCCCTTACCATTATCTCCAAAAGTAACAAACCATTCATCGTTGGGTATGATGGATGTGAACTTTGCTATATCCCCGGTCATGTGACGTGAGCATCCGCTATCCATATACCATCTATCTTTTGAGGATGCTGATCTTAAGAAAATCTCAAGGTCATCATGTGCCATTAGACACAGATTGGCAACCTCTTCGTCGCTTGATTCAGATTCTGAACCCTTAGTGTTGTGTGCATCCCAACCGACTTTCAGTGCCTTCTTTGTTTTCTTTGAGGCTTTCACGAGCTTGGGGCACTCAGGCTTGATGTGTCCAACTTCTCGAAAGTTGTAGCATGTGGGTGGATCCTCCTTTTTTTTCTTCATGCTTTGCTCTCCTCTTTCTGATTTAGAGTTTCTAAATTTTCTGTTGAACTTCCTGTTCTTCTTCAAGAACTTCCCAAACTTCTTTGTTAGCAAGGCCATGCCATCATCCATTTTGGAATCACTTCCTTCACTTGAATAGCTTGATGATGCCTTAAGTGCAGTGACCTTCTTAGCTTTGCTTTGCTCCTTTTTCCTTTCGTTTATTGTCAACTCATAGGTGATGAGTGATCCAATGAGTTCGTCCACCGACATCTCCTTGAGATTTCTCCTTTCTGCTATTGCCGTAGCATTTGCTTCCTATAGTGGAGGTAATCCCCTGAGTATTTTCTTGATCAACTCATAAGTAGGGTACGTTTTTCCAAGAGCATTTAAAGAGTTAATAATGTGTGTGAATCTAGTGTACATGGATTGTATGGATTCATCAGTTGTCATTTTAAATGCTTCATATTCACTAGTGAGCATGTCTATCCTACTATCCTTGACTTCCTTAGTACCTTCATATGTAACTTCTAATTTTTCCCAAATTTCCTTAGCTAAGTTACATGCCATCACCCTATTAAATTCATTGACATCTAATGCACAAAAAAGTAAGTTCATGGCAGTGGCATTGATTTGTACTAACTTCCAATGCTCTTCAGTATATCCATCTTCAGTTTTAGGTACATTAATCTTATCAATTACTTTCATGGGAATGTGATTTCCCTTAGTCACTATTTTCCAAACCTTCCAATCTATGTTTAGTAGATAAATGCTCATCCTACGTTTCCAATAGGTGTAATTTACACAACAGAAAATAGGTGGTCTAGTGGATAAGTGTCCCTCACCGAATGGAGTTACACCAATGTGTGTCATGTGATCATTTTACAAATTAACTATCAAATCTATGTAAACCCATTATGATACCAAATGTTGAATCAGGTGTAATCCCAAGATGGGGGGGTGAATTAGGTATTTTAAAAAAAAATTGACACTTATTTATCGCTAAAACCCTTCTTCTATAATTACCAATGAATTCTTGTCACTCAATTACTTATGTGTAAGGCTATGAAACCTATACATGCAATATACAAAATTTAAATGCAGTGCTGAAAATAAAGAGTAAAGGGAAGAGAGAAGAAAAACATGGTTTTTACGAGGTTCAGCCGACTTGGCCTATGTCCTCGCCTTGAGCAACCACTCAAGGATTTCACTAAGTCCCTGCTCCTTAAATTGGGATGGAGCTTCCCTCACAATTTGCTGCTTACAAGAGGCACAACTCCCTCCTACTCCGTTGCTTACAAGAGATACAACTCTCTCCTCACATACCAGTTCACACACCGAACCGTGTATACAATAGAATCTGAAAAATAACACTCAAAAATGCTTCTAACAAAAGCGTGTGAGTACAAATCAAATTCGTAACACATTAACATATGATTAAACTTGAATCTCATGAATGTATAAAAATGATACAATCGTTTTATGTAAGATATGCTTTAACGCACAAACCTTCTTTAATCAAAACTCCCACGTAATGATATATTTAAAGTGCTTTGGAGTATATTAGGGTTCTAGTTCACTTTGTAAAGATGCACAAATATATCTAATGTGAACTTGATAAAAGCCTTATCTTGAATATTTTATCAATCTATATCAAAAAGCTTTCTATCAAATATTTAATCACAACTCGATCTTTGTAATATATAAATATTTATGATATGTAGTTCAAAGAACAAAATCCTGAGTATAAGATTTTCCAAACAAGATATCCCTTAATAAAATAGATATTTTTGAATACCAAGGATATATTCTCAAGTGTTTTAATATATATATATATATATATATATATATATATAATATGAATCCTATAAATGAATGTACACTTGAATCAAACCATTTAATCAATAACACAACCTTAATTAAGTAACAATCTTGTTTAAAATAAATATGTATATGTATAAGCAATTTCAAGATCAACGTTTTAATACCTAAACAAAAATAGATTTTTCAATAATATGCTCTATGAAAACTATACGCATATATACTCTTGAATAAAAAAAAATCAATTAATAGCTAAACAATTTTCTCAAGTAATGATCTTTTCAATAACAATCTTTTATATGTATGAACACACACAAGATCAAACTTTTCTAAAGATAATCAAGAACAAGTAATGAGATGAGAAGTTCTTCAAGATAATAACTTGAATGATCAAACCTTAGAGAATTCAGATGAGTAAACAAGTTCCCTTTGAGATTCTGAGTTGATTTGCCCAAGCTTGATGGTTAGAGATTGAAGTGTAGGCAATCGTATAGCAATAGTGGCAAGTTTCCAATGTTCTTTCAACAAGATGTGTTCTTCTCTTTCTTGAGTGTCTTAGCTTTGTTCTAGGGTTTAGATATTTAGTATTTATAGTGTCTTACCCTTAGGATTGATCTCAACTGTTGGATCAAAGAAATAGCTTGCGAGTTCGTTTAATAAAAATATGATTTTTAAACTTTCCCGCGACTTCAGGCTACTAATGTTGAAGTTCAGGCTCCTAAAGTGACTTCAGGCGACTGAAGTTCCAGGTTCAGGAAATCGAAGTACCTTGGCCTTCTTGCTGTGTTTTCCCATTAATTCTTCAGACTACTGAACTTAATCTTCAACCTCCTAAAGAAATTCTTCTTGCTACTGAGGATGAGTTCAGGCTACTGAAGTCCCCTTTTTTCTCAAATTTTTTTTTTTAATTGAAAATTCTATTTTACTTTCTTTCTTGGCTCTTTTATAAAGGTACTTTCCAAGGTTTTAAGAATATTTTTAAGTCCATGAAAGTCCCCTAATGATATACATGAAATGCATGAATCTTAAAATTATTTTAAGTTATGTTGAGCCTCAAACTAAATCATATAAAAATGTAAGTACATGAGTTCTAAATACCCATTCCCAAGGTGTTCTTGAAATTTGCCGCTTGCATCTTGATTCTCAAACTCTTTGAGTTCCATGGATCTTGCAAAGATCAACTTTACTTATGGCTTCCATGACTCATTATCTTTCCATGCATGCTTAATATGGTTCCTGTTCACAAACTCAATGCATAAATTAAATACCAAGTCATTTGTCATTATCAAAAGCGGATTGGACTCGTAGAGTCAACAATCCTGATCATGTTTACCGATTGTCTAAGGCCTTGTATAGATTGAAACAAGCTCCTAGGGCTTGGTATGAGAGGCTTAGCGATTTTCTACTAGAAAATGGGTTTATCCATGGCAAAATTGACGCTACACTTTTCATCAAATCTAAAGATGGTAATATGCTCCTTATTCATATTTATGTGGACGATATCATTTTTGGAGCAACTAATGACGAGTTGTGTAGTGAGTTTTCCAAATGCGTGCAAAGTGAATTTGAAATAAGCGTGATGGGTGAACTTAGTTTCTTCTTAGGGCTACAAATTAAGCAAGCTAAACACGGAATTTTCATATGCCAATCTAAATATATCAGGGACTTGCTAAGGAAATTTAATATGGAAGATTATAAAATTATTGGTACACCTATGAACTCTTCCATTAAGCTTGATAAAGATGAGCAAGGAATCTCTGTTGATGTGAAATTGTATTGTGGCATGATTGGGAGTCTCCTATATCTTAATGCTGGTAGGCCTGACATTATGTTTAGTGTGTGTATGTGTGCTAGGTTTTAGACTGCTCCTAAGGAGTCTCATATAAAAGCAGTTAAATGAATCCTTAGGTATCTAGTTGGAACTATAAAGTTAGGCTTATGGTACCCTAAGCATACTACCTTTGAGATTGTGAGTTATACTGATGCTGACTTTGCTGGTAGTAAGGTTGATAGAAAAAGTACCAACGGCACTTGTCACTACTTAGGACAATCTCTTGTTTCTTGGTTCTTCAAGAAACAGAACTCAGTTGTCTTGTCCACAGCCGAAGCAGAATATATTGCGACTGGAAGTTGTTGTGCTCAAACTCTTTATATGAAACAACAACTTATAGATTTTGAATTGCACTATGATACGATACTGATCAAATGTGATAATACTAGTGCAATCAACATCTCTAAAAACCCTATCTCACATTCACTAACTAAACATATTGAAATTAGACATCACTTCCTTCATGATCATGTGCAAAAAGGAGATGCGACTCTTGAGTTTGTATGCACTAATGAACAGTGGGTGGACATTTTCACTAAACCACTTCCAAAAAATAGGTTCATACAAATTAGACGTAAATTAGGTCTAATGCCTAGTAAAGATGCCTCTTAGATGTTTCATAGTTTGCATAAATTTAGGTGTAGCTCTCAAGTGAAATTTACATGTCTTAGGAACTAATATTATTGTTGATATGTCTTATTGCCTTGGACATTATAAATATTGACTATTGATTGTGATGCTCAATTCTTTTATCCACTTCATGATAATATTGGACTTTATGTTTTATTGTATGATCATACTAGAACTATTTGAGTAGTTGTGGATAAACTGTTAGGATTTATAAACTCAAACAGGTTATTATTTATATAGGATCTGCTTTGGAAAGTTCTATTTTCAAACGGCACTCTGCCAAAATTTTTCAAAAACTTTCCAAAACTTGTAATGTATAAATATGGTATTTACCCTTTGCCTAGAGTTCTCAACTCTTATGGCCCTTTTTGCGATTACCAAAAAGGGGGAGATGTAGGGGAAAAAAACTTGGGTTGACTTATTAGATTAAATTCTATTGATGATTGAATTGAATTGAACTTATTATTTAGTGAAATTAGGATAGTTTCTCAAGAGGGGGGGGGGGGTGAATTCGATTCTTAAAAATATTTCAATTTTAATACTTTGTTTTTCAACAATCACAACAAGTAAATACAAAATCAATTCAACCACAACCAATCAACAAGATACTCAAAATACAAAATCAATTCAACCACAACCAATCAACACGATACTCAAAATCTTGATCTTTGTATAAATAGCCCTGTAATAAATTGTAAAGCACGCTGAATTTATGTAAGCCCTGTCCTTATTCCAAACTCACAATTCTTATTAGTGTTTAGTTTTTAAACAAACTTTCAGATTAATAAGTTTAGGATGATCAACGAACAAAGTCCCTTTCGGTTTCCGCAATCAATGCTGATCAAGACAAAACAAATTATCCTCTGGTCCATTTAACAACCATACATTCAGAATTAACAAATTAAAGCATACACGCAGGTTGTAAATATTTATGAAAAATAAAGAGAAAGGAAAAAAAGAGAGACACAAGGTTTTACGAGGTTCGGATTATACCCAACCTACATCCTCGCCTTTGGCAAACCACCAAAGGATTCACTAGTTCAGTTCCGTTGATGGGTGGAACAATACCGATTATAATCACTCCTTTCGTTAGGCTAGAGCCTGCCTCTCCAAACAATATTCCCTCGTTTGGTCCAACGATTCTACAACCTTGAATTGTCTATAAACAAGAACCAAGGTAGATAAGAGTTTGTGTACTAGAAAATACTCTCACAGCAGAGTAGGTTAGTACAACATTCAGCACAAGTATACTTCAAAGTAAATCAAATATAAAAGGATTGAAGCCCAATACTGAATTTAGATGATCAAATATCTTCCAAGTATTGAAAGATTCAGACTTTGAAGGCTTTACTTCAGAGTTTGAACCAGCAGTAACTTAGTAGTTGAAGATGGATGAACACAAGAGAATCTGAGAGCTTTTTAGAGAATTTTGATTGCTGGAAATTTCTTGGTGTATAAAATCTTTGAAGTTTGGAGCTATTTATAGAAGTTTAAAAGTAATTCCATGTCCTCCAAGTTTCCTTGAAGTAATCCTCAAGTTTTTCAAAATAGTAGTGCCCAAAAAATTCATTTAAAAGAGCTTCTCGTTGGTAATTTTTAAACCAACGTTCGAGTGACAATCGCCTGCCATAACCTGGCAGTCGCCTGACATAGAAGAAACTTAAAACACAAAACATTGGAAGTTGCTTGCTAGAACCCATGCAGTCACCTGGCATGACCACCCAGGCGCCTGGCTATGTTCAGGCAGTCACCTGGCACCCTACTAGCTCTTTGAAAATTCTTCATTTAATTTGGGCACTCGCTTGCCACATGAAGGCAGTAGCCTGGCCCTTCTGTTTTACTAAAAAACTTTTCTTTTTAAAACCCTTCTTTTCTTTGATTTGAAAAACATACTTTAGGGTTTTTCTAAAAATATAATTCTAAGTTTCTTTTGATTTTATAAGAGCTTTAATTCAGTTTATACTTGAAATTAACTTGAAGTACTTACATTCGAACATCCTTAAAACTTTATTCCTTTGATCTTCAAGTAAGTCCTTGTTCTTCTATCATCTTTGAGTTTCTGATCTTTTCTTTGAGCTTTCATCAAGTTATCTTTAATCCTCATGCTCTTCAAGATCTTTTTTGATCCATAAACTTTATCATCCTTTTGAGCTTTGTCACTACCTTTAAGCTTTGCCTTTTTCCTAAAAAACTTTCACTTAAACCATATTAAACACATCATGATTTGTTATCATCAAAATAACAATTGTAAGCCTTGTTAGGCCAACAATCTCCCCCTTTTTGGTGATGACAAATGTAGAGCAAAAATAATAAGAGATAACACTCATGGCTCCCCCTTTCAAAAAGCATGATATATTCATAGTCATATAAGTAATGAATTCATGTTACTTGCAAAATGATCATACCCATATATATCCATACAAGATAATCCATACATATTCATAGTTTTACAAACCATAGCATATTAGCATTTTTCATTTTTGCACTTCCTTCTCTCAAACATCTCCCCCTTTGGACATCAATAAAAAAGGAGAAGAGAGTAATACAAAAAAAACATAGTGAAGTGCTGCAATGCATAGTACTTATAGATCTTACAAATATAAAGAACACACTATTTGGTAAAGCACTAATACATATACAAAAGTTTTAAATAGCTCATAGATGAAACACATCAATCGAAGGCTTCCATAGATCCACTTTCTTCTTCTTCTTCTTCTTCTTCTTCACCAGATTTTTCAGCAGATTCATCATCACTCGATGGAACAGAGTTGATATCCATATGAGATTTGCCTTTAAAAGATCTAGCCAAATGTTTTTCAATCTTTTCAACACGCTGAACAAGACTGGAACAATGAGTTTCCACAGTAGAAACCTTCTCCCTTAGTGTACCAAGTCCAGATTGCATTCCATCATTGAAGGTCATATAGTTATTATAAAATGGAATGAACCACGAAGGAGTTTCTGGGTTAAGCTGTACTGAAGGGACTGTCATGGAAGGCTGAGGAGGTGGTGCAAATGAGATGTGACGATGTCCCTTGTGAAACCACCCTTGAGGAGACTTCTTATGTCCCATACGCTTAAGAATAGTATCAGAAAAGATATCATAATGGGCTTTGTTAGTGAAGTTAAATGATGGTATAAGAACATTGAAATCAGCAAATACCATATTTAACATCCCAGCATATGGTAGAATGACACGAGGGGCATCAATTTTCATAATAATCCATTTCATAAGTAAACTTGGAAGATCCAACTTTTTTCCTTTAAGAATACACCACATAACAAAACAATCTAAGAATGAAATATGATCATGAGAATTAGAACATGGTAGGATATTATATATAATAAGTTTGTGCAGGATTAGAGCTTGTAGATTGAGTTGTTTGTAAAGAGGTGGATGCCCAAAGGAGATAGGTGTATCAGTTATGACTAGGGGTAAAAATTCCTCTAGAGTAAATCCTTGGGACATTATCCATTGTTTCTCAACAATGTGAACCTCAAAATCTCTGGCTTGACTCGAAGAATTTTTTCCAAAGATATGGGAGTAAGATGAATATTTTGCCCTAGAAGATTTGTTTTGATCCCATTTTCAAACCGTTCTATATTTGCATAGAAAATCTGAACCACGTTTGGATAGTATCCTTTTGCTTGATATGTAATAAACCGATCCCACCCAATTTCCTTAAAAAGTTCCATAATTTTAGGAAAATCTAAATTGAAGAATGTAACATCAAGAACTTTACCTGGAATGGGTTCGGCTAAAGCAATTTGATTCCTACAGAGTTGCTTAGCATGTGGAGTTACTAACCATTTCTCTACTTCATCATTGTTGATCCTTGTAGAAGAGGAAGAACCCTTGTTACCAGTCAATTTTATCCGTGGCATGTTTGTATTGAAGAGAAAAGTTGATAAACCCTAGGTTTTATTCCAATTTGATGTGGAGGGCAGGTTTGATGCTCGGTTTTAGGCTGATTTGGAAGAGGAGTCTGTGTGGAAAATAGTAGGAAAGAAGATTTAGTTCCTCTTGCATAGCTATAATCCAAGAGTCAACTTTTAAGGCTTCTTCAATATTCTTGGGTTCATTTTAAGATAAAAAGGCATAATGGTTGCAAATATTTTTCAATGAGGCTCGAGTGGTTATTCCTTTTGAAGTTTCTCCAAGTATTTGTTCTTTTGGATGACTTTTAGCATATCTCTATTCTTTAGGTAGTTCTAGATTTTCTATAATGTTTTCATTTGAAGTCTCATTATTATTTTCTTCTTTTATTTTAAGATCTTCTTCTTTTTGTGGAGTATCATCTTCTTGATTATTCTTAATTTTATTTTCATAATTGTTTGATTCATCAAATGTTATGTGTATTGATTCAATGATAGTAAGAGTTCTTATATTATAAACCCTATAGGCTTTGCTATTTGTAGAGTAGCCTAAAAAGATACCTTCATCAGATTTTGCATCAAACTTTCTTAAATCATCTTTAGTATTAAGGATAAAGCATTTGCATTCAAATACATGAAAGTAAGATATATTAGGTTTTCTTCCTTTCCATAGTTCATATGGTGTTTTGTCTAAACTTGATCTTATAGATACTCTATTTACAATATAACATACTGTATTTACAGCTTCAACCCAAAAGTATTTAGCTAGGTTATTTTCCTTTATCATTGTTCTTGCCATTTCTTGTAGGGTTCTATTTTTTTCTTTCTACAACTCCATTTTGTTGTGGAGTTCTACGTGCTGAGAAATTATGGTTTATTCCATATTCATTACAGAATTTATCAACCTCTTTGTTTCTAAAATCCCTACCTTGATCACTTCTAAAACTTGTTACATTATATCCCTTTTCATTTTATAATTTCTTACATAAGGTGATTAGCATGTCACACGCTTCATCTTTATTTGTTAGGAATAATACCCAAGTGAATCTTGAATAATCATCCACTATTACCAAAGCATATTGTTTTCCTCCTAGGCTTAAGGTTCTAGTTGGACCAAATAAGTCTAAGTATAATAGTTCTAGGGGTCTTTTAGTAGATATATACTTTTTCTTTTCAAAGCTTGTTTTAACTTACTTTCACTTTTGGCATGCATCACACATCTTGCCTTTTATGAATTTGGTATTTGGTAATCCTTTTATAAGATTTTTCTTTGATAATTTGGATAATAAGTCCATACTAGCATGTCCTAACTTCCTATGCCATAGCCAACTTATTTCATTCATGGCTGCCAAACAAGTTGCGTTTTGATTCATTAGATTCTCAAGGTTTATATAATAAACATTATTTATCCTAAGAGCTACAAACAAGATTTTATTTTCTTTGGGATTTTGAATAACACATTTTTCTTTTTAAAGGTTATTTCAAACCCTTTGTCACTCAATTGGCTAATGCTTAAAATATTGTGTTTTAAACCTTCTACTAATAATACATTATCAATAGTAATAGAAGGTTCTTTACCTATTCTCCCGATGCCAATGATCTTACCTTTGGCATTATTGCCGAAGGTGACATATCCTCCATCTTTTTATTTTAGGAAGGAAAACTTGATCTTATCGCTGGTCATGTGTCTTGAACACCAGCTATCCAAGTACCACTTGTCCGTTGATGATGTTGTCCTAAAACATACTTACAATGGAGGATTCATTGTGTTAGTCTTTGGAACCTAAATCCTTTTAACTTTATTTGTTTTGTTGTTAGTTCCATTATTAACTTTCCATTCTCCTTGTACTTTAATGTACTTCCTTTTTAGTGGGCAATCAATCATTATGTGACCTTTAGTTTTGCACATATAGCAAGTAGTGTGTTCATGTTTGTTGTTTGAGGAAGTGCTAGCATAGTGCTTGGCTTCCTTGATGAAGTATCCCATGTATAATTTCTCATTCTTTTTGTTTGTTTTACCATTGTAACAAATTCCTTCTTTATTCCCATGTAGCCTTTGCTGTCCAATCATTTTTTCAAAATTATCTTTACCTTTTGTAAAATTATATATAATTTTTTCTTTATCTTCTACTAATTTATTTAGTTCATTTATTTTTAGATCCTTTTTATTCAAGTTTTCTTTATAAGTTTTGCCTAATTCTTGAGTTACTTTACTTACTTCCTCCTCTAACTTCTCAATACAAGAATCTTTTTTTTTTTTTTCAGCAGTTTTGAATGATTCAAGTTGCTTCAATAGTTCTTTATTTTGATCCTTCAAGGTTGTATTTCTTTTGGAAATTTTTATGAATCTTTTATGTAGGGAAAATAATTCAGCTTGTAATTCTTTGTATGAGGGCATACTGTCACATAACTCGTCACAAGATTCATTGCAAGATTCCGTTGAAGAGTAGTAGGAATTTACCTCTTCATCATTCACCATGAAGCATACGTTTGCCATCTCTTGTCCACTTGATTCGTTTTCCGTTTCGTTGGAGCTTGAGTCATCCTAAGTAGCCTTCATAGCTTCCTTCTTTTTCTTCTTGTCTTTCTTAAGCAATGGGCAGTCCGGTTTGATATATCCTGGTTTCTTACAATAATAGCATATAGGAGGTTCATTTTTACTGTTATTTTCTTTTTTACTTGATTCTTCTTTTTCAGTTTTCCTTTTGTTGAACTTCTTAGGAAATCTTTTATTCCTTCTATAAAACTTTCCCGGTCTCTTAGTGATGAATTCTAATTCATCTTCATCTAAGTCACTTGTTTCATTTTCTTCTTCACTTGAGTTGTGGCTTGATGCTTTTAGTGCAATAGATTTCTTATGCTTTGGTTTGGGATTTCTTTCTTTTAGAGCCATTTCATAGGTAAGGAGTGAACCTAAGAGTTCATCTAAGGAGGTGGTCTTAAGGTTTCTTCCTTCGGTAATTGTTGTAGCCTTAGGTTCCCATATGGAGAGAAGGCCTCTCAAAAATTTCCTAATCATTTCGTAGGTGGTATAAGTTTTTCCTAAGGCACTTAAGGAATTAATTATGTGGGTGAATCTTGTGTACATACTTGATATGGATTCATCTGAATTCACCTTGAATGCTTCATAATCGCTTGTTAACATGTCCATCCTATTGTCCCTAACATCAATAGTTCCTTCATATGTAACTTCTAATTTGTCCGATATTTCTTTAGCCGTTTTACAAGCCATGACCCTATTAAATTCGTTAGCGTCTAAAGCACAATACAAAACATTTATAGCACTTAAGTTTATTTGAAACATTTTATAATCTAAATCGATCATATCCTTTTTCTCTTTTGGAATATTTTTTCCACTACTATCTTGGTGGGAATAAGGTCTCCATCCATAACTACTTCTCATGCTTTCCAATCCATGTGTTGGAGGTAGATTTACTTTCTCTTTTTCCAAAAGGTGTAGTTGTGTCCACAAAAGATTGGTGGACGAGTTGAGGATTGGCCCTCTCCAAAAGGAGCTACTCCTATGTTTGCCATTTAGATCTTTCTTAAAAATATTTCAATTTTAATACTTTGTTTTTCAACAATCACCACAAGTAAATACAAAATCAATTCAACCACAACCAATCAACTAGATAAACAAAATCTTGATCTTTGTATCAATAGCCCAGTAATAAATTGTAAAGCACGCTGAATTTATGTAAGCCCTGTGTTTATTCCAAAGTCACAATTCTTCTTAGTGTTTAGTTTTTAAACAAATTTTTAGATTAATAAGGTTAGGATGATCAACCAACGTAGTCCCTTCAGTTTCCTCAATCAATGTTGATCAAGCCAAAAAAAATTATCCTCTAGTCTATTTAACAACCATACATTCAGAATTAACAATTTAAAGCATACAAGCAAGTTGTTAGTATTACAAAAAAATAAAGAGTACGGAAGAAAAGAGGGAAAAGGTTTTACGAGGTTCGACTTATACCCAACCTACGTCCTCTCCTTTGGCAAACCACCAAAGGATTCACTAGTTCAGTTCCGTTGACGGGTGGAATAATATCAATTACAATCACTCCTTTCATTAGGCTACAGCCTGCCTCTCCAAATGATATTCTCTCATTTGGTCCAACAATTCTAAAACCTTGAATCGTCTATAAACAAGAACCAAGATAGAGAAGAGTTTGTGTAGAAGAAAATACTCTCACAGCATAGTAGGTTAGTACAACATTCAGCACAAGTATACTTCAAAGTAAATCAAATATAAAAGGATTGAAGCTCAATATTGAATTTAGATGATCAAATATCTTCCAAGTATTGAAAGATTCAGACTTTGAAGGCTTTACTTCGGAGTTTGAACCAGCAGTAACTCAGTAGTTGAAGATGGATGAACACAAGAGAATTTGAGAGCTTTTTAAAGAACTCTGATTGCTGGAAATTTCTTGGTGTATAAAATCTTTGAAGTTTGGAGCTATTTATAGAAGTTTAAAAGTAATTCCATGTCCTCCAAGTTTCCTTGAAGTAATCCCCAATTTTTTCAAAATAGTAGAGCCCAAAAATTTCATTTAAAAGAGCTTCCCATTGGTAATTTTTAAACCAACATTCGAGTGGCAGTCACCTACCACGACCTGGCAATCACCTGTCATAGAAGAAACTTAAAACACAGAACACTGGTAGTCACCTACCAGAACCCAAGCAGTCACCTGGCATGACCACCCAGGCGCCTGGCTATGTTCAAGCAGTCGTCTAGCACCCTACTGCCTCTTTGAAAATTCTTCATTTAATTTGGGCAGTCGCCTGCCACATGAAGGTAGTGGCCTGGCCCTTCTATTTTACTGAAAAACTTTTCTTTTTAAAACCCTTTTTTTCTTTGATTTGAAAAACATACTTTAGGGTTTTTCTAAAAATATATTTCTAAGTTTCTTTTGATTTTATGAAAGCTTCAATTCAGTTTATACTTGAAATTAACTTGAAGTACTTACATTCAAACATCCTTAAAACTTTATCCCTTTGTTCTTCAAGTAAGTCATTGTTCTTCTATCATCTTTGAGTTTCTGATCTTTTCTTTGAGCTTTCATCAAGTTATCTTTAATCTTCATACTCTTTAAGATCTTTTTTTATCCATAAACTTTATCATCCTTTTAAGCTTTATCATAACCTTTAAGTTTTGCCTTTTTCTTGAAAAATTTTCACTTAAACCATATTAAATACATCATGATTTGTTATCATCAAAATAAGAATTGTAAGTCTTGTTAGGCCAACATTTAGAACTTTACACGATGAACATTGCTAGGGGGAGCCTCCTAAGGCTATACCCTTTTTTTTTTTTTTTTGCATGGTGTATTTGTCATCATCAAAATGGGGGATAATATTGATCTTATAGGTCACACCCAGTTTTGATAATGACAAATACTCAGGTATTTGATGATTGTCAAGTGTTTGTGTAGGCTTAAATGAACATCCCAAGGAATGTCACTGGAAGCAACTAGAAGACCCTGAAGGCTTTTATTTTGTACTTGTAAATTCAATGTTTGTAATATGAGTCTGTAATAGTAACCTAGGATGTGGTTTGTATTTATCTTACCTACACATCATGCATATACGATATATGGTAAGCTCAATAAGACCATAGCATGACACTAGGTCCCAACACTCACACACATATCATTTAATATATAGGAGGGTTGAATTTGTGCCTTAAATTGAACAAATATCAGGATGTTGAGAGAGCTTGAGCGACTGAACCCCTGGAGTTCAAAAGTCCTCGGGTGCCTAAACTGTTGACAAGTCAACAGTTGACTAGGGCTCTTGGGCGACTAACCAATTATGTACATACCTTCCACAGGTGCCCGAACCCATCAAAAGGGACAGTCCACCAACTCAGATGACTGACTGTTTTAATTCAAAAAGAACCTCGGGTGACCGAACACATGGATTCGAGCCACCAAATATAGGACCAGGCACCCAAAGTCACGAAGCAATGTTACTAACTTTGATTCAGGTCACCAAACGTAAAACCAGGTGACCGAACTAAATTAAATGATTTTTATTGCTTAGTCTTGTCGGGCGACCGAACCTCGGTTCAGCCACCCAAGCCTCAATGGGTTAAAATTATTTTAACAATGATAAAACTGGATTAATTTGGGCTAAGTGCATTTTAACTCTTTGGGACTTTTTTAATTATTCCCAACATATCCCAAATGGTTATAATTTTACCCATGCCTATAAATATGGGAACATTTGCAAGATTAAAGACAGATTAGCAAGTAGATTAGCCAAAAAATCCTCTTTTCTGAAAATACACTCTTTGGCTAAATACTCTCAAATTTCCATTCCTTTAATATATTCTAAGATTATGAAAGCTCATTTTGTGTGATTATGATTACTAAATCTTTCTAAATACTCCCACTAGCATGTGTGATTGAGATATTGATTTTGGGGAGTTTAGCTTAGGTTTATCCCATAAATTTTCATATTATAAATCTTGTGTGGGGATAAACCAAGTAAGCTTAGGATATTTGCATCTTGTTGCAAGTGCCCAATAGCTTGGTTTTTGTTGTGCAAATATTTTTTCCAACAAGCAAATATTTTCAAACTAGTTTTGTGCACATTACATTGAAGAAAACTCTCTAGAACTAGTTTGATTATTTGATTCGTATATTTGGAATATTGATTTGCTATTGAAGTACTTTGTTTAAATTCCAAGATACTGCTTGTATTGAATACTTTTGAGCATTATACTGATTATATTGTATTGAATATTGGTTGCACAAAATATTTGCATCACTGAGCTTACACTATATCCGTATCATTGATGTGTATGTGAATGCGCGTATTGGCTACAAATCTGCTTTATGTGAAAGCATAATCACTGTACCAATTTCATTGTTGTGAAATTACTGAGTGTTTCCAAGCATGGTTTGAGGGGGCGGTAATCCAACTCGGTAAGGATTGGTTGTAAAGGTTGAGGTCAGCCCTGTGCTAATTGACCTAGTTTGTTTAGGTGTCGCTCCAGCCATTTAAGTGAGCAATTATAGTTGTAATCCTTGTGCTTGTTGGCCAAGGCGGGGACGTAGGCAATTGGCCGAACCTCAATAACATTTTTGCGTGTCACTTTCCTTTACTACTTTCTGGTGCATGTGTTGTTAATTAGATTGCTCTATTTAATTTCTGGTACATAGTATAACTGGTTTACATTACTTGCACTAGATTGACTATAGAGTTGTGAACATACTGCTATTAGGATACTTACCTAGGGCTTAAATTTTAAAAGTACCAATTAACCCTCCTCTTGGGATCACGGTAAAACAATTACTGAGGCTCGAGCGATCGAACTGAAATTGAAGTAAACGTCCACGGTCGATCGTCCGTCAAAAGTTTACCTTTCTATCATCCTTGGGCGCCCAAATACTCAGTTCAAAAATACCTTGGGCGACTGAATTATCATTTTTGGCAGACCGAATTGTGAACCGGGTGACTGAACCTTGAGCGGTTTGGAAAGTTGCCTTGGCATTAGCCAACCGAACTTAACCTCGGGTACCCGAACCCAAAATTGAACTTTTCTATTTGTGTCTATTTAAGCGATCAGCCCTAAAGGTCGAGCGACCGAATCTCTTAGGTTGCCTTATTTTTAACTGCCCTAATTAGGGGTAAATTGGGTTAAATTGCAATTAAACATTTTCTAATATTCTTAACAGGTCCCCAATGGCCAAAATTCAAGGGCACCCTATATATACACCTCTTATTTGACTCAATTAGTAGGATATTAGAAAAAGTGATTAGTAAATTTCCTCTCAAATTTTTATACTTCTTTTGTTATATTCTTTACATTCCAAACACATATTATTTAATACTCTCTTTGATACTCACTTCAAAATATCTTTTCGAAATAGAGAGTTTATCCTTCTCATTCCCCTCTCTTGCAAATCAATTGCAAGATTAAAGGGAGTTAATTGTGGTTTTTGTTTGCATCTTCAAATCATTCTCTTGGCAAATACTCTTACATACTCATACATTTTCAAAATCTATTTTTGAGAGTTTTTGCTTGTTTGATCTTTCCCATAATATTTTATATATAAATTATAACGCCATGACCCACCACGTGGGCCCAAGGTGCTACTTTAGTGACGTCTGTATACCTGATACCATAATCACTATATAAATGTAGCAGATGTAAACAAACATTCTCCAAAATCCATTACCAGAGTTCTATGTTACTAATATACATTAGAGTCTCTCAATGCTCATAATACAAACCATAGTACAATACCAAAAACTAACTCAATCCATACACCCACATTACATTTTCAGAGACTTACAACATAATTTGCGTACAATAGAGTTCTTCCAGACACTCACACAAAACTATCTACCACCCTACCTCAGAGCCTACTAAACCCGATCTCGAGATGGCCCTTAAAAGATGATTTGTATATTGGGATGAGATACTTCTCAGTAAGGCAGATTAAGTTAACATTAGTGTGTGGTTAGCATGCAATTAGTGTTTACAGAAAACACCCATCCTCCATTTAACCAAAAATAGCTATTTGGCATTGTACTCACTTTACACAGTTGAAAATACTCGTCTCATTTTCATAGTTTAAACAGTTTAGTAAATAAGCAACATCATTACATAAATCTACAAATACGCATAAAAGACACTCCCTAGGACCAAATACCATATACTTCTCCAATGGTACGAGTTGTGCGGCCTGAAGGCTAGACTAAGACCTGGGGGATCAACCCAGACAAAGTCTAAATCATCCAATTGCTATCTACGTCTGCAAGCATCCACAACCCAATTTCTAGCTCGATTGCCTTACCACTTCCTGGTCCAAACTTCCAGGGAAGGTACCACCTCTCCGTAGGCTAATTGGCTAAGACCACCCTGCACTTATATCTAGAATAGTGTTGGTGCACATGGCCAAATATTGAATCTCTAGCAATGGTGTCGTGCTCACAATACAACTGGTCCTCAGGGTTCCTAAAGCGTATCATGCAATTTAAGTAATATAATTGTAGTTCAAACTCATTTCATATAAAACCTTTCATACTATAAAACCCAGCCCCTAGCCATCAAATAAAACCAGACTCTCTGCCATCATATACAACTCGTCTCGTAGCCGCTAAAAAAAACCCCGGCCACTGGTCGTCATGTACCACTCGGCTCATAGCCGCTAAATAAAATCTCGGCCCCCGACCGTCAAATAGAACCTAACCCGTAGTCGTCATATTGAAATTCAGCCCCTGATCGTTATATTAAATTCCTATATTTATCACAAACAGTTCCTATATTTCACAAATATTCACAAACTCGACTATATAACCCCCAAAATAATATTCACCTTCCACCCGATTTTAGTATTTTGAACATAGCCTGTAGGGAACCAAGAAACACAGTATATTTAGTTTATAAGGTCAAGCCAAATTTTCAACCATTCATTTTTACTCAAAATACCATGTTATATATCCTAGGTTCGAAAAGGGTTCATTTTGAACGGTCGATTTTCAAAATAACAATTGAAAACATAAATATGCATACATACGAAGCAGTTTGATTGGTTCAACTTTAATAAAATCCTTACTTAACTTAATCCCCTTACTTGTTTACTGAGAAAGTTCCTACAATGCTCCTATAGCCCACCCTACAACGATATGGAGCTCGAAATCCTGAAATCACATTTCCCCCAGTTTAATCAACTCAAATCTCAAATTAGCAACCATTAAACATTCCCAGGCCCATACACACCATTTAACTAATTACATGCTAAATAGATAGCCTATTTCTACATTTAGCTCGACTTTGGAGTGACGTTTGGAAAGACACAGTTCAAAAATATACTCCACTAGATTTGTAGAGAAATGCCCCTAGATCCTCGTGGTAACTTCCAATCGTCGATTCAGGCAACAAACAACGAGAAATCGTATAGAGAAGGGATGGGGGCACGATTTAGATATATATTATTTCTTAACCATGAAGTAATTAAAAATCTATTTATAGGTCATTGACTCCGCAAACTTTATCGACGAAATGGAGTCATCGTCAAAGAGTTTCAAAAGAACATTCATCAACAAAGGAAGGGGTTCGTCGACGAACCTTAAGCTTGAAATTTCGTGTCGTTCAGGATTTCTTCATCGAGGACGCCTAAACTTTGTTGATGAGACAATGAAGGGTACTCGTCGATGAAAACAAGGGATTCGTCGATGAGCCCTACTGCTTTGCCCTTTTTAAATTTTCATTTTTTCTTTTCTTATTTATTTATTTTATTTTTCGGGTTCCAATTTCTACGTAAATATTTGATTAGGAAGATCTTGTTTTTGGCTTGCTAGTCTTGGCATTCAAATTGCAAGACTTGAAAGCTTGCATATAATCTTTGATAATGTTTTTGCAAGTCTCATTTCAGAATATCTATTGTGCTTTACATTTAGAACATCCTTACGATATTTGATTTAGGTTGTGTTAAACTTCCTTTGATTATTCACTCGTTGAATATAATATCTTGTATCAAAGGTTGTACTCTCACATATACATACACTCTCACATTTTAGAGAGTTCACATATTGGATCTCACTTGAACATTAATTCCATATCATCTGTGAGTGCACATATTCGGTTTTTATTGTTTTACAAATCTGCTTATGTTAGAAGCACCTTTACTTGTACGAAAAAGCTTATTTGATTGTAATCTAGGCATGGCCTGAGGTGGGAATTCTTCGCCCCGTAAGGAGAGTGTGCAAAGGTTGAGGTCAACCCTAGTAATTTGAGCTGGTTGGAACCAGTGCCGCTCCACTCATTAAGTGGGCATTAGTGGTAATCTTTGGTCTTGCGAGCTGAGGCGAGGACATAGGCACGTTTTCCGAACCCTGATAACATATTCGGTGTCACTTTTACTTTTCTTGCTTTATATTCTAATTCTTGCTTAATTCAATCTCTTTGCTGAATATACTGCATATCTGGTTGACGCGTAATTGTATTTGATTAAGAGATACTTATGTGCTGAAAATATATTGATTTATCATTTTTGCAACTTCATGCCTAATTAGACTCCTACTAGGTTGTGCATTACTGCTGCTGGCTTAGATAAACTTAAGAAGAATTCTTAAATCTCCAATTCACCCCCTTATGAGATTGCACCAAAGTAAACAATGCACTTACTCTCACTTAGGTTTTATCTTAAAAATCATTTTTTAGAGCAGCCTTAAGATTTTTTTTGGTTATTTTTCTTGAGCCGAAACTCCAAATTCTTTATTAGAAAAAGAATTTGGTGGAGAACATAATAATCATTTTGATATTTTCATATGTTTTATTTGTGCAATAATTATTTAGATTAACGTCCTTACTCTAGTGAGCATAATGCATATCATTAGAGAGTACATGTATTGAGCTTAAATGTGTACATTTCTACTTGTATTTTTCAGAAGCATTTTTATGTACAAAAATTATTTTATTGTACCAGTTGGGTTTAGCCTGTTAATTGAATTGGGGAGTTTCTGCCCTGTAAGTGAGACTGGTTCGGTTCAGTTCGAAAATTGAATTGGGGAGTCTTCGTCCCATAAGGGAGACAAGTTGGGCTCAGCCTTGTAATTGAGCTGGGGTTTACCTCACCCCGCAAGGAGAGGTTGTAATGGCTTCTACTCCACCCGTTTAAGTGAGCAGGTGTAGTGTAATCCTTTGGGGTATGCCCAAGGCTGGGATGTAGACAGTATTAGCCGAACCTCGATAACAAATCTGTGTATCACTCTCTCTCTATCTTATTTAAATTCCTACACTTTAATTTTAGCATGTGTATAATTGTTTATTTAATGTCATAATTATTTGCATACACACATTTGATTTAAATAACATATACTGCACATGTGTATGTTTGCTTTCATTGTTAAAATTATTTTACATACACACGTGTACATTGATAAGATATGACATGTGGTGAATCAGCAAAAGTTTAACTTAGCCAAAAAGTTTTAAAATTCCAATTCAACCCCCTCTCTTGAGATTACACTAATTCCAAGAATTGGTATCAAAGCATGGTTGCAGTAAGCTTAACCGCTGTTTGCATAAAGATTGCAACAACTTTTTTTTCATGTGTGTCTGTTGGAATTGGTGTATTCCCAAGAGGGGGTTGAATTGGATATGTAAAACTTTTCTCCTAGGTCAATTCAAATTCCAAAAATAATATTACACAAGCTCGGGGTCTTTCTATATAATCTTGAACCCAATCAAATATTAAAACACTTAAACACATGTACTGCATATAATAAGTCAAACATAAAACATACATGTGCTAGAATTGAAAGTTTGGAAAAATAAAAGTAGACACACGATATATGATCGGGGTTCGGCCAATACTGCCTACGTCCCCACCTCAGCTCACAAGTCTGAAGATTCCATGAATGCTCACTTAATAGGTGTAGCGGTACTGGTTACAACACTAGGTGAATTTACTAGGGCTGACCTCAACCTTTTCAACCGATCCTTACGGGCTAGATCAACACCCACTCGGGCCACGCATAGAATACAACAGATAATCAATATAATTTTGTGTACAAATAAAGATGCTTCTAACACAAGTACATTTTTCCTGATATGCACAAGCAATAACCAATGCACTTTAATATGATAGGAAATATAAGCTCAGTCAAGATATATGAAACTACTCTCAATATAATGTCAATATGCAATCAAAGTGTGAGAGTGAGTTTAGCAAAGTTTCTTTGAAACAATATATATAAATATAGCAACCACAAATAAGATTTCAAATATTTTCAAGAGTATAATCAAATATCTCAAAAAGGATTTCTTAAAGTTTAAGCACAAGAGATATTTAGCAAACAAACTTGTCAAAAATATTTTCTACAAAACGAAAGACAAGCTCAAGAGTCTTGCAATAAAGATGCAAAGACTCACAAGCTTAAGAAGGTTTCCCCAAAAATGAATTTATAAATTAAATCACCAAGGAAAACCTTTTGGCTTACTCTCACAAAAATAAACAATTAATCCATGTATTTGAGAGTATAAGCACGTATAAACAATATCGGGTATCTAACAATACTCTCACCAAAGATGTTTTAGCAAAGGAATGAGAATGGGTGGAGTACATGGGCTTGTATGGAAATGAAAGGCACAAGAAACTTTAGAGAAATTTTTGGCTAATGATTTTACTAATCCATGATTATTCTTTCCAAATGAAAGAGTATATATAGACATACTCAAAATTATAACCATTAGGGACTCGATCGGTGTTTTGAAAAGGTTTAAGTATGGTTAATAAAAAATAACCCCTATTTTACCTCAGTAAAAATTAGATAACCCAAGAGTTTCGGTCGACAATATTCAAGGTTCGGTCGACTGTATTATTGAGTTCGGTCGACTGTGCCCATTTTGAACTGGAAATATGGTCGACTGTATTAAGGTGATTTTGAATCGTTCGAGATTCGGTCAACCAACAAAGAGGTCGGTCAGCTACTCACAATTTGGTTGACTGTGGCTAAATAGAACTAAATATTTGGTTGATTGAGTGTACGAGGTGTCAGGCATATGACAGTTTGGTCGACCGAGGACACTGTGTTCAAAACTGGACGGTCGACCGTACGAAGTCAAAATTTTGACTTCCGTATGGTTCGATCAACCATATCATTCATACTATAAAAGTTTGGTCGATCAAGACTTAATTTCCTCAGCCAACAGTGGTTCGGTCGACTCAGCATAGTATAACTAGACTGGTTCGGTCGACAGAGGCCCTTTCAATGGCCATTTTAAGTCTTAATTTTTATTTTAAGTCACCCCTGTTCACATAATTATAACTTTTGAGTTATAGGGAATTTTTTTTTAAGGTGCTTGGGGACCTAGGGTGAGTCTATGACCTAAGCTTTTAAATTAAACCCAAAAATCCGGCGTTGATCAACCGAAAGGTGATCCCTAAGGTCAATTTATTGTTTTGAGCTTATAGTCCCTACCATGCATGCCATGCATTAATTATTACAGACTTTTGAATAATTATTACAGATCTAAAAAGAATAAAATAAAATATAATACAACTTAAAAAGGAAGTCAATCTTTATGCGCTACTCCTTTGCAATTTCATAAAATATGTCGAAAGATGTGCTCGTTTAAGTGCTTCTCGGCTTCCATTTCTCATCTGTCATTTGTGCTTGGAATAGTAAACATGTTCATACACTTAACACACAAATGAGATACTGTGGTTTGTCAAAATCAAAATAGGAGATAGACCCAAAAAGTCAATAATGCCCTTGTTGTGAGGGGTAACCCTTGGCAAATCCTCCACTGTTTTTCACCTTATAGATTTTACCATTCGATTATTGAAAATGATTTTTATAAAATAAATTGATTGGATGTTTTGGAAAGTGTTCTGCATAGGAAATCATATCCCATTGAAAAATGTTTTTAAAATGCATTATTTCCCAAAGTGAAAATAATTTGAATAAGCATGGCCTAGTTTTAATGTATATCATCGTGTGTGCCATGCATATTTTATATTGTGCCTTAGTTACTGATATTCTTGTAAAAATTATGTTTTGTAGTAGTGTTAAGGAAATTTGGGAATAATAAGAGCTATGAAAAACCGAGAGAGAGGGGCACACCAATCTAAGGATTTCGAGCTTACACGACTAAGAAGGAGTAAACTGAAACAGTATATGTATTCCTCCTTTTTTTTTTGTTTTTTTTTAAATTCATGCCATGATTCATTATGCATATATTGTATTGATCTGTTTATGGATTATGTTATTATTGTACACCATCTTATGAGAAGCTAAATAGGAATATTTTTAATACTCATAAGATGTTAGGATAAAATATATATATAATGGGTCATAATGCTTTAAATGCTTAAATAGTGTTTTGAGCTTAAATTTTTAAATTTTATTATACACGATTATCATACTGAGAACCATAAGAGAAGAATGCCAATATGTGATTTTAAATTGATAATGTCCAATCCAATTGCTTGAATCATATATATCATGATTGGTTAAATTTTGAAAATATTGGCCATAGTATGCTTGAAGTAAATCCCCTACAACTGGACAAAGATATATTCATTTGATAAAATGATTCTCAATGTTGTATATATGCTTAAACCTTAAAATTTTTTAAATACATCATACCTTTCCATCACACAGATTTGAGGTTTAGGGAATTAATACTGTATATATCATATTATTCTAAACTCATCCTTGAGCTCAAACGATAAATTTTTTTATGATAAATTAAATTTAAAGATTTCATAAGCTCATCTCTATTTTAGAAAATACTAGTCATGCCAAATACTATTAATTGAACATAAATTCTTGGCTACATAACTGAGGGGGAGCAGAGAATTTATTTTGAACTGCTGATCACTATCCATATATTGTGAGATGTTTAAATTCCTTGACCGATAGTCAATTGTAATCACATCACTAAATGCTCACAATCCATCTTTCGTTCAAAGATTAATTACATTTGATGGATGGGTTATGTTCGTAATATAATCTGCCATTGAGCTAAATGCAAATATCCATTTGTGCTAAATGATTATATCTTTTGATGAATGGATTTTTTTTCATAAACTGCTTTGAGCTAAATGCCACTATCCATTGCCTACAACATGATTATATTATTTAATGGATAGTCTATCTTGATGGAACCACTGGAATGCATGTTTGAAGTTGAATGCCTCCTACACGGCTGATGTAGTGATGTGAATTGCATGTTGGTAGTGGATATAGGCTCTCGCATGCTTAAACTGAATGGTATCTACAAGATGCAGATTATTTTAAAATTTCTTGCTTGAATCTATTAGGTTTTTAGTGCATGAAGTTTTGGTAAATGTCCTATTTACAGATGGCATGTTGTTGAAATTTCTTTAGAACTTTCCCAAACATAATCAAAAAATCCAAACCGTACGCTAAGACGATTTTGATAAAATGCATGCTGGGTGAACCTTAGAAATATCTTTATAGAAAATACATGCTTATTAGTTTTATAGGTCTGTAGATGTTGAAACTTATACTCCTTGGGCTAAAACCGAAAAACATGTACAATCAAAGTTTTTGAATTCTCTTAGGATGTCCTTCATCATATACACTTCTTATTGACCTAGGATAACATAGTTTGTGGACACCATTTGGTCCAAATCATTGGGATTTATACTTTTACTTAGGATCCAAATGGTAAAACATCATCCCTTTAATTAAACGTCCTGTGCTTTGATGATGGTCCATAGACTAGGGAATTGCATGACTCAGGGGGAGCTTTTCGTCTTACACATACTCATTGAGTATTTTGGGTTGTGTTATTCTTATTTTGAACCCCTTTTGCATTACCTTTGAAGTATAGCCTTGATTGGCTATCATGTTTTAAATGAAAATACAATATGTCATGTTGTGTGTTGACTGATTAACATTTGATGCATGCTGAAATCTTTTGAAAGGATGAACATATGAGGAATGTCCTTAAATGACTATCATCCTTGAACTAAATTGCAAGTATGCTTGCATGCAAATATACAGAGAGAGTTTAAGCCCCACACTAAGGAAAAATTAACATGATATTAATGTCTATAATCTCTTGCATGCTAAGTTTGTTATAAATGATGATCACATGATGGATGTATTTAAATGAAATTCATCCTTGAGCGTAAATGCTTTTATGTGTGCTTGAGACTATACAGGGGAGATTAAGCCCCATCCTTGAGAAAAGGATCCATAGACTCATATTTTCATTGTTTCTACTTGTTGAGTCTAATGTTTTTCTAGGCACCATGAACATCATATTCTTCACCTAAAAAATCAATATTTGATATAGATTGTTCTTGGGGCATAGAACACTACACATGACTTAAAATGTTAGACTTCTAGTGCATGAGTGTTCTAAGACTTATAACTGTTCAATTGCTTAACAAATCTTCACAATTAGTAAACTATGTAAGTAATTAATTGGATCTAAGCACATATTCAAAGTGATAGGGGGAGCATCTTAACTAAAATTCTATCTTGTTATGCTCACCAACATTATAGGCTTAGATCTATTATGAATTTATTGTGGCATGTGCTTAAATGTGATGCTTATATTGAAGATTTTTTGAATTAAAATGTTCCTTGGCCATAGTTATTTGTTTTTCCACATGATTCCTATTTTTAAATTTATTTAATATCTTTGGATCTATATGGTTGCTTATTTTGGGTACTTTGTGATTTGTACTTAAATGATATACTAGAAAAATAATGCTTGTTAGTAGTTGTTTTTAGGTTGTTGCATAATTTATATGATTTATCTATTGAGAACAACCAGCTATCAGGTACAGGTTTTGTGGGAAAATATTCGATTTACAGATGACATGCTGTCAAAATTTTATTTAAATTTTCCCAAGTAAAACCATGTACAAATTAAGATGATTATGATAAAATGAATGTTAAAATATTTTTAAAAGGATGAGTGAAAATCAATTGAATAATTAAACGTCATCCTTGCATAATCATCATAAATTCAGGGGAGCTCAGCTCCATTCCTATAAAAAGAGCATAAATATGTAGTAACCGAAAAAAAAAATTATTATTAATCAATTAATTAATTAAACATTATTAAATTAATTAATTAAATAAAAAATAAAAGAAATATTATGAAAGAAAAAAAAAACTAATTAGAATATATATAGTAAGTTTATTATAATACATATATATATATATATATATACATTGGTTAAAGCTTCTTCACGAAGCTTATTCACAATACAATTTCAAATTGGATTAAAGACCTATGCCTCTCATCTCTCTCTATGCTCCTCTCTCCACGCTCTCACTCACCTCACGTTCTTCCACTCTCTCTGCTCATTTTTTCGATAGATACTCGGCTGATCAAAAAATTAAAAATACAAATGGGTTCCCATTCTTCACCATTGTCAATTTAACCAGAGTGAATCTTTCATACGAGCATTGTAGGCACCACTCCTAGGGTAAAATTAACCCACTCTCTCTCCTTAATTTCTCTAAAATCTTTAGCCTAATTGACGATCAGATGTCATTTCTATGGCTTAACGTCAATCCTTGTCAATTTGATTGGAGCATAATTTTGAATTGAGCTTTCCAGGAACCACTTCGAGGCTAAGGTGAGGAGTACAAATTATGTGGGTTGTTTTAATAATTTAACCGATTAAATTGTAGCATTTAATTATTAAATCGTAGTATTTAATTATATCAGCTTTTTGGGAGTGTTTTGGGAATAAGTTAAATTGTAGGGAATTAATTAAATTAAAATTTTTTAAAATATTCCGAAGATTAAATTAAACTGTAGGAGTTTGATTAAATAGAATTTTTGGGGAATATTTTGAAATTAAATTAAATTGCAAGGATTGGAATATATTAGAATTTTGGGAATATTTTGGAATTAGAATAAACTGCGGGGATTTGATCATATTGGTATTTTTTTTAATATGTTAGAGATTAAATTTAAATATGGGAAGTAGATCATACCCCATTTTTAGAATTTAACTGGTTAACGGGAGTGTGTGAGCTTAGGGATATTAAAATAATTATTATTCCATGACTTAACTGATTATACTGAAATATGTGATTACGGGGTTTGTGCTATGAACATCGTAGGCGTCAGTTTAGAAATCTTACAGGCACAATCTCTATGATTAAGGTAAGGGGAATAGATTAAGTGAGGAATTTTATAATTCAACCGGTTAAAATGGAAATTATATGTGTGTGTCAATATATATGATTATCATGTGGGTTTCAAAAAGCCAACCGTTTGAACTATGAATTTTGAGCCTAGCGCTATGTTATTAGTTATTATTTGCAAAAATGGAATGTTTAAAGTAATGGATTTTTTGGATAAAATATGGAGATAATTTACATGTATTTTCAGTAAAATAGATGATGAACATAGGTTGGCTTATTATTTCAGATGATATAATTATGCATACTATTCAAATCGTGTGGCATGAGTAAAATGAATATACTGTGTTGAATTATGATATATTTATGAGATCTTGGAAATATTGAAATGCATTGAGAATATATATTGTGTGTGATTGTTTAAAACAGAGCTAAATGTGAATGTTAAATTGTAAGTTATGGTTTGAGAACTCTAGTGGACCATAGTAGGCACATTACTATTGCGTGTGATTTCTGAAGAGCTAATGCACCTATACGTCCTAGAGAGAGTGTGGAGATAAGAAGGTCGATTGTGTTGAGAAGGGTAGAGTCCCTTGGAGACTAGACTAGTATGGGAATAGTCAATCTAACTTACAGACTGAAGAGGTTGTTATTGATTTAACTCTGGTGGGCTGACTAGGTTTAAGTTCAGCCTACGGGCCACCCAACCCGTTATGGGAGGAAGCATGACAATGTTTATCCATCTGGCAGTGACTTCTAAATTCATAACTGTAAATTTAACCAATGTATAACAGTGCATGTGAAAGCAGATTATGTGATGTGGAATGTGAATATAATTATGTGATGTGAAATGTGGGAACATAATATATGTAGACAGAGGATCTGAAATGTGAAAACAGAGTATGTAATAAGAGAACAAAGTAGAGTATATGAACACAGAGTATATGAAGAGCTGAGTAATATATGAAAGTCAGAGGTTTTTAAGAGATAGGTATTACAAAGATAACATCATACAAAGTAAAGTAATAAAGTAATAAGTGTATTAAATATTGTAGCATTATGTGTATTTGGGGTGAGGTAAACTCTTCGCCCAAGGGCTTGTTGAGAAAGGCGAGTGCCCTAATAGGTATTAGATGTGGCCATACCAGACTGCATAACATATTAGGGCAGAGGGAAACTACTTGTATGGGCGGGTAATCTTCCCTATCCTCAGGAACCTTCGCTGATAAATAATTATGTGATTTTTTGTGAATACGAGACAAACTATCCACCTAAGGGCTTACTGAGTAAGGTAAGTGTGCTGATGAGCATCAGTTGTAGCCATAACTAGTTGCATAAGGTATCAGAGTAGAGGGGTGCTACTTGTATAGGCGGGTAATCACCCCAATCCTTTGGAAACTCTCATTATTAAAATACGCTGCTTGTGTGTGAGTAGGGACAAAGAATGATTTCATAGTTATGGATTAATTTGTCAATGATGATTATATTTTGTATACAAACCTCATGATAGCAACACACTAGTATTAATCTATTCTATCTTACTGAGATGTGTCTCACCCAATATGAATTTCACCTTTTTCAGGACCTCCGCATAATCAAGCTCAGTGAGCTCAGGGCTGGCCTAGAAGTTTAGAGAGAGAAAGAGAGGGTATAACTTTGCATATATTTTTGGGTTGTATTTCATATATGATTCTGAGTTGTATATTTGTGGATACTAGAAGTTGGGAATTTTTTGGATGTATATATAGAACTATGGTATATTATTGACGATGTTTATTTATTTTTCCATTGCATGATTGAGGTTATATTATCAGACACAAGTGATTGGATCACATCACACCCCGGGCCCACTTGGTGGGTTCGGGGCGTGACAAAATATCTCACATGCATCACTATGCTTTTTGAATATTGACGCTCTTTTAAAAACCTTGTACATCATATCTAGTTCTTAAATGTCTATAAATAGATATGGACTGTTCTTGGTTATGAGCACAAATTCATACCTTAATATATATTCTTTGATGCATCTTTGACCTATAAGGAGGATTATATTGGTCAAATGGTAAAATGAATAAATTTTAATCCAGCATTTTAAATGTTGCAAAAGTGAGTGCTTATATGACTTGGAGTACTAATGAAATTAATCTTTGGTTGGTATAAGTACTTTAAAACATGTAAGCTAGGATTCAAAATGATAGGGGGAGCATACTAAATTAAAAGATATATCATATCATGTTCATCCACATTTTTAGCTTAGATTTGTTTTGAAATCTCTGTTGCATGCAATCAATTATGATGATTTTATTCAATGTTTTAAATAAAAATATATTCCTTTGCCACAAGTTTTTTATTTCTCCACATGATCTAAGTTTTATATGTTCAATATTCTTGGGATTTATGTCATTGATTTTCTTTGGTTATATTATGAAGTGTGCATAGATGCTTAACCAAGAAAGTATTTGCTTGCTTGAACTTTAAGTATTTAATGTTTTTTGATTGCAAGCATTGTCCCCTGTGTTTATTGAAAATCATGAGGGGATATATATATTTTTATTCATATATATTTATTAATATATATACATTTATATAAGCAAGAATTGAACTTATATATTATATGTTATCTCTTGCTTGAGTGCGTAAATGTCTTCTTGACTTGTGCTATTCTATGTTAAAAATTGTATGTTATGAAGTTTCAAAATTTTTAAGGGTGTTGCATAACTGGTTCATGAATCTTACATGGAAATACATGCAAACTGGTTAGTCCAATCTTATGCTCAAACCTATTTCTTATATGCTGCATGCTTTAAATTCAAATCTTTTACGGGTCTTACGTTGTGCTTAAATTGCAATGGTTTGAGCATATTTCTAGTTTGATCTTATCAACATGTCATTTTAATATTTTAAATGATCAGTTAAACTATTTTGTGTGCTTAATTGTTACTTTCTTTTTTCAAATAGTTCAAAATTTTCTATGCCCAAATCCTATACCAAAAAGGGAGAGAGTTTTTAAGAAACATAAAAATAATTTTAAAAGGGGGAGTTCTCTTTTGCTAAGTTGTTTTTAAATGTTCAAAATGTTTTCTACTTAACTTAACCCTTTTTTGGTGATGCCAAATAGGGGAGATTTTTTATTTTTATTTTTATGGGCAAAATGGTTATGACCAAAAGGGAAGTTTTCTTTTAAAAGCAAAAATATAGTGGCAAATATCTGAGCGTGCGTTTTAATGCAAAACTTAAATGCATATGTTTTGAAATGTCATCTTTTGTGAATATGCTTGTGTTATATTGTTTACATTTTTAAATTATACATATTCTTAGGGAAAGTCTTTTCAGGTTGTACCCATTTTGCTCTGGTGCGTTTGTCAGCATCAAAAGGGGGAGATTGTTGACTTTTTGAGTCTAATCCCTATTTTGATGCTGACAAAAAACATGTTTCTTTTGTGTATATTTAGTGATTGAATGGGTTATAAATCAACACACACATAAGGAGATTGGGAATGGAAGCCTTGAAGGATGTAAAGGCTATACACTGAGGCGCATTCCATGATGTCAGGAGAGCGAAAAAGAAGACATATTTGATTTAATTTGTATATGCATTTAGGTTTTTATATTTTGGTCTGTAATAAATGCATATATCTTGAATAATTAGACTTAAAGCTCAGATAGATCGTAGACAGACCCTAGGGATCAACACACTTCACAGAAAACCTTTTTCTTAACAACTAAATTCATACAAAAAAGTTTAAATTGGTTAGGGTCAAAAGCGGGGGAAAAGCAATGATTGACCGACGTTGGGTTTTTAGGCTTAATTAAAAATCCTCGGTTGAATGAACCCTTCTTGTTATAATTAGCTCACTCGACCGAACACATTGTACACCAAAAGTCTACTTGATGACTATGCATTGGGCAACCAACCGTAAAATGAAGATATCTTTCTCGGTCGACCGAACCATGGAACTTCACTTTTCTACTGTCCCCAGATGACCGAATTTGTAGTTAAAAAACAACTAGGTCGACCGAATCTGAAAGACCGACAAATTGAATCATTCACCGGGCGACCGAAACCACAAAGCTTTGGAAAATCACCTGGCTTAGCTGACTGGTCGTTGCCCATGGTCAACTAAACCAAAAAAATCACATTTGCTCTTTGTGAGTGCTCAAGCGACCGACCCTAGGCGCTGGGTGACTGAACCTCTTGGGTTACGTTATTTTTTTAGCACTAATCACGTCTTAATTTTAATTAAACATTTTTGAAAATACCAAGCGTGTCTCCAACAGTCATAATTTCCTAAAAAACTATACATACCCCTTCATTTTCTTTGATTAGTAACTTTGATTAGCCTAAATTTTCTCTCAAATCCTTTGTTAATCAAAGTTCCTCCAAATAATTTTTATTACTAAAATTATTTTTTGGGACAAAATCTTTTAAGAAAAACTCTCCAACTCTCTTTCACTCTTTAATTTCAAAATTATTCTTAAAAAGAGTATATTTATTTTAGACATTTATTTTTACATTCATATGCATTTACTCTAACTTAAGTTTTATCTTGAAAAGCATTTTTGAGAGTAGCCTTAAGATTTTTTCCGGTTATTTTTCTTGATAAACATTTTTGGAAGAAATCTTTTATTGCAGAAATATTTTTCTTGAGCCTACAATCCAAATTCTCCAAACATTTTTATTACCAAAAAGATTTGGTGGAGAACATAATAATTATTTTGATATTTTCATATATTTTATTAGCGCAAAAATTATTTAGATTAACACCCTTACTCTACCAAGCATAATGCATATCATTAGACAGTGCATGTATTGAGCTTAAATGTATGTTTGCTTTCATTGTTAAAATTATTTTACATATATGCATGTACATTGAATGGGATATGACATGTGGTGAATCAGCAAAAGTTTAAATTAGTCAAAAAGTTTTAAAATTTCAATTTACCTTCCTCTTGGGTTTACACCAATTCCAACACTATAAATACCCCCTTTATAAGTCAGATTAGCAACTTTGATTAGTCATAATTTTTTCTCAAATCTTTTGGCAAACTTTTTAATCAAAGTTCCCCCAAACCAATTTTTATTGCATAAATCTTTTCTTTGGGGAAAATATTTTAAGACTCTCTCTAACTCCCTTTCTCTTTATTCATTTCAAAAACTATTTTGAAGGAGGGCATTTTATTTAGGCATTCACTTTTAGATCATTCACTCTCACATAAGCTTTGTTTTCTTAAAATCAATTTTGAGAGTAGCTTTGAGATTTCTCCCAATTATTTTCTTGATAAATATTCTTGGGAGAAATTATTTTTTTTTTTTGTTGCCTGTGAATATTTGCACACCTATTGCAAGATTCAAAAGCATATGTAGTGTTTATTACAAAAATACCTTTTGAGCTTAAATCCTAACTTCTCCAAATAATCTTTTATTATGAACCATAGGTTCTCCTATATTTTTATTGAAATATATTTTTGGAGATATTTTTATTAGGGTTCAAATCTTTAAAACATTTTATCATATATATCTTTCTTCAAAGATTAGAATACTTATGTTGAAAAACACCCTTTCTCTACTGAGCATAACTCATATCATATTGGAGTACATGTTTTAGAGCTGTAATGTTGTACATCTCTTCTTGTATTTAGAAACATTTTTATATGTACAAAATGTTTTTAATGTAACTGTTGGGTTCAGCTCGTTAATTGAACTAGGGAGTCTTTGCCCTATAAGGGAGAGTGGTTGGGTTCAGCCCGTAATTGAACTGGGGAGTCTCCGCCCCATAAGGGAGACAAGTTCGGCTCAGCCTGGTAATTGATCCGAGGTATTCCTCACCCCGTAAGGAGAGGTGTGTAGGTTGGGGTTTATCATGTAATGTGACCTAGGGTATTCCTTGCCCAGTAAGGAGAGGAGGTTGTAAATGTTTTATACTCCACCTGTAAGTGAGCACGGTTAGTGGAATTTTTTGGGGGTATGCCCAAGGCGGGGACGTAGGCTGGTTTGGCCGAACCTAGATAATAAATCTTTTGTGTGTGTGTTTGTCTCTTTATCTATTTATTTACTGCACTTTAAATTCAGAATTTGTATGCTTGTTCATTCATGGATATGCGTTTTTGCTTGCACACATTTAAATTAAATGAAACATGTTGCACGTTTGTATGTATGTATTCTTTGTTCAATTGTTTTACATACACGGGTATACTTTTAATGGGATATGATATGTGGTGAATCGGCGTAAATTTTTAATTTAGGCAAAATATTTTTAAAACTTAATTCACCCCCCCCCCCCTCTTAGAAATACACCAATTCCAATACACAAGACTTCCAAATGATAGTGATATAGGTTATATCGGAAGGGATCAAGATTTGAGACAATCTTGTTGTTGCTGGAATTATAGACTAGTTACCCCCTATCTTGGAGAGAATTCCAGAAGAGCATGCGCCACAAACAGAGAGATATGACTCTTGAAACCTTGATCACTTGAATTTGCGTAAAGGAGGAGGCAAAAGGGCAAGATGCACTTATACAAGAAAGTGGTAATACCAATAATAGTAATACCACAAAGGCAAATTAATTTGTTCCGAACATAATACGTTGCCCAAAAGTTTTTTTCCTAAAAAACCCTTAATTAAATCCTAAGAGAAGAAATATGAAAAATAACAATAGACCTCACAAAATGAATAGGGGCAACCCCTAATCAAAAGAATTTGAACCAATGACCCCCTTACAAGAAAAAAAACAATGTTTATTATGTCTGTGGCAAAAGTTGGCATATTACTCGAATTTGCAAATTTCAAAAACGTGGGCCTATTCCTCAATCTAATATCGTTGAGGAACCTTTTGTGGCAATGCTTACTGATATAAATATTGTCCACAGTATTGAGGGGTGGTGGGCAGACTCAAATTCTAATAGGCATGTCTGTTATAATAAATCTTTGTTTAAGGTATATATTCCTTTCAAGGAACCCATGTCACACCCCGAACCCCGAAAGTGGGCACCAGGGTGTGATTTAGTAACCTAACCTGTCCCTATATCATACAACCATCTATGATACTACAAAAATGAGGGTTCGACCACGTAGGGCTCATGGATACCCTATACACAATCACATATACATAATATACGCAATGGAATAATTCAACCTATTACATTCATAATGCCATACTAGAGTCTAAGTACAAACAATCCAAAACAAAACCTCGGGTATCTACATAACCCAAAATGAATCCTCGACTACAATTCAGTACTTACACAAGTACTTATGTAGTGCCATACAAAAACCACACTCCCAAAATGCTAGAACGCTAGTTTCGGCTAATCGAAGGACCTGAAACACATTTGTAAAATTGGGGTGAGACACTTCTCAGTAAGGACAAATCAGGTTATATCAGTGTGTGGCACATGAGTGTTATTTTAACAGTAAAACATAATACCTCCCAATTGTAATATTTTCACAAGAAAATCCAGAATATTTCACAAACATAGTTCCAGTTTATTTCTCAAAACACATCAATCAATCTATCTAGTGTCATCACCCTCGTCGGCCTTAGTCAGCCGCATTATACGGTGCCCCGGTAACCTGGTGTAGCATAAGCCCCCTCAGCGTTGAAACAACGCAAATATGGTGACTCACACCCTTCAGTGATAAACTGGCTTAATAAGTGGTATTTCACACTCTCGGCAAAAGCCGGACCTCTCAGTCTATGGTATTATTCAGAACCGATATCAATATCTCATCTTATGGTATAAATATGACCCGACATCAATATCTTAGCCTACGGTATTATTCTGACACTACATTTTCACAAAACCTGGAACAATTTGGAACTCCTCTTCGTATATCTCATTTCAACATTTCGCAACTCAAATCATTTAAATATAAAAGCTGATGCCACTTATTTAGGAAAATAAATAATCACGTCACATTTGATTAGAGAATACATTTTAACATAAATGAAGGTACGATCATCTTTATATCATAATTTATTCAAATATGTGATTTTCCAACAGAAACCGAGATGATACCCGAAACCCCAATTTTTCCAAAATCGTAAACCCTAAAATCCCGTAATTTCACCTAGCGGAATTTCCTAAATAAGTAACCAAACATCTGTATCATCGTAAAGCACAGTTTTACTAATTCAAATTTCAAAAATAATTAATATAAACAAAATCCCCTTACCTTTTCTTGAAAACTGAAACACGAACCTAAAGGGTCCAAAACAGCGACACGGGATCCCTAAAAACTAAAAACCGAAGAACACAACTTCAATACAATTCTATTTACAACAAATCTATCAAACCAAAAACAGATTTAGACCCTTACCTCGATTTCAGGACAAAACTCGGAAATTGTTAGAATGAAGATCCAATCTGCTATAATCGTAGAGATTTTCCCCCTGATCCACGTAGTAACATTAGATCGTTGATTCGGGTAATAGACGACCTGAGATGTTAGAGAAAGAGAGAGAGAGAGAGAGAGAGATTGGATTTGAGTTTTCTTAACATTTAAGCAAAAAAATTTCAACTTATACACCTTTGACCCAGCTAGCCTCATCGACGAATTGGCCCTCTTGTCGACGAGCAAAAAAAGGGCACTCATCAACAATGGAGTTGACCTCGTCAACGAACCTCTAAATTTCGCCGACGAGCCAAAGAAGAGACTTCGTTGATGAGGATCCTTCTCTCATCGACGAGCCCTACTGTTTTCCATTTTTCAAATTCATTCCCCTTTTCTTATTTATTCAATCCATATTTCTCGAGTCGGGTTCTTACAACCTCCCCTCCTCAAAATTTGCAATCTCTCACTCGCTAATTCATCAATATACCTAATGCATACTCGACTCTAGAAAAAGCCAGCAGCCACCCACATAGTAACTCCATCCAAAATATATATCATACCCTCACTTATGGTAGAGGAATACCATGGTTACATAAACACTATCTCAATAGCTCACAATATCACAAACTCTCCTAGAAACAAACCACACATCATTACTCTAATTAATAGAAACATTACATACCTACCTAGCCGACTCTGCAACCCTATTCCCTAGAAAAAATGTGGATATTTTTGGCATATTTCCGTCTCTAATTCCTAAGAAGCTTCTTCAATCACATGATTCCGCCACAGAAGTTTCACTGACGGTATCTCCTTGGTACGATACTTATGTACCTTCTCGTCCATAATTTGAACAGGTATCTCCTTATACGTCAAAGCATCCCCAATCTCCAAAGATTTGTAACTAATCACATATGATGGATCTGGCACGTACCTCCTCAACATATATATGTGCAACACCTCATGGATCCTAGAGAGCACTGGGGGTAGTGCAATCCTATAGGCCACTGGACCCACTCGCTTAAATACCTCGAATGGTCCTACATACCTCAGGCTTAGCTTGCCCTTCTTCCCGAACCTCATCACTCCCTTCATCAGAGCAATCTTTAGGAATATCTTACCCCCACCTCAAATTCCAATTCTCGATGGCACACATTTGTGTAACTATTCTGCCAACTCTAAGCTGATTTAATTCTATCCCTAATCTATCTAACTTTCTTAGAAGCCTACTGTAAGAGTTCAGGTTCCATAATTTGTCGTTTATCGACCTCATCCCAGTACAGGGGAGATCGACACCTCCGACCATACAATGCTTCGAATGGTGCCATCCCGATACTAGCTTGGAAGCTATTATTATAGGTGAACTCCACCAACGATAGGAACCACATCCAACTACCACCAAAGTCTAACACACAAACTCGTAACATATCCTCTAAGATCTTTACCGTCCTCTTTGACTGACCATCAGTCTGGCGGGGGGGGGGGGGGAGAACTCTGTACTGATAGTAAGCTTTGTCCCCAGTGCTTCCTGTAAACTCTTCCAGAAATAATAGACACCGGTACCCCGTGCATTCGGACTATCTCTTGCACGTATAGGTATGCTAGCCTACTCAAAGGATAACTAACCTTATAGAGACTCGGTGAATTACATTAATTAAATAATAGGAGGCAGAAAGAAAAGAAATCATCAATGTGGACACGCGTCTCATCGATGAGAAGTCACCAAGGGGCTATTTTTTAGCCTTAAATTTCATTGACGAGGAATAAGCATTCGTCGACGAACTCCCTTCATGTCCTCGTCAAAGAAGTGACATGTCTCGTCGATGAGGGCAAGTGTATAAATAGCCCTAAACTCGGGTTTCAGCATAAAAATTGCATGCAAAATAGTATTTCTCTCTCTAAAATGCATTCTCCTCCTTCTCTCTAAGATTATGGGTCCGTTCTTCGTTGAATCGACGATGTGAAGCCACCACACTACTCTTGGGGAAGTTCTCTTCAAGTCTGCTAGAGTATATCGTTGGTGGGCCTAACTTGGACTCCATCCTCAGTTTAGGGTAAGGCTTTATGTTGAGTATTTGGTTTTCCTACAATTGTAGAAAAGGTAGCATTTGAAGAAATACTAAAGTTTTGTTCTGGAAATTTTGTTTTCAGGGTGTTGAATGAGGAACCCTGGGGTGCAGGACTAGTTATTTTGTGGAGCTTTTTCATAAGTCAAGTAAGGGGATAAACTAAGTCAGGTTCTTTATGAATTGTATTTACTATTTTACAGCATATAATTTCAATTAAATATGTATATTGTAGAATTATGTTGAAAATTATGTTGTTAATTAGAAATGTGGTTTTCACATATAATATCAGAAATATGATTTTAGAACAAGTTTTATGATCTCAGTATTACCCCTTTTTTATAGCATAAGTAACATTTATCATGGAAACTATGATGATGAAATATTATGTTTTCAACATAAGCATGTTGTTACTGCTTTTAGGAAAATATTAAAATGATACAAGGATTTTCAAACTAAGGACTTCATATGATATGTCGGCGTAAGGGCTGAGGATTTTATATGATATGCCGATGTAAGGACCAAGGTTTTATATGATACACCAGCATAAGGGCCGAGGGTTTTTATGATATGCTATGCCAGCGTAAGAGCCATAAATTTTATACGATATGTTATGCAAGGTTTTTTTGAAACTAATAACATGACAGATATTATCATGAAATAGCCATGTATCATTATTTGGAAATATATTATATGTTATCAGAATCTGATTGGCTTGGTTTAGGCTTTCATGAAGCATGGTACCATAGCTATATAATCACGATAATGTACCGTAACAGTGGGAGATCGGCAATCGATGTGGTTTATTGTAGTGTAGGCGTCCCTCTGGTGTCTGGACTAGGAGGGGTAGACCCATCCTACTTACAGACTTATATTGATCTAGCGTGGTCTGCCAGCCATTGTTAGGTCCTGCCTTCAGGCCGCACAACCCAGTCATGTGGGGGTAAGACATGATGCCAGCCAGCTATCCATCTAGGGTGTTTTCCATGTACAGTTATATGAGATGATTTATATGTATATAAATTCAGTATGGTATACCATGTTATGATACAATATGTTTCTCCCAAATATGATGTAGACAATTTCATCAAGTATGATTTTTGTATTGTTATATGTATAACTCATGTTGCCACACACTGATATTAGTTTATTTCCCTTACTAAGAGGTGTCTCACCACAGCTATATAAACATTTTAGGAGCGCCAGATAGAAGAGAGGATAGAGCTCCACAGCATTAGAGTTCAGTTGTTCTACCCTATCTGAAGGGTAAGTCATTTTTCTAGGGTTTGACAGATTTTTTGGGTGGTGATCCTAGGCCACTTTTGGATATTTTGGGATATATGTATGTATATGACCGTTGTAGTAAAACTCTAGTATTGTGTTGGTTGGATAATTTGATAAGTATATGATTCTACATTTCCTACAGCTTAGGTATCCGTGTTGTATTTTAGGTATATCCCTAGTACCTATAGGTCCAGGTTGATTATGATTCGTCAGGATTATTATATTGGATATTATTATGGAAAAAAGAAATTTATTGTAAACTAGGCAGGTCGTTACAGTTTGGTATTAGAGCCTAGGTTGTTAGGTTTTGTAGACCTTAGAGTGCAGCAGAAACAATACCAAAGTATAGGAAAAGGATTTGAAGTTTTGTTCTACAGTCTAGAGGCGGGACTTCCATGGTGGTTTTTGTGTTTTTCCTAGGGTGACGATTTTAGGACAACCATAGTAAACTATTGTCAGGTTGTGTTTCTAGAGTGTAGGACTGGATCATGAAATAAGATGAGGATGTCAAGATATGAGGTTTTGGTTAGATGTGTAAGTTATAAGGATAGGGTCCTAAGTCATGTTTATTGTCTTTTTAGGATAGACCCTGAAGAAGGTAGTGCCCATGCAAGTGGTAGTGACGGTGCAAGGCCCTCGAGTGTAGGCGGGGCTGATTCTGATGCGGTACTATGCAGCGTGGCTCTAGGAGCTCTAGAGAGTAGGGAGGACCATCTACAAGACATGGGTGCATGATAGAAAAATTTACCAAGATGAATCCTCCAAAATTTTCAGGAGGAGTTGATCCTGCAGCCGCCAAGAATTGGATGCAGAAGATCGAGAAAGTTTTGGTGGTATTATAGTGTACAGAGGAGCCAAGGGTTCTCTTCGCCACCTATAAACTGATAGGGGAGGCCAAGAAGTGGTGGACTACAGTGAAACTTCTAGAGTAGCAGAGGACGACGTTGATAGTTATGAAATGAGACTGATTTAAAGAATTATTCTTCGATAGATATTTTTCACCTACTATCAAGGAAGCTAAAGTGGAAGAGTTCTTGAATCTGAAGCAGGGACAATAGTCAATCCAGCAGTATGCGGTGCGGTTTATAGAGCTTTCCCATTTCACTCTGTATATTGTTCCTGATGAAGTAAATAAGGCAAGACAGTTTGAAAGAGGATTGAGGTGAGGCATATACAAGAAGGTGGTAGTGCTGAAGATACATGACTTTCCTAAGTTAGTCGACAGAGCAGCTTTGGCTGATGCTAGTGAGCGTATGGATGTAGAGGAGTATGGACAGGAGAAGAGATCTGCACCTTCAGGCTTGGTCACGTGTGCAATCCTCGACATAGTTAGTATTAACTCTACAGGCGAGGAGATTACTTCTGGATGGTTGCGAGGGGTTTATGGCTTGTGTAAAGGAGGTGTCATAAAATGAATCGAAGTTGGGCAATACACTAATGGTTATGAAATTTTCAGATGTTTCTCCAAAAGATCTACCTAGGTTCCTCCTAACCACGAGGTAGATTTCGCTATTGATTTACTTCCTGGGATGGCACCAATTTCTAAAGTTCCTTGTAGAATGGCTCCAACAGAGTTGGGAGAGCTAAAGGATTAATTGAAAAACTTGTTGAATAAGGGGTTGATTCGGCCTAGTGTATCATCATGGGGAGCTCCAATATTATTTGTGAATAAAAAGGAAGGGTCTATGAGGATGTGTATAGATTACAGGGAAATCAATAATATGACAATGAAGAACAGGTATCCTCTACCTCGTATAGATGATTTATTTTATCAGCTTCAAGGTACGCAAGTCTATTCCAAAATTGACCTTAGATCAGGTTACCATGAGGTGAAAGTAAAAGCAGAAGACGTCTCGAAGACAGCCTTCGGGACCAGATATGGGCATTATGAATTCCTCGTTATGTCGTTTGGTCTGACGAATACTCCTGCTGTATTCATAGACTTGATGAATAGAGTCTTTCACCAGTATTTAGACCAGTTCGTTGTAATTTTCATCGATGATATGCTGGTCTACTCGAGGAGCTTTTTAGAGCATGAGATGCACTTACGGCAGGTACTTCAGACTCTCAAGGAAAAGAAGTTGTATGCTAAGTTTAGTAAATGTGAATTTTGGCTAGAAAAAGTGTCATTTTTGGGGCTTGTCATTTCAGGTGATGGTATTTCAGTGGATCCTAGCAAGTTTGAGAAAGTTTTGAATTGGGAAAGGCTGAAGAGTGTTCAGGAAATTAGGAGTTTCTTGGGAGTGGCAGGTTATTACCATTGTTTTGTTGAAGGGTTTTCAGATTTATCAGGACCACTCACGCGACTGACTAGGAAGAATGTCAGATTTGAATGGGATGGGGATTGCAAGCAGAGCTTCCAGGAATTGAAACAGAGGCTGGTCACAATACCAGTGTTGATCATTATGTCAGGGGATGATGGTTATGTAATTTGTAGTGATGCGTCTTTGAAAGCACTCGACTGTGCATTGATGCAGCATTGTAAGGTTGTAGTTTATGCCTCCCTATAGTTGAAAGAATATGAAAAGAACTACCCTACCCATGATCTGGAATTGGCTTCAGTGGTGCACGCATTAAAGATATGGAGGCATTACTTGTACGGTGAGAGATGCGAAATATTCTCCGATCACAAAAGTTTGAAGTACCTCTTCACTTAAAAGGAGCTAAACATGAGACAAGATGGTGGTTAGAACTTAGTAAAGATTATGACTACACTATTAGTTACCACCCAGGGAAGGCAAATGTGGTAGCTAATGCTTCGAGCAAGAAATCAGTAGGACCAGCACTGGCAGCTATGGAGGTTCAGCATCCGATTCAAATAAATCTGGAGAGACTTGGTGTAGAGGTGGTAGAGAGTGATCCTCGGGCATTTATTTCCAGCTTGGTAGTGTAGCCTACTCCATAAGAAAGTATTAAGACAGCTCAAAGAGATGACGCATAATTAGCAGAGCTAATAGCTAAGGTACAAAACGGATAAGGAGATGAATTTAGTATTTCTAATGATGGGTCCTTAAAGTTCCGTTCCAGGTTATGCGTGCTCGCAGATATGGACATCAGGAGGACAATCTTAGAAGAGGCTCATAGGTCCTTATATACAGTTCATCAAAGTAGTACTAAAATGTATAGAGATCTGTAATAGTCTTACTGGTGGAGTGGCATGAAGATGGAAATTGCCGAATTCGTACAATAGTGTCTGACGTGCCAGCAAGTAAAAGTTGAGCACCAGAGGCCAGCGGGCCAGTTGCAGCCTCTTTAGATCCCAAAGCGTAAGTGGGATCATGTATCCATGGATTTCGTGACTGATCTACCGCTGGCACCTCATAGTCAGAATGCTATTTAGGTAGTCATCGATAGATTGATGAAGACCGCTCATTTCATTCCTATTAAAGTCAACTACTCCATGGACAGACTAGCATAAATATATATTCAAGAGATTGTACGATCACATGGAGTGCAAGTGTCTATTGTATTAGACCAAGACCCACGATTCACGTCACGGATTTGGAGAAGCTTTCAGGAGGCTCTGGGGTCTCAGTTATCTTTCAACACGATGTTCCATCCTCAGATGGACGGCTAGACTAAGAGGGTGATTCAGATATTAGAAGATATGTTGTGGGCGTGCGTGCTAAATTTTGGAGGTAGTTGGACTCAGTATATGCCGCTGGTAGAGTTTGCATATAATAACAGCTAATAGGCCAGCATTGTTATGGCACCTTATGAGGCACTTTATGGTAGGAGATGTCGTTCTCCTTTATACTGGGATGAGATGGGTGAGCGGCAAGTTGTGGGACCACATTTATTACAGCAAGCATATGATAAGGTTTGGCTCATCATAAATAGAATCGGTGCACCTCAGAGCCAACAGAAGAGTTACGCCGATACCCGCCGCAGGAAATTGGAGTTTGATATCGGCGCACATGTGTTTTCGAAAATAGCTTCATTAAAATGGGTTATGAGATTTGGAAAGAAAGGTAAACTTAACCCTACGTTCATTGACCCGTTCAAGATTCTAAAGAAAGTGGGTCCGGTTGCCTACGGGCTAACTTTACCACCTGTGTTGTCCAGGATACACGACGTATTCCGTGTTTCCATGTTAAGGATATACGTCTTGGACCCTTCTCACATAATCAATTATTGTGAATTAGAGCTCAGTCATTCCCTAGTTTGTGAGGAGGTACCAGTACAGATTCGGGATAGAAAAGAACACAAATTATGTAATAAGAAGATAGCTCTAGTAAAATTCCTATGGAGAAATCATGCAATAGAAGAAGCTTCTTGGGAGCTTAAGGAATAGATAAGACAGAAATATCCGCATTTGTTCAGTGGGGTTCAGTTATAATCAAAAAAGTGTAAATGGTTATAAAATGTTTCTTTTGCAGGTTAGTCAATATATGTAGTAGTTTAGTTAGTAAGTAGTATTTTAGTTTTGGGAGAATTTTATTTTATATATGTAATCTCCCAGAACTCTCTATGTAACCACGATATTCCTCCACCATAAGTGAAGGTAAGTAATAAAATAAGTAGATTGTTTGTCTTTAAGGGATGGTGAATCATATGGATAGTAAATTGTTAGGACGAAATTTTTATAAGGAGGGGAGAATGTAGAGACCCGATGAATTATATTAATTAAATAATAGGAGACAGAGAGAAAAAAATTGTAATTGGAATTCAACAAGGGTCTCGTCAACGAACGCATCACGTTCATCAATGAATACGCTTAATGGGATCGTCGATGTGGACATGCGTCTCATCAACGAGAAGTTACAAAGGGGCTATTTTTTAGCTCTGAATTTTGTCGACGAGGAATAAGCATTCATCGACGAACTCCCTTTATTTCCTTGTCGATGAAGTGACGTGTCTCGTCGACGAGGGCAAGGGTATAAATAGCCCGAAACTTGGGTTTTAGTATAAAACTTGCATGCAAAACGATCTCTCTCTCTCTCTCTCTCTCTCTCTCTCTCTCTCTCTCTCTCTAAAACGCATTCTCTTCCTTCTCTCCAAAATTTTGGGTCTGTTCTTCATCGGATCGATGATCTGAAGCCCCCATGCTACTCCGAGGGAAGTTCTCTTCAAGTCTACTAGAGTATATCATTGGTGGGCCTAACTTTGACTCCATCCCAAGTTTAGGGTAAGGCTTTATCTTGAGTATTTGGCTTTCCTACAATTGTAGTAAAGGTAGCATTTGAAGAAATACTGAAGTTTTTTTCGGGGCAATGTTGTTTTCAGGGTGTTGAACAGGGAACCCTGGGATGCAGGACTAGTTATTTTGTGGGGCTTTTTCATAAGTCAAGTAAGGGGATAAACTAAGTCAGGTTCTTTATGAAATGTATTTACTATTTTATAGCATTTAATTTCAGTTAAATATGTATATTGTAGAGTTATGTTGGAAATTATGTTGTTAATCAGAAATGTGGTTTTCATGTATAATATCATAAATATGATTTTAGAACAAGTTTTATGATCTTAGTATTACCCCTTTTGTGTAGCATGAGTAACATTTATCAGGGAAATTATGATGATGAAATATTATGTTTTCAACAAAAGCATGCTGTTATTGCTTTCAAGAAAATATTAAAATGATATAGGTATTTTCAAACTAAGGACTTCATATGATATGTCATTATAAGGGCGGGGGATTTTATATGATATGCTAGCGTAAGGGCCGTAAATTTTATATGATATGTTATGCAAGGTTTATGAAAATAATAACATGACAGATATTATTATGAAATAACCATGTATCATTATTTGAAAATATATTATATGTTATTAGAACCTGGTTGGCTTGGTTTAGGCTTTCACGAAGAACGGTACCGTAGCTATATGATCATAATCATGTTTATGTTAGTGCTACCGCTTGCCATAAGGGGCAGTAGGAGATTGGCAGTCAATGTGTTTATTGTATGTAAGTGTCCCTCTGGTGTCTAGACTAGGAGGGGTAAACCCATTGTACTTACAGACTTATGTTGATCTAGCATGGTCAGCCAGCCATTGGTAGGTCCCGTCTTTGGACCGCACAACCCAATCATGTGGGGGTAAGACATGACACCAGCCCACTATCCATTAGGGTGTTTTCCATGTACAGTTATATGAGATGATTTATATGCATAGAATATGTTTTTCCCAGATATGATGTAGATAGTTTCATCAAGTATGATTTTTGTACTATTATATGTATAACACGAAAATACTCATGTTGTCACACACTGATATTAGTTTATTTACCTTACTAAGCGGTGTCTCACCCCAGCTATATAAACATTTCAGGAGCCCCATATAAAAGAGCGGATAAAGCTTCGCAGCGTTAGAGTTCAGCTGTTCTACCCTGTTTGAAGGGTAAGTCATTTTGCTAGGGTTTGACAGATTTTTGGATGGTGACCCTAGGCCACTTTTGGATATTTTGGGATACATGTATATATATGACAATTGCAGTAAAACTATGGTATTGTGTTTGTTGGATAATTTGATATGTATATGATTCTACATTTCCTACAGCTTAGGTATCCGTGTTGTATTTCAGGTATATCCCTGGTACACATGGGTCCAGGTTATTTATGATTTGTTAGGATTGTTATATTGGATATTATTATGGAAAAAAGAAATTTATGGTAAACTAGGCAGGTCGTTGCAAACCTTCATCAGCACAAAGTGAGCAGATTTTGTCAACCTATCAATGATATCCAAGATTGCATTCTGCCCATGAAATGCTAATGGTAACCCGGTGTCAAAGTCCATGGAGATGTGCTCCCATTTTCACTTCGAAATGCTCAATGGCTGCAACGGCCCTACCATCCTATGATGTTCAGTCTTTTCCTACTAACACGTCAAACATTGCTCCATAAATCGGGCAATCCCCCTTTTCATGCCACTCGACTAAAAGGATCCGAGCAAATCCTAATACATATTCGTGCTACCCAAATTTACTGTATACAAAGAATGATGCACCTCCTTTAGAATAGTCCTCTTTATCTACTTCTTGTCATTTGGAACGCACGGTCTGGTTCCAAACCTTAATACACCACCATTGGAGATACTAAAATCTGCAGCCAGCCTCTGCTATACTTTCTCCATAGTCTCCACTAACTCCACATCGTTTTCCTGTGCGACTTTAATCCTCTCAAAAATGTCGGCTGGATCACCAAGCTAAGATATGAAAGCCTGGTGATTTCCATCCACCAATTCCATGCCATGACCCTCTAGGTACCTCCTGATATGATGCTAATCTACCACTACAGATAATGACGCATGCTCTGCCTTCGACTCAATGCATCAGCTACTATATTAGCCTTTCTTGGGTGATAATTGATGGTGCAATCGTAGTCCTTAATCAATTCAAGCAACTTCCTCTGCCTCTTATTCAACTCCTTCTACGTGAAGAAGTACTTGAGTCTCTTGTGGTCCATGAGGATCTCACATTGTTCACTATACAAGTAGTGTCTCTAGATTTTCAATGCATACACCATTATCGCTAACTCCAGGTCACACATACTGTAATTCTTCTCGTACTCCTTGAGTTTTCGAGAAGCATAAGCAATCACTTTCCCCCGTTGCATTAGCACACATCCCAAACCCTTTAGAGACATGTCGCTATAAATCACAAAACCACTGTCCCTAGATGGGATGGTCAAAACTGGAATAGTGACCAGTCGATAATTCAACTCCTGGAAAATCTACTCACAATCATTGGTCAAAACAAATTTCATGTCCTTCCTCATTAACGGTGTCAGAGGGCCGGACAACTTAGAGAATCTCTCCACAAACCGACCATAGTACCCTATCAATCCAAGGAAACTTCGAACTTCTGGCATGCTCTTCGGTTTCACCCAGTCAACCACTGCTTTAATCTTACTTGGATCCATTGAGATACCACCTCCTAGCACAATATGTCCTAGAAATGCAACCTGGTTCAACCAAAACTCACATTTCTTCAACTTAGCATACAACGTCTTTTCCCGCAGTATCTGAAGCACCAACCTCAAATGGTTTTCATGCTCTTCCAAAATCCTAGAGTACACTAGAATATTGTCAATGAATCCACTATGAATTGGTCTAGCTATTCATGGAAGACCTTGTTCATTAGGTCCATAAATACTGTTGTAGCATTAGTCAACCTAAATGGCATAACCGGAAACTTGTAGTGAGCATATCTGGTTCAGAAAGCAGTCTTCACAACATCCTCAGTCTTAACTTTCACCTGATAATACCCTGACCATAGATCGATCTTCGAAAAGATCTGCGTTCCCTGCAATTGGTCAAACAAATCATCTATATGAGGCAACGAGTATTTATTCTTTACTATTACCTTGTTAATCCCACAGTAATCAATACACATTCTCATTGACCCATCCTTCTTCTTCATAAATAGTACTGGAGCTCCCTAAGGCAAAATACTGGGTCTGATAAAGCCTTTATCCAGTAGTTGCTACAACTGCTCCTTCAACTCTTTAAGTTCTGCTGGAGCCATTTGGTATGGAACTTTAGAAATCGGTGCCTTACCTAGTAGCAATTCAATAATGAACTCCACCTCACGATTAGGAGGCAAACCGGGTAAGTCTTCCAAGAATACATCCAAAAATTCATTAACCACTCTGATATCTTCGAGCTTTAGATCATCCCGAGGTGATTCCTTCACACAAGCTAGGTACCCCTGACATCCATCCAAGAGTAATCTTCTTGCCTGCATTGGTGACAGAATCTGTGGCGTCGAACACAAACACGATCTGATGAGCTGATACTCTTGCTCCCCAGGTGGTCTCAACACCACTTCTTTCCCCTGACAGTCAATCATAGCAAAGCTGGAGGATAACCAATCCATCCCCAGTATGACATCAAACTTGAACATATTGAATACTACTAGATTTACTAGTAGTGTCATGCCCTGAATTACCACTGAGTAGTTTCCCAACATCTTCCTACAAATCACCACACTCCTAGATGGTGTAGCCACAGAAAACCCCTCATCCATAAATTGGGTTTCAACCCCACACAATTTCACAAAGTTTGCACATATAAAGGAGTGGGTTGCTCCTGGAACAAATGAGATAACTTTTTTTTCAAAGTAGTAACATGGTATCTGTCACCATGTTGCTAGTGTGCTCTGCATCAGCTAGAGTAAGCAAGTACACTCTCGCCTGAGTCGTGTTTCTCTAAAAGTTTCCCCAAGGCACCTGGTTATTTTCCTAATTCTGACTCGATGCAGGTGTGTCATCCATCAACGCACGACAGTCTCGATATATGTGGTTCGGTCTACCACAATGATGACAATTACCCATGAATGGTTGGCATTCACCATCATTCCATCGGTGGCACTTGGTACAACGTAGGCAAGATAAATTCCCCTATGAACCCCACAGTTCTGAATCCTGGCAATTACCTGTACCATAGCTCCTCCTCTTCCACTACCCCTGACGAGAATCAATCTGAGAATCAGAAGGCAGTGGCCTCTTCTTTTGTTCCTACACCATCTCATCCTCCTAAAAACTAGCCTCAATCACGGCGACTTTATCCACCAAAATAGGGAACTCTTGAATCTGCAGCATTACCATTAGCTTATGGATATCCTTCCTCAGACCCTTCTCGAACCTCTGAGTCTTCTCGTACTCGTTCGATATCAGAAATGGTGCAAAACGAGATAGCTCAATATATCTGGATGTGTATTTGTGCACCATCAAGGTCCCCTGGGTCAGACTCAAGAACTCGTCTGCCTTTGCATCACGGGTGGAAGACGGGAAGTATCTTTTGAAGAATACCTCCTTAAAACGGCTCCATGTCATCGCTGATGGGTCAACCCTCTGCTCCTCCAACAGACTCACTACCGACCACCATCTCTCAGCTTCTCTTGCCAGCTAAAACGTAGCATAAAGAACTTTCTACTCGTCTGTATAGTGCAAAACATTTAGTATCTTTTTTGTTTTCTACACCCAATTCTTTGCCACAATCGGGTCAGATCTTCAATTAAACGTCGAAGGATGCATGTGAGTGAACTACTCAATGGTGCAACCCATGGATGTAGTTGGACGTTTTCTCACATAACCTACTTGGTTAAAACCCGAGGTGCAGGAGGTGGCCCATCACTCGAAGTCCCCTCCGAGCTACTATACAAGTTTCTATCCTTGGGATCCATTCTAAAAATATGATAGGAATAGATTAGTGTTCCTATATTATATCACAATTAACACAATCAATGCAGAAGAACATGGATCAAGTCTCGAGTCCAAGTCTACCCCACCGCACAAACACGAAACCATCAATGGTTTACCGTGGTTTTACTAAAATCGTCATTCCAAGAAAAACACATAACATCATCAATGAATCCCTGTCAAAAAAAAACACAACCCTCAACCTACTCTTCCCATTCCCTACATTCCTATACTCTGGTATGTTCACCTAATCAAGCCTAACCGAGTCTACAAGACCTAACAACCTGGTTAGTTCTGATACCAAGCAGTCATGCCTCGATCCTCAAAAGTGGGCACCAATGTGTGATTTAGTAACCTAACATGTCCCTATGTCATACAACCATCCATGATACTACACAAATGAGGGTTTGACCACATAGGGCTCGCAGATACCCTATACTCAATTACATATACATAACATACGCAGCAGAATAATTCAACCTATTACATTCATAATGTCATACTAGAGTCTAAGTACCAACCATCCAAAACAAAACCTCGGGTATCTACGTCACCCAAAATGAATCCCTGGCTACAGTTCAATATTCACACAAGTACATATGCAGCGCTATCCAAAAACCACGCTCCCAAAACACTAGAACGCTAGTTTCGACTACCCGAAGGACCTAAAACACATTTGTATAATTAGGGTGAGACACTTCTCAGTAAGGGTGAATCGGGTTACATCGGTGTGTGGCACAGGAGAGTTATTTCAACAGTCAAACATGATACTTCCCAATGTCAGTATTTTCACAAGCAATTCTAAAATATTTCACAAACACTGTTTCAGTATATTTCTCAAAACACATCAATCAATCTATCTAGCGTCGTCACACTCTTTGGTCTAAGCCGGCCACATTATATGGCGCCCTCAGTAACCTGGCATAGCATAAGCCCCCTCAGCATTGAACTGGCCCAAATATGGTGACTCACACCCTTCAGTGATAAATCAACATAATAAGTGGTATTTCACACTCTCGGCAAAAGCCAAACCTCTCAGCCTACGGTATTATTCCAACCCGGCATCAATATCTCATCCTACGGTATAAATCTGACCAAACATCAATATCTCAGCCTACAACATTATTTCAACCCGACATTTTCACAAAACCTGGAACAATTTGGAACTCCTGTTCCTATGTCTCATTTCAACGTTTCACAACTCAAATCGTTTAAATATACAAGCTCATGCCACACTTATTTGGGTAAATAAATAATCACATCACATTTGATCCGAGAATACAGTTTAACATAAATGAAGGTATGGTCATCTCTAGATCATAATTTATTCAAATGTGTGATTTTCCAATAGAAACTGAGATGATACTTGCAACCCCAATTTTCCCAAAATCGTAAACTCGAAAATCCCATAATTTCACCTGGTGGAATTTCCCAAATAAGTAACCAAAACATTTGTATCATCGTAAACCACAGTTTTACTGATTTAGATTTAAAAAATAACTGATATAAACAAAATCCCCTTACCTTTTCCTGAAAACTGAAACATGAACCTAAAGGGTCAAAAATAGTGACACGGGATCCCCAAAACCTAAAAACCGAAGAACACAACTTCAATACAATTCTATTTACCATAGATCTACCGAACCAAAAATGGATTTAGATCCTTACCTCTATTTCGGGATAAAATTCAAAAATCCTCAAAACAAAGATCTGATTCGTTATAATCGTAGATATGTTCCCCTTGATCCACGTAGTAACGTCAGATCATTGATTCGGCTAACAGACACCTCTAGATGTTAGGGAGAGAGAGAAAGAGAGGGAGTTCGATTTGATTCTAAAGGGAGAGAGAGAGAGAGAGAGAGAGAGAGAGAGAGAGAGAGAGAGAGACATAGGATTTAAGTTTTCTTAACGTTTAACCAACAAAAAATCAACTTATAAACCTTTGACCCATTTAGCCTTGTCGACGAATTGGTCCTCTCATTGACGAGCAAAAGAAGGGCATTCGTAGACGACGGAGTTGGTCTCGTCGACGAACCTGAGATTCCAAAGTTTCAAAAATATGTTGGTATTATCTCGTTGACAAGCCTCTGAATTTCACCAACGAGCCAAAGAAGAGACTTCATCGACGAGAGAAGGATCCTCGTCGACGAGCCCTGTTGTTATCCCTTTTTCAAAATGCCTTCCTTTTTCTTATTTATTTAATCCATATTTCTCGAGTTGGGTTCTTACAACCCAAAACTAGTATACTTGGTGATTCTCATACCACTCAGGTACTTGGAAGTGGTGAGGTTGAACTGAAGTTTACTTCTGGAAGAGTATTAGTGATAAAATATGTGTACTTTACTCCTTCCATGAGAAAGAATTTTGTGTCAGGTTTTCTCCTTAACAAGGCTGGGTTTAAACAAACAATGGAATCTGACTAATATGTAATTACTAAGAATGAGATATTTGTGGTCAAACGTTATTCTTGTGATGGGATGTTTAAATTCGGCATTGAGAATAACAATATTGTATCTTCAAGTTCTGTTTATATGCTTTCTTCATTAAATTTTTGGTATGCTCGTTTATGTCATATTAATAGTAGACATCTTGGAAATGGTGTGATCCCAAGAGGGGGGGTGAATTGGGTTTTAAAAATTTTTTGGCTAATTTAAACGTATCACCGATTCGCCACATATCATATCTTATTTTCACAGGTGTATGAAAATTAATAAAATGATTGATGCGGACATACACGTGAAACATATCTCATTTAAAATAAAGGTGTGCGTGCAAATAATTATAACAATAAATGAAAGCATACACATTCAGAAATTTAAGTTCAGTAAAATAAATGAGATAGAGAGAGAACAACACACGATATTTGTTATCGAGGTTCAGCCAAATCAACCTACATCCCCACCTTGTGCATACACCCCAAGGATTTTGACTCACTTAAAAAATGAGCAACTCAGAAGCTATCCCAAGTATAGGAGTTCTATCATATAATATTAAGACCAAAGGCCAGATCACCTCCCCAGGGAATGCAGTTTAATCTCAAATTTTACGTTTTTCCAATCAAAAATAAAAAGTAACAAAACTCAGTTCAGATTCAGGGTTTTCAGGATTGGTTGAGATTTCTTTTAACAAATTAAACGAACATGCAAATTAAACCCTAATCCTAACATGCACTGAATTTAAATAACAAGAATGGAAACTCTACGTCTAATCAGGCATACATCAAAACATGCATTAAACTTCAGGATAGAAAAGACAGTAACTTTAACACGTAATTAAAACACGTAATAATGAAACTCGCACAAACAAAAATGCGAGCGATAAAAACCGAATCTTTAACAAAATAAAAAACTTAAACCAAAATTAAAATTAAAAGGCAACCAAGAACTCAAACAAAAATTAAACCTTTAACGACTTGAACAATAACTAGACACGATAAAAATACAAACTTTAATAAGACTTAGCCCTAAACTAAATCAAGCTTTGACAAAAAATTAAATTTTGAAAAAAACAACTAATTTAATTTCTTAAAAACAAAAACACTTTTCTTTTCTTTTTGTATTTTATTCTCTTTTTTTTTCAAGAACTAAATCGGACTTTAATCAGAAAAATAAAGAACTCAAGCAATATTTTAATCTAATGCTAACTTTAATTAAGAAAAAGATAAATAAATAAATAAACTTCAATAAAAATAAAATCCCTTAAACAATTATTCAAAATCTAAAATTTCCAAATAAGCCTTAATAAAATTTTAACAATATCCAGCTAACAATAATAATAATAATAAAAAGAGAAGATGTAAGAGGGAGAGAGAGAGAGAGAGAGAGAGAGGGAGAGAAGAGCTGTGGTGGATAGTGGCTCTTGGGTGGCTGTTTCTGGAAGTAGAGGAGGTTCTCATGGGGTGGTTGTGTTGCAGTAGTCTGGAGCAAGGGGGTTGTGTTGTAGTAGTGGCTCCGGGGAGGAGCAAACAGCTAAAGTAGATGGCCTGGCTCGAGGTCTTAGCCGGTGAGTTGCAGTGGCCTGGAGGAGGAGTTGTGGCTAGGCTTGGAGGACCTCCTCGGGTGGTTGGTTGGTGGAAGGAGAGCTAGAGGTCTCAGCAGGTGCATGGTTGTTTGTTCTCATATGCGCTGCTGGTTGTTCTGCTGCAACTGAAGGAGAGGGCAACTACCTGGAGGTCTCAGCAAATAGCAGCTGGACTGGTGGTTCAAGAGATGGCTAGAAGCAAGAAAAGGGAGGAAAGGTGTTACATAAGACAAGGGAAAGAGAAGGAGAGAGTAATTGAGAGTAGGGAAGGAGAAGGAGAAGGACAAGGAGGAAAGGGGGAGAATAGGGAAAGAGAGGGAGAGAAAGTGAGAGAGCTATGGGAGAGATAGGGAGAAGGAGAGAATGAGGGAGTTTTATAGAAAAGAAAAAAACAAGAAGAGGATGAGGTTGGACTGCCTGAAGAAGAGGGAAAGTAAAAATAAATAGGGAAGGCGGGCTTCCCTACCCACACACAGGTAACCCGACTTGGCTACATGTCCAGATCACATCAAAGGTTTTTGATTACTTTCTTTCTTTTTCTTTCCTCTTTCTTCTTTTTATTCCTTTACGAATGAAGGAAATCTTGACCCCCTGGAGCCCGTATCTCTTGAAGCTTCAGAACAAAAACTTTGTAGGTAATCTTTTCATCTTTCTCCAGGATTTCAAATCGTTTCAATTGAAGCTCAGACGGAAAAGTTATGTGTGAATTACGAACTTATGCCGGTTTTAGCCCCCGATAATTTTTCTACATTAAAAAAAGTGCCAAAAATTCATAAATTGCTCAATAAAACCCATAGATTATAAATAGGACACCTTGTAAAAATATTGAGAGTAATTAGGCATTTAATTAAAAATATAAGCCCTAATGCACGAATTAAAACGCCTAATTACGCAATTTAAGCTCGTAATCACACCCCCCTCCTAACTAACGTTTTGCTAGTTTCTATTAAAAAACATGAATGAATTTCAAGGCGATATCCACAATTACTAACTCCAGTGAACATGAAATTAAAGCACATGCGACACAACTATGCTGTTTCATATACATGAATATAATTGAATTTCACACAAGCTCTTTCATATTCAATGCACACAACTCCGAAGCAAGTCACTCATGCAAGTTTCATCATTTGTATAGAAATTAAGAACAGTAAACTCACATGAAGTTAACCAATGGTACAATTCATAATTAATGCAGTCATATAAGTTCGAGTATAAATAGGTAAACTCTCGAGGTGTGTGATGTGTTTGACTCGTTACATCTAGGATACCAGTGGACATCTACAGAACGGTCATTTTGACTCGGCTTAACTGGTATACCCTCAAGAACACTCAAAAATAATGGGTTCACCCGTCATATATGAGGAGTGTCACGATTAAACATCCTGTTAGCCTAACAAGGCTTTCACCTCTTTTTTTTATGGCAACAAAAGAAGGAAAGGTTTAATGTGTTGTGTGTTCAAGTAATGATGTTTTCAGGAAACTTGAAAGGAGAAAACCAACAAAGCTTCAAAAGATCACCAACAAGCTCAAAGGTGTATGATGTATAATGAAAGTGATCAAAAAGGGAAGCTTAAAGACAGTTGAAGATGGAATGAACTCAAAGCTCAAAGATAACCATGAATTTTTCAAAGAACAAGAAGTGTTTATATTTTAGGAAATCTTAATGTAAGTACTTCAAAGGTAAAAATGCCATTGTGAATGAAATGAATCTCATTAGGGGATATATATGGACTTAACGACTCTATTTTAAAAACCTCAAAAAAATATTTTTCAAAAGTAAGAAAGCAAGGAAGCCAAACATCTTTGAAAAAAAGAGAAGAAAACAGATTTTTTACTGTTCAGGCGACTTAGGCTTTATCCTTAGGCGACTGGGGATTTATTGAAACAAATCAGAATAGGTAGTGTTACTTCAGGCACCTGACCCTGTATTTTTTGGTTCCTGAACCCACTTAGGCGGCTAAGGTTGCACTTCAGGCAATCAAAGTTCGGAAACGACCAGATTTTTCAAACTTTATGATTTCAAATTTAATTTTCTTGCGCCCTAATCTTTTTAGAAACTTGGGGGGGCACTCCAAGTAAACTTGGGAAACACGAATGAGAATGTTTATAAGCCTATAAATACATAGTTTATGAAAATCAAACTCACCAAGAATTGAATAACCTCTCAAAGCTCACTCTCTCTCTCAAAGCCCTCTTGCTAGTGAATTGCTGACTGAATTGCTGCAAAATCATTGAGATATTTTTGAGTATATCAAGTCTTCTCTGAAGCATATGATTTGAGTTCTTGATCCTTATCAAGAGAAGTAAATCGGTGATATTTACATTGAGCTTCTTGCTTCATTCCTTTGATATTTTTGAATTGAAGTATATTAATTTTTCAATTGTACTAATCAGCTCTATTAGAGAGCATTTTTTCTACAAATATATTTGATTTTTATCTTGTAGATATTGATGGTTCAAGGTAATTTGGATCATTGGCTAAGCGTGGGGATATCGCTTAGAGAGGCGGACTCTAGCCTAATTAAAGGAGTAACCGAACAAGGGTACATCGTTTGGAGAGGCGGGCTCTAGCCTACATAAGGAGTGTGTAATCGGTGTTGTTCTAGCTGGTAAAGGAACTAATCTTAGTGAATCCTTTGGTGGTTTGCCAAAGGCAAGGACATAGGTTGGGGATAAGCCGAACCACATAAAAGTCGTGGTCTCACTCTCTCTTTCCCTTGCTATTTATTTTTAGCACATATATTAACTGCGTGGATGTTTTAAATTCCTAAATCATATATACTATGTAAATTTGGAAATTAAGTAAACTTTAAGTTTAATTTTGATTTGGGATTGCGGAAACCGAAAGGGAGTACGTTAGTTTATTAATACTTTGCGAAAACCTCAAAGGGAGTACATTGATTGGTTAACACCAAAAGATAAATTAACTAAGAGTTAATTTAAATTCTGAATTTTGGGAAGAGTGTAGATGTTGTTTTAAATATCAAATAGAGAAACAAATTACATTCTCTATAGGGCTCATAATTTCATTCACCACAGGGCTACAAACAAACTAAACATCTTGATTGAATATTGTGTAGCTAATTGATTGGTTACATGCATTGTGGTTAATTAGTTTGAGTGGTTGATTGAATGTTTCTTTGTTTTTGTGGTTGTGGATTAGATAAAGAGAATTAAGCTTTTATTGTGTGATTTCTAAATCAACAAGAAATCAAGAATTCGGTTGAAGAATTGAATTAAGTTAAAGAATTCATAAAAAGTTTTAAAAGAAAGTTTAAAACCCAATTCACCCCCCTTTTGGGACTACACCTTAGTTTTCACATCCCACATATTGAAACTAATAAACTCTAAGTATATGGAGTGGACTAGTCTGAGAAGGATCTATCCTATCTATGAGGTGTTGGGTCCTTCACCCTAGCAACTTCTCACCTACTCTCCATGTCCAACCAAGACCACCCTAAATCAATTTATTCACAAACTTGTTGTGAATACATCTGAGGCATTAAAATGGTTGAAGAATCTTCATACGTGGAGAACATGTGTCATGTCCTTGACTTTTTTTGTGGTATTTCTGTGGAGTAGGCATTAGCATTTCATTTCATATGCATTTCTATTAATTATTCTTTCTTCTACTCATTCTCTAGTTTTTGTATTTTCTCGATCAATTAGGACAATCATTGCACTATCAATGGGAATTAAACTCGAACAGTGGTCCATGAACTAAGTCTATTTCTTGGTGTGGCTCAGCCTTCACATCTTGAGTAGGCTCCAAGACCCAGGTTTCTATCTCCCCACTAGATGTCACCTCTAGGCTAGCAAATCAAAAATAGAGACTAGTGTACAAGGAATCATTCAAAAGAAAAGAGAACTAAGTTTCATGAACTCTGATTTGATGTTAACACTCAAAATGATGATAAATAGCTCAAGGATATCTCACAAGGTGTCATAGTTGCCAAGGGTGTTCTCTTAGTGCTCACAAAGAACCCTACGTGTAATGAATCACGTGAATGGGTCTATTCAGCCCCATGAGATGTCGTGTAAGTACAAGAAATTATATATCCATATTAACACGAGTGTACTACCAATCAATTCTTCATGGAGTTACAAAGTCATATAAAGAGAAACTACAAATAAATGACTCAAGTGTGTAATTCTTAGGTTATATGCAAGTATGTGAAGGGTATAAATCAATGTTCATCATGGCATAATAGTTTATCCTCAATGCTCTTTCTTTCTTTCTTATTTTGAATTTTTTTTTTCAAATTAATATAAAACCCCAGAAAATATACGTGTACAATGTCACATGCAAATGTTCACCCCCCCCCCCCCCTCAACTAAAGTCGAACATTGTCCTCAATATGAAAGCATAGGGGATATAGAAAAATTGTGCACGAGAGAAGTAGGGCATACCTGGGTGGGGAAGTAATGGAAAAGAAGAACTGAACTACAAGAAAATTTACTTGAAAAAAAATTAAAAATAAAATAAGGTAAAACAAAATGAAATGAAGGGAAAGAAAAACATCATAGTTGTTAGGCGAAGGCTCTGGAGGAATTTCATCTGGTGGGTGTAAGTCTATGAATTGAACTAGCGGGTCTCCAAATTTGAGCCATCATAATGAATTAATCTTCATACTTGCATGAAAGTCAGCCTCAAATGAATTAATACTCATCAAAATACCAGACAATATGTATTCCAAATCGACTTTCTTGTTTTAACAAGAAAGGGTCTTTATTCATCATATTTTCCAAGAAATTTACTTCTTTACGAACTAGTGTTTGAGGAAAAGTTGGTTAAACAGTTACCTTTAGTTTTTCAAAAGCATTAGCATTAAAAGTTTTACCTGGTTCCTTAAAAGTTAAACATTCACGATTCTACTCACCATCTTTATCTGGTTTATTAATCATCTTACCACTGCAGGGATCTGCTTTAGCATTGGGCTCCTTAACATTTAATTCAGTCGGGAGTGATGGTTCCACTGTTGCCAAGCTCTGAGGATAAGGTGCCATGGGTTGGTATTCCTTATTAGTATCAGCCTCCTCATTAACTGACTACTCCACTTATAGGCCCGCTTCCTTTGATTTTTCTTTGAATTCATCTATTTCAACCGTAACTTCTGGTGTCGGGACAACTGGTTGTCTGGCAATGAGTATCTTAGGTTGGGAAACTTCTTTCCCACTTCTCAAAGTGATGGCGGCCTCCATTATCTCAAGAGAAACATTATATATTTGTTGTTGTTGTTGCTGGTATTCTTGAGGACTAGGCTGAGGCTCCACGGGAAATTCCTCTTTTTCTAAGATATCCAACTATGTGCTCATTGCATTAATGGTGTCCTGCAATTCATTTAAGTCCTAAGTGTATTTAATATATTGATTGATTTGAATTTGCATGAACTGTTGGAACATATTCACCATCTGCGTCATGCTATCGTCAAGAAATCTTAACGGCGCACAGCTCAGAGGGGTCTGTTGTGGCTGATACTGAGGTGACTGAGTGTCTGATTAATATGTTGGCTCATATGCGTCTCTACCACTCATTGTGCTGATATGGTGTACTATCATGGGTGACTGATTTTGTCGTGTATTCCACTATAAGACACTTTCAGCTAGATAATCAAAGAATGATAGTGCCTAATCTGGTTCCGTGCTGAAGAGTCCTCCATTGCACATGCTCTGGACAAAGTGCTTGCAATTAGGGGTAAGAGCAGTATAAAAACAATTAACTAACATCCATGATTCCAAACTATGATGCGGACAAGTACTTAGAAGATCCTTGAATCTCTCCCAGCAAACCCGAAATGTCTCGTCACCCTACTGTATAAATTGAATAATTTGTTCCTGCAAAAATTGAGTTCTCTGTGAGGGACAAAACATATGTTAAAATTAACGTTCCATATCAGTCCAATTAGTGATAGAGTAAGGTCTCAAGGAATTAAACCACATCTGCACCCTATCCTTTAAAGAGGTAAGAAATAAAAGCAGTCTAGTAGATTCATTAGTTCTAGCATGAGAGAAAAATATATTGCAAGTTAACTCGAACTCTAACAGGTGCCAATAAGGGCACTCAAATTTTGTAGCGTAGAATTGAGGTAGCAATGATGTCCTCCCACGCTACATCATGAAATCAAGTTCTTTAGTAAGTAAAACAATGGAAGATGGTGCAGTGGTGTATTGAAGCTACAAAAGTCCATAAGCGTGTGTGGTGCAGGTGCAGCCATATTTCTTTGTTTATTTTTTCAAAACTCAATTTTTTTTTTCTTCTTTTTCTTTTCTTTTTCATGAGACTAATCAAAATGACGAGAAAAATGCTAATTTGAGACTAAGACCAACATTTCCCAGTAACGGCGCCAAAAACTTGACTCACTCGAAAAAAGAGCAGCTCGGAAGCTATCCCAAGTATAGGAGTTATGTCGTGTAATATTCAGCCCAAAGGCGAGATCGTCTCCTCAGGGAATGCAATTTAGTCTCAAATTTTACATTTTTCCAATCGAAAATAAAAAGTTACTGAACTCAGTTCAGATTTGGGATTTTCGAGATTGGTTGAGATTTCTTTTGACAAATTAAACGAACGCGCAAATTAAACCCTAATCCTAGCATGCACTGAATTTAAATAACAAGAACGGAAACCCTACTTCTAATCAGGTAGACATCGAAACATGCGTTAACTTTGGGATAGAAAAGACGGTAACTTTAACACGTAATTAAAACATGTAATAATGAAACTCACACAAACACAAATGCGAGCGATAAAAATCGAATCTTTAACAAAATTAAAATTTTAAACCAAAATCAAAATTAAAAGGCAACCAAGAACTTGAACAAAAATTAAACCTTTATCGACTTGAACAATAACTAGACACGATAAAAATATGAACTTTAATAAGACTTAACCCTAAACTAAATCAAACTTTGACAAAAAATTAAATTTTGAAAAAAACAACTAATTTAATTTCTTAAAACAAAAACACTTTTTTTTATTTTTGTATTTTATTATTTTTTATTTTTTTTTTCAAGAACTAAATTGGACTTTAATCAGAAAAAAATAAGTCAAGCAATATTTAAATCTAATGCTAACTTTAATTAAGAGAAAGATAAATGAATAAATAAACTTCAATAAAAATAAAATCCCTTAAACAATTATTCAAAATCTAAAATTTCCAAATAAGCCTTAATAAAATTTTAACAATATCCAGCTAAAAATAATAATAAAAAATAAGGGAAAAGATGAGGGAGAGAGAGAGAGAGAGGAGCTGTGGTGGATGGTGGCTCATGGGTGGCTGTTGCTGGCAGTAAAGGAGGTTCTCACAGGGTGGCTGTGTTGCAGCAAACTGGAGTAAGGTGGTGGTGCGCAGGACAACAGAAGACTCTTTGCCTCTCTCAGATTTTCGGCTATCTCTGTCTCTCTCTTTCTTTCTTATATCTCTCTTCTCTCTCTTTTCTTAGTTTAATGTTAGATTTATTTTCATTGTTAAGATTTCATTTTTCTTCAATTTAAAGTTGGGATTATTAATAATTTTAGTTTTGTTTAAATTTTTTGTTAGAATTTTTATTATTCTCTTTTTTATTGTTGAAGCTTAAATTCTGTTTGGGTTATTTTTGAAGTCAGCTCTCAATATCATCGTTGGAATTAATTTTGGTTTCTTGATTGTGTTAAGTTTAAATTGAAGTTAGTAGTTAATTAATAAATTTATGGTTGAATGTTTCACTTGCGTAATATAGTTTTCCATTTTAGGATTTTGTCTGAAATTTCAAACATAGGTTTTATTCCCTGTCTGAATGGTTAGATGTAGGATTATTTTTCTGCAATTAGTTTTGTTACCTCCTATTTTAATGTGCTTCTTTCCTATTTCTTTAATGCGCGCTAGGTTCATAAATTAAATTTCACGTTGTTTTAATTTCGTCACAAAATTTCGAAAATCCCAGGAAACTGAATCTGAACTATGTTCAGTAAATTTTTATTTTCTTATTTTATTTTGGAATTACATGAGTTTGGAATTAAAATGCATTCCCTGAGAAGATAATCTGGTCCTTGGGCTAATTATTACATGACTGAACTCCTATACTTGGGATAGCTTCTTAGTTGCTCATTTTTCGAGTGAGTCAAGTTTTTGGTGTCATTGCCTGAGACGGCGCCAAAAACTTGACTTACTCAAAAAATGAGTAGTTCGGAAGCTATCCCTAGTGTAGGAGTTCTATTGTGTAATATTCAGCCCAAAGATCAGATCATCTCCTCAAGGAAATACGATTTAATATCAAATTTTACATTTTTTCAATCGAAAAAAAAAAAGTTACTGAACTCAGTTCAGATCAGGGTTTTCAGGATTGGTTGAGATTTCTTTTGACAAATTAAAATGAACACACAAATTAAACTCTAATCCTAGCATGCATTGAATTTAAATAACAAGAATGGAAACCCTACGTCTAATCAGGAAGACATCGAAACATGCATTAAACTTTGGGATAGAAAAGAAGGTAACTTTAACACGTAATTAAAACATGTAATAATGAAACTCACACAAACACAAACGCGAGCGATAAAAACCGAGTCTTTAATAAAATTAAAAACTTAAACCAAAATCAAAATTAAATGGCAACCAAGAACTCGAACAAAAATTAAATCTTTAACGGCTTGAACAATAATTAAACACGATAAAAATACAAACTTTAATAAGACTTGACCCTAAACTAAATCAAGCTTCGACAAAAAATTAAATTTTGAAAAGAACGACTAATTTAATTTCTTTAAAACAAAAACACTTTTTTTATTTTTTTATTTTATTCCTTTTTCCTTTTTTTCAGGAATTAAATTGGACTTTAATCAGAAAAAAATTAACTCAAACAATATTTAAATCTAATGCTAACTTTAATTAAGAGAAAGATAAATGAATAAATAAACTTCAATACAAATAAAATCCCTTAAACAATTATTCAAAATCTAAAATTTCCAAATAAGCCTTAATAAAATTTTAACAATATCCAGAAAATAATAAAAAAAAAAGATGAGAGAGAGAGAGAGAGAGAGAGAGAGAGAGAGAGAGAAAAGTTGTGGTGGATGGTGGCTCTCGAGTGGCTGTTGCTGGTAGCAGAGGAGTTTCTTACGGGGTGGCTGTGTTGCAGCAATCTGGAGCAAGGGGGTTGTGTTGCAACAGTGGCTTCAGGGAGGAGCAGGCAGCAGCGCTTTCAGGGAGGCACACCAGCTAAAGCAGATGGCCTGGCTGGAGGCCTCGGCCGGAGAGTTGCAGGGGCCTAGAGGAGGAGTTGTAGCTGGACTTGGAAGACCACATCGGGTGGTTGGCTAGTGGAAGGAGAGCTAGAGGTCTCAGCAGGTGCGTAGCTGGTTGTGCTCATGGGTGCTGCTGGTTGTGCTGCCGGCAGCTGGAGAAGAGGGCGGCTAGCTAGAGGTCTCAGCAGACAGCAACTGAAGAGGTGGTCCAGGTGGTGGCTGGAAGCAAGAAAGGGAGGAAAGGTGTTGCAGAAGACAAAGGAAAGAGAAGGAGAGAGTAAGGGAGATTAGGGAAGGATAAGGAGAAGGAGGAAAGAGGGAGAAGAAGGAAGGAGAGCGAGAGAAACCGAGAGAGCTGTGGGAGAAAGAGGGAGAAGGAGAGAATGAGAGAGTTTTAGAGAAAAGGAAAAAAATAACAAGAAGAGGGTGCATTGGGACTGCTTGAAGAAGAGGGAAAGAAAAAATAAATAGGGAGGGGGGGCCCTACCCACGCACGGGTAACCTGACCCGGCTGCATGGCCGGGTCACATCAAAGGTTTTGTAATTCCTTTACGAATGAAGCCAATATTGACCCCCATGGAGCTCGTATCTCTTGAAGCTTAAAACACAAAAGTTGTAGGTAATCTTTTCATATTTCTCCAAGATTTTGAATCGTCTTGATCGGATGAAAAAGTTATACGTGAATTACAAACTAATGCCAGTTTTAGCTTCCGATAATTTTTTTGCGATAAAAAAATGTCAAAAATTTATAAATTGCTCAATAAAACCTAGAGATTATAAATAGGACACCTTGTTAAAATATTGAGAGTAATTAGGCATTTAATTAAAAATATAAGTCCTAATACACGAATTAAAATGTCTAATTACACAGTTTAAGCGAATAATCATATTTCATTATCCCTACTCACTTAAATAGGCGGAGTAGAAGCCGTTACAACCTCTCCTTATGAGGTGACGTAAACGTCAGCTCAATTACAAGGCTAAGCCCAACTTATCTTACTTACGGTGCTAAGACTCCCTAGTTCAATTTTCGAGCTGAACCGAACCGGTCTCACTTACGTGGCTGAGACTCCCCAATTTAATTTTGGGCTGAACCCAACTGGTACATTAAGAAATTTTTGTATATAATAAAATGCTTCTAAATGCAAACATGGATGTTTACATTAAAAGCTCAAATATATGGGCTCTCTTATGATATGAGTTATGCTCAGTAGAGTAAGATTGCTTTTCTAAAATTGATTTTTCAATATTTGAAAAGAATGTATATAATAAAAAGATTCAAAGATTTAAACCCTACAAAAGATTTTCTCCAAACAATATTTTTCGAGAACAATCCAGAGAACCTAGGGTTTTGCTCTTCAACAATTTTTGCACACATGAAAATATATGAATATATGAAAAATGATAAATATGTTCTCCAACAAACATTTTGCAAATTAAAAGTCTTCGGAGAATCTAGAGTTTAAGCTCAAGAAAAATGTTTGTACAATAAAGGATTTCTTCCAAAGATGTTTATCAAGAAAAATAACCAGAAGAAATTTATAGGCTACTCTCAAAAATGATTTTCAAGATAAAATCTAAGTGAGAGTAATTGCATGTGTGATACAAGAATAAATACCCAAAAATAAATATACTCACTTCAAAAGTAATTTTGAAATGAAAGAGTGGCACAGAGTTTGAGAGTTTTGCTTTAAAAAATTTGCCCCAAAAGAATGATTTTTGCAATAAAAAATTGTTTGGGGGAACTTTGATTAACTAAGGGTTTGAAAGAAAATTTACGTTAATCAAAGTTGCTAATCAAAGAAAATGAAGGGGTATGTATAGATTTTAAAGAAAATATGACCATTGGGGACACACTTGGTATTTTATAAAAGTTTAATTAAAAATTAATGATGTTTTAGCCCTTTAAAAAATTTCCAGCGTGAGAGGTTCGGTTGACCATATTCAAGGTTCGGTCGACCATATAACTAAGTTTGGTCGATCGTGGCAATTTTGAACTACAAGTTCGTTCGACCATCTTAGGGCGATTTTGAACCCCTTCATCGGCTTAGTCGACCATGGCTAAGGTTCGGTTGACCATTTTATGGTTCGGTCAATCGTAACCAATTTAAACTACTCAAATGGTAGGCTGAACAGTTGGGGGTCAGACACATTCTAATTCGGTCGGTCATGCACGGTACGTTCATTTTAGAAAGGTCGATCATGGGAAGTCAACTTGTTGACTTTTGACCGGTTTTGTCGACCATGGCATCTATACTGCCAATGGTTTAGTTGACTGAGATAGTCAAACTTTTGACTCAGGGCTGGTTCAGTCAACTAAGCTAATTTGTACTAAAGGATTTGATCGACCGAGGCTTTTGTATTAAGCCTTAAAACCCAACGTTGGTTGACCGAAGTCACCTGAGGTTGTTCCAAAACTTTAGTTTGATTTTAGTTTTTATAGAAAGGGTTTTTGGTTAAACTCTAGGTGCCCTAAGTTCTATCTATGGTCAATTTGAGCATTTAGACATATCATGCAAATGTATTCATTATTACAAACCAAATAATAAAAATTAAGTACAATACAAGTAGAATCAAAATGTCTTCTTCTTTTGCTCTTCACTCTATGGAATGAGCCAATTGAAGTAAGCTTTAAGTCTTCTGGCTTCCATTTCCCTTTCGTCTTATGTGTGTATTGAATAGTAAACCTATCAAGCACTTAAAAACACACATAAGAAACTGGTGCATAGTCAACATCAAAATAGGGATCGGACTCAAAAAGTCAACAAGATATGTAGGAATCATGAGTGGTTTGGGATTAATTCCAAATATTGATAAGGATTTTGATAAATATGAATCATGTAGTAAAGCTAAAATAATAAGAGGGCTTCATAAAAGCATTGAAATAAATACCAAATTGTTAGACTTAATTCACATAGATTTGTGTGAATTTAAAGGAATTTTAACTCATGGAGGAAATAGATATTTTTCACTTTTATTGATGATTTTTAAAAGTTTACACATGTGTATTTATTGAAAAATAAAAGTGATGCTTTTGAAAAATTTAAAAATTTTCTCCTCGAAGTTGAAAATCAGTTTGGTAGAAAAATTAAGAGAATTAGAAGTGATAGAGGTTGCGAGTATGAATCTTTAGAATTCAACTCATTTTTAGAACCCTTGGGAATTATCCATGAAGTTACTCCACCTTATTCACCTGAATCAGATGGCATAACTGAGACGAAGAATAGAACTTTAATAGGTTTGACTAATGCCAAGCTAATTGAATCAGGTGCACCTTCTAATCTTTAGGGAGAAGCAGTTTTAACTTCTTGTCATGTATTGAATAAAGTGCCACACAAAAAAACCAAACTTAATCCATTAGAACTTTGGAAAGTGCATAAGCCTATTTTAGATTATCTTAGAGTTTGGGGTTGTTTAGCATTTGTAAGGCTTACAGACCCTAAAAGGCCTAAATTAGATGCTAGAGCTTCTACTTGTGTTTTTCTTGGATATGCTATTCATAGTACAACCTATATATTTTTAGACATTGAGAATAATGTTATCTTTGAATCAAGGGATGCAATCTTTCATGAAGAGAAGTTTCCATTTAAAACGAGAGATAGTGGGAGTGCAACCATTGGTGATGATGTTGTTTCATAATCTAGCTCATCTACTCCTAATTTAAAGAATAAAACAAAATTTGAGATTGAGTTGAGAAGGAGTAAAAGAGCTAGATTTGAGAAGGATTTTGGTCCTAATTATTATGCCCATATTTTAGAGGAAAGTCAAATCACCTTACAAGATGCGTTAACGTCACCTGATGCGGTTTCTTGGAAAGAGGCTGTGAATGATGAGATGGAATCTCTAATTTCCAGTAAAGCATGGAAATTGGTAGAATTACCATTGGGTTGTAAAACCGTTGGGTGTAAGTGGGTCCTTAAAAAGAAACTCAAACCGAATGGATCAATAGACAAGTATAAGGCTCGTGTTGTAGCCAAAGGCTATAAACAAAAAGAAAATCTTGATGTTTATTATACTTTTTTTTCCGGTTTCTAAAAGCACATTCATTAGATTGTTAATTGCAATTGATGCAATTTATAATCTACAAATTCATCAAATGGATGTGAAAATTGCTTTTTTACATGAGGACCTAGATGAAGAAATTTATGTGGATCAACTTGAAGGCTTTATAGAGTTTGGCCAAGAAAACAAAGTATGCAAGTTAATTAAGTCACTTTATGGCTTAAAACAAGCACCAAAATAGTAGTATGAAAAGTTTGATTCCTACATGATTGAGAATGGATATAAAACAAATGAGTCCGATAAGTGTGTCTACTATAAATCTTGGGAAGATTCACATGTTATTATTAGCCTCTATGTGGATGACTTGCTCATTTTTGGTTCAAATTTGCATTTCATAAATAAAACAAAAACAATGCTCAAAAACATTTTGAGTTGAAAGATTTAAATGAGGCTAATATTATTTTAGGCATGAAAATTACAAGATTGTGTGATGGTATATTCCTCGATCAGTTGCATTACATTAGAATTTTTTTGAATAAATATGGCTATAATAATTGCAATCATGTTACTACTCCTTTTGATTCAACTAATCACTTATTTCCTATTAAGAATGAAAATAAGTGGTTAATCAATAGGAATATAATAGCATTATGGGTAGCTTGAGATATGCAACTGATTTAACTAGACCTGACATTGCATATGCAGTAGGAATACTTAGTAGATTTTTTAGCAAACTAGGAAGAGAACATTTGATTGCTCGTGAACATGTAATGAAATATTTAGTTGGTACCAGAAATTATTGCTTATTTTTTTACTAAGTATCCTTTTGTACTTGAAGGCTTTTGTGATGCTGATTGGAATATTTTGTTAGGTGATTCTCTCTCTACCACATGTTATATTTTTACTTTAGGTAGTGGTGCTATTTTCTAGAAGTCTAAAAAATAAACAATAATTGCTAACTCAACTATGCAAGTTGAGCTTATTGCTTTAGCATCAGCTAGTGAAGAAGCAAGTTGGTTAAGAGATATGTTGTATCAAATCCCATTTTGAAAAAAACCAATACCACCTATCCTAATTAACCATGATAGTACTGCTGCAATTGCTAAAGTGAACAACCATTATTATAATGGTAAATCTTGACCCATAAGATGAAAACACGGTACTGTAAGATCATATTTGAGAAGTGGCATCATTAATGTGAGTTATATAAAATCTTCTGAAAATCTTGTGGATCCATTAAATAAGGCCTTAGAAAGACAAAGGGTCTAGAGTACATCGAGGGGGATGGGATTAAAGCTCGTAAAATCATGAACCACGTATGAGGATACCCAACCCAAAGACCAGAGATCTTGCAATTGGGTTCAATGGGAAAAATGAATCATACGGTGGTCGTAATAGATGCACTATTATTTTTAAACTCATCCCTATGGTGTAAGTGCATTTATCATGTAACGGAGGAGGTTCAATTGTTTAAAAGTCTTAATGATAATTTATATCTCTTATAAGTGGAGTATCAGAGTTACAGGAGTACCCTTGACAGATTTCACCTATGTGAGCATGGGAGTAGGGCCATTCTCTATGAGAATTGGGCTTATTCTCAAATATGCCAAGTTCTCTTCTTATAAATATGAATTTATCTTCCGGAAGAGGTTTAGTAAAGATATCTGCCCATTGGTCACTTGTATTTACAAATTCAAGTATAATATCCTCTTTTTGCAAATGATCTCTTAAAAAATGATGCCTTGTGTCTATATGCTTGGTTCTTGAGTGTGATATATGATTTTTGGAAATGTTTATCACACTTATATTATCACACTTTATAGGAATTGATGAATATTCTAAATTAAAATCTTTTAATTGTTGTTTTATATAGAGTGATTGTACACAACAACTACCTGCTGCCACATACTCAGCTTCAGTAATAAACAAAGCTACAAAGTTTTGTTTTTTAGAAAACCAATAGACAAGAGACCATCCTAGAAAGTGACAAGTTCCACTAGTACTTTTTCTATCAATCTTACATCTAGCATAATCAGCATCTGAGTAGCTTATTATCTCAAAGTTGGTGTCCTTAAGATACTATATATTGGCCTTACAAGGCTTAATATCCTATTTTGATGCTAACAAACAAGTGGATCTTAACATGCTATGCTAAGTGATGTATTTTCAAGACTAAATGAAGAATTCAAGGTTAAAGAGTTCATGAGAGCTTGTACCTCAGATAAGGATGATTATATCAAGCTTGAAGCATGGATTTAAAGTTTAAAACATGAAGATCATGAGAGCATTTATATTAAAGAAAAATCTCCAAATAATGAAAGCCCAAGTGAACAACATGGAAAGCTCAAAGAAAGATGAAGCAAGCATAAAGACCTCAAGGAATTCAAGGATTGGAAATTTGAAAGAGTCTAGGAAATTTCATGTAAGTACTTTAAAGCATTTCAATATGGATGCATGAAACTCTTAGGTGAATTTATTGGACCTAGATACCTTTGAACATACTTGGAAAATATTTTTATAAAGTCAAAAATTGTTTCCAAAAGGATAGAATCAGTTTTGGAATGAAAAGCACCAAAAAGAGGATTTCTCAAATGCTGTTAATTTTTCTACATCTGCATTGATGCACATTTTTCTCCATCCCAAAATCTTTATTTTAAAATGTGTTCAACATGAAAGTTGTAGTATTTTATCTTATATTTTATTTGACACCAATATCATCACATTTGGAGTTATACAGAAAACGTTATGATCAAAATACTGAAGGGTACTCAAAGCTAATAGCTTGACAGACGACTGCCAGTGCACTTTGAGGCATCTGTGCATGTTTGGATAGATGATTGACACCCTACTGGCCCTTTGTTTTAACTACATAAATGACTGCCCAAAATGGATAGTCATCTATCACGCGGTTGTTATGAATTTTCTCATAACGGTCAAATTTTTAAATGGGGTTGTTTATGGCTCAAAACTTATGGAAACTTGGGAAATATTTCAAGCCACTTCGGGAACAAATTACAAACCTTTAAAAATCTATAAATAAGCCTCAAAGATCATTGAATCAAACCAACCAAGTATGGGTACCAAGGTGAAATACTAGCTTATAAATGAAAAACTCCATGAATTAAGTCATTCCCCTTTAAAATTTGAGAAAGTAACTTAATTCATGATCAACAAATGAGTTTAAGAGCTTATTCAAAAATGGCATTGTTGGCAAAAACATAGGATTTTTTTACAAAGCTTAACTTAAGAAAATATTAATAAAATATCAAATTGAGCTTATTACATAAGTACTTCAAGTTGATTCAAGTATGATTTTTCATTTTGAAGCTCATGAGGCAAAGAGACTTAGAGACCTTAGTATAAAACTTGGAATAAGTTTTTCAAAGCTAAACAAGTTCATATTCCAAGATTAATTGAGCAAAGAAGAGTTAAACAAGTTCATATTCCAAGATTAATTGAGCAAAGAAGAGAGAACTCAAAAAATATGTTGAAATGAGGAAAATCTGCTGACAGACGACTGTCTGTTTAGAGATAGATGACTGACATGTTTTGAAGTGTTTTAATACAAGTCAGAAGACTGACAGACGACTGTCAAGTAATGGACAGATGATTGCTAGTGATTAGTGAGCCGTTTGTGAGTGTTCTGCCAGACGACTGTCAGCCTTCTGTGTATATTGAAAAATTGATGTGTTCATGGACAGACGACTGTCACCCTTCTGTTCATTTTTAAAAATCTAGTTATTTAGTGACAGACGACTGCCCCCTGTTGATAGGCAACTGCATAAATTTTTTTAAAAGATACTTGGGAATGAAATGCTATATGTTCCATGCTTACATGCCTATATGATATGTTATATGCTACATGATATACTTGACTTATATTGAAAATTTATGGCTCACTATGTTGAAAATCTGAGCATGAGATTATTAAGCATAAGCATTAATTTTGATATGAATTCTAATTAATTCTTGACCATGCATGCTATTGATGAATCACATGGATAAACTTACTGCTCTTTGTATTGATATCCATGAGCTATGAAAGATATAATAATTATATTGATATCCATGAGCTATGCATGATGTGATAATGGCTTTTGTATCTATAAAATACTTTGGTATCCATGAGCTATGCATAATGTGATAATGACTTCGGAATCTATAAAGTATTTTGGTATCCATGAATATTTTTGGTATCACATTTTAAAAATTTTAATTGGTATCACAATTTAAAAGCTTACTCGGTATCTCAATCTAAAATTAAATTTGTTTTTTAAGCATGACAAGTATGATTATATCTATTAGCATGATATGACATTAATGATTTTAGCATAATATTTAAATTTGATGTTTTGAAACATAGGATGATGAAAGCATAATTGATTACAAAACTGAATGTATTAAATTCAGGGGGAGTATGACTTATTGCTTATATTATGATTGTTTCCCTATTAATCAATTCAAAGAATTTTCTATTGGTATCATGAATTAAATTTTCAATTGGTATCATGAATTTTAAATAGATATCATGAATTCAATTTTAAATCGGTATCATAAAATCAAAAATTGAAATTTTGAATAATGTCAAAGGAAGAAAAAGTTGTGAGTAAAGACATGACTATTAAAACACACTACACATGCTATATTGAAAAATAAATTAAGCGTGATATGTATGTTTGATGATATGCTCAGCATGTGATTTTACTTGAACTTAACCATTTTTTTTCTCTTTTTGATCGATGTCAAAAGGGGGAGAAATTTTAAGCAAAAAATTGAGCATGGGATTACAAAAATTGAGCATGAACATAATATATCAAAAGGAGGAGAAGTACTTGATATTAATTGATAAACTTGAACTTCAATGAAGTGATGAGAATGATTGTAAAATGAACTTATGAGCATGATTGTAAAAGAGATTTTGAAATCAATATTGATCTTGCAAATATTGTTAAGATGATGCTTATTGAAAGGGGGAGTCTTTTTAAGTCTTACTCCAATTTTTGCTTCTTGTATATCATCATTAAAAAGGGGGAGATTGTTGGGCTTTCAAGGCTTAATATCTTATTTTGATGCTAACAAACAAGTGGATCTTAACATGCTATGTTAAGTGATGTATTTTCAGGACTAAATGAAGAATGCAAGGTTAAAGAGTTCATGAGAACTTGTACATCAGATAAGGATGATTATATCAAGCTTGAAGCATGGATTTAAAGTTTAAAGCCTGAAGATCATGAGAGCATTGACATTAAGGAAAAAGCTTCAAAGAATGAAAGCCTAAGTAATCAACATGAAAAGCTCAAAGAAAGATGAAGCAAGCATAAAGACCCCAAGGAATTCGAGGATTGGAAATTTGAAAGAGTCTAGGAAATTTCATGTAAGTACTTCAAAGAATTTCAATATGGATGCATGAAGCTCTTAGGTGAATTTATTGGACCTAGATACCTTTGACAATACTTGGAAAATATTTTTATAAGGTCAAAAATTGTTTCCAAAAGGATAGAATCAATTTTGGAATGAAAAGCACCAAAAAGAGGATTTTTCAAATGTTGTCAATTTTTATACATCTGCATTGATGCACATATTTCTCCATCAAAAAATCTTTACATTAAAATTTGTTGACCATGAAATTTGTAGGATTTTCTATTAGCTTTTATTTTACCCCAAGATCATCAAATTGGAGTTATACAGAAAACGTTATGATCAAAATACTGAAGGGTACTCAAAGCTGACAACTTGACAGACGACTGTCAAGAACTAGACAGTTGACTGCCAGTGCACTTTGAGGCATCTGTGCATGTTTGGATAGATGACTGACACCCTAGTGCTTTTGTTTTAACTAGACATACGACTGCCCAAAATGGACAGTCATCTGTCACGCGGCTGTTATGAATTTTCTCATAACGGTCAAATTTTTAAATGGGCTTGTTTGTGACTCAAAACTTATGGAAACTTGGGGAATATTTCAAGCCACTTGGGGACCAAGTTACATGCCTTTTAAAATCTATAAATAAGTCTCAAAGATCATTGAATCAACACAACCAAGAGTTCAAATTCTGAAAAAATTCAAAGTCTCTCTCAAATTGCTCTCAAATTCTCAAGGCTCTCTCTTGCTCCCAAGCTCACATATTGTGCACGAATTCAATTGAGTTTTAGATGATCTTCTCCCACTAGAATTGTGCTACAAATTCTAAATCTTTCAATCATTGAAAGAATTAATCAGTGATATACTAACCAACTCTTTGAGGAGCAAGTTCTTTGTACACATCTATTTGATCTTTATCTTGTAGGTTGATGATTCCAAGGGTTGTTTGGATCGTTAGCAAAGTAAAGGGATATTGCTTAGAGAGGCGGGCTCTAGCCTAGTTAAGGAATGACTGGATAAGGGGATATCATTTGGAGAAGGTGGGCTCTAGCCTTAACCAAGGAGTGTTGTAAAGGTTTTTCCTTTTGTTAAAGGAATAGGTTTAGTGAATCCTTTGGTGGTTTACCAAAGGTGAGGACGTAGGCTGGGTATAAGCCGAACCTCGTAAAAATCTCTGTCTCACTCTCTCTTTCTCTACTCTTTATTTTCAGTACATATTTAAATTGCGTGGATGGTTTAAATTGAAAATCATATATACTACGTATATTTGGGAATCAAGTAAACTTAAAGTTTTATTTTGATTTGGGTTGTGGAAACCGAAAGGGAGTACGTTGGTTAAACCATATCTTGCGGAAACCATACAGGAGTGCGTTACTTGGTTAAACATCCCAAAGAGAAATTAACTAAGAGTTTATCTAAATTCTAAATATTTGAAAAGAGTGATTGGATTTTATATTGCACATCATATTAAAGAAGCAAATTCATTTATACAAGGCTTGGTTCAAATTTGGCTAATATAAACAATTAACCATCTTGAGTTTTTATATTACATAAGTGTTGTGTATTGGCTTGGTTGTTTGCTTTCTAATTATAGTTTATTGGTTTGGTTGAATGATTGGATGTTTGTATGGTTAAGGATTAAATAAAGAAACTAAGTTCTTGAGTGCTTAACAAATTAAACAAAAAAGTCACAAATTGGTTAAAAGAAATAAAATAAGTTTAAGAATTCTAAAAAGGAATTAAAAGAAATTTTTTAAAAGTCCAATTCACCCCCCCCCCCCCCTCTTGGGAAGCTATTCCTAATTTCACCATAGACCTAAGTCAATAGTACCTATTAAGATCCTTTTCACGGTTATTTTGTGAGATTCCTTAGGGGCTGATTGAAACTAGGCACACATACATACACTATACATTATATTCGGTCTACATGCTATCAAGTATAGTAAACTTACTATCATCCCTCGATAATATTTCATATCAACTGGTTTTCTCTTTTCATCTTTGTCAAAACTTATGGATGCACTCATTGGAGTTCCTATAGGCTCGCTATTTTCCATGTCAAACTTCTTAAGCATGTCCTTTATATATTTAAATTGATTTATGAAAGTTCCATTCTTAGCTTGCTTAATTTGAAGTTCTAGGAAGTAATTTAATTCTCCCATCATGCTCATTTCAAATTCCTCTTGAATACATTTTGTAAAATTCTTACATAAATCTTCATTTGTAGCACCAAATATAATATCATCTACATAGATTTGAATGATGAGCATATCTTCATTTCTATATTTAATAAATAATGTGATATCTACCTCTCCTCTAGAAAATCCCTTTCCTAGTAAAAATCCACTCAACCTCTCATACCAAGCCCTAGGGGCTTGTTTCAACCCATATAAAGTTTTTGTTAATCTAAACACATAATCAAGGTTATGGATATCCTCAACTCTTGGAGGTTGTATCACATTGACTTCTTCATTTATAAACCCATTTAAAAATGCACTTTTTACATCCATTTGATAGAGTTTGAATTCCTTGTGGGATGCATAGGCTAATAACATTCATATAGCTTCCATTCTAGCTACGGGAGCAAAAGTCTCATCATAATCTATTCCTTCTTCTTGGTTATATCTTTTAGCCGCTAGTTTAACTTTATTTCTTACTACAATTCCATTTTCATCCTTTTTATTCCTAAATACCCATCTTGTTCCAATTATTAAATGATCATCGAGTCTAGGAACTAAAGTTCATACTTTATTTCTTTTAAATTGATTTAATTTTTCTTGTATAAAAATTATCCAAGAATCATCATTTAAAGCTTCTTCAATGTTCTTAGGTTCTTCTTGAGATAGGAATGCATAATCATTGCATATATTTTTTTAATGAAGATCTAGTGGATACACCACGTGAAGGTTCTCCTATAATTTGATCTTTTGGATGATTCCTTATGAATTTCCATTCTATAGGTAGTTCGGAATTTTCTAAAGATTCATCATTTGATGTTGGTTCATTTGTCTCATCCTTTACTTCTTTTATTTCTAAGTCTTCTAACTTTTGTGTTTTCTCTGCTTCTTCAACATTTATTGTTTTAGTGAATGCATTTTCCTCATCAAAAGTTATATGTATTGATTCTATAATTGTGAGAGTTCTTTTATTGTAAATTCAGAATGCCTTGCTTTTTAATGCTTATCCTAAGAATATTCCTTCATCTAATTTCGCATCAAATTTTCCTAAGTCATCTTTATCATTTAATACAAAACATTTGCACCCAAATACATGAAAATAAGATATATTAGGCCTCTTCCTTTCCATAGTTCATAGGGGGGTTTATTTAAGTTTGATCTTATGGAAACTCTATTCATTACATAGTATACGGTATTTACCGCTTCAATCCAAAAATATTTAGGTAGCTTATGTTCATTGAGCATGGTCCTAGCCATTTCTTGAAGAGATCTATTCTTTCTTTCTATAACTTCATTTTTTTTAGGAGTTTGAGGTGCTGAAAAGTTGTGATTTATTCCATGTTCATTACAAAATTTTTCAACTTCTTTATTGTTAAATTATTTTCCTTGATCACTTCTAATATTTAAAACACCATGTCCATTTTTATTTTGAAGTTTTTTGCACAAGTTAATTAATATTTTACAAGCCTTATCTTTGGAGGCTAAGAAAAGTACCCACGTAAACCTGGAGTAGTCATCAACTATGAAAAAAACATATTGCTTTTCTTTTATACTTTGTATTATGGTAGGACCAAATAAGTCTAAATGGATAAGTTCTAAAGGTTTACTAGTTGAAATTTAATTCTTCTTTTTAAAGCTTGTTTTGGTTTGCTGCCCAAGTTGGCAAACATCACAGATTTTGTCTTTTATGAAATTTGTGCTGGGTAGACCTTTGACTAACTTATTTTTAGATAATTTTAAAAACAGATCCATACTTGCATGTCCTAATCTTCTATGCCATAGCCAACTGGCATCATTCATGGCTGCTAAGCATGTGACTTCTTAAGAAACTAGATTTTCGAGGTTTATACAATATACATTAACTTTATAAGCAATGAACATAACATCATGTTTTTCTGGTTTTTCAACTATGCATTTATTTTGTTTAAAGATTATGTCAAATCCCTTATCACTTAACGGACTTAGTTAATAGATCGTGTTTTAATCCTTCTACTAACAACACATTATCAATGGTTAAGGAAAGTTCTTTACCTATTTTTCCAATTCCAATAATTTTACCTTTAGTGTTGTTGCGGTAGGTGACATACCCTCCATTTTTTTGCATTAGGGTGGTGAATTTTGTCCCCGGTCATGTGTCTTGAATACCCGTTGTCCAAGTACCACTTGTCCTTTGATGGAGTGGTCCTAAAGCATGCCTATAAGAATAATTCAAGGTGTTACTTTTGGTACACAAGCCTTCTTAATCTTTATTAACTCATGTTTATTTTTAGTGTTGATTTTCCATTCATTTTTTATTTTGACATATTTCTTTTTAAGTGGACATTCAAATTTTATATGTCCCTTTTTCTTACACAAGAAGCATGTAGTGTGTTCATAAGCATTTGTAGAAGATGTGCTTGTATAGTGTTTTGATTCCTTTACGAAATATCCCATGTATAAGTTCTTTTTCTTTTTATTTTCAATTCCATTGAACCCAATTCCTTCTTTATCGCAAGTCATCTTTTGATGTCCAACCATTTTCTCAAAATTTTCTTTTCCTCTAGTAAAATTGTAGATTATTTTTTCTTTATCCTCAACTTTCCTTTTAAGGTTACTTATTTCTAAGTCCTTGTTGCTTTTACCATTCACTTGTAATTTTACTAAATCTCAAGAAATTTCATTTATTTTCTCCATAAGATTATCAATATGTGAGTTTTTTTCTTTTTTTAGTAGACATTGAAGTTTCTAGTTGGTTCTTTGGCTTTTCATTGTTCAATCAAGGCTATGTCTCTTTTAGTTACTTTTATGAACCTATTATGTAAGGCAAATAATTCAGCTTGAATTTTTTTGAATGAAGGCATGCTATCACATGAATCACTACAAGATTCATCACTAGATCCTTCAAATGAATTAGTGTAGGAGTTTACAGCTTCTCTCGTCATGAAGCAGATCTTTGCCACTTCTTGATCACTTGATTCATCCTATGATTCACTTGAGCTTGTATCATCCCAAGTAATGCCTTCTTCTTCTTGTCTTTCTTCAGTAGTGGACAATCTGGTCTAATATGCCCAACTTTCTTACAATTATAACAAGTAAGGTGTTCATTTTTAGTTTCCTTTTCACTTGTTTCCCCTTTTCAGATTTAGAACTTTTAAACTTTCGAGGGAACTTCTTACTCTTTTTGAAAAACTTTCCAAGTCTTTTACTAATGAACACTATATCGTCATTATTTAATTCATTGTCTTTTTCATCTTCACTTGAGCTTTCTTTAGCAACTTTAAGGGCTATTGATTTCTTGTTCATGTTATTTTCAAAATTTCTTTCATTTATAGCCATCTCATATATAAGGAGCGAACCTATCCATTCATCTAGGGAAGTATTTTTCGATTTTCTTCCTTCTATTATAACAGTGGCCTTAGGTTTCCATATTGGAGGAAGTCCTTTAAGGATTTTTCGAATCATCTCATAGGTTGAGTAATTTTTCCTTAAAGCATTGAGGGAGTTTATTATATGGGTGAACCTAGTGTACATATTAGTAATAGTTTTATCTGGATTCATCCTAAAGGCCTTATACTCGCTCGTGAGCATGTCAATTCTACTATCATTAACATCAATCATTCCTTCATAGGTTACCTCTAATTTATCCCATATTTCTTTGGCTGATTTACATGCCATGACCCTATTGAAATCATTTACATCAAGAGCACAATATAATGCATTCATAGAACTTGAATTTACTTGCAACATCTTATGGTCATTTGTGGTCATTTTTTTTCCTCTTTTGGTATTTTTTTTTACCATCCACAATTTTAGTGGGGATAAGGAAACCTTGTGTGACAACTTTCCATGTTTTCCAATCCACAGTTTATAAGTAAATTTTCATTATTTGTTTTAAAAAGGTGTAGTTTACACCGTAGAAAATAGGTAGTCTAGATGAGGATTGACCTTCAGCAAATGAAGATACACCTAGGTGTGCCATATAGATATTTATGTAGCTTCTAATTTAAGATTTACTATAACTCCACTCTAATGCTAATTGAAAAGTAAGGTGTGCTCCCAAGAGTGGGGGTGAATTGGGATTTTAAAAAAAATCCTCTTACAAATTCTTTTAATAAGTTTCTTTCGTTAGTTTTGAATCCTAGTTTATCTTTCTTTTCAACTATCACACACAAACACAATGATTAAGAAATCCTTTTAATTTTAACCAATCTCAATCACACAAGTATAATTGTTTTTGCAATGATCAATACTCAATCCAATCAATAAGGTAAACTTATTTTCACAATAAAGTAAAACTTTCCGCAAGCTTCCAAAATTCAAATTTTGACATCAAACAAGTTACTTGAGTTTAAGTTGGTTGATGAACTTTGATATTTATCAACGTACTTCCTTTAATAAAGATTTTCGCAATCAATATACTTTCTTTAATCAAGGTTTCCACAATTATCAAAGTCAAATTAATTTTTAGCAATTAACTAAGCATCCACGCAATTTTTATGTGCATAAAATTAAAGAGAGAAAATAAGGAGAGTGGCATCATATTTTTACAAGGTTTGGTCCAAGACCTACGTCCTTGCACCAAGCAAACCACTGTGAGGATTTTCCTTCGAACCTTTTTACTAGGCCAAAGTTACAACCTCTATAACAAGAATCCTCTCTCATTAGTACAACAATCTAATCCTTGGACTATCAAAAAATCTCCCTAACAAGAGTCTCCTCTCTCTAGTCCAATGATTCAACAACCTAAACCGTACAAAACAACAAGATACAATTTGTGTACATTGACACTCTCAAAAGAGTTGATTAGTACAATTTAATGCACAACAAAAAATATTTCAATGAAATATCAATATCAAAATAATTGAAGCTCTGAAGTTTATCACCGGGTTCTCTTTTAGATTTGAATATCTTAATAAGTAAGTAAGGAACCGTGTTATTTGATCAGCAAGGATTTCAGCAAAAAAAATTTCAGCAGAGTGTATGCAGTGAGAGCTTGAAGAGTATGAATAGTATAGCTTGAATGCTGTTTGCAATTTGTTGGTGTCTAAAATCGTTTGGTTTCCTGTGTATTTGTAGATGAAAAAAGCTTCTATTTCATGTTCTCCAAGTTGCTTTGAATATTCCTTAAGTTTTCATAAAGTTTGTGATCCGAGAAATTAAATTTGGAAGCTTTTCTTCGCTGTTTAAATTTGACTGTTATGAAGTACAGTCGACTGCACTATCGGGATCAGTCATATGTGCTTTTAAAAACCAACGAAACTTCAAAGTCAGAATGGGTTCAATTGCCTGTACTCATGGGGTCAGTCGAATGTGCCTGTTATGCGTTCCCAATTTATTTTAGCATAAAAGTACAGTCACTTGCCTAGACAAGGTTAGTCGCCTATACGTGCAACAACATATGCTTTTTTATTTTTGTTTCCAAAAACCTTTGTTGACTTTTATACATGCCATATTGCTTTTAAACTTTTGAAAATATTTTCTTGGGTTTTCAAAATTTTGGTCTCTAAGTCAATATTGAAACCTAAGAGCTTCAATGCATCCACATCAACATTAAATGAAGTACTTACATAAGACTTTTAAATACTTAAACGTTCTAAGCACTAAGTCTTCATGCTTGTCTTTCTTGACTCCATTTTGTCTTCAAGCTTTAATATGCTTTATGTCATGCCCTAAACTTGTCAGGTGAGGCTTGGGGTGTGATGCCACCATTCACACATCTATTATACCATATCTTACATACATGCATAAAAAATAATTAAACATTCTCCACTATAATACTAGAGTTCTATACTATACATCCCAAAAGTGTATCCCTTAACTTTATATTACATAACCAAGAAAACATAAAGACATCAACTTAAAAGTTCCAGTATCTACATCCACTCACAATCACAAAAACTAAACCCAGCCTCAGAGTTTGCTAAGCTCGATTACTTGAAGGACCTAAAAATTCAATAATTCCCCAGGGTGAGACACCTCTCAGTAAGGAAGAATAAACTATACAAGTGTGTGGCAAATGAGTTATAGTGCATAAAACTATAAATGTTTAATAATCAAGATTAAAAGAAAGGATACGCACACAGAGTTCATAATCACACATACAAAACTAATATTTATAGCAAAAATTCTCGAGGATTGGGGAGTTTACACGCCCATACATGTAACACCTCTTTGCTCTGATACCATTTGTAACCATACCCTTTAATCTGGGTGTGACTACAACTAATACTGATCAGGGTACTTACCTTACTCGATAAGCCCTCGAATAGAGAGTTTTACTTTGCCATAAATGTTTATGCATTTAAGTTCACATACCAGTATTCACACACATTCACATCAATCATCTCACAAAGCCTACAAACATATACATCATAGTTCATCCACACAGGATACCACACGTACTTCACACATCCAATATTAATCATACCATAGAGATCCACATATACACATACATCACAACACATCCCTACTAGATATAGTACATTCCGTTGATCTCAGTACATAGCTCACACAAGGCAACTGCATACCTCTCCATACGTGGCCCACATAGGGCTACAGCGTACAACCCAGTACGTGGCCCATGTAAGGTTATTACATGCTATCCAGTATGTGGCCCACATAGGATTACTGCATACTTCACACAAAAATTTCACAAAAAACACACATTTATGTACACAACCAAACGTTATTCACAACCAGGCAGTATTCACAACCAAGTAGTATTTACCACCAAACAGTGTTCACAGCCAGGTAGTTTTTCTCAACTAGACAATATTCCCAAGCAAATAGTATTCACAACAAAACAGTATTTACAACCCATTAATTATGAAAGGTTATTCTTATGCCACACAGTTTTTCCTCAAATCTTATTTTTGATCAAAAACCCTTTTTTTCAAATTCCTAAACCATTTAGAAAATCATATTATAAATATATGATTCAAATACTTAAAATTATTCACTTTAACTTATCAAAAAGCTGGTATAATTTTTTCCCCTTACCTGTTCCTCAAAATTCTGCCTAAATCGAACGGAAAACAAAACTCTGTAATCCAAAAATCCTAACTTAATTAGTGTGACCCCCAAAATATTTATCATTTAACATTTCCTAGGCCCAGACAACTCAAATAGCTAATAAATCTTAAAATAATTCCCTTACCCTAATTTTGGGGTGGTGCCCAAGAACTCCAAATCAAGTTTCCGCTCCAATTGACTTGGAGAGAATCACCCCAGGAATCTCGTGGTGGTTTTTGATCATCGAATCAGGCTAAATTCGGGCCAAAATCAAAGAAAGAAGGTGGGAGAGCCGAGTCCTAGAGAGAGAGTGAGAGAGGAGAGCATTTTTTGCAGATAAAAATAACCCAAGGCCTATTTATAAGCTGGACCTCATCGAAAAATTTAAAAGGTTTGTGAACGAGTCCAAGAAGGACACTCATCGACAAGAACAGCAGGTTCGTCGAAGAGGCCTTGCTATACTGCCCTTCAAAATTTTTTCCTTTTTTTTTTTTTTATTTACCCTTCTTCTTTTATTTTCTGGGTTCAGGTTATTAGACTTTAAGCTTCATAAGATTTTTATATCTTTGAGTCCATGCTTTAAGTATACTTTAGCTTTCTTTTGATCACTTGTCTTTGGAGTATAGTCTTTCGAAAAAACTTGTGAGCACTTTGATCTTGATCTCATATGCTTGATTCTTGAAACATCATCACTTAACCAAATATATGTTAAGTTTACTTGATTTGTTATCATCAAAATAAGATTTGTAAGCCTTGGTAGGCCAACAATATGGTTTACTAGTGTCCCAAACAACTGAAATATACCTCAATCAAAAACGATCTAAGGTAGTCTTTCTAAGTCTTCTGACTTGTGTAGTATATGTAGCAAAACTTTCAACATCCTTCCCATGGTTGCAACTAAGTGAAATGGATAAAGTTCCTTTTTGATTTAAAATATGATTTGTACAACATCCTACATGTTCCATATCCTCAAAAAGGGCAAAAAAAAAAAAAAAATTGGCATGTAACATTCACAAATAATGAATTCAGCATGCTCTAAGCTCAATACCAGTATTTCCCAAAGGTGGACTATTGGCTTTTTGAGTCCGATCTTTGTTTTGATGTTGAAAAATGCAAGTGTCTCATGTGTGTGCCTAGTATTTTGAATAGGTCCATATTTCAGAATGCACACATAAAGAGAAAGATGGAAGTTAGAAAGGACTTAAAGCTCCTTCATCCTGGTTGTTCCATGAAGACTTGAAGAGCAAAAGAAGAAGAAGACATTTATTGTATTTGTGTTGCATTTAATTTATATTTGTGGTCTGTAATAATGCATGCATCTACATAATATGGATTGTCTTTGCCTAACTGGGCTTTTCTATCTTGTTTTGATGATAACAAAATGAAGGATGCTTTAACATGCTATGTTGAGTGATTTAATTTAGGTAAAAGGGCACTCACGGTTGATAAGCTGAAATTCAATGTCAATCTAGTGGAAGCTCCTCAGAATATTGAGGTCAATGAAGAACAAATGAAGAGGTTAAAGGCCAAACAATTCTTAAAGTCAAAAGTGAATCTCGAGAGGCTGAAGTAGGTTGAAGAACTTAGTGTTTTAGAAAAACCATGATTAGAAGGATTGTTGTAAGTACTTCAAAGCCACATACTATCTAGATACATGTGAAGCTCTTATAAATCAAAACAAACTAAGAAACACATTTTTGAAAGACCTTAAAATATGTCTTTGATTAAAAGGTCTCAAAGGAAGAAAATTTTCAAAGTAAAAAAGGAAAATATTGAGAGCCAGGAGACTGCCCTATATAGGTAGGCGACTACCACAACTTAAAAGAAATAATTTAGGAGGCAGTAGGGTTCCAGACGACTGCCTGAGCATTGACAGACACCTGGGTGGTCAAATTAGATGATTGCCAACCTTTTGGGTTTTTAAAATTGTTCTTTGTAAAAATTATGAATTTCAAAATTATTTCAATAATTTAATGCTACCTAATTAAATGAGGAAATTGTTCCTTGAAAAAATTTTGAATTTCAAAATTAATTCAGTAATTTAACGTTACCTAATTAAATGAGGAAATTGTTCTTTGGAAAAATTTTGAATTTCAAAATTAATTCAATAATTTAATGCTACCTAATTAAATGAGAAAATTATTTTTTGAAAAATTTTGAATTTCAAAATTAATTCAATAATTTAATGCTACTTAATTAAATGAGGAAATTGTTCTTTGGAAAAATCTATAAATACCTCCTTTGGGCAATGAAAAAGAAAAAATAGACAAGCAAGATAAGCCTAAGAGATCAAACAGTCAATACGCTGAAATTCTTCCTACACTAAAATTCTCCTTAAGTTTCTTTGCTCACATCATTTTGCTGAAGAAAAACTATACGTTTTTTGTGGATTGAAAAAATCAAATGCTTGGTTCCGAGTTGCACTCAATTCTTTTTAAAGAACCATTGATCTACTTCTATCTTCTTGTACTTTGAACGATTCAAAGGTTTTTTGGATCGTTGGACCAAGCATAGGTCAGTGCTTGGAGAGGTTTCTCTTCCTGAAAAAGAGGGTAAATTGTGAAAGGTTTTTGTTCCACCCGGAAGGAACAAGATATAGTAAATTCCTTGGGTGGTTGATCTAAGGTGAGGACGTAGGCTGGGTATAAGTCGAACCTCGTAAAAGTGGTGGTGTCACTCTCTTATCCTTACTCTCTTTTAATTCCAGCAACGATATACCCTGCGTGAATGTTTAATACTTTTAATTATAAAGCAAACACATATTAGAAATTAAGTAAACCCAAAAACTAATTTGTTCTTGGGCTTGCGGAAACTGAAAAGGAGTACGTTGGTTAATCGATCTTTTGTGGAAACTAAAAGGAAGTACATTGATTGGTTAACATCCAAAAACTTATTAACTGAAGGTTTAATTAAGTTCTAATATTGAAAAAGTGTTTGAATGTCATTGTAATATTCAAAATTCAAAAGACAATAATAGGAGTTGTATATTCATATACAGGGACTCTAAAGATTCAAATTGATTTTTGTTGGGTAGTTGTTGTGTTTGAATAGTAAGTTAATTGATTGTATTAGTTAATTATGGATTAATTAAAAAATAGGAATTTGTGTGGATTGCCTCATTAACAAAAATACAAGTAATCCTTAAGAGATTGTGAAAAAGGGACAAGAGTTCTCAAAAAGAATCAAAGAAATTTTAAGCAACCCAATTCACCCACCCCCTCTTGGGACTACACCTTAGGTTTCAGTTGGTATCAAAGCCCAGTTATAGCAAAACCTAACAAGTAGCTATACAAAGATCAAAATGGCATAAATAGGAGTAGCTCCCTTTGGTGAGGGTCAATCCTCAACTAGGCCACCCATCTTTTGTGGATTAAATTACCCCTTTTGGAAGCAACGAATGAGAATCTACCTTCAAACAATGGACTGGATGGCATGGAATGTTGTCACAAATGGAAATTTAATCCCCACTAAGCTTGTTGATGGAAAAGAAGTTCTTAAAGAAGATAAAGAACTAAATGACTCAGATTACAAAATGTTGCAAATTAACTCAAGTGCAATAAACGCCTTATACTGTGCACTTGATGCAAATGAATTTAATAGAGTAATGGCGTGTAAAACAACCAAAGAGATTTAGATAAATTGGAAGTAACCTATGAAGGCACGATAGATGTTAGGGAAAGTAGAATCGATATGTTAACCAATGAATATGAAGCTTTTAGGATGAACTCCGAAGAAAGTATAACAAGCATGTACACTAGGTTCACCTATATCATAAACTCCCTAAGTGCCTTAGGAAAAGCTTATTCCACCCATGAGATGATCCGTAAAATTCTAAGAGCACTTCCACCTATTTGGGAAGCAAAAGCCACAACCATTACGGAAGGAATAAATCTTAAAACAACTTCCTTAGATGAACTCATAAGATCTCTTCTAACCTATGAAATGATGTTAAAAAAAATAAGCACTGTGTTGACCCTATGGGTCATACCCTGTTTTGATTATGACAAATACGGTATTTAATGGTTTGATGAGTTTGTGTGCAGGACCGATTGAACGTATCATATGGTGCATGCACACGACACATAAAGTGAAGACCTGAAGACCCTGTTTATGTTGCATTGTAATTTAATCATTATTTGCGTCTGTAATAGTAATTAGGAGAATATGGTCTGTAATAATTAATGCCTTACCTACATGGTAGAATCGATAAGCTCAAGACCATAGATGGACCTTAGGGAACACCCTTCGGTCAATCGACACCGGATTTTTTCGGTGTCTTGAAAAAGGTATAGAAATGACCCTAGGACACTCACACATGCATATATATATTTGGTCATTTGAATATGGTGATTGCACAATTGAAAAAGGTCAAAATGCACATATTGTGCACTTTCAGTCGATCGGCCAAGGCAATTCATTTTTCCTTGGTCGACCGAATCCGACCTGAGTCAACAATTTGACTTCAACCCAGTCGACCAAACCAGAGAGTTCATTTTTCCCTGGTCGATCGAAATAGGCCTAAGTCAACAGTTGACCAAGACCCTAGTCGACTGAACCAGCGTAGTTTAAAATGCCCTAGTCGACCGAAACCCCCTGGGTCAACAAACTTACCATCTGGTCGACCGAGCCATTTTTGTACTCCAACTACTTGGTCGACCGAGGGTCCTTGGAAAAAATCTCAACTGTCTGGTCAACCGAACCAGCCAATTCAAAATGGCCTAGTCGACCAAACCTCGGAGAAATGGGAAATCGCCCACTTTCGGTCGACAAACCATTCAATTCAAAAATGCCCTAGTAAACCGAACCATATGAGATCTGGTCGACCGAAACCTTACTGGTCGACTGGACCTCTCGGGTTGCCCCTCATTTTTTACCACAATTAATATTTTTCAACGGGGTTAACTTAATTAAAATATATTGAAACTTTCCTAATAATTCCATATGTGTCCTTAACGGTTATATTTAGGGGTTTTCTCTATATACCCCTTCATTTGAAATAATTAGTAACAAGATTAGAAAAACAATTAGCCAAAATCCTCTGATTCTCAAAAACTCTATTTCTCACATTCAAGCCTTATTTCTTCATTCTTACTCATCCTCATTGCAAATCTTGTTAAGTAAGAGTGCTATTGTGAGTATCTAGTTAAGCTTACACTCTCGTTTGTTCTAGTTGATTTATATATATTTTTATCCGAGAGTACGCTTGAAGTTTTTCTAGGAGACTTCATTAATAAGTCTTCCATAGGAAAACTTCATAGAGCTTGTGAGTTTTGCATCATCATTGCAATACTCAAGAGTTCGTATTGCTTTTTGTTTGTGAAATAAATTGTTGCAAATCGATTTCAAATATCTCGTGTGATTTACTTTGAGAAATATTTTGTTGAGATATTTGTGCATACAAAAAAAGATCTTTGTTGAAATATCCTTTGATTGATTTTATCTTCTTGAACACAAAGATCAAATTATTTTATAAACTAAATCTGAATATCTTTTGTGGTTTATATTGAGAAATATTATTTGCTGAGATATTTGAAGTGTGCTTGTGATCTTTGTTGGTGCATTGTGATTGAAATATTATTTTGACACAAAGATCCTATCATTTACACTCTCACGCACTGATTGTTATATTTGCATAAATATTTGAGAGTAAACACTTAGACTGCATCGAGCTTATCAAATCCTATCTTCTGGTAGTGTATTGATTATACTGTGCGTAACTGGGTACATTTCTGTTTTACATGAAAGCACAATCACTATACCATTTGACTGTATTTCAAATCTATTGTATTTCTAGGCACGGGCATGAAGAAGGAGACTAGCCCTTTGAAATAGTCCTGGATTGGCTTAGACCCAATTAGGAAAGCAAAGTGCGTCATCCTAGTAAGGCGTGTTAGTTGAGGTCAACCCCTTAATTGACCTAGTTGTAAAGGTTGAGGTCGGCCCTGTGCTAATTGACCTGGTTGTTTAGGTGTCGCTCCACCCGTTAAGTGAGCCTATAGTGGTAATCCTTGTGCTTATTGGCCAAGGCGGGGACGTAGGCAATTTGGCTGAACCTCGATAACATTTCTGGGTATTGTCTCCTTTACTGCTTTATTATGTATGCTTGGTTAAAAGTTTATTGCAGTTTAAATTCCATTGTATATTTACATTAATTTATTTTACATGCACTAGATTGACCTTAGGCTTGTGTAATACTGTTGTTAGTGGATTGACCTAAGGCAATAAATTTTAAATACCAATTCACCCCCCCCCCCCACTCTTAGGATTGCACCAAAGCTAACACACTGAAAACAAAAATAAGAAGTCCATAACTCTAAAAGCTTTGAAAGAATATTCAAGTGAGGAAGATAATGAATCTAGTGAATTAGAAGATGAGGACTTAGCTCTCATAACTAAAAGACTTGGAAAAATCTTAAGAAGAAACAAAAAAATCGCTAGAAAATTTAATGGATCAAAAGCTGAAAAAGGAGAAAGCAACAAAAAAGAATACAAAAACAAAAATGATCCTCCCACTTGCTATCATTGTAAAAAGGCCGGGCACATCAAACTGGAATGCCCACAACTCAAGAAGGAAAAGAAGAAAAAGAAGCCTGCAATGAAGGCAAATTGCAATGATACTAATTCAAGTGAATCGGAAAGTGAGCCAAGTGATCGAGAAGTAGCAAACATGTGCTTCATGGTGCATAACGAAGAGGTAAAATCTTATTATTCTCTCTCTAAAGATTCGTGTAATGAATCTTGTAGTAATTCATGTGAAAGTATGCCTTCTTACAAAGAACTTCAAGCTAAATTACTCTTTCTACATAACAAGTTTATTAAAATCTCAAAGAGAAACACAAGCTTGAAACAACAAAACAAAGCACTTATAAATCAACTTGAATCTTCAAAACTTGTTGAAGAAGAAAAAGACTTAAAGATTGAAGAACTTGGGAAGAAAGTAGATGACGTATCTCAAGAATTAGCTAAGTCTCAAGTAAATGAAGATTGTAAGAAAGTGCAAGAAATAAATGATCTTAAAAATCAAATTCAAGAGAAAGAAAAGATCATCTACAACTTTACCAAAGGTAAGGATAACTTCGAAAAGATGGTAGGACAACAAAGTATGGCAAACAATAAAAAAGGAATTGGTTATAATGGAGCACCAAACAAAAGAAAGAAAAACTTGTTTATGGGATATTTTGTAAATCAATCTAGACATTATGCAAGCACTTCATCAACAAATATTCATGAGCACACCACTTTCTACGTGTGCAAAAATAAAGGACACATAATGTTTAATTGTCCACTTAGGAAAAATTACATTAGAGTAAAAGATGAGTGGAAGATAAATGCCAAAACTAGACAAGATTTAAAGAAAGCTAAGAAGGTTTGGGTTCCAAAAGTAACAACTTAAATCCTTTCTTGTAGGTTTTCTTTAGGACCACAACGTCTAAGGATAAATGGTACTTTGACAGCGGATGTTCAAGGCATATGACGCGAGATAAATCTAAGTTCACCTCTCTTACACAAAAGGATGGAGGATTTGTTACCTTCAGTGACAATGCAAAAGGCAAGATCATCGGAATAGGTAAAATCAGTAAAGACTCTTCACTTACTATAGATGATGTCTTGTTGGTAGATGGTCTAAAGCATAATTTACTAAACATTAGTCAACTTAGCAACAAAGGATTTGAAATAATATTTAAGAAAGACAAATGTGTAATTCAAGATTCTAATGATCAAAAGACACTATTCACTGCACTTAGAATGAACAATGTATATTGCATATACCTTGATAGCTTAATCTCTCAAGACATAACTTGCTTAGCAGCCATGAGCGAGAATAGTTGGCTTTGGCATAGGAGGTTAGGACATGCAAGCATGGATCTTATATCTGTGCTCTCTAAAAGGAATTTAGTTAATGGCTTGCCTAACACCAAATTTGTTAAAGATAAAGTGTGTGATGCTTGTCAATTAGGAAACCAAATCAAGAAAAACTTCAAAAAGAAGAATCATATATCAACTAGTAGACCCCTAGAACTCATACACTTAGACTTGTTTGGTCCTACTAGAACCCAAAGTTTAGGAGGAAAACAATACGCCTTTATAATGGTTGATGATTACTCAAGATACACATGGGTATTGTTCTTAGCTAACAAAGAAGAAGATTACAACTCATTAATCACTTTATGTAAGAAGCTTCAAAATAAGAAAGGGTATAATGTCTCAAATATTAGAAATGACCAAGGAACAGAATTTAAGAATCAAAGTGTTGAAAAATTTTGTAATGAACATGGTATAAATTACAATTTTTCAGCACCTAGAACCTCACAACAAAATGGAGTTGTGGAAAGGAAAAATAGAACCCTCCAAGAAATGGCAAGGACTATGCTTAATGAAAATAACTTACCCAAATATTTTTGGGCCGAAGCTGTAAATACAGCCAGCTATATAATTAATAGGGTTTCCATTAGATCAAACCTAAACAAGACACCCTATGAATTGTGGAAAGGAAGAAGGCCTAACATAAATTACTTTCATGTCGTTGGATGTAAGTGTTTCATTCTAAACAACAAAGACAACTTAGGAAAATTTGATGCTAAATCGGATGAAGGCATTTTCCTAGGATACTCCACAAATAGTAAAGCCTATAAAGTCTACAACAAAAGAACACTCACCATAGTTGAATCAATTCACGTAGACTTTGATGAATCTAACCCTTTTTCAAGAGAAGTCAAAAATGAAGAAAAAGATGATATGTTCAAAAAGGATGATGAGATAGAAATCAAGGAAGAAAAGGAAATAAACGAAGAAAAATCAAAAGATGAACTAATAAAAAATATGGAATTACCAAGCAAATGGAAGTATAGGAAAGATCACCCTCAAGAACAAATTATAGGTGAACCATCTAGAGGTGTGACTACTAGAACTTCACTAAAGAACCTTTGCAATCATTATGTATTCCTATCCCAAAATGAACCTAAAGATGTTGAAGAAGCCCTTAAGGATGAATCTTGGATAGTTGCAATGCAAGAAGAATTAAACCAATTTGAAAGAAGCCAAGTATGGAAATTAGTACCCAAACCGGAAAATCATTCGATCATAGGAACTAAATGGGTATTTAGAAATAAAAAGGATGTAAATGGTATAATCACTAGAAACAAAGCTAAAACTTATAGCAAAGGGATGCAATCAAGAAGACGGAATACACTATGATGAAACCTTTGCCCCCGTAGCTAGAATGAAAGCTATTAGAATGTTGTTAGCCTATGCTTCCTACAAAGAATTTAAGTTATACCAAATGGATGTCAAAAGTGCATTCTTGAATGGGTATATTAATGAAGAGGTATATGTTGAACAACCCCCTAGTTTTGAGGATATTGAAAATCCTAACCATGTATTTAGACTAACTAAGGCTTTATATGGACTAAAACAGGCCCCTAGGGCTTGGTATGAAAGACTTAGTGGATTTCTAATTGAGAAGGGATTTTCAAGAGGAAAAATTGATAGTACCTTGTTCATTAAAAATAAGGAAGATGACATACTTTTAGTTCAAATCTATGTAGATGAAATAATATTTGATGCTACAAATGAATGTCTATGGAAAGAGTTTGCAAAATGTATGCAAGAAGAATTTGAAATGAGCATGAAGGGAGAGTTAAACTGTTTCCTTGGACTGCAAATTAAACAAGAAAAGAATGGGACTTTTATAAGTCAATCCAAATACATAAAAGATATGATACAAAAATTTTGTATGGAAAATAGTAAACCCATAGGCATACCTATGAGTACCACCATCAGCCTAGACAAAGATGAAAAGAATCCATAGACACAAAGCACTATAGAGTCATGATTGGAAGTTTACTATATCAAATAGCCAGTAGACCCGATATAATGTTTAGTGTGTGTATGTGTGCACGTTTTCAATCAACACCTAAGGAATCACACATACTAGTTGTTAAAAGAATCCTAAGATACTTAAATTAACTATGATAATACGAGTGCGATTAACATATCTAAAAATCTTATTTCACACTCAAGAACAAAACACATTGACATAAGACACCACTTCCTAAGAGATCATATTCAAAAAGAAGACATCATTCTAGAATTCATCAATACAAATGACCAATGGGCTGATATCTTTACTAAACCACTCTCAGAAGATAGATTTAGAACCATTAGACGAGTGCTTGATCTACTACATAGTAGAGAAGCAAACTAAAAGGACAAGGCTTGATCTAAGTTTGTTTTGGGCATGTATTTTGATGTGTTGTATAATACAACACTTAGCTTGGATTGCTTTCCTTGCCTGCTTAAAAAAAAATAAAAATAAAAATAGGCTCATGATATGTGATATGCAGCATGCTACATGTGGATGTTTGAAAAATTGGCATTTTGAAATTGGTATTTTGAAAATCTAAGTTATTAAGTATGAAATAAGAATGTCCAATATGAAATATGATATTGAAGTTTGGCATGAATGAGAAGTGTGTGATCATATGGTCATTTAAATGTTTACCCTTTTTGATTGATGTCAAAAGGGGGAGTAGTATTTGGAGCAAAAATTTTCGCTTGATTGAGAGTATGATATTGAATGTTGAGCATGTTGAATGTGATAGTATTTAAGCATGTTGAGCATGATAGCATGATAGTGAAAAATCATATTTGAGCATGATAAGAATGAAAAATTGAGTAATGAGCATTATTGGTCTTGAATCTACAAATTGTTAAAATAATGCTTATTGTAAGGGGGAGTAGAATAATGCTAGTTGTAAGGGGGAGATTTTTTTTACTCTTATTCATATTTTTTGCTCCTCATTTGTCATCATCAAAAAGGGGGAGATTGTTGGCCTAACTGAGCTTTTCAATCTTGTTTTGATGATAACAAAATGAATGATGCTTTAACATGTTGTGTTGAGTGATTTGATTTAGGTAAAAGGGCACTCACGGTTGATAAGCTGAAATTCAATGTCAATCTAGTGGAAGCTCCTCAGAATATTGAGGTCAATGAAGAACAAATGAAGAGGTTCAAGGCCAAACAATTCTTAAAGTCAAAAGTGAATCTCGAGAGGCTGAAGGAGGCTGAAGAACTTAGTGTTTTAGGAAAACCATGATTAGAAGGATTGTTGTAAGTACTTCAAAGCCACATACTATGTAGATATATGTGAAGCTCTTATAAATCAAAACAAACTAAGAAACCCTTTTTTGAAATACCATAAAATATGTCTTTGATTAAAAGGTCTCAAAGGAAGAAAGTTTTCAAAGTAAAAACGAAAAATACTGAGAGCCAAATGATTGCCCTATATAAGCAGGTGACTGCCACAATTTAAAATATATAATTTAGGGGGCAGTAGGGTTCCAGATGACTGCTTGAGCACTAACAGGCGCCTAGGTGGTCAAGTCAGATGACTGCCAACCTTCTGGGTTTTCAAAATTGTTCTTTGGAAAAATTTTGAATTTCAAAATTATTCAATAATTTAATGCTACCTAATTAAATGAGGGAATTTTTCCTTGGAAAAATTTTGAATTTCAAAATTAATTCAATAATTTAACGCTACCTAATTAAATGAGGAAATTGTTCTTTGGAAAAAATTTTAATTTCAAAATTAATTCAATAATTTAATGCTACCTAATTAAATGAGAAATTTGTTTTTTGAAAAATTTTGAATTTCAAAATTAATTCAATAATTTAATGCTATCTAATTAAATGAGGAAATTGTTCTTTGGAAAAAATCTATAAATACCTCCTTTGGGCAATGAAAAAGAAAAAATAGACAAGCAAGATAAGCCTAAGAGATCAAATAGTCAATACGCTGAAATTCTTCCTACGCTAAAATTCTCCTTAAGTTCCTTTGCTCACATCATTTTATTGGAGAAAAACTCTACATTTTTGGTGGATTGAAAAATCAAAAGCTCTGTTCCGAGTTGTACTCAATTCTTTTTAAAGAACCATCGATCTATTTCTATCTTCTTGTACTTTGAACAATTCAAAGGTTTGTTGGATCGTTGGACCAAGCACGGGTCAGTGCTTGGAGAGGTTTCTCTTCATGAAAAAGAGGGTAAATTGTGTAAGGTTTTTGTTCCACCTGGAAGGAACAAGATATAGTAAATTCCTTGGGTGGTTGATATAAGGCGAGGACGTAGGCTGGGTATAAGCCGAACCTCGTAAAAGTGATGGTATCACTCTCTTATCCTTACTCTCTTTTAATTTCAGCAACTATATAGCCTACATGTATGTTTAATACTTTTAATTATAAAGCAAACACACATTAGAAATTATGTAAACCCAAAAACTAATTTGTTTTTGGGCTTGTGAAAACCGAAAGGGAATACGTTAGTTAATCGATCTTTTACGGAAACCGAGAGGAAGTACGTTGATTGGTTAACATCCAAAAACTTATTAGCTAAAGGTTTAATTAAGTTCCGATATTGAAAAAGTGTTTGAATGTCATTGTAATATTCAAATTCAAAAGACAACAACAGAAGTTGTATATTCATATACAGGGACTCTAAAGATTCAAATTGATTTTTGTTGGGTAGTTGTTGTATTTGATTAGTAAGTTAATTGATTGTATTAGTTGATTGTGGATTAATCAAAAAATAGGAATTTGTGTGGATTGCCTCATTAACAAAAATACAAGTAATCCTTAAGAGATTGTGAAAAGGGACAAGAGTTCTCAAAAAGAATCAAAGAAATTTTAAATAACCTAATCCCCCCCCCCCCATCTTGGAGAACACATTAATAATTTTATATCCATATATTTTATTTGTGCATTAATCATTTGATAAGCACCCTTACTCTACTGAGCATAAAGTATATCATAATAGAGTACATACATTGGGCTTAATTGTTGTACATGATATGCTTAGTTAGAAGCATTTATTTTGTACAAATTATTATATTTGTTGTATTTCGACAGGAGGTCGGAAGAGGAAGACTTGCCTTGTGAAGAGTTCCGAATTGCTCAAACTCGGTTAGGTGAGCACCTGACAGTTCAGACCCAGTTAGGAGAACTATAAGCACCTTTCTAAGGAGTTGTTGTAAAGGTTGGGGTCTGCATTGTTAATGTGACCTAGGGTATTCGCTTGCCCAATAAGGAGATGGAGGTGTAATTGATGTCGCTCCACCCATAAAGCAAGCAATTAGTGGAATCTTTTTACTTGTGAGTTTTAGGTGGAGACATAAGCAGAATTGGTTAAACCCTGATATCATATCATGTGTTGTTCTCTTCCTTGCACACTTTATTTTATGCACTTTGAATTTAGTTCATGTATGTTTAATTATTTATTGTCTTAATTATTTTCACATACATGCTTTGATTATTGTGGTATTGGAATCTATTTAGAAAGCCCCTAGGTTGTGAAATACTATTAATATTTGGTTTAACATAGGAAAAAGTTTTAAAATTCCAAATCACCCCCCTCTTGGGATTATACCAATTCCAACAATTGGTATCAGAGTCTCGTTGCCTAGACTTAAACATTTTTGTAAAAGATCGCAATAACTCAATTTGGTGTATCCCCATTCAATGGGGGACAGTCACCTTCTAGGCTTTATGTATTTTGTGGTGTCGATTACACCACCTAGAAAATTAGAATGAGCTTATTTATAAAATCAATAGATTGGATGGCCTGGTGGGTGATTGTTAATGGAATTCATATGCCCTTGGATGAAAATGATATTAGGTTGATGCATGCAAATTTATATGCCATGGAAATGTTATATCTTGCATTAGATTCTAATATTTTTCTTGTGATCGTGGCATATAAAAGTGCACAAGAAATTTGGGAAGAGCTGGAAAGGAGATATGGAGAAAGCAAAGAGGAGGAGTCTACTACTCCAAACATTTTAACTCCAAATGATCAAGAGGAGGAAAATCATGGGCCAAAAATGTTTATTAATGAAGAGGTATATTGTAAGGACCCAAAAAATTTTAACTATTAAAATAATAAGCAAGATGATAAATGGAATAGGGGAAAAATAAAAGAAAGGGGGACAAGAGATTTTAAAAGAATCAAGCAGGGACTCGTCGACGACATTGATTTTCTTGTTAACGAGTGGTCTTCTGAATTTCGTCAATGAGTTTGTGTGTCTCGTCAATGAGGATTTCTCGAGAGAGGTTCTAGGTATTCTGAAATTTGTTGACGAACGGTCTTCTTGGGCTCATCGATGAGGCCACATGTTTCGTCGACAAGGCCACGTGACCAGCCACCTATAAATATGCAAAAGTCATATTTTCAACGAGAAAATTTGTTCTTCTTCTATTCCTCTCACTAGAAAACGGCCCTCTCACCTTCTCTCTACAATTTCGGCTCTGTTTCTCCTCAAATTGACGATCAGAAGCTGCCACATTGATCTTGGGGAGATTCTCTACAACTTAGCTGGAACAGAATTTCAGTTTAAAGAGTTTGGGAATCATTCCAAAATCATGGTAAGTAGGATATTTCAAGTTGTATTGTTAATATGGAATGTATAGGGCCTAGGGAGTGATAAAATAACATTTTATTGAAGTTTGGGTTGATAAACTCAGGCTTTTGAATTAGGGTCCGGGTGAGTGCCATTGGCGTTGTTTCAGGGTTTTCGCAAGCATAATTTAGAAGATTGGGTAAGGGGAATTTATTATAGTAGGATTTTTATTAAAGTTTATACACTACTTTGAGAATATAAATTATATATATTTAAGTATGATTTATTTGAACAGTTGAACATTTGGGAAAATATTAACTTCTGATATATATATATATATATATATATATATATGGAAAAAAAATTGTGTGGCAAGAATACAACTCTTTACAATTTAATTGGCTATTGTAAGTACAGGATGATGGAATATAGTGTCACATTGAGAACAATGAGTAATTGTGGATTCTGACATGTTGTGAATACTGATTGGAAATGAATGCTAATTGATTGTGAATACTATTGCTTGAGTTTGATGCGTAACAAAGAATGTGATATGTGTGTGTGGATTTTTGTGTGGTTATTCATGTGTATCATAATATAACATTGACAAGCCTAAGGAATTCATTATATTACCTAGATGTAATTACAATATACGTTGGCATGCTTGAGGAGTTCATATATTGTCATTATATATTGGGGCAGAGCATTGGCAGCCCTGAGGAAGTTGTTCTACTAATATACTATGGATAGGTCATAGGGATTTGTACTGGTGGTTAGTAGTGCCTGAGTGGGCCATGTTGTGTTCATGTGTATATGTTTGTCATGTGTGGACTAGTCTTATGTGGACCATGTGATGATGTTTGTCCTGTGTGGGCTAGTCTTATGTGGACCAAGTGATGATGTTTGTCCTGTGTGGACCATGTATCGTTTATGTGGAATATGATATGATAAGATGAATGATATGTATTAATTTAATTATATGTATATATAAATGGCAAAGTAAAACTTTCTGCCAAGAGCTTGCTAAGAAAGGCGAGTTCCCTAGCATTTTGAGTTGATGCCAGAGTAGAGGGAAGCTACTTGTATGGGCGGGTAACCTTCCCTATTCTTGGAGACTTTGTCTATATACATAGCCCGAGGGCTAACTGAGTAAGGTGAGTGCCCTAATACTGGTGTGAGAGCAGAGGGAAGCTACTTATATGGGCGGGTAATCTTCCCTGTTATTGGGTAATATTATTAACATTATGAATGTGAGTATGAAATTAGAAGCCAGTATTTATGCAAATTAGATATAAGTATGAAATAAAATACCAATGTAGATATTAATGATGTGTTTCTTAGCTGCGGTTGATGGGGAATGGCAAACAAATATATATTTTGTAATATTTAAACACTCTGCCACACACACTGCTATGATTTGTTCTTCCTTGCTGAGATGTGTCTTACCCTAGTGGATGATCATAATTTCAAGTCCATCAAGAAGTCGTGTTTAGGACTTTGGTAGGGTAAAATTTTGAGTATTTTGGAAGGTTTGTATAAACAGCTTATGTATAGTCTATGTATGTTTTAAATACTGGAATGTAATATAAACAAGTTGTGGTAGTTGTTTATGGGGTACATATATGTATTTAGGTGGACCTGGTATTTAAATTGAGGATGTATATTTTATTTTCGCTGCATGATTGGGATAAATGGTGTCAGAATAGACAAATGTACTTGGCAGGTTCGGGGCGTTACATATATGATTCACCTTCTATTTTAGTTAATGATGTATTTGATGATTTATGTGTTATATCCTGCAATACATCAAGCCATGAATATTCTTATGTTTCTTGTGATGATAATGCATGCACTTATTCAGGTAATAATTCTTGTATTAAATCTCGTGTTGAATCATATGCATCTAATTTTGGAAGCATGACATCTTATGAGAAACTAAAAAAAGAAATTCTTTAATGCCCATAAAATTACAGTTAGGATGTCTAAGTAGAAAATATTTCTAAAAAAAAAAAAGCCAAAAATTTAGTAGCATAATTAGAAAATCTAAAAGATTATCATGCCACATTAGAAAAGAGAAAGATTAAGAAGATATTGAAAATTATCTGCTTAGAAGAAGAAATAGATGAATATTCTAAAGTTACACCCAAAGATAAAAATGAAAAGAATAATTATAATAGACCCTTAGGAGTTAAAAGGAATACTTCCTTAAAAAGGGGGTCATCTTTAAATATTCCATGATCCTAGCAATCCTTATGCATCATCAAATAGAAATAGGAGATATAAGCAAAACTCTTCCCATGTATATAATATTTGCTCATCTTAAAAAAGAAAAGGGCATGACTGGTTTGCTTAACTATATAGAAGTGTCGGAGGCTTAGATAAGAAAATGGAATGCATTGTTAGGAAAGAAAATCTCGTAGGACCAAAGGAAGATCATACTCCAATAGAAATTTTATAAATATTTTAACCTTTCCTTAGTTCCTAGGTTTAGGGGTAGTGATAACTAAATGACTTAGGAAGTGATTAGCGATTGAAATGAAAAATCTGTGTACATGCATTCATCATACAATATTATTATCATACTAAGATTCTTAGAAGATAATTAAGCCAATATGATAATTCAAGTTATATATGTCAAATCTGAACTTAATGCACATTTATCATGATGATTGGGTAAGATATGAAAATATTGGCTATGACATGCAAACTTTGAACTAAAAAAGAAGATTGCTCAAAGTAAAGGTTGAAAGCAAAACTAGCTAAAACATCTGAAACCTTCTATTTCTAAGATGAAATACCTAAATCTTATCTTAAAGAACATCTTAGAAGCATGCTAAAGTGAAATCCACTTCCAAATGGACGAAGGCATCCTTACCTGGTAAATAATCCTAAGTACTTAATCCTTGCTTAAATATGAAAATCTTGAGTTAAGCATCTCTTGTCCATTACATAGAATTGAGGTTTAGGGATCCATCTCACACTATAAATAATTTAACCTTAAACTTATTTTTGAATATAAAAGTCTTGATCAAAATGATAGTCATCACTCTAGCCTTAAGCACGAATAATCATAAATTCCATATCAATTTAGTGCTTATTAAAAGTCATCATTCTTAGCCAAATTAGAGGCAGCCTTGAAGGGATTCAAACTATTCATCGAATCATAATAGAATCCCTATGTGCTTAATTCATTAAATTCTCTAATTTTTGGCTCATCTCCTCCATAGGAAATCTTTACCAACCCACGATCATATTAAGTAAAGATTTTACCTATTTGTTGGTGCGTATCCTTTCTCTTGATTGTGATCATATCTAAAGGATACTTTTCATTTTCCAAAGAGCATTGTTCACAACATTCACATCTCCTATATGCTCTTTGCCCAAACCTGGACATGATTACTAGCACGAAAATATTTTGAAAGATGTCCTACGTCTTCTAAATACTCTTATGGACTTAATAGTGATTTAATTGTTTAAGAGTATTTATGTAAACCTTTTCCTGTCACTTAATGAGATTCATAAGAAAAGAGGCATAATAGGCTTATGATCCTGAAGAAAAATATTTTTTTATAACTTTTTGGTCCTCTAAGCCAAAGCATTCACGACCAAGTTTGAATCATTGAAAATTTAGTGTACTTCGCTGAATTTTTTTTTAATATAATAAAGGCATATGAAGGTAACAGTGCATAACTCAGGGAGAGCATATATCTTTCATGACCATATAAATTAAAATGCTCTCATTATCTTATATCATTTATGCCTATATGCCCATATAAGTGTAGCACTGCTGCATACTATCCATATTATAATTAAATGCTTAAATTACTTTGATGGATAGTGATTAGAGATCATCAAGTATTGTGAACTGTTATTGAATATACTGATTGAGAATATTGGATTGCATGGAACACCATCTGCAAGGCTGTTGCAGAAATTTATGTGATAACATGCTTGTATGGAACGCCAACTGCATGGCTAATGCAGTACTTTGAGAATTGCATGCTGGTAGTAGATTATAGGTTCTTGCATGCTTAAACTAAATTGTATATTGATTGCTTGAATCTAATAGGTACGGGTTTTATGGGAAAATTTCCATTTACAGACGGCATGTTGCCGAAATTTTATTCAGATTTTCCCAACATAAAACCATGTACAAAGATGATTATGTTAAAAACAATGCTAAAATACTTTTGAAAGGATGAGTGAATCATAAAAGACCATTAACTTTTCATCCTTAGTTGAAAATGCATGCACAAGAACATATAGGGAAGACTACACTGGTCATATGATAAAATGCCTTAATAGATAACTAGTGTAGTTATGTTTAAAGGAGTGCTTATACTGTCTGGTTTACTTAGTGGAATTAATTTTTTATTAGTATAAACCACTTAATTCTCCTTCCTAGAATGCTAGATAATTGAATAGGCAAGTACATGTTGAATCGTATATCATTGCGCTAAATTTAAACATGTACATATTTTACTATCCTAGGATAACTTAGTTCATGGATACCGTTTGGTCCAAAATCTTTAAGTTATGAACTTCATGTTGGACCTAAATGGTTAGTAATCACACCGTAAATTTCAAGTCCATCTAACTAAGGAAATTGCATGACTTAAGGGGAGTTTTCATTTTAGACACACTCATTGTGTATTTTGAGTTGTGTCCCCTTTTAAACCCCTACTGCATAATTTTTTAGTGTAGTCATGACCGGCTATCGTGCATTAAAATGAAATGCAATATGTCATGTATATATGTGCTAAATGTCTAGTATTTTCTGCATATTGAAATTTTTTGAAAGGATGAACATATGATGAGTTTTATTAAATAACTATCATCCTTAACCTAAAATCTAAGTATGTGTTCTTGAGATTATACTAGGGAGTTTAAGCCCCATCCTTGAGAAAAGGATTAAAGTCGCCTGCCCATGGACTCACATTACTATTGTTTCTACTTTCTGAGTCTGAAGCCTTCTTAGGTAACATGAACATCATATCTTGCACTTATTGATTCAATATGTGATATGGATTGTTCCTAGGGCATATGAACACCTTGCACATTACTTAATGATAAATTTTTTGTGCGTGTCTTTTAGGAACAATTGTACTGGTAAAATACAAAATTACTTAACATATATCTAGTAAAATTTGTTTAAGAATGAGTGTTGACTTTGTGAGTTTGATCTTTGTTTTGATGTTGACGAAACACAATGAACTTATGTGTGTATTTAGCATATGCACAGGTCCATAATTGAGATCACACATAAGGGACAGGGAGAATAAAGGCCAAGACGGATAATACAAATACACCTGGCGTACTCCATAGAGTGAAGAGCATCAAAACTGAAGAAATTTTTTTCTTATTGTAACTGCATTTAGTTTTCGGGTTTGTAATAATAGACTGTAACTTTTGCATGTCATGCATGATAGGGCATATGCTCAAGAGGGCTTAGAATGACCATAGGAATCATCACCCATATAGCCTAAAATGCTATATACTTAACTACTTTAGGTTGATGAAACATTGAGACCAAAACAGGACTTAGATGCACATTTTAAGTGGTCTCAGTTGACCGAACCCAAAGCTATATAGAAGCTTTGGTTGACCAAACTGAAGTTAACATTTTGACTTTGCTTGGTTGACCATCCGAAAATGAATTGACACTTACGATCGACCAAACTGACATGTGGGTGACTCCCAATAACTTGGTTGACTAAACCATTAGTTCAAAACTGACTTGGTCAACCGAACCTAAGAAAATGGTCAACTGAACCTACCTTGGTCAACCGAACCTCGAAGGGTTCAAAATCGCCTTGATACGGTTGACCATATTTCCAGTTCAAAATGGTTACAGTCGACTAAACTCAATAATATGGTCGACGAACCTAAAATATGGTCGACCAAAACATCTTGGGTTGGCAAATTTTTACCACGGTAAATCAAGGTTAATTTTCATTAAACTCAATTAAACTTTTTTGAAAATACCCAGCGTGTCCCCAACGATTATATTTTTTCCCAACTCTAATACCTCCTCATTTGTCATAATAAAAAAAAAAAAATTAGGGCTTTAGATTAGCCAATTTTATCTAAAAATTTTATTGGGGTAAATCATTCATACTCCCATATTTTTTAAACAAATTGCCAAAATCTATTTGACACACTCATCTACCCTTTTATTTTGAGTGAGATAAGTTTTTCATATTCATCTTATAAGCTTAAACTCTCCCACACTTGCATTTGATTGTATATTAATTTTTGGAGAGTAGCTTAAAGTGTTTCCCACTATACTTCACTTATTAATATTGGATTGGGAAAAACTCTTATTTGGCTTAAGATCTTGCATCCTTATTGCAAGGCTCACAAGCTTGCTTTGTGCTTTGTCAAAAATATTTTTAGCAAGCTTAAACCCTAATATCTATTGTGTTTTGCATTTGTAAAATATTATTGTGATATTTGTTTAGGGTTGTGGAGACTTTTTGACTATTCACATTACAAGCATATTATCTTGAAATCAAAAGTCTCACTCTCACATACACACATTAACATACATACTGTTAAGAGTTAACATATTAGTTAACAAAATCTCACTTGAGCTTCACATCCTATCATTTGTGAGTGCATTGATTATATCATGCATATTGGTACATATCTTCTTGTATTAGAAGCATATTTGTTTGTACAAAAAATTGAATATCTGTTGTATTCTCGACGTATGATCAGAAGAGGGAGACTAGTCCTGTGAATAGTCCTGGATTGGTTCAAACCCGGTTAGGAGAACTAGGTGCACCAGCTTGTAAGGTGTTGTAAACGATGTCGCTCCACCTGGAAAGTGAGCAACTAGTGGAATCCTCTTGCTTATGATCTTGAGGCGGGGACATAGGTAGTATTGGCCGAACCCCAATAATATATCGTGTGTCTGCTTTTAAATTTCTTGCACTTTATACTCCTGCACATGTATGGTATATTCAATTGATTGTGAATGCCGTGCATGAACTAATTTCTTCATAATATATTTATTTGCGTAAATTGGTATTTGTTTAGATAGACCCTAGGTTATGTTATACTGCTGCTAGAATTTGAATTGACCTAGGAAGTAATTTTTAATACCCAATTCACCCTCCTCTTGGGAATACACTAATTCCAACAATGAGTACAATACTTATACTATTTTAAACTCTAAATGAATTTTAACAATTAATATCATTATAAGTAATTAACAGCTTCTAATCGCATATTCAAATTGATAGGGGGAGCATCTTAAACTAAAATTCTATCTTGCTATGCTCACCAAAATTTTTGGCTTAGATCTGTGTTAAGTCATTGTCGCATGTGCTTAGTCGAGATGAGCTTATTGAAAATTTTGATTTAAAATATATTACTTAGCCACAATGTCTTAGGTTTGGCCATATGATCCTTGGCTAAAATTTCCTGATATCTTTGGGATCTATATGGTTGTTTTTCTGGTCATATCTTTTTGGAATATGCTTAAACATTAAACTGGAAAAAACTTTGCTCGCTTGGTCTTTCAATTAAAGATTATTTTTTAGCAAGCGTTTCCCCCAGTGTTTATTGAAAATCATAAAGGGATATATATTTTTATACATATATATATTTATACATTTTTAAAAGCAAGAACTGAACTTATCTAGAATATTTTTTATATCTTGCTTGTGTGCTTAAATGTTTTCATGACTGTTCTTGTATTGTACTGAAATTTTATGTCATCAAAATATATTTTTTTTTTTAAATTTTTAGGGTGTTGCACAATTGGTTCATTGATCTTACATAAAATGCATATAAACTAGTTAGACCGCTTTTATACTCAAACCTATATTTGATATCATATGTTGTCTGTGTCGAACTCAAATATTTCACGGGTCTTATGATATGTTTAAATTGTCATGGTTTGTGGATAATCCTGGTCTGACTTTGTTTGTCACATGTCATTTTAATCTTTTAAATGACCAGTTAAACTATTTTTTGTGCTTAATTGCTATTTTTTTTTAAAAAAAAATAGTTCAAAATTTTCTATGCCCAAATCCTATACCAAAAAGGGAGAGAGTTTTATCAGAAAAATAAAAACTATTTTAAAAAGGGGGAGTTCTCTTAAGCTAAGTTTGTTTTAAATAATCAAAATATTCTTCACTTAGCTTAGCCCTTTTTGCTGATGCCAAAAGGGGAAGAAATTTTATAAGCAAAATGTTAATGACTAAAAAGGGAAGTTTTTTTTTAGGGCAAATAACATAGGGGCAAATATCTGAGCCTGTGCATTAATGCTAAATGCATGATCATTTGCAATGTTTTCTTTCATGAATATGTTTAAGCTTTACTGTTTATATTTTCTATGCATATTCATATTGTAAAAGGGAGCCTTTTCAAGCTATACCCATTTTGCTCTTATGTGTTCGCCATCATCAAAAAGGGGGAGATTATTAGCTTTTTGAGTCTAGTCTCTATTTTGATGTTGACAAACACAAGTGTCTCATGTGTGTGCCTAGTATTTTGTACAGGTTTATAATTCAGAATGCATACACGAAAGAGGAAGATGGAAGCCAAAAGGACTTAAAGTTCACATCATCTTGACTAGTTCACGAAGACTTGAAGAGCAAAAGAAGAAGAAGAAGAGATTAATTGTATTTGTATTGCATTTAATTTTTATCTTTGGTCTGTAATAGTGCATGCAACTGCATGATATGGATTGATTACTCAGACAACCTTAGATTGACCTTGGCGACCTAACTGTTCACATAAAACCTTTTTCAAATTTGCCTAAATCACACAAAGGTTTTCAAAATAAATTAAGGTAAAAATTAGGGCTAAGGTGAATTTGACAAAGACTTCAGTTGACCGATGTTGGATTTTTTGGGCCCCGATCAACCGACCCATTGAGGTTTAAATCATCTCAGTCAACCGACGCACTATTTTCCTGAAGTCAAAGTGTTAACCAAAGCTCGGTTGACCGATCAAATTTGAACATAGCTTCCACGATCGACTGAACCTAAAATTTTGACTCTTTTACTGCCTCCAACTAACTGAACTTTCAGTTCATATTTGCCTCGGCTGACCCAACCTCAAGAACCGGTAGACCGGCACTAAGCCTTGGTCAATCGAACCTACAAAGGTTTCGAAATTGCCTTGGCTCGGCCGACCGGTGTTGCCCATAGCCGACCAAACCCTCTTTTAAATGAAAATTTATTGTGAGTGTGTCTCCAACAGCCAACTGACCCTTTAAGATGGTCGACCGAACCTCTTGGGTTAGGTTAATTTCCAGCACTAATCAAGCTTAATTTTTTAATTAAATAATTTCCAAAATATTAAGTGTGTCTCTAACGCTCATAATTTCCTAAAAATTTATAAATACCCCTTTATTTGATTAGATTAGCAATTTTGAATAACTCTAAAATTATCTCTAAACCTCTGTTAATCAAAGTTCCCCCAAATCAATTTTTATTGCTAAAATTATTCTTTTGGGCAAACATCTTTTTAAAAAGTCTCTCTCAATCCTCTTTCACTTATTTATTTCAAAATCATTTTCAAAGAGAGTATTTTATTTTGGGTGTTTTATTTGTATTCACATGTATATACTCTAACTTGTTATTTATTTTTTGAAATTCATTTTTGAAAGTAATGCTTAGGTTTCTCCCGATTATTTTCATGATAAATATTATTAGGAGAAAATATTTATAGCACAAATATTTTCTTGGAATTAAACTTCAGATTCTCCAAATACTTTTATTTGCAAAAATCTTTATTCGGTAACATAATAATCATTTTATATCCATATATTTATTTGTGCATTAATCATTGGATAAGAACCCTTACTTTACTGAGCATAATGCATATCATAATTGAAAGTCAAAGTGTAGTCCCAAGAGGGGGGGGGTGAATTAGGTTATTAAATTTTCTTTTAAATCTTTTTAAGAATTCTTCAACCTTTAGCAACACTCAACAAAAACTTAGTTTGTTTAATCAATCCACAATCACACTTAATCTCAACACAATTAAACAATAACCAAACAATCCAATCAAACACAATACACTCAATCAAGATATAAGATGTAGAACTTCTCAGCTTTAGCAAAAACTCAAGGTAGAGTTTGTTTGTAGCCCTGTAAATATGTGTTTGTTTCAAGCCCTATAATGAATGAAATTTACTTGTCCTCTTTCAACTAAGATTTTTGCAAATGATTAAACAATGTACTCCCTTTTGGGTTTCCGCAAAAGTTTAATCAAACATACTTTCTTAAGTTAAGAGTCTTCTTAATCTCGATTTTTGATTTTCGGAAACTTGTACTTTGCATACACACCACACAATATATATATATATATATATATACACACACATATATATATATATATATATATATATATATATATTGAAAGTAAAAAGAAGGGTAAGAGTGAGACTGATATTTTTATGAGGTTCGGCTTATTCCCAGCCTACATCCTCACCTTAGGCCAATACGACCTAAGGTTTCCACTATAGCACTCCTTTCTGGGCGAAGCAAACCTTTACAAATCCCTCCTAAAGGGTAGAACCCCCTCTCCAAGAGATACGCCACGCTTGTGTCCAACAATCCAAATAGTCCTTGAATTGTCAACAACTACACGAAAGATAATAGACAATATGGTGTACAACGATACTCTCAAAAGAGCAGATTAGTACAATTGAAAGTACTATAGAATACATGACGTATTTCATGTTTCCATGTTGAGAAAATATGTCCCGAATCCCTCCCATGTAATTAGCTATGAGGAAATAGAGTTTAGAGATACACTAGCATATGAAGAGACTCTAGTGCAGATCTTATATAGGAAAGCATAGGAATTGTGTACTAACAGTATTCCACTAGTAAAAGTCCTGTGGAGAAACCATGCCATGGAGGAGGCCTCATAGGAGCTATAGGAGGAAAAACGACAGAGACACCCACATATGTTCAATGGGGACTAGTATTAGAAAAAAAGAACAATAGCGATTTAGGTAAAGTAAATTCAATTTATATAGTTTGGTTTTATTTTATGCAGAACAGAATGATGTACGTACAAGTTGTATATTAGGCTATAGGATAGGTAGTGTTTTGGATTTTGGAAGAATTTTTTTTAATGTATATATTTGTAATCTCCCAGAATCGTATATGTAACCACGATATTCCTTCACCATAAGTGAGGGCAATTAATAAAATAAGTAGCCAAATTTTTCTTCAGGGGATGGTGTATAGCACAGATAGTAAATTTTGAGGATGAAATTTTTATAATAAGAGGAGAATGTAGTGACCTGAAAATTATAATAATAAAAAAAATAGAAAAATGGATTTTTTGCTTACGCAAGAGAAAACTGGTGACGGTTTTCTGAGAAGCATAGAAAATCGGTGATGATTTTCTAGCCAGTGTTGAAACTTATAAAGAAACGAGAGCTCATTTATGAAATGAAATCAAATTACTCTCTCTCTCTCTCTCTCTTTAGAACCATGACCCCTCTCCCTTCTCTCTACAATCTCTACTCCAATAAGCCTTATTTCAATGATTAGGAACCACCACGGGGTTCCTGGGAAAATTTTCTACAACATGGGTGGAGTAGAATTTCAATTTGGGGTTTTGAGGCACCATCCAAAAACTGAGGTAAGGGTGTTATTTGAGTGTTTTGAGTTGATTATTTAACTATTAAAGGTATAAGCTTAGATGTGAATGTATTTATAAGGTTAAATTGAGAAATTGGGATTTTGTTTAATTTAGGGTTGGTGTATACACGGCAAGCCGGTTAGATTTTCAGTGGGTGTTTTTCCTCAAGGACCTAGGTAAATGATAAATAGTTTATAATTCAAAAAATGGAGTATTAAATTATGCTGGGAAATTCAGTTGATTGACAAGCAAATATATATGTGTGTGTGTGTGTGTGTGTGTGTGTAATTTCAGGATTATGGAATTATGAACGCTATGGGCGTAAGTTAGCAAGTTAGCAGACGAGCTTAGTTTGCCAGGTAAGGGAAATATGCTATGCTAGTAAATTCAAAAAATTTATCAGTAAATTATAGTATTTGTTTATTAAGATACGTGGTATAATTTATATAGTTTTACAGATTTCAGAGCATGAGTTTCATTAGTTGTGTGGCCTTAGTAGATAATTTTTTTCCGTACTGAGTTTATATAGTTTTTTAGAATACCATGATTTACAGTTTTTTTGGCATAGAAATATGTTTTACTAGATTTTATTGAATTATAAATTGCAGGACATTTTACAAACATATATTTTACAAATAGATATTTTACAGATAGATATTTTACAGATAAACATTTTACAGACAGATTATTATACAGACAGATATTTTACAGTATTTTTATAATACCATGATTTCCAGAATTACAAAACCATAGCACTCAGATATTACAGTTTATTCAGTTAGATAATACAGATCATATATACATATATTTCAGTCAGATTAATTATTTCAGTCAGATATTACAGTATTTACATATCATATTTACAGTGTTATGGTTATTTTGGAATCATGATGAAACAGTAAAATAATTATATATTAGTATTATATAGTATCAGACCTTGATGAATTATTTCGGTCAAATTCAATTAGCAGAGCACGATATCGTTGCTATTTCAGATCCAAGTGCAACCACATATCTCAGATAGTGTGTGGATTTCCATCAACCGTGCCTTTGGAGGGATTACAGGCTCCTCGAAAAGCTGGGTTGAAGGGGTCGGTGTGATAAGGCAGAGATTAGTTACCGTGCCTGGAGAGATTGTAGGCTCCCCAGTATTTCGAGTTGACGAGGCCGACCTAATGATTGATAGAGTTTCAGTTAACTTATCTTGGTGGGCCAACCAGAGTTAAGTCCTGCCTACGGGCCACGCAACCCTATCATGAGGGGTTAAATCATGACATACAGATTTCTAGGGTAGTTTTCACAGTTTTATATATATATAGAATAATAGCAGATATATTACAATACTAGCAGTATGATTAAATAGAAAACTTAGATATTATAGACGCATTTTAAGCCACATAGGTGTGAGTTACACAGTATTATATTTTACATGGTATTTCAATTCATTTATTTATGTAAACTCAGTTGCCACACACTGATAATAGCATATTTCTTCTTACTGAGCGTTGTCTCGTCCTAGTAAATTAACATTTTTCAAGTGTTCCAACTAGACAAGCAGATCAGGTTCGCAGGTAGAGAGGTCGTCTACACTACCCTGTCTGTAGGGTAAGTGTTATTAGGGAGTTGTATTTTTTAGTAGCATTAAAGAATTTTTAGGTAAAAGATACTGGGATGATGTGTAATTATGTATGTATATTTTGGAGAGATACTGAATTTTGGTATTGTGTATATGGTCATACAGTTGTATGTTTTCCGCTACATAGGTGTTTTTTAGTAGTCATTACAGGGGTATCAGAGTAAGGTAATTTATAGTATATATTTAAAAAAATGGTATGAAATTTTCAAGTCGTTACATCTCAGTTATACGTGCCTCGACATTAATATCATCTTTCAGTTCATACCACTCTCCACCACGCATTGCTCTAAATAGTTGAGCTGCAATTTGTCTTCTATCAATCATAGTGTTCCACTGCTGAGCATTTTCAACTAAATGATTTAGAAAATCCAATGCTCATCAGGCCCTTTGTCAAATAAATCTCCTAAATACATTGTATGAACGAACTGTTTCGATTCAGGAGTCAACGCAGTTTAGAAATAGTTGACAAGACTTCATGATTCAAATCCATGGTGGAGACACATGTTAACTAGATCTCTAAATCTCTACCAACTTTCATGAAATATCTTATTAGCTCATTGCATGAATCGAGTGATCTGTTCCTGTAAAAAAATTTTTTTTTGTAAGGAAAAATATTTATGCAAAAATTCACGTTCCATATTAGTCCAACTAGAGATAAAATTAAGCCTAAGAGAATTAAACCACGTCTTAGCCTTATCTTTCAATGAAAAAGGAAATAGACACAATCTAATTGCCTCATTAGTAGCGGCCCTATCCATGAATGTAGTACATGCAAGCTCAAAATCAGTTAAATGCTTATATGGATTTTCAGACTCCATCCCATTAAATTGAGGTATCACAGATATCATTTCATGTTTAATGTTAAAGTTCTATACATTCTCAAGTAATACGAGGCAAGATGATTATGTGGTTCGTGTAGGCTGCAAAAAATCCATAAGAGTGCGTGGCACAGGTGCAGCCATAGTTTCATAAAAACTCTTTTTTCTTTTCTTTTTTTTTTACTTTTCTTTTTTTTCATAAAGAAAATCAAAATAAAAGGGAAAAACACTAACTTGAAACTAATTTTGACATTCCTCGGCAACGGCACCAAAAACTTGACTCACTCTAAAAATGGGCAGCACAAAGGTTATCCCAAATATAGGAGTTCTATCATGTAATACTTAGCCCAAATTCCAGATCATCTCCTCAGGGAATGTAGATCGGTTTCAAACTTGTGTAAAACAGAAATAGAAAATAAGAAAACAAATTGTACTGAACACGGTTCAGATTCAGTGCGGGGGTTTTTGAGATTTTGTAATAGAATTTAAAACAACGTAAACTCTAACTAAAGATTTAACATGCATAAAAATAACTAAACACTTACTAATTAAACAAAGATAAACTAGACTAAACCCAACAATAACGTAGGAATAAATGCTCAACTCAACACAAGGATAACAAAATAAATAAACCTGCAATCATCCCAACTAAATAAAAACAAACTATACTAAATAATAAATAAAGTTCAACTAAATAAAAATACTAAATTTAACCATAAGCCCAAACAAGATTAAACTCTAACAAAATAAAAACACCGACTTTAATAATAAAAATACCCAAAGAAAATATTTAGATTCCAACAAAAACTTTAAATAAGAAAAAAACAAATTGAAATTAATAATAACAATACTAAAATAAGAATTTAAATGCAAGAGAGAGAGAGAGAGAGAGAGAGAGAGAGAGAGAGAGAGAGAGAGAGAGAGAGAGAGAGAGAGAGAGGGAGATTTAAACTAAAATTTATCTAATAAAAGGTTACTAAATTAAAAAAAAAAAAAAACTACCTTAAACAAATATTTAACCCAAAAACCCTAGCTCCCCTTTTTACCTTAGCCTCCCTCCTTTTTTTTTTTACTTTCGTTTCCTTTACATTTTAGTCCCACTACATGCCTACTGCCAGATAGGGGTGAGCATAATTCGGTGAAAACCGAATTAACCGAATTAACCGGCCGAAATTGGTCAGTTCGATTGAGGTAAAAAACTTGGTTCGGTTGGTTCGGTTGGGATTTTACAAAAATTCGGTTAATCGGTTTCGGTTCGGTTAACAACCAAAAATAATTCGATTAACCGATTAACCGAATTATTAATTAATTAAATTTTAAGTATAAATTATAAATATAATTGTTTTTTATTATGAACATGGATATACCTTGTGGAAATTAATGCTGTTGTCAAAGGGGATGATGACGCCGACAATAAATTTTTTCAGCAAAATTTTTTTCATTTTTTTATTTTCAACGTTTCAATAATAACAAAAACATCGCCTTCTTTTTTATTTCTACTTGATTTGAGAAGACCTAGAATAAATAAATAAATAAAAGTTATTGCACCTCAATATAAATAAGCCAATGTGACAGAGTAAATGCATTAACACAATTATTAAAATAAATTAGTTATGAAATTTTTATTTAATGTATAATTGAATAAATTCGGTTAAAATTGGTTAAAATTGGTTAAACGAATTACCTGAATTTGTAATTCGGTCGGGTTCGATTCGGTGTGATTTAGTAATTCAGTCGGTTCGGTTAACAGCATTATTTAATCGAATTTTTCGGTTAATTCGGTTAATTACCCGAATTTGGCCAAACTGACCGTTTGCTCACCCCTACTGCCAGATACACTAACACGCCCACGCCCCAGTGCATCAAGCTACCTCCCAAAAGAAAACCCTGCGCCTCCCTCAAAATTTGCGTGGTCGGGTCACATCAAAGACCTGACCCTACTCTTCTTTTTTTCAATTCATTTCTCTTCAGCCCAATACACGGCCTTGTTCTTTGCTTCAAGTTGACTTTCCTTGGGCATGTGATCTCCAGGGATGGAATATCAGTTGATCCGAGTAAAATTGAGGCAATAGTAAATTGGGTGAGACCGAGAAATGTTTAGGAGGTTGGAGCTTTCTGGGTCTTGCAGAGTATTATCGACGTTTTGTGGATGGTTTCTCCAGATTATCTGGTCCACTGACATGACTCATGAGGAAAATGTGAGATTTGAATGGAAAGATGATTGTGAGCAGAAAAATCAGAGGTTGGTTACTGCACCGGTATTGAATATTCCATCAAGAGAGGATGAATTTTTTATATATAGTAATGCATCTTTGAAGGGACTCGGATGTGTGTTAATGCAGCATGGAAGAGTTATTACCTATGCATCTCGATAACTTAAGGAGTATGAAAAGAACTACCCTGTGCACAATCTAGAGTTAGTGGCAGTGGTATATGCTTTAAAGATCTGGAGGCACTATCTTTATGGTGGGAGATATGAAATCTTCGCTAACCATAAAAGTTTGAAGTATTTCTTCACTCAGAAAGATTTGAATATGAGGCAAAGAAGATGGCTAGAACTCATTAAATATTATGATTGTACGATCATCTACCATCTAGGGAAAGAAAACATGGTGGTTGATGCATTGAGCCGAAAATCAGAGAGTACAGCATTGTCAACGGTGGAGATTTAGCATCCGATTCAGATGGACCTAGAGAGGCTCGGTGTAGAGTTAGTAGAGGGTGGTCACCTGACATTTATTAGCAACCTAGTGATACAACATACCTTACAAGAAAGAATCAAAGCTGCTCAGAAAAATGACACAAAGTTAGTAGAGTTGATAGAAAAGGTGCAGGACAGACAGGGAGAGCAGTTTAATATAATAGATGATGGAGCCCTACAGTTTCGAACCAGACTGTGCATTCCTGCAAATGCTGAGATTAGCAGAGCTATCTTAGAGGAGGCACATAGATCCCTATACACAGTTCATCCTGGCAATACTAAAATGTATAGGGATCTTCGGAAATCTTTCTGGTGGAGCGGAATAAAGAGAGAGATAGCGAAATTTGTGGAGCAATGTTTGACTTGGCAACAAGTAAAGGCTGAGAACCAGAGGCCAGCGAAACAGTTACAGACAGTCCACATCCCCAAGTGGAAGTAGGACCATATATCTATGGATTTTTTCATAGGATTGCCGCTAGTGCTGCATGGCCAGAACATTATCTGGGTGATTGTAGACCGGTTGACAAAGACTGCCCACTTCCTACCTATTAAAGTGAGCTACCTTATGAATAAACCAACATAGATATAGATTCAGGAGATAGTTTGACCTCATGAAGTGCCAGTATCTATAGTTTCGGATTGAGACCCACATTTTACATCACGATTTTGGAGGAGCTTACAGGAGGCTTTGGGGTCTCAGTTATCATTCAACACAAATTTTCATCCTCAGACTAATGGGCAGACAGAGAAGACGATTCAGGTACTCAAGGACATGCTATGAGCGTGCATGCTAGATTTTAGGGGTAGTTAGACCTAGTATATACTGCTGGTTGAGTTCGCATATAATAGCAACTATCAGGCTAGCATCGGGATGGCACCTTACAAGGTATTGTATAGTAGAGGTGTCGTTCTACACTATACTGAGATGAAATGGGTGAGAGGTGAGTTTTGGGGCCAAAGTTAGTGCAGTAGGCATACGATAAAGTCTAACTTATTAAAGACAGAATCAGCGTAGCTCAGAGTCAGCAGAAAAGCTACACAGATACTCGCCACCGAAAACTGGAATTTGATGTGGAAGATCAGGTGTTTTTGAAAGTATCATCGTTGAGAGGGGATATGAGATTTGGGAGGAAGGGCAAGCTGAGCTCTAGGTTTATTAAACCATTCGAGATACTAGAAAGAGTGAGTCCAATTGCCTACCGGCTAGCTTTACCGCTAACTCTATCTATAATACATGACGTATTTCATGTTTCCATATTGAGAAAATATGTCCCAAATACCTCTCATGTAATTAGCTATGAGGAAATAGAGCTTAGAGATACACTAGCATATGAAGAGACTCTATTGCAGATCTTAGATAGGAAAACATAGGAGTTATGTACTAAGAGTATTCCACTAGTAAAAGTCTTGCGATGGAGGAGGCCTCATGGGAGCTAGAGGAGAAAATATGACAAAGACACCCACATATCTTCAATGGGGACGAGTATTAGAAAAAAAGAACAATAGCGATTCAAGTAAAGTAAATTCAATTTATGTAGTTTGGTTTTATTTTATGCAGAGCAGAATGATGTACGTACAAATTGTATATTAGGCCATAGGATAGGGAGTGTTTTGGATTTTGGAAGAATTTTTTTTAATGTATATATTTGTAATCTCCCATAATCGTATATGTAACCACGATATTCCTCCACCATAAGTGAGGGCAATTAATAAAATAAGTAGCCAATTTTTCCTCAAGGGATGGTGTATAGCACAAATAGTAAATTTTGAGGACGAAATTTTTATAAAAAGGGGAGAATGTAGTGACCCGAAAATTATAATAATGAAAAAAATAGAAAAATGGATTTTTTGCTAATGCAAAAGAAAACCAGCAACGGTTTTTTGAGAAGCATAGAAAATCGGCAATGATTTTCTGGCCAGTGCTAAAACTTATAAAGAACCGAGAGCTCATTTATGAAATGAAATCAAATTACTCTCTCTCTCTCTCTCTCTCTCTCTCTCTCTCTCTCTCTCTCTCTCTCTCTCTCTCTCTCTCTCTCTCTCTCTCTCTCTTTTCAAAACCACGACCCCTCTCCCTTCTCTCTACAATCTCTACTCCAATAAACCTCATTTCAACGATCAGGAACCACCACGGGGTTTTTGGGAAAATTTTCTACAATATAAGCGGAGTAGAATTTCAATTTGGAGTTTTGGGGCACCATCCCAAAACTGAGGGGTAAGGGTGTTATTGGAGTGTTTTGAGTTGATTATTTAACTATTGAAGGTATAATCGTAGATGTGAATGCATTTATGAGATTAAATTAAGAAATTGGGATTTTGTTTAATTCAGGGTTGGTGTATACACGGCAAGCCGGTTAGATTTTGAGTGGGTGTTTTTCCTCAAGGACCCAGGTAAATGATAAATAGTTTATAATTCAGGAAATGGAGTACTAAACTATGCTGGGAAATTTAGTTGATTGACAAGCATATATATATATATAGAAATGGAGTACTAAACTATGCTGGGAAATTCAGTTGATTGACAAGCAAATCTATATATATATATATATATATATATATGTGTGTGTGTGTGTGTGTGTGTGTGTGTGTGTGTGTGTGTGTGTGTGTGTGTGTGTGTGTGTAATTTCAGGATTCTGGAATTATGAACGCCATGGGCGTAAGTTAGCAAGTTAGCAGACGAGCTTAGTTTACCAGATAAGGGAAATATATTATGCTAGTAAATTAAAAAAATTTATCAGTAAATTATAGTATTTGTTTAGTAAGATACATGGTATAATTTATGCATTTTTACAGATTTCAGAACATGAGTTTCATTAGCTGTGTGGCCTGAGTAGATATTTTTTTCTGTACTAAGTTTATATAGTTTTTTAGAATACCATGATTTACAGTATTTTTGGCATAGAAATATGTTTTACCAAATTTTATAGAATTATAAATTGCAGTGTATATATATAGACAGACATTTTACAGACAGATATTTTACAGACAGTTATTATACAGATAGATATTTTACAGATAGATATTATACAGATAGATATTTTACAGACAAACATTTTATAGAAAGATATTATACAGACAGATATTTTACAGTATTTTTAGAATACCATGATTTCCAGAATTACAAAACCATAGCACTCAAATATTACAGTTTATTTAGTCAGATAATACAGATCATATATACAGATATTTTAGTCAGATATTACAGTATTTACATATCAAATTTACAGTGTTATGGTTATTTTGAAATCATGATGAAACAGTAAGTTAATTATATATTAGTATTATGTAGTATCAAACCTTGATGAATTATTTTGGTCAAATTCAATTAGCAGAGCACAATATCATTGCTATTTCAGATCCAAGTGCAACCACATATCTCAGATAGTGTGTGGATTTCCATCAACCGTGCCTTTGGAGGGATTACAGGCTCCTCGAAAAGCTGGGTTGAAGGGGTCGGTGTGATAAGGCAGAGATTAGTTACCGTGCCTGGAGAGATTGTAGGCTCCCCAGTATTTCGAGTTGACGAGGCCGACCTAATGATTGATAGAGTTTCAGTTAACTTATCCGGGTGGGCCAACCAGAGTTAAGTCCTGCCTACAAGCCACACAACCCTATCATGAGGGGTTAAATCATGACATACAGATTTCTAGGGTAGTTTTCACAGTTTTATATATATGTATATATAAAGAATAACAGTAGATATATTATAATACTAGCAGTATGATTAAATAGAAAACTTAGATATTATAGACGCATTTTAAACCACATAGGTGTGAGTTACACAGTATTATATTTTACATGGTATTTCAGTTCATTTATTTATCAGTAAATTATTTATGAAAACTCAGTTGCCACACACTGATAATAGCATATTTCTTCTTACTGAGCATTGTCTCGTCCTAATAAATTAACATTTTTCAAGTGTTCCAACTAGACAAGCAGATCAGGTTCGCAAGTAGAGAGGTTGTCTACACTACCCTGTCTGTAGGGTAAGTGTTATTAGGGAGTAGTATTTTTTAGTAGCATTAAGGAATTTTTGGGTAAAAGATACTGGGATGATGTGTAATTATGTATGTATATTTTGGAGAGATACTGAATTTTGGTATTGTGTATATGGTCATACAGTTGTATGTTTTCAGCTACATAGGTGTTTTTTAGTAGTCATTACAGGGGTATCAGAATAAGGTAATTTATAGTATATATTTAAAAAATATGGTATGAAATTTTCAGGTCGTTACATCTCAGCTATACGTAGGGGTGAGCATAATTCGGTGAAAACTGAATTAACCGACCAAAATTGGTCGGTTCAGTTTAGGTAAAAAACTTGGTTCGGTCGGTTCGGTTGGGATTTTATAAAAATTCGGTTAATCGGTTTCGGTTCGGTTAACAACAAAAAAGAATTCGGTTAACCGATTAACCGAATTATTAATTAATTAAATTTTAAGTATAAATTATGAATATAATTGTTTTTTATTATGAACATGGATATATCTTGTGGAAATTAATGTTGTCGTCAAAAGGGATGACGACGCCGACAATAAATATTTTCAGCTAAAGTTTTTTCATCTTTTTTATTTTCAACGTTTCAATAATAACAAAAACATTGCCTTCTTTTTTATTTCCACTTGATTTGAGAAGACCTAGAATAAATAAATAAATAAAAGTTATTGCACCTCAAAATAAATAAGCCTATGTGATAGAGTAAATGCATTGACACAATTATTAAAATAAATTAGTTATGAAATTTTTATTTAATGTATAATTGAATAAATTCAGTTAAAATCGGTTAACCGAATTACCCGAATTGCTAATTCGGTCGGGTTTGGTTCGGTGTGTTTTAGTAGTTTGGTCGGTTCAGTTAACAGCATTATTTAACCGAATTTTTCAGTTAATTCGGTTAATTACCCGAATTTGGCCAAACCGACCGTTTGCTCACCCCTAGCTATACGTGCCTCGACATTAATATCATCTTTCAGTTCATACCACTCTCCACCACGTATTGCTCTAAATAGTTGAGCTGCAATTGGTCTTCTATCAATCATAGTGTTCCACTGCTGAGCATTTTCAACTAAATGATCCAGAAAATCCAATGCCTCATCAGGCCCCTTGTCAAATAAATCTCCTGAACACATTGTATAAATGAACTGTTTCGATTCAGGAGTCAACACAGTGTAGAAATAGTTGACATGGTTTCATGATTCAAATCCATGGTGGGGACACATGTTAACCAAATCTCTAAATCTCTACCAACTTTCATGAAATATCTCATTAACTCATTGCATGAATCGAGTGATCTGTTCCTGCAAAAATTTTGTTTTTTGTAAGGAAAAATATTTATGCAAAAATTCACGTTCTATATTAGTCCAACTAGAGATAAAATTAGGCCTAAGAGAATTAAACCACGTCTTAGCCCTGTCGTTCAATGAAAAAGGAAATAAACACAATCTAATTGCCTCATTAGTAGCGGCCCTATCCATGAATGTAGTATATGCAAACTCAAAATCAGTTAAATGCTGATATGGATTTTCAGACTCCATCCCATTAAATTGAGGTATCACAGATATCATTTCATGTTTAATGTTAAATTTCTGTACATTCTCAAGTAATACAAGGCAAGATGATTATGTGGTTCGTGTAGGCTGCAAAAAATCCATAAGAGTGCGTGGTATAAGTGCAACCATAGTTTCTTAAAAACTCTTTTTTCTTTCTTTTTTTTTCTTTGTTTTTTTCATAAAGAAAATCAAAATAAAAGGGAAAAACACTAACTTGAAATTAATTTTGACATTCCCCGACAACGGCACCAAAAACTTGACTCACTCTAAAAATGGGCAGCACAAAGGCTATCCCAAGTATAAGAGTTCTATCGTGTAATACTTAACCCAAATGCCAGATCATCTCCTCAGGGAATGTAGATCGGTTTCAAACTTGCGTCAAACAGAAATAGAAAATAAGAAAACAAATTGTACTGAACACGGTTCAGATTCAGTTCGGGGGTTTTTGAGATTTTGTAATAGAATTTAAAACGTAAACTCTAACTAAAAATTTAACATGCATAAAAATAACTAAACACTTACGAATGAAACAAAGATAAACTAGACTAAACCCAACAATAACATAGGAATAAATGCTCAACTCAACACAAGGATAACGAAATAAATAAACCTGCAATCATCCCAACTAAATAAAAACAAGCTATACTAAATAATAAATAAAGTTCAACTAAATAAAAATACTAAATTTAACCATAAGCCCAAACAAGATTAAACTCTAACAAAATAAAAACACTGACTTTAATAATAAAAATACCCAAAGAAAATATTTAGATTCCAACAAAAACTTTAAATAAGAAAAAAAAAACTGAAACTAATAATAACAGTACTCAAATAAGAATTTAAATACAAGAGAGAGAGAGAGAGAGAGGGAGAGAGAGAGAGAGAGAGAGAGGGAGATTTAAACTAAAATTTATCTAATAAAAGGTTACTAAATTAAAAAAAAAAAAAAAACTACCTTAAACAAATATTTAACCCAAAAACCCTAGCTCCCCTTTTTACCTTAGCCTCCCTCCTTTTTGTTCTTACTTTCGTTTCCTTTACATTTTAGTCCCCACTACATGCCTACTGCCAGATGCACTAACACGCCCACTCCCCAGCGCACCAAGCTACCTCCCAAAAGACAACCCTGCGCCTCCCTCAAAATTCGCGTGGTCGGGTCACATCAAAGACCTGACCCTACTCTTTTTTTTTTTCAATTCATTTCTCTCCAGCCCTATAGACGGCCTTGTTCTTTGCTTCAAGTTGATTTTCAACTCACACACGCACGGCCCAGCAAAGCCAGCCCACTCATTCCCTTGCACACACACGGGGGCTAGCCCAACCTTCAATTTGGAGCCCAGCTTCTTCAAGCCATTTTTAAGCCCAATTATCCTCTATCATCTTTGTCTTTACCTTGGCATAATCTTGTGGCACTCCAAGTATATAAACCTCTGTGTAAAAGTCAGGTGGGGAATATGTGTCGAAGTGTGTTGGGCTAAAATCCAAGCACCGTCCATCACCCATGTATGCTTTCATCTTCAATGTCTTCTTTGCTCCATTTGATCTAAACATTCCATGCATCATCCAGAGTGAGTGATTTTCCATATCCCTGCATATTGAAGGCCACCATCTGAGCTCTACGTACACGACTCTCCACGAACACAGCTCGTTTACGTGAATTTTAATTTTAACTTTGACGTCCAAAGATTATCCTACAATAATAAAACACAAATGCTCGTAAATTTTCTACAAAAATAAGATAATTATTTAAAAATTATCAAATGAGCTCACTGATTAAAATAATGGACATAATCAGGCATTTAATTAAAATTATAATATTTAATTAAGAATTTTAAATGCCTAATTACGCACTTTTGACACGTAATCAATAAGCCAAAAATATAATAATAACACACAAACAATATAATACTAATACTAGTAAAATCAATATAATAATACTAATACAATCAATATAATGATAATACTATTAATATGATAATACTAATAATAATATACAAACAATATAATATTAATAATAATAATAATAATAATAATAATAATAATAATAATAATAATAATAATATACAAACAATATAGTACTAATAATAATATCTCATAAATATAGACACAATAATAAATATATGATAACAATACAAAACAATAAACCATGATAAAACACATATAATGATAAAAATAACAAGAAATAATAAATCGCTATATTACCTACATAATAACATATAACAAACCATAATATAAATAAATATATATATATATATATATGTGTGTGATAATAACAATAAATAAATAAAAAAAACCATAATAATGTTTCTATACATGAGGATAAAAAAATAAAAAAAATAAAATCACACCATGATAATATGAACAAAATCCAATAAAATCACATGATGAAGAAAAAAATCTTCCAACTAAAAAAATCCTACTTTTGGAACGGTAGTCGCGCGCGCGTGTTTAAATGTGTGTTTTAGTGTGTGTTGCCGTGTGTGTGCAAGTGCATGTTTCAGTGTGTATTGTTGTGTGTGTTTAAGTGTGTGTAAAAGTGCATGTTTTAGTGTGTGTAAAAGTGTGTGTTAAGGTGTGTGTTTAAGCGTGCGATGGTGTGTGTTCTACTGTGTGTAAAAATGTGTGTTTTGGTGCGTGCTGGTGTGTGTTCTACTGTGTGTAAAAGTGTGTGTTTTGGTGTGTATTGGTGTGTGTAAAAGTCTGTGTTTTGGTGTGTGCTAGTGTGTGTTCATGTGCAGGGAACTTACAACAGGTAGGGGAATGACGGAGGGCTGCGGCTATCTGTCGTGTGTCGGAGGGCGACGACGACGGCTGCGTGAGAGATCAGAGATGGGGCTTGGGTCATGGTGAAAAGTGTGAATGATGTTGTAAGCGACGCGACGAGTGGTGGTTTGATGATGGAGGAGAGTCTGTCGGTGACGATCTGATGGAGTTGGTCGTGAATAGAGTTCGCGGCTGACTGTAGCAACGCGAATGCTGGGGTTGCTGTGTGTGTTCTACCGCTGCCCTGTGTACAATGGAAAAAGTAAGAGAACGGAGAGGTGAGGGTGAGAATAGAGTGTGTATGGCAGTGAAGGCTCCCCTGCGGCTGTGAATTCATATGGTTGCTTGCTGCATGTGGCAGTTTGCTGCGTGTACTGAGGCTTCTGTGCGGTGATGGAGATGGTGGTTGTAAGTGGTGCTTCTGCTGTGTGGGAGAAGTCCTGGGATTGGCTCTCGGCTGATTTGTTGTGGCCGGAGATGATGGGGGCTGGTGAGGGTGAGAGAGAGAGAGAGTGATGGCAACGAGGGAGAGAGAGATGCTGGGAGTCTGGAGGGGACCGAGAGTGGGGGAGAAGAGCTAGGAGTCTCGAGCTTCCGCCCTCTGTATGTGCTGCGTCTGTGTGTGTGTGTGATATGGAGAAGGGGAGTGATGGGAGAACCTCTGCGCCGTCCCCATCTCTGTGTGCTCACGGCCCACTATTTATAAATTTTTCCAAAACCCTCAAATTAACCCTACGTTCTGCCCCTTATGTTGTGGTTTGCATGGGCTTTTAATTTGAAAAAGGCCATGCATTCCATTTAAATGCTCAATGATTTCCTCAAAAAAATTAAAAGGGAAGCCTGAAAAGAATAGACTTGATCCCTGCAAATAAAAGACCTAGACTAAGATTGAAATAAAAGCCACTCAATTAAAAGAATTTAGTTTTTTAAAAATAAATAAATAAATAAAGGGACTCGAAAAATTTAAAGAACTCAATTTTAAAATGATTGGGACTCAATTCTTTTTAAAATCACCAGGACTCAATTTTGAAAACATCGAAACTCTATTTAAAAATATCGGGACTTAGTTTAAAAATATGTGGAACACAAAAACTACCGAGAACAAAATATAAAAATATCTGGAACATTATTTAAAAATACTCGAGACACAATTTAAAAATATCCAGAACATAATCTAAAAATACCTGAGACGCAATTTAAAAATATCAAGACTCAGTTCAAAAATATTCGGGACTCAATTTAAAAATATCCAAAACTCAATTTAAAAATATCAGTACTCAATTTAAAAATACCAGGACATCAATTTTTGAAATAAAATGACTCAATTTTGAAATAAAATGGGACTCAATCTTGAAGTAAACTAGGACTTAATCGAATCCTTCTATTCCCGAGATACAAAGTCAACTTTTATCACGTCGGGTCTTCCCAAAATGGCCTGGTTAAAATTGGGGTGTCTACAACCGGTGTAGTAAGTACATCCACATAGCTAGAGATTGTCATGAGCCATTGGGTCAAAACTAGGGACCGCCGAGCAATGCACCCGCTCCAAATTAGAATTAGGGGAACAATCCAATGCCACGCGGCAAACTAGCGCGTGTCCACACACTTACCCCAACTGAGACAAACACTATTAGAGGCACAGTTAACGTGTTTATGTTTGGGATAAATAATACGTTTCAATTGATTCTGGATTATCCAATTGTTCACATGCTAGAATAGATTAAAATGTTTGAAATGTGGTTAGTTAACTTCTAAATTCGTGAAAAATGATTGATTAGAAAATTTGGAGGATGAAATTTTATAAGGAGGGGAGAATGTAGTTACTCAAATCCAGAAAATAAAATAAAAATAAATAAAATAAAATGGAAATAAATAAATGATATGAAAAATAAGAAAATGGTGAAGGACAGAATAAAACCATTGACAGTTTCGAGAACCCCAAACAAAACTGTTGACGGTTTCCTCCAGAAAGGCTCTCGGTATTCTCTAGCTCAGGTTTTCCATCAATGGTTTCAGGATGGCCAACAAAATCGTCGATGATTTTCTGCGGGGACTGCTCACTTATAAATAGATCTTAGGTCATTTTTTTTTTCAAAATTTCGCCATCTCTCTCTCTCGGCCCCAAATCTCTCTCTCCTTTAAGCCTATTAGTAGCTCCCGAGTGCTCCACGATTCCTTCTCCCTCTTTTTGGCACTTCGGTCGTCAATCCTCAGTAGATTTGAGCGGCTAGGGTTTTAGTTTTTTCGTTTGTTTCGGGTCATTTTTGGAAAAACGGGTAAGAGGAATAAAGCTATACCAGCTTTTTGATAAGCTAAACTGGATAATTTCGAGTATTTGAATCATATATTTAGAGTATGATTTTATGAATGGTTTAGGCATTTGAAAATAATGGTTTTTTGTCATAAATTAGATTTAGGGGAAAACTAGGCAGCATGAGAATAACCTTTCATAATTAACGGGTTGTAAATACTGTTCGATTGTGAATATTGTTTGCTTGTGAATATTGTCTGGTTGAGAATATTGCTTAACTGTCAACACTGTTTGGTACGCAGTTGCCCTAAGTGGACCACGTACTAAGAGTTACGCACTAGCCCTATATGGGCCACATGCTAGGTAATACACAGTAACCCCATGTGGGCAACGTACTGGATCGTACGCAGTAGCCCTATATGGGCCATGTACTAGGTTGTATGCAGTAGCCCTATGTGGGCCACGTACTGCAAGGTATGCAGTTGCCCTGGGTGGGCCAAGATCAATGGAATGTATTGTATCCTGTGTAAATGAATTGTGATGTATATGTTTGCAGACTTTGCCAGATGATTGATGCAGATGTGTATGAATACTGGTATGTGAACTTAAATGTATAAATATTTATGGAAAAGTAAAACTCTCCGTCCAATGGCTTACTAAGTAAGGTAAGTGCCTTTATCAGCATCAGTTGTAGCTACACTCAGATTAAAGGGTACAGTTACAAATGGTATTAGAACAGAGGGAAGGTACATATATGGGCGTGTAATCTTCCCTATCCTCGGGAACTTTCGCTGGTAAATATTTATGTATGTGTGAATGGATATACATTTTGGATTGCATAGTATAGAACTCTAGTATTTTATTTAAGGATAGTTTAATTATTTTTCGTTGTGTGAATGGTATCAGAGACATGTGAATGGTCTCAGAACACCCCGAGCCCCACCTGACAGGTTAGGGGCGTTACATCTTTGGTGTATGTTATTCTCTCTTATTAGTCTTGTGCTTAAAGAAAATATTCAATCTTTCCATAAGTCAACCATGGGTCCTTAGATCACTTTCTAAGGAGAGTAGAAGGTCAAATTCAATTCCAAGCTTCCATAAAAATGTCCCGGAAGTAAATGTAGGTGTCGTTCGAGCAAAAGAGGAATAGAAGATATTCTTTTATAACCCATGAGTCAAGCATCCAAAGAATTTAGAATTTCAAAAAGTAAGGATCTTTTTAATTGGTTAAAGAAAACATAATAATAATAATAATAATAATAATAATAATAATAATAATAATAATAATAATAATAATAATAATAATAATAATAATGGGATAAATTTAAATTAAATGAAGCCACACACAAAAGGATATGGAAATAATTAATTCAGGTGAGTGTGAGAAGATCTTGCAATAAGAAATCATATTACTAGTCTATAGAAATGCATGTAACACCCAAGGGAATATTAACATGTAAAAGAGACTGTATTGCACAAGGTGTCTTAAGACTCGTCCCATGATCAATTGGGCCAATCATCTTAGATTTGGAAGTTACAATTCATGCATCTATTTAATAAGATAATATAGTCTATTAAGTTGATAAGCTAAGGACAAATTTAGTTGGAAACCATCAAAGTTCGTTAATGTATGGAATTAGAATTCAAATAAACGAGTGCACATATATAGTATGGAAGCAAAACTTACACAGAATAGTGTCAGATTGAAAGAGAACCCTTTAATTTGCAAGTGGAAAAGTTTGGATAGGATGTTTTGTTTGCTTGGAGGAGGAAACCCATATTTGCAGCTAATGGGGGTTAGATTCTCTTATTTGGTGGTTAGATGGGTTTGTGAGTGTTTGCCTCCACTTTTGAAAATTTAAGAAATGTACTCATTACAAAAGTTGGCGAGATAAGTGTTTGGTAGGGACTAGAGAAAATTAGAGTGGTAAGCTTATAGAGTTGGGTTTACAAATGAATAACAAAGGTTCTTGCAAGAGTTGCAGGTGATAGTGGGATTGGAAAAGGCAAGTGTAGTTGTAGCTTAAATTGCAAACAGTCCTCCCAAGGTTGGAAGGAGGTCATATCTGGTTATTCAGATTTGGTGAACAGTGGGGGATAATGTGAAAATTTCGGTGATCCCGAATGAGTATCATTCTCTATGTTGAAGTGGTGTTAATTAGAAAAGAATCCTTCCTTTAGTACATTCAAAAGGGGTCAGTTAGTGAGGAGAGTTAGTTGAGGAGGAAAAATAGTTGTGGTCTTTGTTATTCATCTTTTGCGTTTTAAAGTTTGAGGTTGAATTCTTTCTAATAGTGGAAAAAAAATGCAGTTTGTTATCGAGAGATTATTATTAACTTTCTAATGTTAATGATATATTCAGTTATTTATTTTTTGTGATTTCATTGGGGGCGAATCTTCGGAATTCTAGGATACTATTGCTTATGAAGCAAGATTTTAGGTTATTTAGGAAATTGATAATTTTGTTTAATTGGATTTTTTTAATTTAGTTTCCTTATCTTCCAAGCATAAGTCTATGAAGGCCCGCATACATTAGTTTTGAGGGATTATAATGAAGAATTAAAGTTGTTGGATATTGATCTTGTATCTACATGTAGGAAAGTTTCTTTGTCTTACAGTTATGTTTCCATACCCAGGGGTTTCCAAAATCTTTAGTGTGGTGATACAAGATAATGAAGACTTCAAATACCTTAGTTTTGGTAATTTTTCTTTTCATATATCCTTAAATCTAATGTTACAAAATAAAGCATTTATTATGAAGTTCATGGAGGTGCACCATTTCCTTGTGTTCCGGAAGTTGAATTGGAAGTCGATGATAAGGTTTGGTTAAAAGTTATTTTGCAAATAAACCAATTGTACTTGGGAAGACTATATATGTGGACTGAATATGCAGACATGCATTTTAAAAATTTGTGGGAAATGACTTCCTAGTTGACTTACTAACAAGGATATTGTGAATTATGATGTAATCCTATAAATGGAGTGATTATCTATTTATCATACACTTGGTTGATTGTTTTCAAAAGAAAGTAGTACTCGGAGATCCAAATGGAGTGATAGTTTCTTTCTAACTAACAAGCTCTCATGTTTGATATCTTTGAGTGCTTGTGAAAGGAAGGAATTTGGGCACATGTCTAGGGTTTGTAAGAGCAATGAAATAAAATACACAAGTTAATGGAACCCAAACTTCTTTACCCATAGGTGATGAATTTTTAGATATTCTTCTTAGATGGTTTATTGGGGTTGCCTCCAAAAGGAGATTGAATTTTATATTGATTTTGTGCAAGGAACAGAGCTTATATCAACTACTTTATATAGAATGGCATTAGTTGAACTAATGCAACCTAGAGTGCGACTAGAAGATCTAATCGACAAGGAATTTATTCGATCTATTGTATCACCATGGGTTGCACCTGTGTTATTGGCTAAGAAACATAATGAATCCTTGAGGCTATGCATTGATTATTGGAAGTTGAGTTGGGTTACATTAAGAATTGGTATCGACTTCTAGGAATTTGTGGATTATTTGACCAATTGGCCAAATCCCAAAATTTTTGAAGATTGATTTGCAATCAAATTATCACCAATTGAGATTTGGGAATTAAACATCCCAAAAACGGATTTTAGTACACAGTATGATCACTATAAGTTTCTTGTGTTACCATTTGGAATTATATTCAGCAAATTTCGAGGACGAAATTTTTATAAGGAGAGGAGAATCTAACTACCTCAAAAATTATATGCATGGAAGTGTAAAAAAAATTAAATTAAATTAAATAATTAATTAATTAATATGAATTATTAATTAAATAATATAATATATTAATATATATTAAAATAATATAATATAATATTATAATACTATTATATATATATATATATATATATTATAATAATAACCTTTAACATACATGAAGGATCAGGAAACATCTTGATTGTTCAAATTGAAGTTCAATTTCAAGGAACCCCCCCTCCCAAAGAATGAATGGAGCTCTCTCTCTCTCTCTCTCTTTTTTCAAACCCTCTCTCTCTCTCTCTGTCTTCAATTTCTCTTCGTCTCTCCACCGAATCGAAAAACAAACATCATATCCGCGTCCTAGCTTTGCTCCTGAACACTTTAACAGGAGTGGATTTGTCATTGGGACGTCGTAGGTACCACTCCAAGGCTAAGGTAAGGGGAATAGATTATGTTAGGTTTATTTTAAAAATATTTCCTAATTAAATTTGAGTACATGAATTTAATTAGATTTATGTTATTTAATATATGTCCGATTTAAATTGAATATATGAAATTAAGTATATCTCTAATCATATTTTATTTTAAAAATATGCTTGAGTTAAATTAAATTATAGGGATTTGATTAAAACATATTTTTTGGAATATTTTGGAATATATCGGGTTTTCTTGGAATATAATGAAATTAAATCAAATAGGTGAAATTAATAATACCCATGTTTTTAGAAAAATATATTTTTCTCAGACAGTTATTATATTATAAATTATCACTCAAATTGTGTGGCACGAGTAAGGTTATATTTACTATATAAATAAGCATGTCAGAATATTTTATGAAGATACAGAACAAAGTATGATTTTATACAGATTTATGATAAGATATGTTTCAGACAGAATTATGTTATGACAGCATTCAAACATATTCAAGACATGACAGTATTCAGATAGAATTATGATATGATAGTATTTAAACAGAATTATAATATGACAGTAATCAAACAGATTTATATAACAGTATTCTGACAGGATTTATGAAATGAAATCATGTATCAATTTTATTATATGAATAGACAGTATTATATGGCATAGGAACCCCGATGGACTAATTATATTCATGTCACAATACCGTAGCTAGCCAGATTAGTCAGTGTCACCACACTACTCAGATAGAGCGTTGGTGTATAGATAGACGATTGTGCCTAGGGAAGAGTAGAGTACCCCCTGGCAGTTTGAACCAATCTGAGTATGCCAATCGTACTTACAGACGCGTTATCTTTGGCTTAGCATGGTAAGCCAGCCATTGCTAAGTCCCGCCTATGGGCTGCACAATCCGATCATGTGGGGTTATTACATAATATTATATGATTGTCCATCCAAGGAAATTCTTTTGTGTGTGTGTGTGTGTGTGTGTGTGTGTGTGTGTGTATCAGATGATTTACGTATACAGAGAAACTTATTATGACAAAGTATGTATTTTCCAGATATACAGGTGTGAGTACAGATTTATGTGATACTATCAATTAAAGTTAATTATAAAAAAGTTACATTTATGCTACACCAAAACTCATATTGCCACATACTGATAGTAATCTATTCCGTCTTACTGAGAGGTGTCTCACCCCATGATTATCTAATATTTTTCAGATGTCATGTGAAGTATAATAGTGATCAGAGTAGTGCATTGAAATGTGGGTGGGATAGAAGGTCGTGTTTAGAATTGTATTATTTTATTTATGTTTTTAATGAGTTCATATCTTCATTGTGATAATGGGATTGATATTGTTATATTGAGATAGTTTAGTACTCTGATAATTTGCATTTAAGGTCTTCCTCTGTCTATATCAATGATGATTATAATATTAAATATTTAGGTTATTATAGGTGGTATCAGAGAAATTGAACGAAATTTTTGTCTGTCACAGTATAGTTGGCATTCTACTTAGGTATGGGACATTATTTTCCAAATATGAGTACTCAGGTTCAAGTTACTTTTACTATTTCGGAGGCATGTGGCATGAGGTCCCAAATTTGAATAGTCGCATTAAAGACTTGATGTTTTGAGTATGTCTAAACTATTTGGTTAGATATCCTTAGAAGTGCATAACTATATATATATATATATATATATATATATTGAAGGATATTTTCTGAAAATCATATATTAAGTTTGTTGATCTTTGGTATTCTCATCACATAGATACTTATATATACATTAAGTCAAATATTACCAAGATCACATTGAAATTGAAATCTTGAGAGAAATATTGTTTTTGACAAAGTGTGATTAAAATCTTTGCAATCTTCAAAGTTGTTTTTGTATTCAAAGATTTAACCTAAGTTCTCCAAAACATTAAGTTATATATATATTTTTGAGAGATTTGATAAAAAGGGATTTGTGTATTGAAGCATATCATTCATAAACGATTGTATCGTTTCATACATTCTAAACTTCAAATTTCATCATATGGTAATGTATTAGGAATTTGAATTGTACTCACTAGCTTTGTTTGGAAGCAATTTTGAGTGTTTTACAAATTTCATTGTATTTACGGTTCGGGTTGTGAACCGGGTTTGAGGAGAGAGTTGTATCTTTAGTAAGTAAATGAGTAAGAGGGAGTTGTACCTCTTGTAAGCAGCGGATTGTAAGGAAAGCTCCGTCCCAATTTAAGGAGCAGGGATAATAGTGAAATCCTTGAGTGGGTTACTCAAGGCAAGGACGTAGGCCGAGTTGGTTGAACCTTATAAAAATTACATTTGTCATCTCTCTTCCCTTAACTCGTTACTTTCTGCACTACATTTTATTTATTCATATTGCATGTGTATGTTGATTAACGTTACACACAATTAATTGGGTAAAAAGAACTCATTGATAAAATAATTTTAATTCTGTTATAAATTCTTGAAATTGTTTTGCTAAATATACAAATAGGGATTAAGTGGTAAATCGATTCAAATAAGTTTAAAATACCCAATTCACCCACCTCTTGGGATTATACCTAAATCAACATTTGGTATCAGAGAGGGTTTACATAGACTTAATAGTTTATTTGTAAAAAGATCACATGACACATATCGGTGCAACTCCATTCGGTAAGGGACACTCATCCACTAGACCACCAATTTTATGTGGTGTAAATTACACCTATTGGAAATGTAGGATGAGCATATATATCTATTGAACATAGATTGGAAGGTATGGAAAATAGTCCCTAAGGGTAATCATATTCCCACGAAAGTAATTGATAAGATTAATGTACCTAAAATTGAAGATGAGTATACATAGGAAGACTGGAAATCAGTACAAATCAATGCTACTGCCTTGAACTTACTTTTCTATGCATTAGATGTAAATGAATTTAATAGGGTAATGACATGTAACTCGGCTAAAGAAATTTGGGAAAAATTAGAAGTTACATATGAAGGCACTAAAGAAATAAAAGATAGTAGGATAGACATGCTCACCATTGAATATGAAGCATTTAAAATGATGGCAGATGAATCTATACAATCCATGTACACTAGATTTACACACATCATAAATTCTTCAAATGCTCTTGGAAAAACTTACCCTATTTATGAGTTGATCAGGAAAATACTCAGGGGATTATCTCCAGTGTGGGAAGCGAAAGCTATGGCAATAGCAAAAGGGAGAAATCTCAAGAAGATGTCGGTGGATGAATTCATTGGATCGCTCATCACTTATAAGCTTGCTATAAATGAGAGAAAAAGTGAATTGAATAAAGCAAAGAAAGCCATAGCACTCAAGGCATCGTTAACTAACTCCGGTGAGGAAAGTGATTTAGAATCAGATGACAACATGGCCTTGCTAACTAAGAAGTTCGGAAAGTTCTTGAAGAAGAATAAGAAGTTCAAAAGAAAATTCAGGAACTCAAAATCAGAAAGAGGAGAGTCAAGCACGAAGAAAAAGAAGGAAGATCCTCCAACATGCTACAACTGCCGAGAGGTTGGACACATCAAGCCTGAGTGTCCCAAACTAGTGAAAGCCTCAAAGAAAAAGAAGAAGGCGCTGAAAGTTAGTTGGGATACACACAACACTAGTTGTTCAAAATTTGAATCTAGCGACGATGAGATTTCCAATCTGTGTCTAATGGCACATGGTGACCTTGAGGTACCATCATCATTTTCATCATCTTCATATTATTCTAGTGATTCTGAAAATGAAAATGACATGATTTCATATGATGAACTAAAACAGTAATACCTGTACTCTATTAAAATGCTTGAGAAGAAAACAAAGAAAATTTCTGAGTTGAAAAGTAAAGTCAAAGAACTTTCAAGCTTAATTGAACGACAAAATAAATCTCATGCATCTTTCATAAAAGACAAAGATTTGAAAATTGAGGAATTAGAAAAGAATTTGAAAGATAAATCTGAAATCATTTGTAAATTTACTGAAGGACAAAAGAATTTTGAAAAACTCCTAGGAGCTCAAAGAAATTCTCTAGAAAATGAAGGTCTTGGTTTTATTGGGAAAGAAAATCTAAAACAAAGACATCTTCACATGGGATACTTTGTAAGAGAGTCAAAATCATATCTTCCAACTAAGGACTATCATAGAAATTTTACATGTTTTAAATGTAAAAGGTTGGGTCACATAAAATTTGACTGTCCTTTCAAAAATAAAGATGTTAAAATTAAGAAAGTATGGAAGGTAAAAGGAGAATCTAGCACTAACCCCCCTGGACCCAAGAAAATTTGGGTACCAAAGCTAGTTGTCTAATTGTGTCTTGCAGTTATGCTTAAGATCATCATCCTCAAAAGATGGATGGTATATGGATAGCAGATGTTCATGTCACATGACCGGGGATAAAGTGAAGTTCACATCCATCACACCCAAAGATGAAGGATTTGTCACATTTGGAGATAATGCTAAGGGAAGGATCATGGGTGTAGGTAAAGTTGGTAATAATTCATCACTTATTATTGATGATGTTTTACTGGTTGAGGGTTTAAAGCACTACTTGTTGAGTATAAGCCAACTGTGTGATAAAAGTTACAAAGTGTCTTTTGAACATGACAAGTACATAGTTAAACACATAACTGATAATAAAATACTATTCATAGCTGAGTATCATGTAAACGTATATACCACCAGTTTTGGTAACTTAACATTACAGAGTGTGACATGCTTCTCTGCTATAAATGAAATTAGTTGGATTTGATATAGGAGACTAGAACACGAAAACATAGATTTAATCTCAAAACTTGTTAAGAAAGAATTAGTTAAGGGACGGCTAAGACTAAATTCGTGAAAGATAAAATCAGTGATGCATGTCAACTAGGAAAACAAGTAAGAACAAGTTTAAGATGAAGAAAGAAATCTCCACTACTAGGCCACTCCAAATGCTACACTTAGACTTATTTAGACCAAACCCAATTCAAAGTTTTTGAATTAGGTGTAATCCCAAGATGGGGGGTGAATTGGGTATTTTAAAATTTTTTGAATCTATTTACCACTTAATCCCTACTTGTATATTTAGCAAACCAATCTTTGGGATTTATAACAGAAACAAATTCAATTTACCAATGAGTTTTTATTACCCAATTAATTGTGTGCAATGTTATTCAACCTACACATGCAATATAAATAATTTAAATGTAGTGTTGAAAGTAAAGAGTAAAGGGAAGAGAGAAGACAAACGTAGTTTTTATGAAGTTCAGCCAACTCGGCCTATGTCCTCACCTTGAGCAACAACTCAAGGATTTCTCTAAAATCTCTGCTCTTTAAATTGAGACGGAGCTTCCCTTAAAATCCGCTGCTTACAAGAGGTACACCTCCCTCCTACTCCGCTGCTTACAAAAGATACAGCTCTCTCCTCAAACACCGGTTCACACACCGAATCGTGAATACAATAGAATCTGTAAAGACACTCAAAAATACTTCCAAACAAAAGTTTGTGAGTACAATTCAAATTCCTAATACATTTACCATATGATATAACTTGAAGCTTAGAATGTATGAAACGATACAATCATTTGTGTATGATATGCTTCAACACACAATTCTCTTTTTATCAAATCTCCCAAAATGTTTGTATGAATCAATACTTTGGAGAACTTAGGTTAAATCTTTGAATATAAAAGTAACTTTGTAGATTGCAAAGATGATAAACACACTTTGTCAAACAAACAATACTTCTCTAAATATTTCAAACTCAATGTGATCTTGATAGTATAGACTTAATGTGTATATATGTATCTCTAAGATGATAATATCAAAGATCAACAAACTTAATATTTTTTTTTCATAAAATATCCTTCAATATATATATATATAGATAGTTATGCACTTCTAAGGATATATATATATATATATATATATATATATATATATATATATATATATATATTCAAATAGTTTAGATGTATTCAAAAATATCAGCCTTAAATTTAGAACACACTTGAATGAAAAACCTTTAATCAATGGCCAAATAAAAATAAACTTTCTCAAGTATTGAGTTTTTCAAAAACGACCTTTTATATGAATGTGAAAACTCAATATCAAACTTCTCTAAAGGTATCAAAACATATGTTGATGTGAGATTCTCTGATAAAACTAAATATATTAACAAAACCACAATCCAAGTTGAAGCACAAGATGTATAATCGAGATCCCTTTAGATTGTCTGAGGTGATTTGCCCAAAGATGATGTGAAGAATCTAGAGTCTAGGCAATCATATCACAATCAACTCAAGTTTCTCAATAAGATGTGTTCTTCTCTTCTTGTGTGTCTTAGCTTTTCACATTTTTCTTTTCTCGTGTGGCTAACATCCTAGGGCTTAGATATTCAATATATATAATGTCTGACCCTTAAAATTGATCTCAACCATTAGATCATAAGATAGCTCGCATGTTTGCTCAATAAAAATTACATTTTTAATCTTTTCTGCAAGTTTAGACGACTGAGGTCAAAGGCCTAAACAACTGAAGTCATTTTTACCCTTTGAAAAAATAGCCTGGACATAGGGTCAGATGACTGAGGTCAAGGGTCAAATGACCAAAGTGTCAAGTTCAAATGACCGAGGTCAAGGTTCAGTCATCTAAGGTGCTTCTGCCAGTTTCTGTTTTTCACCCAAAATTTTTTAAATGACTGATCTTGTTGACTCTACAAGTCCAATCCTGTTTTGATAATGACAAATCACTTGATATTTGATCTGTGCATTGATTTTGTGAACAGGACTTATACTAAGCATGCACGGAAAGTCAAAAAATCTTGGCAAGATCCATGGAACTCAAAGAGTACGAAAATTAAGATGCAAGCGGCAAAGTTCAAGAATATCTTGGAAAAGGGTATTTAGAACTCATGTACTTACATTTTCGAATGATTTAATTTGAGGCTCATTATAACTTAGAATGGTTTTAGGATTCATGCATTTCATGTACATCATTAAGAAACTCTCATGGACCTTGAAATGTTTTCAAAATCATGAAAAATATGTTTTATGAAAGACCCAAGAAAAGGAGCCAAGCAGATTTTTAATTAGAAATGAAAATTTAAGAAAATGGGGACTTTGGTCGCCTGAACTCAAACCGCAGGCGCCTGAAAAATTTCTTCGGTTGCCTGAAGATTAAGTTCAGTAGCCTGAAGAATTAAATGGAGAAGACAAAACCTGGCCGAGGCTCTTCGGTCGCCTGACCTTGGAACCTCAGGCTCCTGAAGTCACTTCAGAAGCCTAAAGTCACCACTTCGGTCGCTTGACCTTATATTCCAACGTGATTTTTCAAGGCTTAAGGAACTTCGGTCGCTTGGACCTTTACCCTCAGGCGCCTGAAGTCGCGGGGTTGCTAAAAACTAGATTTTTATTAAGTGAACTCGCGAGCCATCTAATTGATCCGACGGCTGAGATCAATCCTAAGGGTCTTACACTATATATACTTAATGTCTAAACCCTAGAAGAAAGCTAAGACACACAACAAGAAAAAGAACACATCTCATTGCAAGATTTGAGAAAACCCTAGAGCTGATTGTTTGCACTTCAATCTTTTTCCATCTTCTTTGGGCAAATCTCTACTGAAATCAAAGGGCATTCATTCATCCAACTAAACTTCAATCCAGTATTAAGGTTTGATCTTTCAAGTTATTACTTATCAAGAACCTCTCATCTATTTACGTGTTTATCATTAGAAAGAGGTTTTGATCTTGAGTGTGTATTCACATATAAAAACTGATTTTTGAAAAGATCATGTCTTGAGAAAATCTTGTTAGCCTGGTTAATTGATTTTTGATTCAAGAAGTATATAAATACACACACACACACACACACACACACACACACACATATATATATATATATATATATATATATATTGTTCATAGGGCTTCTTATTGAAAAACTTACTTTGATTAAAATATTAGAACTTGAAGGAAAATTTTGTGATTTTTGTTGAGTTGTATTCAAGTCAAAGTTTTGTTAAATAGCTCACTTCAAACATACTTGTGTATCTTTACAAAGTGAATAAAAAACCCTAGTTGACTCCAAGGCATTTCAAATATATTTTCACTTGGGAGTTTTTGTTTAAAAAAAAGGGATTTGTGTGTTCAAGCATATCATACATAAAACGAGTTTATCGTTTTCATACATTCACGAGCTTCAAGTTATATCATATGTTAATGTTCTAGGAAATTGAATTGTACTCACAAGCTTTTGTTAGAGGCATTGTTTTGAGTGTTATTTTCAGATTTCATTGTAAACACGGTTCGGGTTGTGAACCGGGTGTGAGGAGGAAGCTGTACCTCTTGTGAGCAGTGGATAAGGAGGGAACTGTACCTCTTGTAAGCAGCGGTTTGTAAAGGAAGCTCTATCCCACTTTAAGGAGCAGGGTTTTTAGTAAATCCTTAAGTGGTTGCTCAAGGCGAGGACGTAGGCCAAGTCGGCTGAACCTCGTAAAATCATGTTTGTCTTCTCTCTTCCCTCTACTCTTCATTTTCCGTGTTGTATTTAAATTGAGTATATTGCATGCATAGATAGGATTGCCACACATATACATAATTGAGCAACAAGAAGCAATTGGTAAATTTATAAGAAGTGTGTACAAGGAAACTAAGTGGCTTAATTTTTTTTTTAATATCCAATTCACCCCCCCCCCCCTTCCTTTTGGGATTACACCTTAATCAACAGAGCTTATTCTTCAGATGTCTGAGGAAATTCTTCAGTCAACCGAACTTAAGGTTCAGTCATCTGAAGTTCCCAATTTTTGCATATTTACTTTCCAGTTCAAAAATCTGTTTTGCTTTCTTTCTTGACTCTTTTATAAAAATATTTTTCAGGGTTTTGACATTAATTCTAAGTCCATGAATGCTCCCTAATGATGTTCGTGAAATGCATGAGTCCTAAAATCATTCTAAGGTATATGTTGAGCCTCAAATTAAATCATACAAAAATGTAAATACATAAGTTCTAAGTACCCATTCCCAAGATGTTCTTGAACTTTGCCGCTTGCATCTTGATTCTCGTACTCTTTGAGTTCCATGGATCTTTCCAAGATATGTATGCTTTACTTTAAAACTTCCATGACTCGTTATCCTTATGTGCATGCTTAATATAGTTCATGTTCATAAACACAATGCACAGATCAAATATCAAGTGATTTGTCATTATCAAAATCGTATTGGACTCGTAGAGTCAACAAGAGTTTAAGAGGAAAATCAGACGCATTCATAATAGTTTATGATTATTCAAGATATACATGGGTATTATTCTTAGGTCACAAAGATGAAACATGTGAACAATTCATAAACCTGTGCAAGAAAATCCAAAATGAAAAGGGATATACTATCACTAAAATTCAGAGTGATAAGGGTAGAGAATTTAAAAATCAAGGCATAAAAGACTACTGTAATTCATTAGGAATTGCCCATAACTTTTGAGCCCCTAGAACACCACAACAGAATGGTGTAGTTGAGAGGAAGAATAGGTCTATACAAGAAATGGCCAGAACTATGCTTAACGAATATAAATTATCTAAGTATTTATGGGCTGAAGCAGTGAATACCGCCTACTATGTTTTAAATAGAGTATTGATTAGACCATATCTGACCCCGTACAAGTTATGGAATGGTCATAGATCAAACATATCATATTTTCATGTCTTTGACTGTAAATGCTTTGTGCTTAGAGACAATGAGCATCTAGGAAAGTTTGATGTGAAATCCGATGAAGGTATCTTCCTAAGGCATGCCTTAGATAGTAAAGCCTATAGAGTATATAACAAACGAACATTGACGGTTATAGAATCTATTCATGTTGTGTTCGATGAGACAAATCCCTTCTCCAAAAGAGTTGAGGAAGATGAAGTTGAGATAAACAAGGAACTAGAAAAACTATCCGTTGAAAATGATTCAAAAAAGAAAAATGAAATTAAGGAACCATCCATTGAAACAAATCACATTGAAAATGAGGTTAATGAACCACCTAAAACATGGAAGTACATAAAGAATCATCCCATTGATCAAATAATAGGTGAACCATTACATGGAGTAGCCACTCGATCATCTCTTAGGAATATGATTAGTCATTTTGCATTTCTATCTCAAGACGAACCTAAGAGTGTGAGTGAAGTTATAGAGGATGAATCATGGGTATTGTCCATGTAAGAAGAGTTAAATCAATTTGAGAGAAACAAAGTATGGACATTAGTTCCTAGACCTGAGGATAAGTACATCATTGGAACAAAATGGATATATAAGAATAAGAAAGATGAACATGGTATTGTTGTGAGAAATAAGGCTAGACTAGTAGCTCAGGGATATAACCAGGAAGAAGGTATAGATTTTGAAGAAACCTTTGCACCTGTAGCTAGAATGGAAGCTATTCGAATGCTTTTAGCCTATGCAGCGTTTAAGGATTCCAAATTATATCAAATGGATGTCAAAAGCATATTTTTAAATGGCTACATAAATGAAGAAGTGTATGTAGAACAACTCCCAAGTTTTGAAAATCACAAGAATCCAAAGCATGTTTATAAACTAACAAAAGTCTTGTACGGTTTAAAGCAAGCTCTTAGAGCTTAGTATGAAAGGCTAAGCGGTTTTCTACTAGAAAATGGATTTATAAGAGGAAAGATAGATACAATTTGTTCATAAAGTCGGAGAAAGATGACTTGCACCTAGAGCAAGTATATGTAGATGACATCATATTTGGAGTTACAAATCAAGAATTGTGTAATGAATTTACTAATATTATGCAAAATGAATTTGAGTTGAGCATGATGGGAGAGCTAAATTTCTTCCTAGGACTTCAGATCAAACAAGAAAAACATGGAATATTTATAAATCAATCGAAGTAAATTAGAGATCTACTCAAAAAGTTTAATATGGAAGATGAAAAAAATACTAGGTACACCTGTGAGCGCTTCATTGAAATTAGACATAGATGAACAAGGTATACCAGTAGATGACAAGCTTTATTGTGGAATGATAGGTTACTTACTTTATCTAACTATTAGCAAACCTGACATAATGTTTAGTGTATATTTGTGTGCAAGATTTCAATCTGCACCAAAAGAGTCACATTTGCTAGCTGTTAAACGAATACTTAGATACTTGATAGGAACTGTGGAAATTGGATTATGGTATCCTAAGTATACATCTTTTGAGATTATCAGCTATTCAGATGCTTATTTTGCGGGTAGCAAAGTGGATAGGAAGAGCAAAAGTGGTACATGTCATTTCTTAGGACATTCATTAGTCTCTTGGTTTTCTAAGAAACATAATTCAGTTGCTCTTTCCACAACTGAGGCTGAATACATAGCAGCAGGTAGTTGTTGTGCTCAAACGCTATACATGAAGCAACAACTAAAGGATTTTGGATTAAGCTATAAAACAATCCCTATAAGATGCAACAATACGAGTGCAATAAACATCTCAAAGAATCCCATATTATATTCACGAACTAAGCATATAAAAATATGACATCATTTTCTTTGTGATCATGTGCAAAAAGGAGATGTGACACTTGAGTTTGTATGCACGGATGAACAATGGGCAGATATATTCACCAAACCACTTGCGGAGGATAGGTTTATCCAAATTAGGTAAGAATTAGGCTTGATGCATAGTCGAGAGGTTGCCTAGAATTTTAGTAGATGACATAATTCAAGAGGAGTAACATCACTTAACATTCACAATTTGTTAAAATTCTCATGGTTAGCTAATTTATTCAACATTCAGTATCACATTTTTTAGATATAAACATTTGGCATCACATTAATCAACATTTGGTATTCTCACATAATGTTTGAAACTTGGCACACTGTGTATGTTCACAATGAAATTTACGTTCCACAACATAAATTTATGCATTAAAAAGGGAGATGGTTGCTGTCAAAATTGAGAGAAGTAAATTTTTTATTAGATGGTAGAACAAGTTTAAAATTTTAAGATTTCAAATGGACGAAGAACATAAGTTTATGTATGCTCATGCAATATTTTAATACACTTTTTTGTTGATGTCAAAAGGAGGAGAAGAATCAGGGCAAAAATAGAAAAACTGTGAAAAGGGGGAGAAGAATAGCAAATATTGTTAGCAACACTAGTTGTGTAACAGGGGAGAACAACTAGGCTATAGGAGAAGAATTAAACAACGTGTGTATGAACATGAGCATATTTCTTTTGGAATCAGGCTAAATAACGTATGTATGAACATGAGCATATTCCATTTGACATGAGCATATTTCCTTTACTGAATATAGGATGCATTATTTGAAGGGGAGCCTTGTTAGGCGTAACCCATTATATATTTTTTCTCATGTATTTGTCATTATCAAAAAGGGGGAGATTGTGACTCTATGATTCCAATCCGATTTTGATAATGACAAATCACTTGGTATTTGATCTATACATTGAGATTGTGAATAGGAACAATGTTTAAGCATGCACGGAAGGATAACAAGTTATGCAAGCCATAAAGAATAAATTTTACACAACTTGGCAAGATCCATGGAACTCAAAGAGTACAAGAATGAAGATGCAAGCACCAAGTTCAAGAACGTCATGGGAATGGGTACTTAGAACTCATGTATTTACATTTTCATATAATTTAATTTGAGGCTCAAATCATACCTTAGAATGACTTCAGGACTCATGCATTTCATGAACATGATTAGGGGACATTCATGGACTTAGAAATATTGTTAAAACCCAAAAAAATATTTTTATAAAAGAGTCAAGAAAGAAAGCAAAACATATTTTCTAAACTAAAAGAAAAAAGTCTATGAATTGGGAACTTCAAAAGATCGAAGTCAACGGTCAGTCGTATGAAGTGGCAACTTCATAAGACCGAAGTTAACCTTAGTCATGTGAAGAATTCCTTCAGAAGACCGAAAAATAAGTTCAGTCATCTGAAAAATTTCTGGTGAAACTCAGAACTTAGCAGAAGCACCTCAGAAGACTGAACTCACACTTCAGTCATCTGAACCCTACTCTTCGATCGTCTAAGCCCTAACCTCAGTCGTCTAATCCTGTGTCCAGGTTATTTTTTCGAAACTTAAAAAGAACTTCAGTCATCTGGGCCCTTGACCTCAGTCGTCTAAACTTGCGGGAAAACTTAAAAATTTAATTTTTATTAAGAGAACTCACGAGATATTTTTGATCCAATGGTTGAGAACTATTCTAAAGGCAAGATCACTATATATACTGAATATCTAAACCCTAGTACGGTAGTGACGACAAATGAGAAGAGAAGAGAACATCTTTTTGAAAGAAAAGTGAGAAACTTGAGCTGATTGCTACACGATTGCCTGCACTCCATTCTATATTCATTTTCCTTGGGAAAATACACTCATAAAACTAAAAGGGATCTCACTCATACGTCTTGATTTCAACTTGGTATTGAGGTTTGGTTAATCCATTTAGTTTTATCAAAAGATTCTCATATCAACATATATTTTGAATATCTTTAGAGAAGTTTGATATTGAGTTTTCACATTAATATAAAGATTGTTTTTGACAAGTTAAATACTTGAGAAAGTTTTTATTAGGACATTGACCAAAGAGTAACATTCAAGTGTGTTCTTAGTTAAAGACTTGATGTTTTGAATATTTATAAACTATTTGGTTAGATATCCTTAGAAGTGCATAACTATATCTATATATATATATATATATATATATTGAAGGATATTTTCTGAAAATCATATATTAAGTTTGTTGATCTTTGACATTCTCATCACATAGAAACTTACATATACATTAAGTCAAATATTACCAAGATCGCATTGAGATTGAAATCTTGAGAGAAATATTGTTTTTGACAAAATGTGATTAAAATCTTTGCAATCTTCAAAGTTGTTTTTGTATTCAAAGATTTAACCTAAGTTCTCCAAAACATTGAGTTATATAAATATTTTTGGGAGATTATAAAAAGGGATTTGTGTGTTGAAGCATATCATTCATAAACGATTGTATCATTTCATACATTCAGAGCTTCAAATTTCATCATATGGCAATGTATTAGGAATTTGAGTTGTACTCACTAGCTTTGTTTGGAAGCAATTTTGAGTGTTTTACAGATTTCATTGTATTCATGGTTTGAGTTATGAACTGGGTTGGAGAAGAGAGTTGTATCTCTAGTAAGCAGTGGAGTAGGAGGGAGTTGTACCTCTTGTAAGCAACGGATTGTAAGGGAAGCTCCATCCCAATTTAAGGAGTAGGGATTATAATGAAATCCTTGAGTGGGTTGCTCAAAACAAGGACGTAGGGCGAGTTGACTGAACCTCATAAAAATTGCGTTTGTATTCTCTCTTCCCTTAACTCTTTACTTTCGACACTACATTTTATTTATTCGTATTGCATGTGTATCTTGATTAACGTTACACACAATTAATTGAGTAAAAAGAACTCATTGATAAAATAATTTTAATTCTGTCATAAATTCCTGAAATTGATTTGTTAAATATAAAAATAGGGATTAAGTGGTAAATAGGTTCAAAGAATTTTAAAATACCCAATTCACCCCCCCCTTGGGATTACACCTAAATCAACAAGGTAAATTGGGTTATTAAAATTTCTTCTAAATCTTTTTATGAAATTTTGACCTCTTTTAAATTCTTTCAAATATTTCTTGACTTCTTGTTGATTTAGCAATCACACAAAATTCAATGTTCTTTCATTCAATCGACAACCACACAATCATTCAGTCAATCAACCAAACCAATTAACCACAATATATTTAAGCAAGATATAAGATTCAGCTTTCACCTTTTGTTAATAGCCCTGTGTATATGAAATTTATGCAAGTCCTGTAGAGAATGAAATTGATTCTTCAATGCAAACCACAACTCAAATTCCCAACAATTCAGAATTTAAATAAATTTTCAGTTAATTTGTCTTTGGGTGTTAAGCAATCAACGTACTCCCTTTGAGGTTTCCACAAAGTATTGATCAACCAACTTACTCCCTTTTAATTTTCAAAATCCCAAAACATAATTAAACTTAAGTTTATTTAAAATCCAAATTACCTAGTATATATGATTAAGAAATTAAATCATCCACATAGTTTATATGTTTGTTGGAAATTAAAGACAGTAAGGGAAAGAGAGTGATGCTGGGTTTTTTACGAGTGTCGCAATGTCTCGGACCCTACCAAAAAACCACTCTAGCAAAACTGGGTGTGGCTGCGAACTAGGAAAAATGGGACGTGTATTTTGAAAAAGATTTTTGTGGAAAAATAATGTGTGGTGGAGTCGCCACTAACCTTTTGGAGTGTGGTTAGAACACTTGATTATTACCCCGTTAAGGGTAGAATTGGTCTGCGTCACCAGAGTCGGGCTCGGGACTACAGTTACACGAGGGGAATGCATTAGCACCCCCTACGCGCCTGTTCTTACGAACGATACCAGATTAATAAAAAATTATCTCAAAATAAATTTAATAAGCCTTTCAAAATTATTTCCTTCCAAAAATCGAAGAAAATGCACAAAATAGATACTATATAGGTATTCCCTCAGAACCGGGGCAATCCAATACTTGAAAGAATCCATGCCCTTTATTGCAATTATCGAGACGGAAAATCAAAAAAATAGGATACAAAATATGCTTCTGAGGTTTTGAAATCTATAGGTTTTTCTAAGTATAAAAGTAGTATTTCGAGAGGTTTTTGGACTTTGTTGAAGATGAAAATAATTTTTTGGGGCCTAACAAACATTTTTGTGATTTTTTCTAAGTGAAAACATTTTTTGTGATTTTTTCAATATTTTTCCTAAACTTCAAAATAGCAAAAATAAAAACCATGAAAATCAAAGTATGAAAATGTTTTTGGAATCTACTGAGAATTTTGTGATTTCTTTTGTGAATTTTCTGGTTATAATAATAAACAAGTGAGATGAAGAAAATCAAGGTGAACCAATTCGAAGAAGAAGCCCGTTAAGCACTAACCGATCTAAGGAAAAATCAATTTAAGGTCTTGCTCGATACCATATCAACATACGGCGCCCATGGGGCACATGAGTTAATGTGTGTTTTAGTGTGTGCATGGGATGTGTGTAAATAGGTGATGCTGCGTGTGTATTGTGTATTTGGAGGTGTGTGTTATGGTGTGTATTTGTGTGTATTTTAATACGTGTACTAGTGTGTGTTTTTCTGCAATGTGTGTGCAGGTGTGTGTCCTTGTGTGGGTTAGTTGTATAGGTGTGTATCAGTATGTGTAAATGTATGCATGTGGTCGTGAGTCTTCGGTGTAAATGGGGGTGTGTAGCAGTGAGTCTTTTGTGTGTAAGCACATGAAGGGTGGCTAGGGTTCAAGGGTGTGCGTGTTGGTGGTGTGTGTACTATGTGCATGAATGAGTGTTGTGTGTGCAGTGGTATGAGTGTGTGCCAGTTAACAACCAAAACAGTAAAATCAATGGAAGAACAAGAGCGCAACACCATGAACAAAGGAGAAGAAATGAAACACCAGCTCCAATCGGAAACAAGAACAGAATGAACAAGAACGATGAAAGGATCTACTGAACAAAATAAAAAACAAAAAAAAAAACAAAACCAACTTAAACATAGCAAACCTTCAACCAGAAGTTAATCCTTCAACAAGTTCTAATTTGCTTCCGGAGGGAACCCAGAAACACGAACTCCCATGGATAAACGAACTGGAATCTAAGGAGATCCAACCAAAAAAATTCGTCACCATCAACGAACTGAAGCTGGAGAATCAAAAGAATCGTCCACCCGTTATATTCGGAATTTTCTTTGCTGCGATAATGAAGGAGAAGTCGGGGGTGGCTTCGCTGACGTTGCAACAATTCTGCAAGATCCAGAGTGATTTTGCAAGGTGGTTCGGCTATTGGCTCAAGGGATGTGAAGGAGATGAGGAAGGTTGGAGCTGTGAAGCATGGGAGGTGACTGGTTGTATGAGGTTTGCTGGTGGTGGAGAAGGAGTGGTTTGGAGAGATATAATGATTGTGGTGGTCACCGATGATGAAGACGACGGAGAACGTAAACAGAGGTGAGGATGTTAGTTGGTTGATGCTGGCGGGAACACACAGTCATGATGTCGGTGGAGGAATCAAGGAGCTGTACGAGATGATGTCCGGTGGTGGTGACGATGAGCAACGTCGCCGAAAACAGGAGGGAGTAGAAGAGACGGCTAGAGATGGAGGTGGATCGTAGGGACGCCGAAGAGATGATGGGATACCTTGGTGCGAGACGGCTCTGGTGAACGGAGACGGAGACGCTATTGATGTCGATGATGATCACGATGACGATGATGATAAACGGTGAGGTGACGATAAGGCTGTGAGTTGGGGCGACAGGAAGGCAGAGATGATCGGAGATTTGAGAGTTCACGATGGTGGGGTGAGGTGATGGTGTCTAGTGCTGGCTTTGACGGTGAGGGAAGCTAGGGTGAAGGAGATGGAGACGAGAGAGTGGGAGAAAGGTGTTGAGCGTAAACAGTGAAGAAAGGAGTGGTGTGGTGCGGTGGCCGAAGCTGGATACCGCCGAGAAGGGTGGAAGGTGGTGACAGACAAAGAGAGAGGGGAGAGTCTCAGAGTGGGGATGGAAGTGTGTGACCCGAGAGAGCTTGAGAATGGAGAATAAGGGCAGTGGAGGTGAACCCGCAGTCGGGTTTGCAGGAGAGTGGCCGGCTATTTGGAGCTCGCGAATGATGACGGTGAGGTGACGAGCAAGGGAGGCAAGAAGGAATAAGGGGAATGAGAAACCATGACAGTGGAAGGGAAAGTGAGGGCTGGTATAGGGTGGTGACAGTGATGATGGGAGCGAGATGAAGGAGAGTTTGAGAGAGATGAGGGAGAGAGAGGCAGTCTGTGAGGGGGATGAAGAGAATGAACGAGGGAGATGAGCGAGAGAACGAGGGAGAGTGGTGGGGTGACAAATCAGCAGTGACCAATCCCTCCCCCACCTGTGCACGAGTGCTCGGGTGACAAATCAGCAGTGACCAATCCCTCCCCCACCTGTGCACGAGAGTTCACTTTATAGAATCTAAACAGTACGAAATGGTGCCAAAAAGCCTGCGGGAAAGGACTGCAATCTCAACAGAAAATATTCCCTCCTCCCTTTACACGCGTGGTTCCGTTAGGAGAGCTGCGCACATGTCTTTCCTTTTATTTTTGAATTTCTTATTTATTTATTTTTGTTGTCCAATTTTGTCTTGCAAAAAGAAAGACCTGGGTTTGAAAATTAAAACTCGATTCCCGGTAACGGCGGACCCAGGCTCAAAAATAAAAATAACTCAAATAAAAATACTCAATTTAAAAACCCCAATTTAAAGTTAAACAACTCCATTTAGGAACTCATTGACTCGATTTAAAAACTCCCTTTAAAAAATTTGAAAGACTCAATTTAATTATTAATGCTCAATTAAAAATTGCAGGATTCAATTTAAAATTAAAAAACTCAATTTAAATTATCGGGACTTGATTTAAAACAAGGGACTTAAATAAACATACCAGGACTCAAATAGAAGTGTCAGGACTCAACTAAAAATACTAGGACTCGTTGAAAACAAATCGAGACTCGATTGGGTCTCTTAGAAGGGTCCTCCAATTTTCGGGGCATGAAGTCAACTTTAAGTGCCGGGTTTTCTCAAGAGGGCCGGTAAAAATTAGGGTATCTACAATGAGGTTCAGCTTATCCCCAGCCTACGTTCTCGCCTTTGGCAAACTATCAAAGGATTCACTAAATTAGTTCCTTTTCAGGCGGAACAAATTTGTTACAAGTGATACCCCACGCTCAAACACTCCTTCACTAGGCTAGAGCACCATGTAACAACCCGGTCCTTTATACGGACCCAAATTGCTACTACACATGCAGAATACCTGTACCTGATAAATATACACAAACAACCCGCCTTAAATAGGGACATACGGTTGTATCTCATACATAACTGTAATTCAAATGTTGTGGAAAAACATAAACATCTATAGGGATTCTATTAGACATATATGAAAGTTCTAACTGTATCTTTAATACATAAGATCCATACTTAAAACATAAACTGTATTACATCCCCAAAAGAAACTAACCAGACTAACAATCCAGTACTAGTACAAAAACTTACTCCTATCAATCATATTCTAAGCTCCAAAGTCTCACTAGAAGACTAGGATCGATGCCCTGAAGGACCTGAACAAAGGTTGTAAGATTGGGCTGAGACACTTCTCAGTAAGGTGGAATATATTACAATAGCACGTGATTATATAAGTTTATTCCAGTTAAAAAAATTGCACAATTCCACATTCATATTACTGCACCATAGGCGATATACAAATATAATTTCAGTATCATTACAAATGAAAGTTCCTGAGGCTAGGGTAGGGTACAAGCTCATACACTGTACAATCCCTCCACACAATACTCACCCCTGTGACCTTACCCATTTTAGTTTTTAAATCATGTATATGAATATTTAGAACAACGACCAGCTTTGAAATGTCATAATATGCCTATTTACCCCATGACATGGGTTGTGCACTGATAACTTTGACATACCTTGCTCGTGTAGGCACTGTCAAGCATCTATTATATAGTCTGACTACCCCACCTGGTCCATTATTTTACCAATGGTCCCAATACTCCTGCAAGCTGACTATCTCTGTTCCCACACTGATTCACATGTGTGGTTGCACTATACTTTACTAGAAACGGAACCATCTGAAGTATCTTTCAAATCCTTTAGTAACAAGTTGTAGTCCCATTTATCATATATACAATTTACAATGAAAACATAATAACCTATGCATTTCTAGTATTTTCACAATCTTATTAGTGAACTAAACAAGCATTCTTTCTTTCTTTCAAAATGAGGTGTCAACCGACACACGTACTCTTGGTTTACCCCTTTTCATATATAAAGTTCAGTATTTAACAGGCACCTGTTTTCCCCAGCTTTAGATAGTATAATGGAATCTTAGTTCCTATAGTTCATAACTATATATACCAATGCATTATAAGTCCATTTAACAGTATATATCACGTTCATTTTGTCAAAAACTGATTTAAGGAGTAATCGGTTTAAAAAGTCATTTAAATGAAAAATGAGGGTTTAAGCATCTCTTACTAGCAGTTTAAAGCAACTCAGTAAGTTTTTAAAACATTTGGAGATCATATGCAAAAATCCCTAAATTTACCAAAACCGTAAAAATAATTAAACCGACACTTTTACCCAGTAGAATTTTGCAAATGAATAGTCATAACCTACATAATAGTATAGACTATAGTTTTACTAGTTTATTTTTCAAAATAAACTAATGTAAACAAATCCCTTTACCTTAAACTTGAAACCAAAACACGAACGAATCAATCCAAAACAATGACTCGGGGTCCCCAAAACCTAAAAACCAAAGAACAATACTTCAATATAATTTCCCATACTATCGATCTACCAAACCGAAACTGAATTCAAACCCTTACCTCGATTTTAGGGTAAATCCTGAAATTCCACAAACAAAGATCCGTTCCACAATTAACGTAAAGATTCTCCTCCTAATCCACGTGATAGCGACAAATCGTGGATTCCAGCAACAAACGGCGCAAAATCCTAGAGAGAGAGAGGGTTGGTTTGAGTTCGAGTGAGAGAGAGAGAGAGAGAGAGAGAGAGAGAGAGAGAGAATGAGAGTTTATAAAATAAAACCTAACTCAGCCTTTAAGTAATCAAAATAAATATTTCTTCCAAGATATTTATATATAAATATCTCAAAATATCTCCTCCAAAATATTTATTTATTTATTTATCTGGGTCGGGTTACTACAATCTCCCCTCCTTATAAGAATTTCGTCCTCGAAATTCTTCAACGAAATTCTCCAACCGATACCAAGCATACTTTACCTTATGTTGGAGACCTACAAAAGAGTCGGCAGCCACCCATAAAGCAACTCTGGCCCGAATTTATTGTCTACCTTTGCTTATAGCAGAGGAATACCGTGGTTACAATGCGATGCTTCGGAAGATTACACACACACACACAAAACTCTCCCGAAGACCATACCACCCATACTACTATACATAATTACGTACCATCAGAAAATAACTACGGGTACTTCTAGCGTATCTCTGACTCTAACTCCCATGAAACTTCCTCCACTGCATGGTTACGCCATAATACATTCACTAGCAGTATTTCCCCAGTCCGTAACTACTAAACTTTCCAATCTAATATCAATACTAGTACCTCCTCATATGATAAAGCATCACTGATCTCTAGAGGTTCGTAACTCAGCATATGCGAAGGATCCAACACGTACTTCCTCAGCACCAAGATGTGAAACACGTCATAGACTCTAGATAGTGCTGGAGGTAAAGCCACTCGATAAACAATCAAACAAAGCCTTTCTAGGATTTCAAAAGGTTCGATATATCGAGGACTTAACTTCCCCTTCTTCCCGAACCTCATCAACCCTTTCATTGGAGCCATCTTTAAAAACACCATATCACCTACCTCAAACTCCAGTTCTCATCGATGAATATCAGCATAACTCTTTTGCCGAATCTGAACTGTCTTGATTTCCCTGATCAATTCAACCTTTGCAGAGGCCTGCTGAATTAGTTCCGGACCCAGTATTTGTCGCTCGCCTTCCTGATCCCAGTACAACGGAGATTGACACCGATGACCATACAATGCCTCGTAAGGTTCCATCTTTATGCTGGCTTGGTAACTGTTGTTATATGTGAACTCGACAAGTGGTAGATACAATATCCAACTATCGCCGAAATCCAATACATAAGCCTGCAACATGTCCTTTAGCGTCTGAATAGTCCTCTCCAACTGTCCATCCATCTGTGGGTGAAAAGATGTACTGAACGTCAGTTGTGATCCCAAGGCATCCTGTAGACTTTTCTAGAAATGAGACATAAAATGCAAATCTCGGTCTAAAACAATAGAAATAGGGACACCATGGTGTCATACTACCTCCTACTCATAAAGCTCAACCAACCTATTTAGAGAATAGTTGACTCTGATTGGAATGAAGTGTGCAGTCTTCATCAATCGGTCCACTACAACCCATATAGCATTCTAACCATGCACCGCCGTAGGTAATACCATTACGAAATCCATCGAAATGTGTTCCTATTTCCACTTGGGGATGTCAAGTGGCTGAAGTGGTCCTACGGGTCTTTGATGCTTTGCTTTGACCTACTAACATGTCAAGCACTGCTCTACAAAACGAGTGATCTCTCTTTTCATGTTGGACCACCAGAAAGATTCCCTAGGTTTCGGTACATCTTTATACTTCCAAGATGTATGGTGTAGAGCGAACGATGTGCCTCATCCAAAATGACCCATTTAATCTCAATGTCCTCTAGTACACATACCCTGTTATAAAATCTCAACATCCCTTCACCTAAGATACTAAAATCCGGCTTTAAACCATTCTGGACCCCTTCCATAACCTCAACAAGCTCAGGATCCTGCTTCTACGCTACACGGATCCTCTCCTGTAAGGTCGGTTGTATCACCAAGCTAGCAAAAACAACCTAATGATTTCCTTCCACTACTTCCAAGCCCAACCTTTCCAGGTCCATACAAATTTGGTGCTAAACTTCCACTGCAGAGACCGATGCATCCATATACTTCTGACTCAGAGCATCAGCTACCACATTTGCTTTGCCTGAGTGATAGCCAATGATATGATCATAGTCCTTTATCAATTCTAACCATCTATGTTGCCTCATGTTTAGCTCCTTTTGGGTTAAAATGTACTTCAAATTTTTATGATTAGTAAAAATATCGCACCTTTCACCATACAAGTAATGCCTCGAGATTTTCAATGCAAACACTACTGCAACTAGTTCCATATCATGTGTCAAGTATTTCTTCTCGTACTCTTTAAGTTGGTGAGAAACATAAGCAACCACCCTTCCCTCTTGCATTAGAACATAGCCAAGACCTTTCTTAGAGGCGTCACTGTAGATAACAAATCCATCATCCCTAGACGAAATGGTAAGAATTGGAGCAGTAACCAGTCACCATTTTAGCTCCTGGAAACTAAGTTCACACTCGTCAATCCAATCGCACCTCACGTTCTTCCTTATAAGTCATGTCAAAGGACCTAATAAACTGGAGAACCCCTCTACGAACCGATGCTAGTAACTTGCAAGACCTAGAAAGTTTCTGATCTCCTGAACATTCCTCAGTCTCACCCAATTTACTACTTCCTCTATCTTATTCAGATCCATTGAGACTCATTCTTTGTACACTACATGCCCTAGAAATGCAATATGTTCTAGCCAAAACTCGCATTTTTTCAGTTTAGCAAATAATTTTTTCTCTCTAAGCATTTGCAGTACCAGCCTCAAATAAGCTTTACACTCTACAGCGCTCCTAGAATACACCAGGATGTCATCAATAAATACCACGACCAACTGGTCTAAGTATTCGTGAAAGACCCTGTTCATCAGATCCATGAATGTTGTAGGTGTATTAGTCAAACCGAAAGGCATAACCATAAATTCGTAATAGCCGTACCGAGCTCAAAAGGCTATCTTTGGAACATCCTCCGCCTTCACCTCCACCTGGTGATACCCAGATCGTAGATCGATTTCGAAGAAGATTTGCGTGCCTTGTAACTGGTCAAACAAATCATCGATCCTCGGTAACGAGTATTTGTTCTTTATCACCTTGTTAAGTTCCCTGTAGTCGATGCACATCCTCATTGACCCATCCTTCTTCTTCACAAATAGCACAGGTGCTCCCCAAGGAGAAACACTCGGTCAAATGTACCCCTTGTCCAGCAGCTCCTGAAGTTGTTCCTTCAACTCCCTTAATTCTGCTGGAGTCATACGATACGAAGCTTTTGATATTGGCACCATACTAGGAACCAACTCTATACGAAACTCCACCTCACGATCTGGAGATAATCCTGGCAAGTCTTCTAGGAACACATTTGGGAACTCGCACACAATAGGAATCTCTTCCAGTTCACGTTCCCTTGATGACGTGTCTTTCACAAATGTCAGATACCCTTGGCATCCCTCCAAAAGTAATCACCTAACTTGCAAAGCTGAGAGGATCTGTGGCACGGAGCGCACACATGACTCTAAGAATATGAATTCCTGCTTCCCCGGAGATCTAAATACCACTTCTCTCTTGTGGCAATCGATACTGGCATAACTGGCAGACAACTAGTCCATACCCAAAATGATATCGAAGCCATGCATATCAAACATAATAAGACTAACTGGTTGTACTCTCTTCTAAATTTCTACTGGAAAGTCACAAATTACCCTACTACATATGACTACCGACCCTGAACGCGTAGTCACCACCAGTTCATAATATAACCATTGAGTCTTAATGCCACACCATTTAACAAATCCTCAGGAGATAAAGGAATGCATTGCCCCCGAGTCGAATAGTATAACAACTTTATTGGAAAGCACGTAAATATTACCTGTTACCATATCTCCAACATTTTCAGCATCCCCTAGAGTCAAGGAGTACACCCTAACCTGGGCATTACCCCCTTGTTGTCTACCTTGTGGTGCCTGCGCACCACCTCTGAAAGGCTGCTGTGGAGCTCCACTGTACTTCGGCGAGTTGCAATCCCTCGCCTAATGATCCATCTTTCCATATCGTAAGCAAGCTCCCATGGCCTTCCAACACTGCCCTATGTGAGGCTTCCCACACATAGAAGAACCAGTAGTGAACGTGGTATTCTGAGAAGCACCACTGTCGTTCTTCTTCTTCCAGTTTCTCTGCCTCGGACCATAGGAAGAACTGGGAGGCACTGGCCTCTTATTCGAAGCCTAAACCACAGGGTCCTGCTGCAGACTCTCCTCTGCAACGGTGGCTTTGTCCACCAAAGCGGCAAAATCTTGCATCTGCCAGATGGTCATCTACTTCTGTATCTCCTTCCTCGGACCCCTTTAAAATTTCCATGCATTCATCGCCTCATCAAGGATCATGAATGGAGTGAATCGGTAGAGCTCCTGAAATCTGGCAGCGTACTATTGAACTATTAGCTACCCCTATGCCAAACTCATGAACTCCTCCATCTTTGCATTCCTAACTATGGCTGGGAAGTACCGTCCAAAGAACAACTCTCTAAAACGGGCCCACGATATCGCCACTAGAATGGGTCAATGCCCTTCAAGCATTCTCACAGATTTCCACCATTTTTTGCTTCACCTAACAACTTAAAAGTTGCAAAGGCCACCTTATGTTTTTTAGTGCAGTTTAGGACGTCCAATATCTTCTCAATCTCCCCGATCCAATTTTTAGCTTGAATCGGATCTGCACTTCCCATGAAAACAGGAGGCTTTAGCCAGGTGAACTGATCAATAGAAAAACCCAGCTCAGACGCAAGACAATTGTGCCCCCTATTCATCCGAACCACCTCAGTCATCAACTGCTGAGCGAAATCCTGTAGAATATTCGTGGAGTCATTATCAACTTCAGGGCCAGCTCCCTCACTGCTACTACCTCTAACATTGGCAGTATTTTCCCTAAATTCCATCCTGAAAAGCAATTGAGAAACTCATCTTAATACTTTAATACTTTACATGACAGTTACTATCAAAATACTAATAGACTCGTGTTTCCAATTCTACCTTCCTACTCTAACTCAAATTTCGCCCCTCTACTCGGAAACAAAACCTTCAATAGATTGTTGCGGTTTTCTGAACCCTTTAAAAGATCCAGAAAATCATAGAAGTCTATCAATGTATTCATGCCTCCAAGTATAATAAGGAAAACTCAATGTCTTATCCATGTCCTATACTCTAGTATATTCTAGACTATAGAAACTAGAAAATCCTAAGTTCTGCACATATCCCTAACCAGTCAGAAGGCAGTATGAATCAAATCACACTTTTGTTTGGTTAAGGCTCTGATACCAACTATAATGACCCGGTCCTTTATACGGACCCAGATTGCTACCACACATACAGAATACTTGTACCGAATAAACATACATAAACACAACCCCTAAACAGGGACATACAGGTGTATCTCATACATAACTGTAATTTAAATGTTGCAAAAAAACATAAACATCCATAGGGATTCTATTAGGCATACACTAGAGTTCTAACTGTATCATTAATACATAGGATCCATACTTAAAACATAAACTATATTACATCCTCAAAAGAAACTAACCAGGCTAACAACCCAGTACTAGTACAAAAACTTACTCCTATCAATCATATTCTAAGCTCCAAAGTCTCACTAGAAGACTAGGATCGATGCCCTAAAGGACCTGAAACAAAGGTTGTAAGATTGGGGTGAGACACTTCTTAGTAAAGTGGAAGATATTACAACAACATGTGATTACATGAGTTTATTCTAGTTAAAACAGTTGCACAATTCCACATTCATATGACTGCACCATAGGAGACATAAAAATATAATTTCAGCATCGTTACAAGCGAGAATTCCCGAGGTTAGGGTAGGGTATAGGCCCATACACTGTACAATCCCTCCACACAGTACTCAACCCTGTGACCTTGCCCATTTTAGTTTTTAAATCATGTATATGAATATTTAGAACAACGACCAGCTTTGAAATGTCATAATATGCCAATTTACCTCATGGCGCAGGTTGTGCACCAATAACTTTGACATTCCCTATTCGTGCAAGAACTGTCAAGCATCTATTATGTTGATTAAGGTGTAATCCCAAGAGGGGGGTGGATTGGGTATTTTAAAAAATTCTTTGAAACTTATTTAGGTTGGAATTTGATGTTGATTTGAATTACTAAATCAATGAATTCCCTTTTACCCAATTAAATGCGTGTAAAGGTATTCAACATACACAAGCAAACAAGAAATTGAAAGACGATGTAGAAAATGAAAAGGGTAAGGGAAAAGAGAATGCAACCACGATTTCACAAGGTTCAGCCAACCCGGCCTACGTCCTCGCCTTGAACAACTCACTCAAGGATTCCACTAAAATCCCTACTCCTTAAATTGGGATAGAGCTTCTCTTATAATCCGCTGCTTACAAGAGGTACAACTTCCTCCTAATCCGTTGCTTACAAGAGGTACAACTCCCTCCTAATCAGCTGCTTACAAGAGGTACACCTTCCTCCTCACATACCGGTTGACACACCAAACCATGTATACAATAGAATCTGAAAAATAATACTCAAAAATGCTTCTAACAAAAGCGTGTGAGTACAAATCAAATTCCTAACACATTAACAAATGATTAAACTTGAAGCTCATGAATGTATGAAAACGATACAATCGTTTTATGTATGATATGCTTCAACACACAAACCCTCTTTAACCAAAACTCCCAAGTAATGATATATTTAAAACGCTTTGGAGAATTTTAGGGTTCTTAGTTTAGTTTGCAAAAATGCACAAATATATTTGATGTGAACTTATTAATAAAAAATTTGTCTTGAATATTAAATCAATCAAAATCACAAACCTTTCTTTCAAATATTCAATCACAACACGACCTTTGTAATATGCAAATATATATATGATATGTAATCAAAGATCAAAATACTGAGTATAAGGTTTTCCAAACAAAATATCCCTCAATAAAATAAATATTTATGAATACCAAGGATATATATTCAAGTATTTTAATATATCTAAAATATGAATCTTTTAACTGAATACACACTTGAATCAAACTATTCAATCAATGACAAAACCTTAATCAAGTAGTGAGATTATCCAAATAATCTATGTGAAAATATACTCACTATCAATCACCCGACTTATTTCAACAATAGATTTGGAATTAGAAGTTCTTTAAAAAATAGATATACTCTTGAATCAAACACTATTCATCCAATAGCTAAAATCTTTCGCATGTAATGATCTTGTTAAAAAAAATATTTATATGTATATGCACATTCAAGATCAATTTCTTAATACTTAATCAAAAATAGATTTTTCAATAATAAGCTCTATATATATATATACTCTTGAATCAAAAACCAATCAACCAATGGTTAAAAAAATTTCTCAAGTAATGATCTTGTCAAAAGCAATTTTTATATGTATGTGCACACTCAAAATCAAACTTTTCTAACGATATTCAATAACAAGTGATGGGATGAGAAACTTTTGAAAATATTAACTTGAATGATCAAACCTCAATATTAGAATGAAAAACAAGATGAGTAAATGAGTTCCCTTCAAGATTCTGAGTTGATTTGCCCAAGCTTAATGAGTAGAAGTTGAAGTGTAGGCAATCGCATATCAATAAGAGCAAGTTTCTCAATTTACTTTCAATAAGACGTGTTCTTCTCTTCTTGTGTGTCTTATTTATGTTCTAAGGTTTAGATATTTAGTATTTATAGTGTCTTACCCTTAGGATTGATCTGAACCGTTGGATCAAAGAAAAAGCTCGCGAGTTCTATTAATAAAAATATGAATTTTAAACTTTCCCGCGACTTCAGGCTACTAAAGTTGAAGTTCAGGCTCCTAAAGTGACTTCAGGCGAATGATGTAACAACCCAGCCCTTCATACGATCCCAGGTGTCACTCATTCATATATAATACCTGTACCTATTCAAGATACGTAAACAACCCGCCCTAACCAGGGACATACGGTTATAAATCGTACATAATTTCGATGTAAATATCGCGAAAAAACATAAACATCCATTGAGATTTCTATTAGTCTTATACCAGAGTTTACTAATACATCCACAATTACATAAAACTAGACATAGAATAAATCTTGTTATTACAACCCTCCAAAAAGGACTTTCATCTAGGTTTAATACAAGATTCAAATGCTTACGTAAGCTAACCAAAAATAATCTCCCCAGTCCCTTTAGCTACTAGGACCGACATACTGATGGAATTAAAAACAAAGGTTGTACAATAGGGTGAGACACCTCTCAGTAAGGAAGAAAGTGTTACAATAGTGTGTGACTGCATATGTGCACATTTTTATACAAACTCATATGTTTGAAACATTTGTTTATAATACTGTATTGTATAACATTTATCTGCACATCAAGTATTTAAATCATGCATATGAATATTAGAACAACTACTAGCTTGTCATACATGTTTTGCCTATTTACCCCGTGGCACGGGTTGTGCGCTGATATCTCCAACAATGCCCTGTTCGTGCACGCATATGTCAAGTATCTATATATAGTTCGACTGCCCCCATCTGATTTATTATTTTACCAATGGTTTCATTACACCTTCTAGCTGACTATCTATGTACCCAAACTGATTTTAAACGTGAATGATTGCACTGTGCCCTTCTAGCTGAGGAATATTCCTTACCATTTGGAGTATCTTTCAACCCCTATTACTGAAGCTTTTTCAACTTCTTACATTAGAGTATCTTTCAACCCCTATCACTGGAGTATCTTTCAACTCCTTTAGTAGCAAGTTGTGGTTCCATTTATCATATATAAAATTTATAACAAAATATAATAACCTTTGCAATTCCAGTATTTTCATAAATTCAAATAATCACATCGGGTTCAAACCAACGCCTATCCACTCGGTTTACCCTTTTTACATATATACAGCTCGGTGTATAACCAGCCTCTGTTTTCCACATTTTCAATATAATAAATTGGAACTCCGTTCCCGTAATCTATATCAATAGTATAGAAAATTCATACATTTCCATTTCAACATATATCACACGAGTTTAGTCCAAAAAAAAAAAATCCACTAAATGATATAAATCTAGTAACCATCATTTAAAAAGAAAAGTAAATGATTCAAGTATCTCCTATTACGATATAAGTGCAAATAAGTAATTTTCATAAGATTTGGAGATCATATGCCAAAATCCTCGTTTTTACCAAAAACCATAAAATCATAAAACTGGCATTTCAATTTGGTAGAATTTAGCAAATAAGCAGTTAAATCATACATATAAATATGAACTAGCTTTTTAGCGGTTTAGTTTTCAAAAAATGGTTATTGTAATCAATTTCCTCTTACCTTAAACTCAAAACAAAACTACGTTCGGAAACAATCCAAACCGACAACCCGAAACCCCGAAGACCTAAAACCACAGAACATAATCTTACTATATTTTCTACTATTATCCAAATATCCAATCAAAACTAAGATTGGATCCTTACCTCGATTTTTGGGAAAGACCCAAAAATCTCCGAAACGGCGATCTGATCCGCTAAAATTGTAGAGTTTCCTCTTCTGATCCATGCAGTACCCTTCATTTTTGGAAACGGACAACGAACGGTGAAGAATCGTAGAAAGAGAGAGAGAGAGAGAGAGAGAGAGAGAGAGAGAGAGAGAGAGAGAGAGAGAGAGAGAGAGAGAGAGAGAGAGAGAGAGAGAGAGAGAGAGAGAGAGAGTTTTCAGTGGTAGAGAGAGAAAGAGAGCTTTTGGGAGAAACTTACCTCTTAAGCAACTCAAAATGGATATTTATAGGGCTTTTGACCAAGTCCAACTCGTCGACGAGGCGGCGTCTTCGTTGACGAATTTGCCACACAGCTCGTTGATGAGGCTATCCCTTCGTCATTGAGTTCAAGTTCTAGATATTTCTCTGATCCGCTCGGTATTTGCTCATCGACAAGGCTCTGAAGGACTTTGTCGACGAACGTGACCCTTCGTCCACGAATCCAGCTTATACAGGTTTGGGTCTCTACAACTGAAGTTCCAGTTTAGGCAACCGAAGTACCTCAACCTTCTTGCTGTGTTTTCCCATTAATTCTTCAGACTCTTGAAGAAATTCTTCAGGCTACTGAGGTGAGTTCAGGCTACTGAAGTCTCATTTTTCTCAATTTTCCTTTTCCTTTTTTTTTTTTAATTTAAAAATCTATTTTACTTTCTTTCTTGGCTCTTTTATAAAGGTACTTTCCAAAGTTTTAAGAATATTTCTAAGTCCATGAAAGTCCCTTAATGATATACATGAAATGCATAAATCCTAAAATCATTCTAAGTTATGTTGAATTTCAAATTAAATCATATGGAAATGTAAGTACATGAGTTCTAAATACCCATTCCTACGATGTTCTTACACTTTGTCGCTTACATCTTGATTCTCGTACTCTTTGAGTTCCATGGATCTTGCCAAGATGTGTCAGCTTTACTTTATGACTTCCATGACTTGTTATCTTTCTGTGCATGCTTAATATGGTTCTTGTTCACAAACTCAATGCACAAATCAAATGCCAAGTGATTTGTCATTATCAAAACCGGATTGGACTCATATAGTCAACATATTATATAGTCCGACTGCCCCACCTGGTCCATTATTTCACCAGTGGTCCAAATACTCGTGCAAGCTGACTATCTCTGTACCCACACTGATTCACATGTGTGGCTGCACTGTACTTTACTAGCAATGGAACCGCGCCTTTAGAAACTGGAGTATCTTTCAACTCCTTTAATCTAAAGTATCTTTCAACTCCTTTAGTAACAAGTTGTGGTCTCATTTATCATATATACAATTTACAATGAAAACATAATAACCTATGCATTTCTAATATTTTCACAATTTCATTAATTAACTAAACAAGCATTCTTTCTTTCCTTCAAATTGAGTTATCAACCGGCACACGTATTCTCGATTTACCCCTTTTCACATATAAAGCTTGGTATTTAACCGGCACCTGTTTTCCACAGTTTCAAATAGTACAATGGAACCTTAGTTCCTATAGTTCATAACTGTATATATCAATGCATTATAAGTCCATTTAATAGCATATATCATGTTTGTTTCGTCAAAAACCGTTTAAGGAGTAATCAGTTCAAAAAGTCATTTAAATGAAAAGTGAGGGTTCAAGCATCTCCTACTAGTAGTTTATAGCAACTAGGTAAGTTTTTAAAACGTTTGGAAATCATATGCGAAAATCCCTAAATTTACCAAAATCATAAAAATAATTAAACCGCCACTTTTACTCGATAGAATTTTGCAAATGAACAGTCATAATGTACATAATAGTATAGACTACAGTTTTACCGGTTTACTTTTCAAAATAAACTAATGTAAACAAATCCCCTTACCTTAAACCTTAAACCTGAAATCGAAATACGAACGAATTGATCCAAAACAACAACTCGGGGTCCTCAGAACCTAAAAACCAAAGAACAATACTTCAATATAATTTCCTATACTACCGGTCTATTGAACCGAAATCGAATTTAGACCCTTACCTAGATTTTAGGGAAAATCTCGAAATTCCACAAACGAAGATCCGTTCCATAATTAACGTGGAGATTCTCCTAATCCACGTGGTAACGACGGATCGTGGATTCCAACAATGGATGACGAGAAATCTTAGAGAGAGAGAGAGAATGAGAGTTTATAAAATAAAACATAACTTAACCTTTAAGTAATCAAAATAAATATCTCCTCCAAGATATTTATATATAAATTTCTCAAAATATCTCTTCCAAAATATCTTTTTATTTATTTATTTATTTATTTTTTTGGGTCGGGTTACTACACACCACCTCTCCAAGTGATACCCCGCACTTGGCCAATGATCCAATAACTTGGAATCGTCAAAGAAACAAGAAACAAAAGCTGCGTACAATAATGCTTTCACACAAAACAGATTAGTATAATTTCAAAACTATATACTTTAAAGTAAATCAATATGAATTTGAAAATGAAGCTCAAGGAAGTTTATCACCGATTAATTCTTTTAATGATTGAAAGTCAGACTCGGTTGAATTCATGCACAATATGGTAGTTAGAGCCCTTTGAATGATGGGAGCAATTGAGAGAGATTGAGAGTTGAATTGTATGCTTGGTGTTTAAAATCATTGATCTTGAGGCTATTTATAGATTTGATAAAATGAATTTACTTGATCCCCAAGTTTACTTGGAGTAGTACCCAAGTTTTAATTAAGTTTGTGCCCAAGCAATATGATTTAAAAAATCTTTCTGTTATAAAAATTTAAAATTTCCTGCGTGGTAGTAGTCTGTCACCTTTTGGTCAGACGTTTGTCACTAAGTTTGCCTTGTCAAGCGTCTGTCATGGTCTAGGCGGTAGTTTGACGACATTCTGTCTGTGCATTTTAAAAATATTTAAACTGTCAGCCTACTGAGGATTTCAGTCAGGCTGCTGTCAAGTACAAGAATACTATTTTTATGATATTTTTGTAAGAACTCTCTTTACTTCTCAATTTTTAGAATTTTAATTTGCTTACTTAAAAAATATGTTCCAAAATTAAGTTTTAGGTCTCTAGGTCTCTTATACCTAATGAGCTTCAACGAATTTCATATTTGAATATACTTGAAGTACTTACAAGCGTGTCCTATAGACTCATTCAACTTTTCATTTTTTGAACTCCATGGAGTCTTCATATATGAATTTGTATGCTTTGAGTACTGAATCTCATCTCCCTTTGAGCTTTCATTTTTGATCACATTGAGTTAGATGTAAGCTTTTGAAAACATTACATGTGATCATTTTCTTCAAGGTTTATTAAATTATCCTTGAATCCATACTTTAAGTTTCATATGATCATACTCCTTTGAAATATAAGTTTTAATGAATTTTTCTGAATATTTGACCTTATTTTCTTATAGTTAAATCCTTAAATATTATTAATTAATCAAATATATTAAGCTTCTTTTATTTGTTATTGTCAAAACAGAATGTTAAGTTTCATAAGTCCAACACTTTTTCTTTTTCCTTTCTTTCAAAAAATTATGCAAAATAGGTTCGCTCCCTCTCGCACATTCCAGCCCTACCTATAGAGAGAGCTAGAAGCGGGCGCCCTCGCGGGGACATCTTTGTAAATTCAACATCTATACAATAGGTTTCTCGAACAATATCCAGTGCGTTTGTGACTGCGGAGAAAAAACGAGCAAAAAAGATGAAGATTGAAAGAGTTCTTCCCATTTTGTTTTTCTTCTGTTTCCTTCGGCTCGTAAAGATGGTAATTTTCTGTCTGAATCTCCTCCCTCCTACTGTTTCTTCATGGGTTTATAATTCTTTGTTTTCTTCTGATGTCTTGGATTTATGTTCATTCAGTTTCTCTTCAAATTCTCCTCGAGATTTTGAAATTTTTGCTTACAAATTTTGGTTGAGTTTTGTTCTGTGCGCAGTTGTTCTTCTCTTATTTCAAGGACTTAGTGGGCCGAGAAGTGACCGTGGAGCTGAAGAACAATCTGGCCATTAGAGGGACGCTGCACTCCGTCGATCGGTACCTCAACATCAAGCTAGAGAACACTCGGGTCGTTGATCAAGACAAGTACCCCCACATGGTATCAGAGGATGCTGAAGAATGTAATGTCACAAAGCAGTTTAAGAAACTCAAGAAGTTTGTTCCTGAAATCAATATGTAAAGGAATAAAGTTTGACCTGTTGTGCAAGTTGTGTAATGAATCCAACGAATTAGGATAATATGGGAGGAGTCAGTTTGGAGGAAAAGTATCTATCGCTACCATGCCAGTAAAATGGATTTTGAACATAAAACCGGAAAAGTTAAAGAAGGGATATCTAGCCTAGGGGATTTTTTTTTCATCGTGTGATGCTCTGTTGCCATGGGAAGATGATTTGCCATGTGCTATTGTGCAGTAATATAGCATCCACTGGTGCTTGGTGAGTGAAGCACTACATGGGATGAATGGTGGGTTTCGTAGTGGTAGATACTGCCACCCTCTACATTCTTTTGAGTGATTTAGCAAACTGATCCAATGGTTTGTTATTTTTGCACTGCAGACAGTCTTAATAATCAAGAACTTACCAATGCTGCTTTTAGAAAGTCCCTTCTGGAAATCTCGAATGCTGCTTCTGGGAAGTCTCTTCTCAAAGTAACAGAGGTAAGCAATACTTAGCCCCTTTCTTCCTAAAGGAAAAGAAGTTTTAAAATATGGATTGTGGTATATGTGGTGCATATGAGACTCAAGTTATAATTCTTGTCAGTTTCACTTGCAAGCATGACTTCATCTGGATGCAAGATTCGGTGAATATCTCTGGGGGATATCCTATACAAGCATGCCCTGGTTGGGCTGTGCTAGAAGTGTCTAATTGTTATCATTGACTCATTCAGTTTTAGGATTTGATTAAATATGCTCAAGTCCAGTTAAAATCTCCCGGATCTCTATCTCCGTCGAGTATCAATGTGAATATTTAAACTCTTAATAACACTTCCCAGTATAAATATCTTCATCTGTGTTTTTTGGTTGTCTGTTTGCCCAAGTAGTGCAACAGCTTTCCATGCCACATATCAGTTAGCTATGTAGAAACTTGTAATGAAAAATACGAATGATATCATTAATATGGTTAACTTTCTTGTTTATCTTTCTCCTTTGAAGGCTTCAACTATTACATTTGCTTTGAATATATGTTGCTGACGATTATAACTTCTATTTCTCTATTTAAGCTCTTGAGAGACTCTGGGTTTTGTGAACTGGAATTGCAGATTGCAGACACAAGATGGAGAGTGTAGGGGAAAAACTGTAACGGTAAGAGATGCCTTGGATTTGAATACTATGTAATATAAAATTATATTAAAATTTGTTTAAATTTATTTAAATTTAAATTTAAGGTTTAAAAATCATACTCTTGAGTTAATGAGGTAATGGGAAGGGCATCTGCTGATAAACGCGAGGTACCTCCCTTTGGTGTACAAGATTGCCTTGTATCTTGTCAATATTTTATGTCCCCTGAGCAAGTTCTATTCCAGGTTGAGCTGCTAATGAAGAAGTATGAAGAAAAATACAAACAAGTTGGAGATGTGGCCGCCAAATTAACTATTGATGAAGCCACATTTCGTGGTATTCATGTATTTTTATTACTACCTTTTGAGAGATGGTGACCAATAAATGGTTTGTGCTGTACATGTTTATTTTTCCAACATTCATTTCCAAATCATTTTTGGTGCCTTTATCTTGAGCTAAAGGCTTTTGAATAATGTCATATCATGCTGAATTGTAGGAGAGAAAAATGGAGTTATATCAGGCAATTGTCAAAATCGAACAAGAGGGCAGTGCTAATGGTACTCTTCAAGTATATTATACTTCGAAAGATTTGCACTTTAGCTGACAGCAATCTGAAATTGATTTATTGAGTCCTTTTTTTCCCCCTGCCCTTGTGCAGGTTCATGCTGATCATATCCAATCAGATCTTGAGGAGCTACTGAAAGCTTTAAATGAATGCTGCAAAAAATATGAGTTACGTGCTAAACCAACTACTCTCGTCGAGATTCCCTTTGGTATTTGTCGTTTCTTTAGGATTTTTGGTTATTCTTTGAATGTTTGACAATTGATATATTTTTTTTAACAATAAAAGAGGACATTGAGAGAGGAAAAGAGATTACAACTTAAAAGAGGACAAGGAATCCCCAAAAAGGACTTAAAAGAAATAAATTAAAATAAAACAAAAAGGCTGAACTAACAATTACCTAAGAAATCCCCTCTCTAAGGCCTTGCCCTTATGATTCACCGAACACTTAAAAGTTTGCTAATTCATGCTGCCCCTTTTTCAATTTCTTTTTATCTCCATCTAAGCAAAATTTGTTACCTCCAGGATCGTAAAACCACAATCCCATCTCATCCATCAACTATTGAGCTTCTAAGGCCTAGCCCTTCTGATCAACCTCAACAACTGGGGCGGGCACTGTTGCTCCTTCCCCAAACCATCCTGCTCAATTAGAAAATTGCCCTCTAAACCTTCAATTGGAGATGGTGCCTCGTGCAATAAATCCCCAAGTAAATCAGGTGATTCATAAACAGCTTCACTCATCTCAAATCTCATTCAAAAGCAAGCCAACATTGTCTGCAAAGTCACTGGTATCCATGGTTTTAAATAACGGCCGTTACGTAGCGTAATGGCCGATACGTAACTTAAATCAAGGGCTCCGAAACTGATACGGGCCGATAATGCGGTTCGGAAAAAATTCACAGCCGTAACGGTCCGTAACGGCCGTTATCCCAACGTTACACTTCGTAATGGCCCATTATGGACCATTACATGCCGACAACTTGCAGAATCTCCTTTCTGCTGCGCAGTGTTCCTTTCCTCCTTTCCTGAGTCCCAAGCATCCATCTGCCATTCAATCTACCTAAATCTAACATTCAAAGAGCGAAAAAACTTACTTGAAGTTTTGTTGGCCGAGCTGCCGAAGCTATAAGAAGGCTTCACGCCTTCACTCCTTCGAAGCTTGAGCTGATCTACTCATCTTTGCAGCTTTCGTCTAGCCTTCCTGAATCATGATCCTAACTAAGTTCTTCGAAGCTTGAGAGTGGCCGAAGGCAGCTTCATCCGCTAGTTGTCGCACTCGCCGCCGCCATCCAGCCCTCTACCAGTCGTCACACGGAGCTTGGAGTCATCGATAGCTCTTCGGCAGCCTCCGCCAGTCGTCGCACTCGCCGCCACCAACCAGCCCTCCACCAGTCGTCGCACGAAGCTTCGAGGCTCCTCCAGTCCTCTGAGTCGCCTCCCCTCTCTCGGTCTCACTCAGAGTCTCAGACTCTCTGGCCTCTGCCCATCTCGCGTATGAGATAAACTTTAAAATTTTAGTAACACTCAACACCCACAGCCACATCTTAAACTTTTTATTATGTTTTTTTTTTAATTATAATTTATTGTAAATTATGTTTGTTAAATTGAATTAAAAGAAAAAGAGTAATTTAATAGAGTAAAAAGCTTTAAAATTTTAGATTCATTTAATATGCAAATTGGTTCCTAAACAATTTAAGCATGTCATATTCAGTTTTGATTAACATACTTTTATTCATTATTCCAAATCGGCATACGTATTCTTTCTTTCCTTTTGGTTTCATTGCATATAAAATATATATTATTTTAAAATAAATGACTATGACATGGCATTCCAAAAATATGGAGTGGACAATTTCTCATGTTCTATTTCTATGCTATTTTATATTTGTGAGTAAAACAACATTTTGCATAATTATTTCCCCTAACAGTATTTTTTTTTCTTGTAAATTATTATATTCATATACAATATCAATTTCATTTATATGGTATTGCATTAACATTTTTTGAAAGCTGACACCGTTAGTAATAGTATTATGGTTACAGACTTCCAAGATACAACATTAGTACAAAAAATACTCTTTTCTAGTCTTATGCCTTGCCCATAGATGCAGCTCTTGTTTTTTTTTTTTTTTTTCCAAGATCAGAAATCTTCCACATCTTAAACTTTTTATTATGTTTTTTTTTTAATTATAATTTGTTGTAAATTATGTTTGTTAAATTGAATTAAAAAAAGAGTAATTTAATAGAGTAAAAAAATTAGAAAACAGTGATAATTATGTAATATAAAATTTTCTTAATTTATAAATATTTTAATTGTCTTATATTTTTTGAAAGGTAATTAGGAAAATTTAGTTTCATCACATATTTCCTATTTATAAATATTTTTTAAGTTTTAAAACATCATTTTGACCTTAAATTTAAAATTAGGTAAAATAAATCGTTGCATGATCTATTTTTTGTTTTTAGTTAATAGTTATCAAATAAAGTAAAAATTGATAACTTAATAAAAAACATTTTAACCTAATAGTTAATATATTAATAATTCAGATTTTTACTAATTACTAGTTTACTATTGGAATTTGTAGAAAAATTTTATTTAAATCCATAAACTGAGAAAATGCTTAAAAAATTAAATAATCAATTTGTACTGTATGAATCTTTATTAGTGATACTGTGATGTATATGAAAGTAAAGCAAGTCTTTTCCACCTTTAAAATTACAATGTTAATTTCTTATAGTTATAAATAAAAATAAAATCAAGTTATAAAAAATAATGAAAATATATTTTTAAAGATAAAGGAATATATTTTTTTTGTAATAAAATATCTAATATTTTATAATTTTGCTTATTTAAATATAAAAATAAATTAAACATTACTTATTATTTTTAATCAAATATTATATTTTATTTTTACATAATAAGTATTTAAAATTAGAAGGACTATTTAGTAATTATTATTTAATATTTACTAAATTACTAATTATAATATTTTCCTGTCATGTTTTTTTAGAAAGGTTGTAACTTTGTATTTTCTCTATGTTTTGTGTAGAGATCATCAAATTAACTTTATCAATATGTCACGTGATAGAGGAAATGAGAACTTACCTAGTAAGAATATTGGATGACATTTTGGTACTACGGTGGACGGTAATAGACATGTTATTATGTGTAAGTTATGTGGAAAGATAATTAAAAGGGGCATTACATGCTTGAAACCACACTTGGCACATAAAAAAGGTCAAGTAGCTGGATGCTCAAATGTGACTACACAAGTCAGAGAACAAATGATGAAACATCTATAACAGTATGCTGAGAAGGAAAAAGATAAACCAAAAAGGCAAGAAGAAGCAGAAGCCCAAATTAGAGGAGATTTTGAGAATTTGAGCGATGAAGAAGACTTGGAAGAAGAAAGTATAAGATTTGCTCGACAAGAAAGCATACGATCACAGCAACAATGGGAAGAGAGACAAAGATTTCGAGTAAGAACATCTAGAGGGGGTAATATTTATGAAAAGGGAGGTGGTTTTGATAGTGGTGCTATCAGTGATTTCAATAGAGCAGGAGCTCGATCTTATAGTGGTCGAGAAGTTGGAGGTAGTGGACGATAATGGATCAATCATAATGCCCCTGAAGTTAGATTAAAGGCAATGGATCCTATTTTAGAAAAAAGTAAGAGTGCAAAATAACCAAAAATCAACACAAAGTTACTGAAAGGTTTAAGAAGTAAATTAGGAAAAGCAGTTGAAAAATTCCTAATTTATAATCGGATTCTAGCGAATGTAGCAGACTCTCCATTTATGTAGCTTATGCTTGATATTGTTGCAGAGGTTGGAAAGAGGGTGAAGGGTCCATCACCCTATGAGATATCTGAAATTTATTTGGAGTAAGAGTATTAAGAAATGAAAAATTATATAGCTTCTTTTGTTAGAATTTGGAAGGAGAGAGGTGTAACCCTTATGAGTGATGGTTGGTCAGGACCAACTAGAAAACACATTATAAACTTTTTAGTTTATTGCGATAGAGGCACCTTGTTTCATAAATCAGTTGATGTCTCTGATGTACTAAGCAGAACAGTTGAATATTATTTCAGGTAATTTTCTAATTTTAATTGTATATGCAAATAGTATTATGAACTTGCATGTTTTTAATTAAATAGTAGTAATTAGTGAATCTATAATTTCTTTTCAGATTAATGGACGAGATGGTTGAAGAAATTGGAGAGGAGAATGTTGTCCAAGTAGTGACTGCTAATGAAGCTGCAATGAAGGCAGGAGGAAAATTATTAATGCAGAAGAGACCCAATCTCTATTGGACAGCATGTGCAGCTCATTGCATAGACCTTATTCTTGAAGATATTGGTAAGAAAAATAACATGAAGAAAGTCTTAGAAGATGCAATAACAATAACCTCATTTATTTACAACCACACATGGACAGTGAATTTCATGAAGAAATTCACTCGATTTGCCATGGACAGTTACTTCGTCATGCCATCACTCGATTTGCCATAAATTTCATTGCTTTGGAGACTATTGTCAGACATAAACAAGCACTAAGGGAAATGTTTACATCTGATGTTTGGAAAAACTCAAGGTTTAGGATGACAAAATCAGGTCCAGCATATGATTCAAAGAAAATTATCTTTAGGCAAAGAGTTTTGGCAAAAGGCCTCTGATATAATTAAAGTGCAAGAACCTTTAGTGAAAGTCCTTAAATTGGTTGATGGTGATGAAAAACCAACCATGGACTTTATATACGAGGCACTTGATAGGGTGAAGTTGACCATTCAAAAAGATTGTTGGTTTTACAAAGACTATTGGAAAATTATTGACAACCGGTGGAGTTTTCAGCTGCACCAAGATTTGCATGCTGCTGGTAAGTGTAAATCAAATACAATTTCTTATTATTTTAACTTTTAAATTATGCATAGTTGCATTAGAAAACTATTAATTAATATGTTTCTAAATTTAATTGTAAGGTATTTTTTGAACTCATAATTTCTTTATAATGCCTCACACTCTCCTGAAGTTACTAGAGAAGTCATGGATGGAGTTAAAAAAGTGATAACCAAGTTGGTACCTGATATAGATACTCAAATTCGGGCTATTAATCAAGTAAGTATTGATTCCATTAAATTGAATAATGAATTGTTCTAGTATTCTGTAATACTTTTAAGAATAATTATTAATACATCTAATTAATTAATTATATTTCACAATTATCCTTTTTTAGTTGTTGCTATATCGTGATAGGCAGGAGACTTTTGGAATCCCGTTAGCTCAAAGGGCAGTGAAACAAACAAATCCTGGTAAATATGACTATATAGCTAACTAATGGAGAATGACTCTATTTTCTCTCTTTATGTTCAAATTTGACTTTTGAAATATACGCTATACTAACATAAAACTCTTTTTAATTATTCATGCAGCTGAATGGTGGATTCATTATGGCTTGTGTGCTCCTGAGCTCCAAAGAATAGCAATTAGAATTCTTAGTCAGACCACATCAGTTTCGAATTGTGAATGTAATTGGAGTACCTTTAGTCTCATCCATACGAAAATAAGAAATAGATTAAAGTACATGAGACTATAAAAACTTGTTTTCGTACATTACAACATGAGGTTAAAGTTAAGACGTACAATGAGAAGAAACCAATGATAAATTGAAGAGGGTTTTAATCCTATCAATTTGGACTACATTTTCGAAGAAGATGATCATTTAAGTCAATAGTTAGAGGAGAGAGACACACTACTACTCGACGGTTAGGACAATTCAAATTGGTTAAATGAAGAAGTTTGTGGTACTACAGAAGGAGGTGATCAACCATCAATAAACGCGCATGATGATTTAAGTTCAAGCCTTGAATGTACACAAAGTGATGACAATCTTGGTTTGAGCCCACCAAGTGATGATGATGGTAATAGTGGTGCTGGAGCTGGGGTTGGGGAGGGGTGGCAGTGGTGGTGGTGGAGGCGGCGGTGTAGAATATAATTATGGATATGACACAGGGACATCATTTGCAAGGGATATATATCCTTCTGATCCTTATGGACTACATGACATACCTGAAAATTATGACTTGGGTATTCCTCCAGGGAACCAATCTTCACAACTCAGGAGAAGGAGTGCTCGTGGTGATCCTAGTGATTCTATTGAAGATTCATATGGTGTGGTTCGTAGTTTTGGCGACTTTGGTTTGGATGGTTCATCATCACAATCATATGGATCTCATCCAGCATATCCATATTATACATCTCGTGACTCACATTTTTATCCTAGTGGTTTAGGAATTTCAGGATCTAGTGAGTCTTCTTCTACACACTACCCAGAGTCAGCCCCTGCCCCAACTTATAGACATTATTTAGGAAAATTTTCATCACCAGTATATTTTCAAGAGTAACAACGAAATGACGCAAATTTGGGTTTATTCAATTATGTATTTCCACAAGGATGGGGAGATAATTTCCCATCACAATCTCAAGATACAGATGCAAATTATGAAGACCCTCTACGTCATTCTTTTTTGTGGTGACATGTGTTATGTTATAAACTTGTAATATTGTATTCATGTATTTTCAACTATTTATTGATATTTGATATTAATCACTTTTTAAATTCATGTATTTGTAATGTGTATATTGAGTATTGAGTCTATTGAGTATTGATTCATTTTTAGTAACTTTATGACTTTAATTAATTGATTCTTACATTTCTACATTTTTTTACTCATTAAAGTAATGTAAACTATAAAAAAATATATTTTTTTTTGTAAACAGTGCACTAAAATTAATATAAAAATCATACTGCCTATTAAAAAGCATTTGTAGGTTGAATGAAAGCCTTCAAAATTCATTAAAAATCATGTATTAATGGATTTCATGCTTATTTTTCAATTTTTGCATGGTTGTGCATGTGTGAAAAAAATTCACGACCGTTACGCCCGCTTCCCGTTACGTAACACCCGCGTCTCCTGCGACCCGCGACACCCGCAACCGTTACGCGACGTCACCCACGACTGCGATTTCGAACCATGCTGATATCATGACAATCATTATTTGACACATCACAATCCAGGTTTCCACTACATTACAATTCTTCTCCATATGACCTATTTTCAAGCATTGAGCATACTTTGTAGGCTTCTAATAATATTCCACATCATTTGACAACTTCTTTATTTGGCATCAAAATATCAACAGAATCAGGAGTTTCCAGTGAAAAATCAATCTCTATACGGATTTTTGAAAATGTCAAATTTCTCATTTGCTTTGTAATAGGATCAAGATATAAAGGTCTCCCTATGACACTGACCATGTAACTCAAGCCCAGTGTAGTCCAATAAATTAGGGAATTTTATGGAACTTTACCCAAACTGGTATCTTTCCCACCTTCAAGTCCTCCTTTTTAGTCGTTTGCTGCCATTCAAAGAAAAATATAGGATGATTACCTATGAACCATGAACCATTTTCTAGAACCCAAGTCTTATCATCCTCTTTCAAAACTTGAAAATCTATGTGCTATTAACAAGAAAAAGGATTTCTATGCCTTCAATCATTTTCCACATCTTTTCAATTATACTATGTCTATATGAGTAAGGAGGAGACATGCCAAGGAATATCCCAAACCCAATGATAGGACCCTTCCATTTATCAGAACCAATTTCAAGGATCACCGCAGATGGATCAACTATTTTCCTGCTTTCTGATATGATAGGTTCAAAATATTGTAAATCTGAACTTCGAATACTTGAATTTTTGAAGAGATTCTTCCAGTTGAAAGATATAGAAGTTATGGAATCTGCATTTTCTTTCCCCTTGTCAGATTTTTCAAACAATTTCTCCATATCTACTTTTCCAGTGGGGACTCTTCAAATTACAGAACATAAATCCTTATCATGCAGCGAAGGCTTCACTTCCAAATTCATCTTAACCATTGTTGATTGAAAATCTACACGATTGTTGATCTGTGGTCAAAATAGGAATTTTTTACTTTTAGTATTCTGAAACTCTTTATTTTGAAACTCATCCAATTTTTGTTTGGGTATTATTTAAGAAGCTGTTTTTTCTGCCTATTTTTTTATGTGAATAACACATGTTTTTTCCCCCTTGCTATTGTTCTTTTCTCTGGTTAGAAAAAATATGTACAGAATATTGTTGTGCAAGAATTTAGGTGAGCCATTCAAAAGCCAAGTAAGGAGTTTCAGGAAGTATGAGATGACAATTTAATTTACAAATGGGTAGACATCTGGAAAACAAACAAGGCAAAAGTTAATATGCTGTAAAGTTCTTAGTTTTTAAATCAGTTTGCAAAAAGGTATGTTCATTTTCTAATTTTATAATTGTCTGATAATCTTTATTAAGGCTAGCAACATGGCATCCACTGTTTGGGGTAGCAATGGGGGTAATGTCAAGTGCTATCCATGGAATTTTCAATCACAGTAGGTATCCATTAATGATCTGCTTTGAGTCCTTATCGTTTTAATTTAGTTATAAATGAACTCTCGAGACACATCCAGATGAAGGTTGAGAAATTTTTACAAACACTAATTATTTGAGAAAATAGATCCACATGGAAGAAGAGTTTGGCCATAAATGGATGTGGACCACAACTCCTCGGAACCTCTAAAAGATCAGGCAAAACCAATGGAGAGAAAACTTGACTAGGCAATCCTTGAGACGCAACCCTCTTGCCCTATATAACCTAACTGCATGACTGATGCAGTATATTTTGAATTGTATGCTAGTAGTGAATTTAGGTTGTTGCATGCTTGAAATGATTTATTTGCTAAAAACAATCAAGTTTTAGGTATAAGTTTTATGGAAAAAATGTCTAATTTACAGATGGTATGTTACCAAAATTTTGTTAATATTTTTTCAAAATAAAATTATGTACAAAGTTAATTATGATAAAATGAATTTTAAAATATTTTTAAAAGGATGAGTGAAAGTTAAATGAATATTAAATTTTATCCTTTATGTGAACAACATTCCAGATTACTATCCATAATGCACTGAATGACTAAATCTTTTTGCAAACTTATTAGTAATTCCTTCGATGTACGTTTCCTATAATCGCAATTAAATTATTATACTTTCTTTGAGTTTTTTTTTTTTTTTTTTTTGTAGTTTTTTCTTTCGCATTAGTGTCTTAATGTTCGATTATTTTGTTATCAAATCATTGATACTTATGGTACGTATACATGAATGTTCAAAAATCATGTACTAATTTTTTTTTTTTTATAATTCTTAATTTGTAGGATTTGTAGCTATCACAACATCAGCACGATGTCATGCACTACAGTCAGATGCAACTTTTGATTTGTTTTTTTGTATTTTTTTTGTTATCTGAACATATGGAATTTCTATATTTTAATTTGAATTTGTATAATGAATTTATATTTGAATTTGAATTTGATTTTTTTTTTTGTATTTTTTTGTTATTTGAACAGATGAAATTTTTGTATTTTAATTGAATTTGTATAATGTATTTTTATTTGAATTTGAATTTGAATTTTGAATAATTTATGAATTTTTTAGTAATTATGGTTTAATGTTATATATGCAAAAATGTAATTATAGATTTTTACATAAATTAATGATTTAAAAAATTAGTATTTTTAAATTATTAGTAACGGTTTTAAAATCATCGCTAATAATTGTCCATTTTGTAAGTATTAATGAAGATTTCAAAATTGTCACTAATAGTAGAGTATTAGTGACGAATTTAAAAAGTGTCACTAAAATCTAAGTATTAGTAACGATTTTAAATTTGTCATTAATAATATATTATTCGTGACGATTTTGAAATTCGTCACTAATACTCTATATTAATGACGGTTTTGAATCTTTCACTAATACTCTACTATTAGTGATGATTTTGTAATTCGTCACTAATACTCTACTATTAGTGACGGTTTTAGAATTCATCACTAATACTCTACTATTAGTGAAGATTTTGAAATATGTCACTACTACTCTACTATTAATGATGATTTTGAGCAGAGTCATTGTAGAATTTATAGTGATAGTATTAAGGTTTTAGTGACGGTTATAATCCGTCACTAATACTTTATTATTAGTGATGCTTTTAGAATTCTTCACTAATAATTACTAGTAATCGCAGTTATGGCGACTAATCCAAAACCATCACTAATACTTATAAAATTGTCACTAATGCTATTAGTGACGGTTTTGATTTTTTACTAATAAACTTATTTTTTGTAGTGCATATAAAGTTTCTGAACAATTTGTATATGAATTTTTAACAATTTATGAATTTTTCAGTAATTCTAGTTCAATATTATGTGTGTTAAAATATAATTACAGGTTTTTACAAGAATTATGGGTGATTTTAAAAAGAAAAAGTCACTAAAAGGTTAACTTTTACTGACGGTTTGGAGACCTTCATTAATAATTGGACTTTTAGTGATGATTTTTAGCCGAAAAAATGTGCAAGTTAATAATGATGATCTTGGACTTTTAGTGACGGAATAAAACTATCACTAATACTCAATTATTAGTGATGGTTTCTAATATTTAGTTGTCACTGCTGTTTAATGACGATTTCAAAACTGTCACTAAGCTAACGGTTTGCAATTATTAGTGACGGTTTGAAACCGTCACTAATAACCTTATTTTTTGTAGTACTAGTAACCTAACTCTATTTGAACTGTAATCCCTGTGATCCATTGATAGGGAAATCAATAGGGGGTATCCCGAATGTCTATATATAAAGGGAGCCCCAAGAAAGGAAGGTAAGATATCACATCTTATCTCACTCTTTTTTTTTTTTTTATCCGTAAAAGTAAATTATATTGATCAAAATGGATATGTACAAAAATTCTAGGTATACCCTGTTGTTTTTTGTCCCACATTGGTAGAATTTCCACATTATTTGTCACGCCCCGAACTCGGAAATGGGACCCGGGGGTGAAAATGTAATCTAACTTGTCCCTGTATCCGATAAAACGTTCAAAGATATAGTACAAAGGATGAGAGTCCAACCCCGTGGGGTTCCCAGGCACCCTAAACACATCCAAACACACCAGAATATACGCACCGAAAAAGGTCATTCTATATATATACAATATCATATTAGAGTCTACACAAAAGCAGAAACAAGCTCTATAAAAAACGTACAAACGGGTGCCCAAATACATCTCAAAATGACTACCTACCAAAAAAGTCCTAGCACTTACCCAAGCGCTAACCGAAGTACACTGGCCACTACGCTCCCTACACTAGGACGCTAGTTCCGGTTAGTCGAAGGACCTGTAAAAATGTATGTACAGCAGGGGTGAGACACCTCTCAGTAAGGAAGAACACATATTATATAGGTGTGTGACATTTGAGTGTTATCATGATGCAATATACACGTAGTTAAATGCAATCCAATACAAATTTTACACAGTGCATACACGCACACATACACATGATCAGAAATCCCGGTGTCGTCACACTTTTCGGTCTAAAGCCGGCCTACAACATACGACGTTTACCCTTAGCCAACTCGCCAATATGGCGCCACCGGCACATGGCTAGTCCCCAACTTCTATGGCATCGTACCGGTGCTAACTGGTGGATCTACACCCTTCGGCCTGATCTACCGAAATAGGCTCATGCCCTCGGATATAGAGTCGGACACTCTTGCCTACGTGGCAGGCGATAAACACACGCCTTCGGATATAGAGCCGGACACTCTCAGTACCTGGAACAATTCGGAACCCCGTTCCTACTAGCATTTCAACAGTCACACACATATGCATGCTCATATAACCAAACAAACCATACCCATTTGATAATCTAAATCATGGTTTTCCAAACCAAATACAGTTTAAACAAGTCAAGGCACGGTTATCCCAAGAATCTAGTATAAATTAACATATATGCTTGATTTTCAACAAAACCAGGGATGCAGCCCATCGCACCCTTTTCCAAAACTTTAATAATGAAAAACCCATAGTTTTCCCTGTTAGATCCCTTCAAATAAGTAGTCAAAACACATACAGGACCATGAACCACAGTTCCACCGAGTCCAATTTCAAAAATAACCGATATAAACACAGTTCCCCTTATCTTTTCCCCGAATAACAAATCCCAAACTCCAAATCCCCTAAACAACGAACCAAGTTCCAAAACCTACAAACCACAGTATAGAATATACTCACAAGACAGTTTCCTACAAAACTACCAGATCAGAAATGAAAATCGAGCCCTACCTCAATTTTTCGTCAAAAATCAAAAATCTCTGAAACGGGATTCCAATCCGTAGAACTTGTAGAGAATCTTTCCACGATCCTCGTGGTAACTTCAGATTCACGATCCTCACGATGATCGACAAAGAAATCTAGAGAGATTGAGAGTAGGGAAAATTCTAGAGAGAGAGAGATATTTGAAGTTTTCTTAGTTGAGAAGTAATGAAATTTCTATTTATAACCCCTTTGACTTGGGCAAACTCGTCGACGAGATGGTGTACTCGTCGACGAGGCTCTATAGTCCTCTCGTCGACAAGACGGTGGATTCGTCGACGAATCCTGATACCACCGGTTGCAGAAACTCCTCGGCTTCTCTTCGTCGACGAGCCTCTGAACTTTGTCGACGAGAGATGCATGACCTTTATTGATGAACTCTGGCTTCGTTGACGAAGCATGTTCAAACACTAATTTTACCCCTCTCTTATTTATTTAAATCCACTTATCACAGTTAGGGTTCTTATATTAGTATAAAAAGTTGTTTTGAATTTTTTGTATTATTTGTCCCACATTGAAAAAAAGTGTTTTTTGGACTTGAGGTTGAAACTATATAAAGAGTTCAACTCTTCATTTATAAGACACACCTCAAAGTTGTACTTTGTCAAGAAGTAGTGGATTGATTGTCGGCGCCCGAGAACGTATGTAATTCTATACCGAACCTCGTTAATTTCTTGTCTTGTTCTTTTTATTTTTTTATTATTAGTTTCTGCATTACTTTAGTTTCTTATATATTCAATACCAATAGTTGTAGTATTGGTGTTTGACACAAGTGGGGTGCCCGACACAACAATTGGTATTAACTTT